>NW_023503555.1:1218287-2436575 GCF_014529535.1 Bradysia coprophila | reverse complement strand
TGTTTTTCAGCTGGTCCACTCATACAAACAAAAATGCTCCCTTTATTTGGGTGAAGTAGGTTCACGCACGCGTGTGGTAGTGGTAAAACCGTATGCAGATGATGCATTTTTTTCTCTCAAAATTTCACTACCGTTTAGGTTTACTGTGTGCAGGTAATAGTTATTTGTTTACCAAGGAAAGAAAATAGGAATATTCAACAAGAGCAAAGTTTTGCGGCCGAAGCGGTGTGGCTATTTCGTATTTTCTTCCAAACGTGCGAGTATGATTAACCGTTTATCTCCCGAAACAAAAACATCAATTTGTTACACAATTTTTGCAATACAAAAGCGACAGTTCTGTGGAGAAAATTAATTTTTAACAACGCATGCGAAAAAATAGTAGTTTTCTCACCTCAGCTGAAGCTAAAACTCATTACGCTCTGGTCACAATCAACACACTCAGAATGAAATTTCTAACTTTTCCCCCCTCGGTGAACTACAACTATTACACCTCCGAACTGTCATCGAAGCGTCAAGAAACGTCATAGACTTTTGAGTCGAGAAAATAAGGTTAATCACACCTCACATATGAAATAAAATTTTATTCTGAATTCCATTTTATGCTCCGGCAAATCGGAATGCGAAACTGTACGTGATGTGACCGTCTAAACTTGTTTAATTATTTGGTGAGGTAATCTTTTTGTAAGAAAAGAATGAAAACAAAAACAAAGCGTAAAAAGGAAAGCGTTTATCATCTGAAAGTATATATTATCAACTCAATTTTTTTGTTTACACACAGCTAAGATTAGAAACGACGATTACGATAGAGAAGTCGGTTATCAATTGACAATTGTTGACAGTGGAGAAAAGCTACAAAAATAATTAACTTCTCAATCACACCTATACAGCATTATCGTTCCTAATTTCATATCTCTTTGTACTATTTTTTTTGCTTTGTATTGAGTTAATTCATCTAAGTGCGCATACAAAGATGTTCTTTTTTTTCATTGAATAAAATAAAATTGTTGGAATGTTGTCACACATGATATTACATTAGATTCGATCGCTTAAAGTGTTAAATTCAAATTCGATTAATGAAACGGTTCATCACTTGATTTCATGCTCGTTCGGCGGGAGTGTTCAGTTTTTCACAAACCATGTTAAGCGTTCGTCGCGTTGCGGATTGTTGCGAATAAATTCAATTTTGGATAAGAACTTTTTAGAAACATTAAATCTATTACTTCGTTTGTTTAAAGCATCATCTGATTCATAATACAAAATCTTTTACTTCATTTGTTTAACATTTTATTTTATTTTATTTTATAAAACAGCATAAGTCATAACACCTGATCAACTCGGAAATTATCCTGCTCTTAATTCTCATTATGATTATAGGAAATTATGAGCAAATTCTGTCCCCGTCTTGGTTCCATTTCATGACTAGTGAACATGAAATATTTCTATATCTATTTCAAGCAATGGCGAATACATGTCTGAGTATTTGCGCTGATTGTTTTGCTCTAAGAATGTTACCATTAATTGGATCTTCTTATTATCTGTCTGTTCGCGTTATTTTCATTGAAAGTTGACTGGGACTTGCTTCTCAATTTTCACGGAACGCTCTCGTAACATGAAGACGATGCCAGATCAGATGTAAACAACACATCTAATTGTCAACTTATTCGGGTACACGTTTAATTCCACAGAGTCGTGTCAAATGAACGTTCTCTTTCTTACTGAAAACCGAAAATAATTACTCAACAGAGTCTCAGTCAATTTTTACACGATTTCGAACCAAATACACGTATAGATTATGGTACACAATATTTCAATATTCATGTACCTTAACAATAACGTCTTGTGCACACAATCTGAATAATTGAAATGATTAGGAAATGAAAAGTAATTTTTTTTCTCTCTGTTTATAATTTGGTTCAAACTCGATTTTGTATGGGCAAACATGAGCAAGTTACTGATTAATTTATTGTTGAATCTACTGGATTGGAATAGTTAATTCACGCGTTAAAACTGAAAGTTTACAAATTATTAATTCAGACAGAAGAAAATTTGGCAATTCCGTGGCATCCGTTGAAGTGAATGTTGTGTTCGACCAATTTAATGAGATTAATATGACTAATTGAATAGACTAATTGGAGAACCAATGCGGAAACTATTGGTCGACTAAGAAGTGTAAAGGAAACTGAATAACACGAACGTTTATGTTTTCAGTTTTCATTAGAATCATTTGTTTAAATTTAACATTTTATAGGTAACAACTGGTTTAGGAATGAAAATATTTTTTTTTGTTTATTTATGCATTTATCTGCTGAGTCGTCTCACATAATGATTGAAAAAGTTCTGAATTTCAAGTTTTTTTTAACTAGTCATTTCTGAAAAATGTATTTAATGCGAAATATACAGGCTCGACAACTTGTGTAATTGGCAATAAGGTTGATAAACAAGCCGTAACAGGAAGTTTTTGGTTTGTGAAATAAGTATTCTCTGTTTAACCTTTTGGAAACCGTAACGTGACGTGACGTGATTGATATAGTCTATAATTCTGTAACTTCTATTATTAAAAGTTATCAAGTGGTTCATGGAAAATCTTTTACTTCATTTGTTTTAACAATTTTTTATAAGTTACCGCTAGTCAGAGCTAGCTGCCTATTTCTGTAGTCGTTGCCAATAGCAGATGACTATGTGTTTCAAACAATACTGCTATGTTTTCTGAGATCCAGAGAGTAGGTACTTTTAGCATCGGTTAACAGTTGATGAAATACGTAACTTTCTTCCAATTATTTGTGGCTATCCTTACTTGTGACGTTGGGTACACCACTTTCGACTAGGACTGAAAACAGAAAACACAGAAAACTAACTATGTCATGCCATGTGCGTCAAAAAGATAGATAAAACAATAGTCATCATGCGTAAGGAAGATATAGAAATAACAGGTTGTCATTCGTAACACAATTTATGAACTACTTCAGAAACATTATGGTGTAACTTAACGACTGTAAACCGATACTCAGTGTACATAGCATGTGTTCGCACTTAAGACTTTAAAATACTGCTCAATTTCAGTAATTTGCACAAATATGAGATTAAATCGATGCACGTTCTTTCAACCCATACGAGATGTACGTACGCACTACGCGCAGATGCACATTTTAACGTCGATATCACTTGTGGAATTGTGTAATGAATGGAATGAACTGTGGCGTAAATCCAAATGATATGTTATTATGGAATAGTAGATTACGTACCAATGGGAGGAATGAAGGACATGGTACGTTTTGTTTGAAATGTACCGAGGCTGAGCCGAGTGAGATATTTACTCAAAAACTTGAGGTAAAGTCTCGTGTTCCTTGAAGTAAACCTGACCTCAGGTTTTTCAGTAGACTTAAGTTGTCCTATCTAAATTTCATTTTATACTTGAGAAAGTGATAATAAAGTCACATTATCCTGATTGAATGAAATTATTCTGTAAAATTCAATTGAGCTACATCAGCTGTACTTTAATTGAAACATTTTTTCAATTCATTATGAACTTGATGATGTTTTTAGCGTCTGTTCATTTTCATAATTGCTTTTATCATCAATTTACGCAATTTTATTCATTATTCGAATTGTGCCAAAACCAATTCTTCTCTGTCATCATCTTCTGTAATTTTCTGGCATTTTTTTGCTTCATTTTCAACTGTGATTCAGTTTCAACTTATTTTTAAATTGTATATGTTGCGCAGTTGCATCATGTTACATCTATAAACAGCTGCGATGATAAACTGCATTTGTATCAGTGAAACACTTTTTCAAATATTTTTTTTTTTTTTCGAAAGTCTTCTTTTATCATGTAAAAAAACCTAAATACTCAAATATCTCCAATTCTTTTTTCTATTTCCAGTAAATCGGTGTAACTTCTACATTTTTTGAAATACACCGAATAACGAAATGGAACGTTATCTTTTGCTGTGTTCCATTTCTATTACAGATATATAAAATCAAAAATTGGGCACAGTGCAACTATACTCAAAACAAAAGCGTATAGACCGAGAGCATGTCTGGGTTCTCCCCGATAATAAAAAGAAAAATATAGTTTTAGTGAGGGTACACGCACCTTTAATTTTTAAGGGATACAGTTATAATAAAAAGTACTTCATTTGTTGTGCTCTATTTTCTGTGTCAATAACTTCACTCTGGTAAATATGAATAAAATGTCATAGCAGTGAAGTTGTTGTACTAAAATGTATGAAATGTGCTAAAAATGTAATAGAATTTAACAAAACTATTAAATTTGAGTTTCCAAACAGCAAATGTAATGTCAGCTAGATGTATCAGACAAGTATTACATTTCATTTGTCATTTAGTACAAACACTTTCATTTTAACATCAATATCAATATGGATTGTCTAGTCTCCAGCCTTATTATGATCCTCCTATCCAATGAATGTACAAACCAGGTATGGTCTATCCATACAAGCCGAAGGAGATAGCGATTTCATATAAACAAACTCACCTCTCAATGATTTTCATTGAAAGGTGAGTTTGTTTATATGAAATCGCTATTTCCTCCGCTCCATACAAATTTTGACATTAGACCATACCTTGCGTATACATTCATTGCTCCTATCGGTTTCTGACTGGCCCTATGGACATATGGGCAATGCCCGAAGTTGCCGAAGGGTACTTTGATTTTTTGTATAAACGAAGTGCATTTTCCAATTTTTAGTCACTCAGTGCCCGAAGGGCTTTATCTGGACCACTCTGGCACTGCCTTCTAGCACACAAAAATAAAAATCGTCAAATAAAGGTGATTTGTATCGGTTAGGCTGATAATATCGTATGAGTTTCAATCAGGAGCTGACATGAACATCGGCTCTCTGTCTATAATTGTTCGTTTTAGAAGGTTTCTTTTTGAAAACGTTTTGTTTATACAAAATATTGTTTGTTGGTAGAACTCTTTCCGGCATTTGTTATTGAAATAAAAATTTTCGTTTTATTAATTTAAAATTTTTCTTTTATTTTTCAGATCGAGCATTTAGTGTATCAATGCCAAAAGTAAGTACAAAATTTTGCATAAATTGATTAATAAATTGAAAAATGAATTAGCTAAATAAATCTTTAATCGGGCGAGTTTGATCTTTTTATTATTTTTTTTTAAATAATTAACTTGTTTTACAATTGACATTGACTCCATATAAACCGTTTTTTTATGAATGAAACAAAATTTGCAACACGGGCAGGCAAATGACTGAAATGAATATTCTCAAACTAAATTAGTCTAAATAATCAAAATAAATGAATAATTCATGGAGCACAATTAAAACTGGTAGTTGTATTGTTTTCTCATAATGCACATTAAAGCAATAGAAAAATTAATGCAAAAAATTAGCGATACATTGAAATGAAATAACGAGATAATCTTGTGCTGTGCAAGAATATATTACGCACTCATTTACGTGTAGCTATGACTAATCTCTTGAATTTCTGACGTAATAACTCTGAGTGTTTAAGTGTTAGGTTTCTCATGCTCAAGTACTAAATATGCAAGACCCCGTTAGCCTATTAAGTAGCTACTTTAGCGAAACGATGTATATCTTTCTCTGCACAGTCATGATAACAGTTTTGATAGATATAATTTTGATTGCTACCATTTTAACAACAACAATTTTCATCGAGAGACACGACCAGTCGAGAGTAAAATCTACCCAAGACTTGTGATTACATCTCCTCAAAGGCTTGAAGACTTAAAGTCTTCTAACGTAACTCCTGGATTGTTAAGAGCCTTCAAGCGTAACAGATTCGTCAAATTCCAAAGTTTGTGTAAAGTCTCCTCACACATTACACCATGGACTGTTTTTGGGAAAACGTTTTTCTTGAATTCTTCCACATTTTCCTTAATTTTCCCAAAAAAGATTTTCTGAAAAATCTGGGAAAATTTCGAAAAATTCGGGAAAATGTGAGAAAATTTAGGGAAATATGGAAAAATGTTTTTTTTGTTCAAAAATACTCCTTGGATTACACCCAGCATTGGTATCGAATCTATAACATCTTTTGATCTAACAAAGTTCAGGTAACTGATGCGAAATCTTTTACTTCATTTATTTTAACAAGCTGCTATTCGTTTGTTATTGCTCGTCACAGTCTGGCCAAGCCAGAACCAATTATAAATACTCATGTTATCACCATATTAGCTGTAATATATGGTTGTAAAAACACTACGTCTCATCTTTATCTGTATGTCAAATATTATTCATTTGAAGCTGACAATGTTTCGCAAATATGAAATACATTTCACTATCTCTGCTCGTCAGGATATAATGAAGTTTGCATCTGTTCTAGCCTAATTGATAACAGTCGTTATAAAAGCAACACATTTTGTCGTACGTTTGATTCCTTTACTCATTTACTTTTTTTTTGGTTGATCGATACGTTGTTGGCAAAGTCTGTAAATATTTGATATTGACAATAAAATTGTAAATTGTAGATTGACCTTATTATCTTCGTTATTCCGAAATCACCATAAGTCTCAATTTGAACGTGTACACACACCGAACACATTTTTATTGCAAACATATCGATACACGTAATAAGTTTTAAAATACACACCAGCCAGCATTGGTTACAACAACATTCTAAATTGTAAGTATAATTTTTTCTTCTCTACAGGTTGGTGAAGCCAACAGATTATTTTTTCTCGGCTCATTTATAAATTCTAAACTTGTTTGCCATGGGAGTTGATAACGAAATAACGGTTTTGGCTTTGATCAGTTCAGTTAGCTGGATCATTTACAAAGTTGTTTTTACCTACTTACAAATTCAGTAAAACGTCTGATCTTAACGTTTTGCGATCAGTAAATGATTTTTCTGATATTTTTACACGTCGTTTCTGTAAAATGCCATTTACTTTATGCTGGCCCAGATTTATGTTTTGCAATTTAACGCATGTGTTGCGGTGTGTTCGTAAAAATACATAATTTAATTGTAAAGCCTAATGCGGTTAATTTAATATTTACATTTGAAATTACGAAATATAATTAACCGAAAGTAATCTGAGTTAATTTGCCAATGATTTGTGTGTGATTATGGTGATTTTTCGCGAAAAATTTTGCGAAATTCGCCCTAGAATAGAAACTGGATAGGTTGAACAGAAAAGGTTGCAAATGGTCTAATTAGATATATCATAACTAACTCGCAGTAACAGTTTCCGTTTCTAATGTAAACTTTTTCATTCGTTTAGCTGGAGAGGAATTACGGCGTCAGTTCTCTTTTCTCTATTCAATCAAAACTCTACTGATAGAGAACGATTCACTCTTTCACTGAAAGATGTCGCTGTAACAAAACCATTGTCAACAGAAAAATAATTATTTTTTTACTCGACGGACTTCAGTCAAATAAAATGCCATCGTATAGCACATGATCTCAGGACTCTGGAACAGCAATTAGTTTTCCAATCGACTATATATCGGCTTGGCGATAAGAGTTTTAAAAAAGAATTTGATGAAATGACAGAAAACGCTTTTTCAAATCCTTATCGCCAAGCCCATATAGGGTCGATTGAAAAACTGATTATTGTTCCGGAGTCCTGAGATCATGGGCTATACGATGGCATTTTATTTGACTGAAATCCGTCGAGTAAGAAATCAATTATTTTTTTTGTTGACAATGGTTTTGTTGCAGCGACATCTTTCAGTGAAAGAGTGAATCGTTCTCTATCAGTAGAGTTTTGATTGAATAGGGAAAAGAGAACTGACGCCGTAATTCCTCTCCTGTGCTTAAGGGAGTCTTTGTGATCACTGAACAAAAAGCTGTCTATTCCAATGAGTGATAATATATATTATGTACCTGTTGCCAAGATTGGTATTTTGACGTGTAGGACATTATTGCCCTAGCCGAAGGCGTGGGCCATAATACCTATACGTCAAAATAACAGTCTGGCAATAGGTGCATATCATATTTTATCTGTCGAGAAGAGATATATCGAGATAAACAAAAACTCCCTAGAGGGATAAGCTCGAGATTATCGTTCTAGACAGATAAATGCTATTATTGCTTCCGTATGCGAAAGTTGACCATTACATTGCAGTTTGTCCCCAATGAAATATATTTAGACGTGCAGGCCGAGTGTGAAAAAGCGTGCGCACTCATAGAGTTGCATACAACGTTTTTATAAAGAAAAAATGAAAGAGGAAGAAGATAAAACAAAAAAGGGCGAGGGTTTGCGCCAGAGCGGAGCGAGGGCCGAGAATTAATCTAGTATCGAGAATCTAGATCTAGAATTTTCGTATTTTCTTCGTTTTTCATAATTCGAGGTTTATTTACGCAGCTGAACGCAGCAAAAATACCAATTTGTTACGAAAAGGTGACAGTTCGGGTAATTTTTTTTTCCACTGTCAAAACAAGAGGGGAGAAATAGACATTTTCTTGTCCGATCTGGCATCAGACAAAACGTCAACAAAACGTCATTTTCTCATGACCTTTCGAGTGGAGAAAATAAGGTTTATCACACCGCACACATGGAAAGATACTTTCAGTAGACCCAAATAATCCATTAGGTTTCCAAATACATATATTCGTTTGCGTGCGTTGCCAGAGTGTCAGAGTCAATTCTTCAGAAAATATTTTTTTTGACAAATTTTTTACAATTTTTTCTTATTAATTTTTACTCGATCAATATTACGCTCGACGCACTCGGCTTCGTTAAATCGAGCAAATAATGGAAATGGTGATTCTAGTGTGAAATTCATTGATTTAAGTCGGAAACGAGACCAATTATATTACACTTGTTTCATTATTTGTCCCACATAGAAAAGCTCCAAAGAGCTTCACCTTGCATTGTGGGTAAAAAAAGAGCTTCTTCTAATAATCGGGTTTGTTAATATTTTTGTCAATTGTTGCCTTGACATTGCAGAGAACAATTAAAATAAAATTCAAGTTACAAGTGGTTTAAAAAAAACTGTGACTCTCAAGCTCTATTAAAAGAACGTCCTTAACCTTACATTCATTTGAAAAAAATGTTCTGACCAAAAGTATGCTTCCTTGAAGAAATTACATTCATAGAACAGACATTTTTTTCTGCTGATAAAATCTAACTTTGAAAACAATCATAATTTATTGCTGTTGAGGTATGTACATTGTACAGCGTATACATTATGCTAAAAAAAACAATTACTCAGTGAGCTACTGTTTTATCATTGTAACGACACTATAACGACTAGTAATATTAATATTTGGTCGATGAAAAACAAGTGAATTTTTGTAAATAATTATTTACATGACCAAGAAAAGAAGCGTTCGTTTTTTTCATATATCGATAAGTAAGTGGTTCAAGTTAAGGTTGAATCATTCATTGAATTATAGTTGTTACTTGACATGCTATTCACTCCTTTCTCGGTTCAATTCAATTTATAAACGGCAAGCAAACATTTATACATAATGCTGTACACGATAAAGTTATATATGCAAACTCGTGCGTAACATGCTAAACAGTTCAACGATTCGCAACTTTTATTTAAAATGATTTTCGTGATATTTTTTCGGTTTGATGGCCAATTTACTTTCAAAATGTGATAATTCGATTGACGACACTACTACTTAAGAAAATGCACATTAAAATGACGATAAAAATTATTATTCGCAAAATTGTATGGTCAGTGAGCTACATCATTTTTGTAAACAAAGGAAGGATAAATTGAGGACGGTTCGAATATAAAACATTTTAATTTTTAAGTTCGATAAATTTTATGGATTCGAAGAGTTGGTGTATTAACGTTTACTCAGTCGACCTGAATCTGACCTGAACTTTGAATTTTTAACTTCAGACTCGAACTGAAACTTGTCAACCTGAACCCGATTTGAATTTTCAGGTTAGATCAGGCCGGGTAACGCTATATTTCTGGACGGGTTCGGGTTGACCCCAAAATTGAAAATTTAAGTTCAAAACCGATTCGGGCCGAACCATTTCACTTTCAAGTCAAAGCCGAAATTGAAATAACCAAATAACAGGTCAAGAACATGTCAAATCGAACCCGTTCCGAACCTTATGCCCCTAAAATTGTGCTGAGCTGAGCTTCAGCAAGTACAAAATTGAATTCAATAAAAAATGATCGACCAAACCAACAAAACTTTAGTTACGTGCCAATGTAACAGGTGTGCCAATGAGACTACCGATTTTCTGCATTTCTGATCACTCATTTTTAAACCCTTCCTTATTATACTCTTTTTTCGTCACGTACATCTTCAACCGAATTTCCTGGTCTTTATAAGTTGCATTGCGAGTTAAAAATCAACGTCTCGTCGAATAATATTAAAAACACTTCCAACTGGTTAAGTCTTAATGGTCTTGATATTGAACTTTAAAGTCAAATACGAAAAAAAGTCTCTTACATGCAATGTAAATTCCGCAGTCCACAGGCTTGCAAATTGTTTTGACGGTCGTTCACCCACTTAAAAAAACCATATTTTTAATCGATTTCTTGATACCTCTCGTATCGACTGGAACATTCTTTTGTTACAAAAAAAAATACTTTGTTCATTTTATTCACCCACCCAGTCAGTCAGTGGTGTGTGTACACGTCATCGCAGACATTATATACTAAATGTTGTTTTTATTTCATATCTCATTCATCAAACAGATACACAGTGTCCATATATTGATGTTCAATTCTATTATGCAAATTTTTTGACTGAATTATTTGATATTTTAAATTGCGGTTAAATAGACGGTCAAGGCTTATTATAGCTATGATAATTGTTTATTCAGTTTTGTCTATAATAATTTTGGAATAATTCCATTTCAATGCCGAAAAAATTCAGATTCTTTTCACTCGTCTTGTGTGAGACTACAGTGCATTTTCTTCATTAGAAATTTATTCCAAAATTTTCTATTATTGCCACTATATTAGGCACTTACGTAACGAACAAGTTTGGATACTTGTAACACCTGTAATCGGTTAATGTTAAAGTTTTTGGATGGTTGCATGTGTACGGAATGTTTCTATTTATTTGATTTTCTATCGAAGGTCAGAATGTTCGGCAGTCTATTTTCCATTTTCTCATTACAAGGAAATCGATCCAAGACAGCACATAAATCGGGCAATATGATGGCTGGATTTACTCGTAAAAGAGCGTGTTGCACGTAACCTCTTTTCCTGAATTAAAGGGAAATGTCTTTATGTTCTCGAGTGAAAAGAATTCGCCTTTGAAGACACAAATCTATATTGTGACCTGAATCCTTTTCCTAGTTCGATCGAAATATTTCAATGATGAGCTAAGCAATTCTCCATGAAAGTTGTTTATTGTTGTTTACTAGTTACATTGTTGCTAATCTATTTATTATAAATAAATTTTCCTTTGTAAATATTGTGTTCTTGAACGAGTCTGTTTTCGTTTCACATCAAAGCTTAGAATGGTATCGAATGGTATACGTTGGCGTGATTCATTGTTTGTGTTTTCCCAAAATCCATTTCTAATATCCCTCACCACTGAGCTTTTCAAATTTTGTGATGTAAAAATACAGAAATCCAGTCGCTTGGAAACGTTTACCTTTGAGGTGAATCGTTCTGTTTGATAAAATTCGTTTTGGATACCGGAGAACGGAAGTAGTTATTTTCGCTCTTGAAATGAGGGAAATTGAACTTTTTCATACCTTGAAAATTCAGACTTTAATTTGTATATCGTAGACGGTATATTTTACATGCGATGGGACTGTAATGAGGGAATTTTCGGTTTTTCGTCCTTTTGCATTTAGAACTGGCAATTTTTGTTGTGGCCTAAACAGAGTGAGCAAAACAGAATCGTAAACAATTGTTTGGATGAGTATGGTACTTACGACAGCACTTCACACTTAACAAAAGAAATCACTTATCAAGAGCTCACGTGGCATAGTAGTTACTCATATGTCCACGGGTTGACATCAATGCTTTGCAAGAAAAATGTTTATGCTCAGAGCCAAGAGGCCTATCGAAGGAATTAGCTATTAGTGAGATTAAGTCCTAACGAAAACTAAGTGATTTAAAAAAAAAGACGTTTTGCCATTGGCAGCGTGCCAAATGAACAATAAAATGTAAAACACAATTGACCTTAAAGGCATGAAAGCCCCTTACACATCAATCTACTTTCAACTTTTATATTTCATGTGGCAGTGGCACCCATACCTTAATTTTTACAGCTTTGGTTCCTCTCCTGAGGTGTACATTACTGGTCAAATATGAAACTTAAGAACGAACATTTAGGGATCAATTTAGTGTGACAGTATGGCATAGACTCTAAACCATAGTCTTTTTATTGACTATATGCAAAACCCGTCTATTGGAAGATCAGTCGTAAGGGATATGGCATTATGGGGGACGAGTGTTCAAAAAAATGTGTCGGTTCTGACAAATGTCGGTCAATTTTGACACTTTTTTGGGTGATGAGGTGGTCCAACATTTCTTAAAGTAGCGTGACGTCATTTGTGAATATCCCCTTATGTCAGACCTATTTACGGCTAGTGACACGTTTGACACTTTTGCTCTCCGTGTATACAGTCAGGCTATGAACCAACAAGACTGAGAAGTCGGAAGGCAACCTTTGAAACGTCCTTTCGAACTCGTGTTGTTTGAGTCGTATATCTTGTCAGCTCCACCACCAAAAATTTATTGGAGTGTTTAGTGTAACAAAATAAATGAAAAAAACGTCGGCAAACGTCTGTACCAATTTTAATTAACACATTTTCCGTAAAACAACCTGAACAAACGTAACAACACCTACGCGTCACGTTTTAAGCGACAGCTTAGCTATTATTATTTTTCTTATTATTTTGAGAGTGAAACAATAATACAAACTTCTCGAAAATATAATTTTTTTTCTTCTTTTCATCAAACTAACGAAGACAATGATGCGATACATTTATTTATAATGACGATAATCAAAAAACAGATGAAAAAACACAAGCTAATTCGATAAGTCACCTTCAATGCTTTTCAATACATCTACACCGGAACATACCTTTAAAGAAAGGTCAACAAACTAAGTGTTTTACTGTTATTTTAGAGAAACAAAAAAAAAACGGTCTGAGAACTATTGATACAACAAAAGACCGCAATAAAACGAATTCCTTGCAGAAAACTCCGACCAATGGTTAGCATCGAAAAATTAAATTCAGAAGTCGATTCATGACCAATCATACAAAAATATAATGAACGCAGTAATTCAATGCCATATTTTCGGCTTATAACAAAACCATAAAAATAAATTGGTTTTTCGTACGGAATGAGCGATGGTAAAAAAAATATTCGAAAATCATGCCAATCAAGTAGTTATTTTCCGGTATACCCAACCCACCAATCGCGGGGACCCGAACCAAATTTTGAGGCGAGTTTATCGTTTGCAGTAAATAGCTTTGATGTTAACAGATACACATTTCACTGCCAATTGCATCCGAGTTGAGTGTTTACTGGGTAAAATAAAACCGGTGGAAAAATGGGATCGATGTACCGCAAAACCATCATTTCTTTTATATGTCGATTTATTGGAGGACTCGTGAATTAGACACTGTAATAACTTCAAACGAATAATCATAAAAAGAACGCTACGCTTCAGAGAATAATCTCCGAGCTTTAGGTCGTTCAAATTATTTCCATATTTCATTCAATAGTCCAAGCCTAAAATTTTTTACCACAATGGAAATCTCATGATGAAGCAGCAATTATCAGCAGTTATTACCTTGAGTTGAGTGGGAGTTTTATGGCTTCACATAAAGTCAGAGACTATTTTTGTGAATTTTTTTCCCCCAAAATTTCTTGCATTTTTCCAAATGTTTCTTTTCTCAATTTTCCCAAAACCATAGTTTTGTGAAAATTTGGACAGTTCGAGAAAAAGAGGGAAAATTGATGAAAAGTTTTCCGAAAAATGGTCCATGCATAAAATGCAAAACAGCCAAAAACGCCAACATTTCATTTCTTTTCATACTTCCAAAGCTATAAAAAAGAAAAGTGGATCCATATTAAAAACCAGACGTGTCTAATACGAAATTGATATATCAGACAATGACACCGTAACACTGTTACTGAGTGCTTCTTGGAATAAATAATTCATTGCATTTATGCGACGGTATCGAATCCTCCCAGTCAAGAATTTATCAGGACGAAATTATGCATTGCAGAAATGATTCGACAAATGTAAACTTTTGAAACGTTAGCGTATTCAATAGAAAAAAAAGAAAAAAATTCATATGCATCAAAGATCAATGAAGGAAGTCTGATGGTAGTGTAAACCTCAAGTCGACAGAGACAAATTATTTCGCTTGTAATTACATTACCCAAAAAGAAGAATAATTTTTAAATGAATTAAGCTATCCAAGGTTTTCGGTAGTCGAAGTTTTATTGAAGTTTTATTGCATCTCTTGATTATGCTTTTCAGCTTAGAAATGGGATAATGCGATTTATTATACAAGATTTTCCTTTTGAAAGATTAATTTGATGATACCCAGCTGCTTATAAGTGTTCGTATGTTCGAAAACCTTTCCTTAAATTGTCAAATTAAAGGGATGATCTGATAGAAAGCACTTTGGAACGTAGACCATAAAATAAGTTCTATTACGACAACGCTTAAACACATATCGCTTACCGGTGCATTAGCACCGTTTGCATCCAGCTTTCACGGATACTTTTCCTATTATGAGCTTTAACAATTTCCTGCTATTTGACATAGTTACCGCCTCAAGAGAAATGTGTTTTTCCGTGTCTTAGGTATTCTTAAGAGTTGCGAGGAACGTCTTTTGCCAATTCGATTAAAAATTATTGTTTTACCCAGTTGTTATAATAAGATTTCATATCAAAAGTGTCAATAAAATTGACTTGCTGTTTCTTTGCTACTCGTGACTATTATGAAACAATCCATGACCTTTCCCCTCGGTTACGAAAATTTAATAGCTCGAAATCTATCAGATTTTTCTGTGGATTTGCCTGAATTCGGTACTCTATTTCGAAAAGTTCTAAAGATTTCGGTCTATTTTAAAACGGAATTTCCTGCATCATGGGACACGGGGAAGTTCATGGAACTCGCCATTAAGAATCACGTCTAATGATTTTTGTGAAAACATTTTTCCGGAACTTTTCCTGCATTTCCCCAAATTTTCCGATTTCTTTTTTTAGCTAAGGAAAATCTAAATATGACGAAATCCAGTAACATGTTGGAAAATTCATGAAAATTTCAGAAAATGTTATCCCAAAAATAGTCTGTGCTCCTAACTGCAATATATTATATTTCGATGCCATACAGCAATTGATGAATCTACTACTTCTTTTGATCGAAGTGGTTTCATCTGAATTCATTAGTTTTAACCTGTATAACTAACCGTTTCTGAAAGAATCTTGCAAATAAAACAACATTTAACATGGATAATATACCTGATGCACTAAAGTCGGTCAAGAACGTTTTGGCTCACGTTAAGTCGATGTTATATCAAGGTGCAATGTGCTACAATTCAAAAAATAGGTTTCATGCAGGGAATTGTTTGCCATACATTTGGTTTGCTTTCAAGACAACTGATGCAAACAACAAATTTATTTTCATATACCAATATGCAAAGAGCATTTACAGACTTAGTACTCACTCATAGTACACAGTACTTATACTCGCAACAGTGTGGTATACACACATCCAATACAAAAGTTGCAATTCACGGTTCATAAAAGTTAAATGCCATTAAGTAAAAAAAGAAACGAAATTTTTTGGCAGATGAAATCTTTCCACCAAAAACAATCACGTGTCGCAAATTGAATTTAATCAAATTAGCATTAAAAATCGATGTAGAATTAAGTCGTTTATTTATTGCCATTGATATGGAACGGTTAATACCCAGTGTGTGTAATTATTGCCTTACTCACATCACGAGGTTCGGTTTGACACGTCAATTTCTTTTCAATTCATAAATCAAATGAGTTAAATTTAATTCAGTCGGTATGTCACTTTAGCTGATCTAAAAAATCGATAAAGTACTTTGATTTAATGGCTCATCAACGAAATTAAATTATTGATTCGGAAAGAGTAATTACACTTATGGCCATATAACATCGTTCATTATTACGATTTAGTCAATTTCGGATTACGAATTACTGTCGATTTATACATCACATTCTGTATTGTAATTGCTAAGTGCTAACAAGAGCCAACACTATACCATACGTGACACTATTCCCGTTTGAAGAGACTGACTCAGAAATTGTGTTTTGAATATCTTATCAGAATTCCGTTTTTTATCGAAAAACGAGAGTAAATTTGTTTACATCCAGACGAGGTTAAAGTGTAACATAAATACAAATTCTTCTACGTAACATTAGGAATGAAAAAGAACTGCCGCTCTTTAGAATTGCATATGAGCTGAGCACAGTAAATGTCATAACATTTTAATACTTTTAGAATGAATGTAGACCAATGTTTCATTGTATAGACTGTAGTTAATAATTCGCACACATCACGGAATGAGATAAGTTGATAAAAGTGACAATTTCAATTACACTTTCAATTTCTATTTTAGCCTTTAACCTAGCTGTAGCGAAAATAGAATTATTTGAAGTAAATAGAAGCAAGACTTAAGTTAATATTGACGGTATGAATATGAATATTTGATATACCTGAGCGAGTGTGTGTATATACCAGCTACGCTTTTTAAGAGTTATTTTTATGAACATGTAGAGTAGCGAAGGATTAATATCATAATGTATTATGGATGATTTTTTAATTGAAATGAATACGTTATTAGCGTTCATGTAATTTAAAAAAAAAGCTAAATTGTAGATTGACAGGGCAGTATCGACTTCTCTCATACATTTGAGTGTTTGTTGTGTTGGTCGAATTAAAGTAAAGTGACAGTAGTGCAGTAAAGATCAAGCTAATAGCTATTAGATTTGTAGGATTTGTTAGGTTGTGATGGCATGACATGAAACACAGATCTGGCAATCCTTCACTTCTGTTCCCATTCATCATGCAAACCACTTACACTCTTCTCGGCTATCAACCAATGCATTGTAGTAGGTCTTAGCGTGGATACATCAGATGGTACATTGCAACACTTCTCGGAGAAGAAGAGCTAAATAGTTTTGTGTGTTTCTTGATCCGATGGAGTCCGACTTCTCGAATGAATGACGTCCTGAACTGGTAGAGTCCTTAGAGCTTAAAAAAATCCAGGTTGGTGGTAGGATTGTTTGGAGGCTCATTTATATTCCCAACAATCTGTGTGACTTTCAGCACAAAAGAATTTTTGCAAGATCCGATGGATCCAAGGGTCCTTTGTAAAAATCTTATTTAGATATACGCCTAACAACTTTCAACCTCTTATCTTGGCCTCTAATTTCGGATCACTTTAATCAAGCAGTTTGCCAATTAACAAAGATAGAGATTACACAGAACACCCGTCCGTTGGTTAATCTATCTTCTTCCTCTTTCTCGTTTGTAAAATTAAAAAAGTAAACATTTTCGAGAGCAAAGTAAACAGATGGTATCTGAACGAAAATAGTATAGCGTACCAATCAAAGGCGATGAAGTTTGTTTACGAAAAGTATATCTACCTTGGCAGGGTACTCCGACTGCATATAGATAGCTTACCCAAATGACTTTTCGTACTTGCTATATGTAAAAGTGTTATTACTTTCTTCCTTCAACACTGATTCTGCTTTGACTAATGGCATTGTAACCCTTACCTGGTCTACGTATTCGCATTGGAAGTATCAGTTGAGTTCTCTGAAGTGACGAAAAACTTCACAGGCGATTAGGTATTAACAGAAATAGATAGTCCAACCAATACTCTATGAAATATCCTGTCCGCTCGGGACATGTCGTTCATTCATATTAAATCACTGTCATCGATTTACCTCGAGTAAAAATTGCAGTCTCAAAACTTCAAAGACAGCTCTAGTCTATAGCGTATTTAAGTCATTACTTCGAGCGGCCTATTTCCGGTCGTCATATCTCTGTTCTAGTTTTAAAACTTTTGTAAATAGTTTAATGAAACTCCATTCTCGACTTCATTTCAGTACTCTTTATTTAACCAATTCACGCTTCGTCACTACCACCACAATGACCTTCGTTTAATTTTCGCAATCTGTTTTCGCGTATCAAATTTCTAATTCTCGCTTCCTGCTCCGCTTTTGTCAGATTCGTCCGACCACTCAAATGACGAATCGCCACTTCCGTACCATCTCCTGGATAATATATCCAACAACCAAATGTCAACCATTTCAGCACACTTTCTTCGTTCGACGGTGCAGATACGATTGTGGATAGATATTGACAGCCCAGAGTGTCTTCGATAAAACCCCCTTGTCGGACTACGTTTAATGAGAATATTTTCCGATAAAGTGAGACGGTACAAAGGTGTGGACGGTCGAAGAAATGTAGACAGGCTAATAGTTCGTTAGGATGCGGCCGATTGGAACGGAGTTGTAGACTCGCTTCAAATACTGCTGTCTGACGATTATGATATTTCCCTGTCGACTTCTTATAACCGACAGTTAGCCGAGCTATGAACGTAATGTAGTTCACTTCGTCCTCTGTTATCATTATGTTCAGAAGATCGTGAAGTGGTGGTGTCGGTGTGACGAATTTCCAATCATGTTGCATCACCAGTACATGAGGTGTCCTACAATAATCTAGGGCTACTTTAACGCTAAATCCGAAACCCTGACGATATTTGTGTCTTATAAATGTAATGTGCCCTTCATGTAGACCGGACGCATTATGAGCTTCTGAGATGAAGGCATTCGTTGAATCATCAAAACGTTCTGGCGTCACAACGGTATTGAAAAGTGATTTGACATTTTCTATGTACGGTGGATACGTTTCTGCCATGGACTGTGGTATTTGACCTTTTTTCAGTCTTCCGCGACTGTCACTCGAAATGGTGAAACCATCAAAACTGATGATTAGGTTTAATTTATGCAATGATGACGGTAAAGAGTCAATCACTGACGATACAAGTTCTGTTGATGGTGCCGAAGGTGTCGGAGAAGTTGTTATGATAATGGTGAGCAGACCGGTTTCAATATCAGGTTCCGACATTTTGCTTTGTTGAGATTCGGCGGCGGGTTCCGCCGAGCTGACGTTACCTGTGGAATATAAGAAATTTGTTCCAATATTAGTGTTGGTATAACAAACAATTTATGGCTAACGTGCATTTTATAGAGACAGTTGTAATCGGATGATGGGGTGGGATGAATTCGGGCATGGTAAACTAGTTAGTACGTGAATTAGTAGTGTCTATTTTCGTGAAATTGATTCTTGAAAATTCGCGAAACTCATGAACATTCTCGAGTTAAATTAAAAATGTTTTCATCTTAAAATTAAGTTTCAATCTTCCGCAGACGACCAGCATGCCATTAGTATTGAAGTTATCGAATCTATTACTTGATTTGATTTAAGTAGATTTAAGAAAATCTTCTACTTCATTTGTTTTGACATAAATTATTCTACATATACGGTGACGTCATCTAAAAAGCCTTTTTTGTCCTTGTTGTCGATAACAGATTAACAGATTTAAGCTGTTGGTTTGTCGTGCTCATTTGAAGTGAAGCAAGATCATTAGCCAAATAATCTATAGATTTTACATCGGCTCACCTCTCATTTCAAACCAACACCGGGTATGATGGAAACTTTTTTTCGAATAAATTAAATCCCAACACAGTAAACACAACCATTTGAACTATTCTAAACTATGTCGCTATTTCTCACAAATTAAAGAAATCCATTGACTGAACTTGAAGCAACCATTTCAGGCATAAATTCCACAAAACTTGGTTAAAACTACTAAAAAATGTTAAATTTATGTCTCACTGTGTATGGTGTTTACAATCATCTGTCCGCCACACATCTGTCTGCTTAAAATGTCATTTACTGCTTTTCCAACGACATCTATGAATTAATGTTTGACTACGAATATTTTCGCGGTTATTTTGAAATTGTAGCTTTGGACGAAAAAAAAAAGGTTTCTTACTTAGAGATTCCCTTTGCCTCAAAAACCCATAAAACAAGCCATTGATGATGTTTCAATTATTCAACAATTAATAATCCATTGAGTGTCTGAAAGAAATTAAAAAATCTTTCACAAAAATCGTAAAACTCTTCAAGACGGTATGCTGCAATTTGTTTCTGTTATATAATTTCACCGACCGTAATCTTATCGTCGTTCAATGTTATTTTACATTTTCAAAATCTTTCCCTTGATGTCACGCTTACTAAATTTGTACTTTCAAAGTTTTCGAACTGCAAATTTATGTGACTTCGCAGTTTATTTATTTACGCAATTAAGTGTTTATCCGAACTGTGTGTAACTATATCTCTTGTGACGGGTTGCATTCATTTTTTTTTATGCAAAGAAAGGAAAAGAATGTCGTAGACTGATCACAACGGTCGGACGATAAAAACGATAAGCAAAAATGTATCAAGGTCATTTTTTTTTGAATTTGCAATTCAACATTATTATTTATTCAGACTTTTTTTTTAAGAAAAACAAATTCATAATAATTGCCGTGTGTAGTGACGTCAAACCGACAATTACTTAAACTGTATTCCAGTTTTTATATACCTACGTCAGAGCCCAAAGTTATAACACAGAATATATCATTGCAAAAAGTACTCTCACTTTCAATTTGATCAATTAAAATCATATGAAATCGAACAGGTGGTATAATTACTTAAAAAAAAATTGCTTGAATGTATAAACGCCACACTGCTGACTCATACAACGTCTTACGTAAATATGGTCAATTGTTTGTTGTGTTTACAGATGTTCTCAGTTAGAAGATTTTATTTCTACTAGAGCAATTAAATGTCTTGGATGTTGAGGCTTTTACATATGGTTTTTTGAATCAAGAAATTTGTTCTGTCATGTTGTCTAAGGTCGTCATTGAAATTACTTACATTTTCGTTTGACCAGTTTTAAGAGAAAAAATTGGACTTTTCATCTTGCGTGGATAACAATTGTTTGGATCTGGTTTCATTCGCTATTTCACTAATTTATCAAATATTAATTTAGCGTTGGCGTAAGCTAAGTTATGAAACGAATAACGTTTCGTCCTCTAACCACCTTGAAAATCTTCCATCACATTTATTTTACAAGCTTTGCAACTATTCTCTGTTTGCAGTGCTAAAATGGCATATATTTAACGCTCATTAAATAGCAACTAATTGCTATAAAATTCAAAAAAAAAATCTGTAAATTTCTGTAGATTTAGGAGTAAACATTTGTGAAATTATAAGAACCATAAGTTCCCGTTACTCATTCCACATGTGATGTTGACGTTACCATACATGCTAACGTACCGTAATGTTTGTACTAGATTGGATTTTAGATCTTATATAATTACACGCACGGAATTCTGAAAACTGACATATTTTCTGATCTGTGTTTTACCTGACTCTTGGATTTCTCCATATAAAAATGCGTGCAAAGTTCACAAAAAAAAGACAGTAAACCACAAAACAGAAAATGTGACGGTTTTCAAAATTCCGTGCATGAGAAATCGTGAAAATTGTAGCGATTCTCCTGAAAGCTCTATAAAACTGTACAAAATTTTGACATTTCATAAATGACAAGTAGACCACGCTCGTCTCTAAATGGCAACTGAATCTACTACTTCTTTTGTTGAGAGCTTTTGCTCTTATTTTATGGTCTTTAACGATCAGGACATACTTTCGTTAAATTGATCCTTGAAAATTTTCGAAATTCGTGAAAAATCTCGAAGTTCGTGTAAATTCTTATCGATGTGAAATTCAATAATTTTCAAATAATTTCAGAAGCTAAAAATTCCCGAAATTTTTTTAAATTCCTGAAACTCTTAAAAATTATTGTAATTTTCAGAAAAAATCCTGAAAATAGGCCCTGTGTCGATAACAGCTAACAAGCCAACTGAGAATGCTTAGCTTCGCCACATGTTTCTATGTTTTCGGATGTTTCATTTTCTTTTCAAAATAAGCCCTGCATACAAGGATTGATTTATTTATATAGCTTTGTGACCTAGCAGCGTTAAATCATCTAAATATTTATTCAAAGTATTTGGTTTGATAACGCTCATATAATCAACTTTGTTAGCCATTAGTAAACACGATTCTAGGTCAAAAAATTAACCTTGTGATTTGTGAATTTGCAAATTGCAGCCAGTTGAACCGAAACGACTCATGTCATCACTAAGTTCGTTTTAACACCAATCAAACCATTCCCAAACTTATCCTGATGTTCCCAAACAAATACCATAGCCCCATACGAACGGGTGCAATTAAAAACTGATAAATTGAATTATACTCGTGTATTAAATGGTATCGTTGTTATCATGGAAAGCGATAAGGAAATATTTTTAATATTAATAATGGAAAAAATATGTTTTGATGAAACGTGAGCGCAAGCGAGTCGTCTTCGAAATATTTTATCGAATTTTTAATCCGAGGAAAAGTATGACTATACAAAAAAAAGGGGACAACATTTTTGTTACCTCTTCCATCAGAGATTAGATAAATTAGTAAACATTCTACTGATATAAACATCTTAAGAACTTAATTGAAAACAAAGGAAATTAATGCCTTGGCAAGCGTCTACTTTGTAATTATAAATGGATTCAAATTATCGGTCGGTTTATATTTATTTTCATTCACGCAATTAAAAACAAATTCCAATTAATCCACGCTTCGTATGAAACAGCCAAATCCATTCAAAAAGTTGTGATTTTTATATAAACAAACATTAAAATCAACTTTATTGGTGTGTTAACGTAACATATACACACATTCTGTACCATCCATCGGAGCATTAACCTTGATGTTTATAGCAAACTACAATTATAAATAACTGGACGATTATGGCATTGTGAGCTTTTTCATTCATAAAACAGTTTCGTGCTGAAGCTTACGAATATATAATATGTGAATGGTGTGAGCAAAACTTTGGCTAAACATTGTCAGATGTCGCTGATGTGTTCAACAATGCACTATGAGAACATGCAAGTAAGGGAAATATTTAGGATGTGGATAATGTGCAGAGAATATTTTCGGGAAATTGATTCCTAAAAATTCAAGAAATTCTTGAAAATTGTCAAAATTCTCGAAATTCTTGGAAAGGCTCACAGTTCTACGATTCAAGTATTTTCAAAAAATTTAAATTGTTGAAAATTCTTGTAATTCTCTGACCTGCTTGTATGTGTTCAAAATTATAAAATTCAGAAATTTTCAAGAAATTCAGGAAGTTCTTAAAATGCTTGTTTTTGAAATTTATGAAAATTGTGGAATTCTTGAAATGCTCGAAAGTGCTCCCAATTCTAAAATTCAAGACTTTTCAAGAAATTTAAATTTCCTGACAATTGTCAAAATTCATTATAGTTCACGAAATGTTCGAAATAATTCCTGAAAATCGGTCCAGATGATATGCCCCTTCGAACAAACATAATTTATACTATCAAACCATTGAACCACTAATGCCGGTTCGTAAAACTTTATAACAATTTTAGTGACACCAAAATCTCGGCCAAAATATTGTCTAATTATACTTTATTAGAATAATGATAGTGATGGTTCCCGAGCATAATCTCGAGCGTAATGAATTTGTTGAAGCTTTAAAGAGTTCGCAGAGCTATTGTATCATCAGCTACACGGTAAAAGATGGCGCTGTCGTTTGAAAATATACACCGAGAAAAATTCGCTTCAGCTTGTAAGTTCTCATTCCGTTCATAATATTGACTTATGTGTAAATCATTGGCTGGATAAAAATAGGATTTATATTTTGATGTTATAATTAAACTTTTTGTAAATTGATTTTTTTTTTGTTCTTCAAATATGAACTTGCTCTTGCTAGCTGTGGTGCTCTTAGTAATCCATCCATCTGTACATATGTACGATTGTGTATACATCGGAGATATGTAGGTATCAAATGGTGTGTTACGTAGCATACACAAAAATATTAAACAAGAACAACAAAAACCATATGGCCGTTTGTGAGTAAGGTCGTTTTCAGAGTTTATGTATAGAAGCACTTTTTTGTATAATTTTTTTTTTACCATGACATTAGATTTTGATTTTGTGTTGTTGTTGTTAAGTCTACGTTTCTTTTTCGATTTTTTTTCTGTTGATTCCTTTGTTGCTAACCAAGCAGGTTTTCGTAATATTAGTAGAGGTTTTTTTTTTCGTTAGCTTCGACATAACAAAAAGTTTTTATCTTTTAGTTGGGTTCTTAGCACAACAAAAGGTATTTTTGTTTGAAGGCACACATTGTAATGCTTCGAACTTGTAACTTTTATGAATATTTTTCGGCATTTATATGCGAATGAATCATGTCATACACGAATGTTTCGTTGTAAATGCTACAAACGAAAATAAACGTATAATCAAAGCCACTTTGTATACTCATTTCCCTGTTCGCAAAACTGTTCATCTATCAATCAATAAATTTATAGTTTACACACTCCGATGCTTGTAGTTCGTGTTAAATGGAAAATGTGAGTGAGCTCCGTATAATTACAATATTATTCAATGCAATTAACTAACTGATTTAAGACGTAGATTACAGTACGTATTAAGTGTCGTACCCACATTCCATACATTTTGTGGTTAGTCCTTCAATCTATTATTGAAATTCAATAAAATATTTCTGTCAATTTTGAAATAGGGTTCGCCGTAAAGACATACAAACGCTTCAACATATATCGGAATAACGATTTTATTAACAGAGAAAATTGTACAGTCCAGACTCCGGGCAGAATTTATTGTTATATCGTTTTGAACCCTTCGTTCAACATGCTACATTATATATCTGGAATATTAACACAAACCGAAAATTTTAAAATTTACTTAAAGGTCAATATCCAAATTAAATCTAATCTCAAACAATAGGATAGTGAAACAATGGAATTTTTCCGATGCTAATCTGTGCACGTTATATTACCCTGTTTATTTATCATTAATGACTACCATCGCTCTGAGCAACAGCAACAAAAAAAGCCGCCGACCAGACGTTTTTGATGTATTTTTTATTACAAATTCAAAACCTCGCAAAAACCTTATACAGCCAGCCAGTAAACAATCTAATACTTAAAATAAGGTCACCTTATCCATTTATCTAACGAATGTGTTTGGCTTGGATTCTGCGAAATTAGTTTGTTTTAGAGATTCTTGGGATTCAGCTAATTTGGTGAAATAAAACGGAAATTTGTCTGAGACGAATAGACAGGAAACTGTTTGGAGGATAAAAATTATCCATTTATTGTGACTTGATGTGGTCTCCGACAGTGGTCGCTTAAAAATTTAACTTTTATTTCATCGCAATGGGTGAACTTCATCAGAAGAATATTTAGTCTTGTGAAGTTGATGTAAAGGACGTTTTCTGTTTGATGGGCAAACGTCCAAACGGATTTTCCACAGTTTTTACATGATTTTCAAATCTTGTTGCAATCAAAAGAAAATCCTTAAATCCGTTGAAAATCCCTCAAAAAATCCTTGAAAATCCACACAAAATTTTAGAAAATCAAGGAAAATTCATGAAAAATCATAAGGAAATTCTATTTAATTTTCTTCGATTTTCAAGTATTTTTAAGAACTTTCATGGAAGTTTCTTTTGATTTTCCATGAATGTCGCTGATTTTCCACTTATCTGCCACTTGTTAAAGGGGTGTTAATGTGTACAATAGTGAGCGAATACATCCAACATCCTCAGAAACACTTTGAAAAGAACATTCATCTCATATATAGTATTCCTCTCGATTCTATTAATATCTCGTCAGACTCAGAAGTCACCTTTACTTACAAACCAAGTCGCGTAAGAAATAGTTATTTATGTGGTGGACGGTATATTTTAGGCAATTTCGCAAGTTGAAAATTCGATTAAAATACTCACAACAAGACTCACAATGATGCGAACGATATGTCGTACTAACGTCATAGGAAAATTATTCTTGTAATTTTCCTCAAAAAATTGCTTCCATTGAAGCTATGTTGCAATGAAGCTCTCGAGTATCATTGTTATGGAAAATTGAGGGTATTTCAATTGGCTAGTTAACTTCACCCTTTGTATCCCATGACACTCACAATACAATGGCTCTTGTTAACAACTTTTATACTTTTAAAAGGATAGACTCTTACGTAATTGAATTGCATTTTCAAAATATATTTTTTCCAAATATATGTGTCGCATACCCGACCCGCAGCACATAAAAAAAAATCCGAATTGATTTAGTCCGCATAAATCCAATGTTATGTGTAATAAATAATGAACGAGATGTTCAATGCCTTAATTCCGATTTATTCTCCAAATTATTTTTTTTTATTTCGGGGGAATGATGCAAAAATCAAATTAAATCATCGCTCGTATTTCGTCAACTTCCACATATCCACCGCAAAACTTATGATGACATTTTATGTAAAATGATGGGAAAGACATTATGTATTACTTATGCAAGCATTATGACCACAATTTACATATATTAATATCGCTGGAGGTACGATGCTCTAATGAAATATGGTTTTAGTGACACTGAAAATTTTTTAGTTTTTTTTTCTTTCGTATAAATTTTTTCTCCATTTGTATTCACTATTGTCCTTGACACACATTTTCTCTCGCTCTCTATACTGAAGAAGATATTGGAGATTCTTAAATAACATTAAAAAAATATATATTTCATAAAAAATCATTTAAATAAGTTTGTGTGTTGTGCGTTATTTACATTTGTATAACACAACATTGTATACTCGCAACAACAACAACAACAAAAAATGAAATTTCTTGGCGGAAAATTGTGATCCGAAATATTGCAGAAAAAAAAACGTTTTGTATTTTATAAAACCGAAACCTATGTATAATGTCTGATGAGTTGCAGCAGAGTCTCTGAGACTATCAAGGGCAAAAAAATTAAAGCAAAAAAAATAATGCTCAGCGAACGAAATATATGCATGGCGTTTTTATTAATAAAATAAAATTCAAAAAAAAACTTTGTTGGTTCGACGAAATTTCACAACGAAAGCACCTCGACACGGACTGTTTATGTATGTTGTTTTAATATTTATTTGAATCTTGACTTTGAGAAAGATTGATTGTTTGATATTTTTTGATGGAATTCTGATTCAATGATATGTTAGTATTTGCCGTTCAGTAATGAGCAAATATTTACACTTTTCATTTATTGGTTTAATGCATCTCTGGATAATAATGTTGTTACATTTCGACATTGTAGCATACAACAAATCTTTTAGGTGTGTGTTGTTTAGTCGGTCGATGGTTATCGGATTTCATGTACTGCGATTGTTATGTTTCAATCGATGAAGTAATGATTGCGATGGCTTTAATGCTTGAAATTTTGCAAGAGTCTCGAGGTTCAGCTTCCTTACGATAATATCGTCAACGTCTTCTGATTCGTAACAATACTTGTACCAACAAGCGGCTGATTTTCGTCCATTTTGAGTGCAGAAGAATTTTTTAAACTAAATCCTCAAAGCATTGTCGAGGATTCGGAAGGATTTTTTTTTGTCAATTTCAGAGGAATATCAAGCATTTTTACAAGATTTTGCAGGATTCTCCTGTATTTTTTAAGGATTTTCTTTTAATCGTCAAGGATTTTCTTTGATTTTCAAGGATTTTCTTAAAATTTTAAAGATTTTCTTTTGAGTCTAAAAGGATTTTCTATGCCCGTCATGCTATTATGCGAAGATTATTATATGTAACGAGTTAAGGTTGATTGAAATGTAACCCTACAAGGATACCAGTGACTATTATAAACAAAACTAACATTAAGACTAATACAGTTAATGACAATGAAATTTGTGTCGAAGTTTGCTTCAGCTGTTTCAACAACTGGTCCAATTTTGCAATTATACTACCTATGCGTGCTAATACAGTTGTCCCATGGTAGTCAAACATTCATTTGCGTAAAGGCGTGTAAGCAGTAGGTCCGGTAGGGTGAGTGGAGTAGCTGGATCAAACTTGGACATAAATTTGAGTTACATTACCTATAAATTATAAAAAAAAAAAATATTAAATTCCTGTGAGGACTAAATCTAACACCTACCCTTCTGTTGTTGGAAACAATAGCAAAGCTGGAAAATGGAAAAATAATAATTTTAAGATTAGGATCTCGAATAAGTTCAAGAGAGCCTTCCACTTACCCAATTTAATTATAATCAAAATGAATGAAACCACAGCTAGTTTCATTTTCAAATTCGACCACCATTGAAACTGCATTTCTGTTTTCCTCAATCTCAATGCTTCAGTTCGATGATCAATTTGAGATAAATTTTCACCACGACGAACCAGTTTTTGAACATTTTGTTGCATTAAATCAACCACTTCATCGACTTGTTCCTTTCCTAGCTCTAAACTCTTCTGATTCTTCTTCTCATTTTCTTCCGTTGAACTAAAGGAGGAGAAGGTGATTATATTGAAGGAGACTGGTCTGAAAATGATTACCTGTTTCCAACAAATGACGAAGATGTATTAGGTGGATCCATTGTGCCAAACCGTTATTAAATGAAGGATATTACTTACAATATGTAATTTCGTATAAAATAGTTGCGACCTAGACCCATCTGTTTAACATGTATAATGAAATGATAAAAAAAATCAGTGGAGCAAGTGATAAGACATTGTCAATACACTCTTAAAATGTGTAGACACCACAGAAAGCTTACGGGAACCGGAATAGCTGGTATAATCTGGAGAAAAACTTTTAATTTGGGCATTACGGTCATCAGAAATAAAGTTTTAAATTGTTCACGAAGTACAGCATCGTTATTCCTGTGTCGTCATCAATTATCACGTCTCTGTCAATGACCGAAAGTGTCAAAATTTTAGTATTTGTGGTGTCACGCAAGCTTTCTGTGGTGTCTACACATTTTAAGAGTGTATTGTCAATATTGAATCCTTATCGTTAGCTTAAAGCTTTATCATTTGATTATTCAAACTAAACAAATGGGGTTTGGGTACGACAGGTCATAAACTCGACAATTAATATATTTATCGCAATATTGTAGTTTCAATTTTAGTATAGTACAGAGTGAATACTGCTGCTTAAAAGAGCATAAAACTTTAATCATAAATCGCAAACAAATTCCTTCATTCACATAATACTTTCTTGTCATTTGGTGAAAACAGGTCATCATTTTCATAATAGTCTCCTTCATATAATCTTCTCCTTCTCGGGGAGAGTTTATGAAGTATTAGGAGTTAGCCAAAAACCAATCAGATGAAGTAGTTGCCGTTGACATACTGCGAAAAAGTGTTCTAAGAGTGGTAAAAAAGAGTGGTAATCGTGGTAAAAATTTTGCTAAAATTTATGGTCGAACTGAAGCGTTGAGAACATTGATGAACGCGTTTAATTCAAATTGTACAGTCAAAGGCATTGAAATTTCAGCATGAATTTGCTTCAGCTGTTTTCAGCTGATCCACACATACAATCAAAATATTTTATACGTGTTTATACGTGTGGATCAGCTGTAAAACAGGTAAAGTAAATTCATTCTGAAATTTCACTGCCTTTAACTGTAGAAAACAAATTTTGTTTGCCATAGAATTTTAGTAGTGCATTCAGGCAGCAATGCGTTTCGTGGCCCTGTATTTGCGTGAAGATTTTGATTATTTGGTGTCTCTTTTGAGGACACAAATTTCTAATTACCGAATGATCGACGTCACTCCCTACCCCTACCCTGTAGTTTAATTCATTCGTCAAACATTCATTTGTGCTCGTAAAGCAAATCAATCTACTCAAGTCGATTTGAATTTGGAAATTATTTTATGTTCCTGCAATTTACTATTTCTGCAACATAATATTTGAATAATTTGTATCAGTCATGTCTTTGAATCATCTCGATTAGTTCAAAATAGTTGTGAGCAAACAAAACTATAACAAAATGCTTTTGGCGTTGAGAACTTGAACCACACATTCTGAAATATAGAAATTAAATACTTAGATGCACTGATGCATCCTTTCCGTATCAATATTATCGCTAACAAATAGTGGTTTTTGTATGTCACCGCACAGTTCAGAAACATGCATTCAAATTCACATATTAGTTTAACCGCATAACTAAAGCCTTTCGACAACTAAATCAATAGTTCAATGGCGAAAATGAAGCGATGGTTTGTGTCGCCATATTCACCACAATTTATGTAAGAACCGAAATGTGGTAAATACAAATTGGGGCAAATTTATAACGGATTCGTACGTGAAATGTACGAACACGTACTCTGTTAAGCATAATGGAAATGCAAAATTACCAGAGGAATAAATAGATGACTCTGATTGACAAAGAGTTAACTTATCACAAGGGCATTGACCTTTCAGAAATGACAGAAATATCGACGTAGAATCATTGAATCTACTACTTCTTCTGTTCAAATCTCTTACGTCATTCGTTTGAACTTTCAATTCACTATATAACATCACATTGACATTGGGGCCATCGCTTATTTTAGTAGCTGCAGTCGATAACAGATGCTTTCCGGAATGATTTTTTCTGAAGCATTCGTAACTTCTGAAAGGGGACCTCCAAATACTAAAACACTCTGAGTTGCACAGATTTCAGTTTTACATGACCATGGTTGATTTTTCATTTTTCAACAGTGTAGATAGCCTTTGAAGATACTGTCACTATGTCACTAACCGAACCGGTCTGGAGAGCTGACCCTTTTCAGCTGTAAAATTTTACGATTCTCAATACAGATTCATATCCTGAGTGCTACAACCCTTGAGAAATTCGATAAAAGGAAATTTGCTTCTTCAAACAATTCCAGATTGCTGCTGCACGACATGAAATAAACATTTAGCTCATCTGTGGTTTCGTTCGTATAGCAACATTTCATCGATCAAAATTGAATTGAACAAGACAAAATCTTTGTTTGATTTCACAGACGATTCTTCTCGTCTTCTTTTTTTTTGGTATTGTATATTTCGGGGCATTTGCCGAACCGAATACAACAGCAACCAAAAAAAAAAAGTTCGAAACGGAGAGAACGAAATAAAAAGAATTTATCTAAAAACGTGCAACAACACAAAGAACTTATTTTCATCACTTTAATTTCTATAGCAAAAAAATATTGATTTTGTACCCCAAACAGAATCCATTTTGGATCATACGCATGTTGCCTTTGTGGAAAAAGTAAAATGTGTTTAACCCTCCTAGAAATATCTTCGAAATATCACCCTAAAGCCGTGCACACAGAGAGTGAGTGAGTATACATTAAAACGGTAATACATAATGTGAATAGAAACAACAATTTATGTTCTATGTTAGACAGATATTGAAGAGTGTGTACTGTGTATACTCACCGTACACACAGTTTGTTATACGTTTTATACAATGGCAAATAATATAAAATTGTGGTATACGTGTAAACATATATAAAAGCAGCCAACCATCATATATACGGTAATTTTCACTATGGGGTAGTAAATGGGAAAATGCACTTCCCTTTACATTCAGGGCGTTAACCCCGTCATTTTATGATACGCTGTGTGTATACACTTTCAAATGGAATTAAACTCGCAGTTGTAGACGTGGTCTTATAAATACGAGTTTATGTTTTCAGTTATACGCAATATTTTCAACGAAATTTTATGGCAACAGGAAAATGGAAAAGCATGAACGAACCGTTTTTCTTATTTTTTCCACCGACATTAAATTATACTTACGATCCTGATAGAGGTTCAGTACGGTGGAAAGGTATATTGCAGAGATAAATTGTTATAAAGCGGGACTGAACAATTAACCATTTTATTAGTCTTTCGGATGTATGAAATCAATAAAACGTTTTATCTGCAAATAGCGAACAGAAGCTCGAAGACGATCCAAGTTTTTAGTTCCATTTACGACCATTATTTAATATGCGATCGCTAAACACTGTTGTGTACAGAAATTGGTGATGATTACTGGATGCGCCGGACGCCTTGAGTTCTAGGCTCATAGCGTTTTCCCTAATTATCGTTCTAGCACTCAGTAATTTAAGTACTTATCACTTCACTGATCAAATAAATGGCAAGTAGGGGATCCTCAATTAACATTTCTGATACAGCAAGCATTTCACCGGTATAATTTTCGAATCTATCGCTTCTTTCTATTGCTTAATCTTTTACTTCACTAGTTTTGACATTAAATTTGCTAGATAACAGCACATCGGCCAAACATCTTTATTTCTACCGAGTCGTAATCGATAACAGATGAACAGTGGCAAGTTTTCCAATATTCAGAAACAATCTAGGTTTTCCTTCGAAATTTCCAAGACATTGATTCAATGGATCGATTTACTTACGTCGGAACAATTAAACATCTTTTTTTGATCAGCATCTCCCAGAACTTTTTGAAGGATCTCTCAGATTAGAAAACGTTATCATAATGCACCTAGAAGGATGGATGTTTAAAAATCCACATCCTCAGAGCATAATATTCCAGCTATGACTCCAACATTTGTCTCGGTCACATTCAATGTATTCTGCGCTGACACAAGTTTGCAATGAATTGTACTGAAATTGAGTTGCTCTGCGAAACGAACACTCTAGTCAAACTCCATTTGCAAGAGTGGTATTTACTACATAGAGGATCCACACTTGTCGAACAGTTTTCCGCTTTGCCATAAACATAATCAATCAATGCTAATGCATCACGGATAATCATTTTTCCATCAATATTGTTGCGGAATTTCAAAATACGCTACAATGTGGAGATATAAAAGAATGGCATAGACAACGACCGGTGAACACCAGTATGTGATAAAAGCTTTTGAACTTTTTTCAGTTTCATTTTGTATGATAGATTGAGGGTTGTTCAAACGCCTAAATAAAATGTTTGCTGAAGTAAGCACATCAACAGCACTCATGAGTTCAATTTTAAAAATTGAATAAAACGCATCATTGGATGGATACTCTTTCCATGTCTGATTGTGAATTCAATTAGCTGGTATCCGAGTTAATTGAAACTTTAAATTGAGTCAGTAACACGCAGTGTAGAACTCAGAAATTTCTAGTCACTCAATTCAATTGAAGAATTTCGATATTAGACGAGACGAGGCAAGATGAACATCAACTAATTAATTCCTTCTGCAGTGAGCTCTAGTCACTAGGGTGATGTTTACACTGCACACACTTACCAATTAATAACCAAGGAAAGATGTTGTTGTTTCATTTTAAAGTTGTCTGTGGGTCTTTTGAGAGCTGAACATTTTACAAATAATTTTTTACTTAAAAGTACTTAAGGTAACCCTTTCATGAATATGTAGGAAAACCTTCAGAGCTTGTGAATTGTCATGAATAATTTCCAAAATGAAAAAATACTTCGATTACCTGTAAAAGGTATTTTTCAGAGCTATAAACATCCTTTAAGGCTGCCGAATGAGTGTCAACAGTTTTTTCTAAAAATTTCACTAAAAATATTATCTGTGCGAACATCTATCTACCTGCCGGTAATCATACTACTTACGACTTTATCTTTAGTGCGCCACTGCTGCTAATGAATTCCATTGAATATTTGACTAAAATTCGAGAAGAAATGCATGAATTTTGAAGAATGTGGTGGCATAGGTGCTGGTGAAACGACGGTTTTAATATCGATAATTCCAATATCACTTCTCTTTCATTTTGCTCCACAAGACCACATAGAGAGTCGAATCTGAATATTGAACCTTGAGTCGAACCTTTTATAAACGACAGTCGTTTGAATAGTTCCAGGCATAACTTAGACACGTTAGCGAACGATAATAAAAATGAAATTTCATTGATATAGTTCCGTTTTAAACAGTATGACGATGTCAACAAATGAGAGTTTGAATCAAAATACGTCGAAAATACGTCTATTCGATACGGAACGTTGAAATTTCATTTTTCTTAAAATTCACTAAAGTAACATGTCCTATTTCTGCATTTAGTGATTCATACAACAACGGAATCTACTATTTCTTTTCACAACGCAGGCGAGAAAATAGGCATTTTTTTACCTCAACCGTTGTGAAAAACGTTGTGTTGACATCGGGGAAAAAGTTGGAAATTTAATTTTCGTTGGAACTTCGAAAGCCTTTGTTGTGTTGTGTTTATCTCGGGGAAATAGTTGTAAATTGCATTTTCTCGGGTGACTTGTGGCCAGAGCGTAGCGGTGAACAAATAAATTTGTTCCAAGTACCGCTTAGATATCAAATCTTTTACTTCATTTGTTTTGCTGTGTGATCTGCTATTCTAGAAGAAAACAGCTTGTCGCTCATTTTTGCCATCATTGCCGATAACAAATAACTAGCATTTTTGCACTTTCCTAGGTCGTGATCCAGTGTAACGAAAGAACCTTGAGCTAATCTAAATTAGTTCTGTTAAAGTATGATTTCATTCAATGTAACGAGTAGCTCTATTCATTCGAGTGTCATCGACTTCGTTCATTGAGCCATACTCGCATTACACACATACAGTAAGTGGCAAGTGGCAAATAAAACGTCATCCAGATAGTTCGTACGTTTAACGAATTTTATGTTACTGTAAACAGTTTCGAATGGACTTCTATTATTTCATTCTTAATAATAGACAAACATAATTTTGATGTAAGAAAAACTTCTCACGTTTAATGAATATATGTATAATACGTCTGGGTGTGGTCTATAAATGCGGTTCGTATTTTTCTATTAAAAAGCTCTCACGTTACTTCTAATGAATTAATTTTTTTTTTAAATAAACACAATCGTAACAATGTCTTCCTATATTAAATAATGGTGGAGTGTGTCTCATACATAGATTATCAAATGGTTTTCTCGTTCCTTGTTGATTTTCTTACTAACAAAAAATCATATTGAATTCAAGGCTGTTTGTTTTACACATCAATGTCCTTCTAAAGCACTTAAGTGCACAGACAGATTAATATTTGAAAAAAAAAGTTTTCTAAGAATTTCTATTGCTGATTCGGTATTCCGTTGATATTTTTCGACATTAGCGCTGGTTCCATAGAAATTTACTTTGTGTGTACTTTCGACGCGAATCACATATTATTCCCAGTCATGCATTATAAAATTGGTTAGAACATTTTGTGTTGATTTACATTATTACAAGTTGAAAATTATGCTTTCTGTGCTCATTGTTATGGGTCCCCTTTTTTCGTTCGTAAATAATTGGTTCTGCGTGGCCAAACAAAAACTAAAGTTAATTTCACTTATATGTATGTAAAGTACGCACATACACTGCAGTATACTACACACGAAACTTGTACGTTTTATATTCCATTGAGCGCCAGATGCAATGTTCATATTATTGGTATTAAAAATGAGTTTATGCAAAGAACAGCTGTTTTCGCGCACATTCAGTTTTTTTTATTCGGTTAATAATTCAAAATGAATAAATTGGCTGTGTCGGAGCTGAACTGTGTTGTATAATTGAGTTTTTCCATTCGGGCTCGTGTTTTTAAAAAATTATTGTGTTTTCGTATGACATAATTGGTAATGACAACGCCTACATGAATGAATTGAACGAAAAGTACTTTTCGCTAGACAAGGTGACTGACATGTATATCGCCAAATGTATTTTTGAATGGGTAGCTGATGATTTCTGCCACTGGTCTCGATCTGTGAGAAGTATTAAGAACATCTTTCGTCGTTTTAATATTCAAAAATACCACTTTCTCATCAGGTCATGGTGACTGCACCGAAGAAACGACAGACTGATGTCTCTTGATAAATTCGTTGCAGCCTTGCAATCGGAAATAAGGGGCTGTGCGGTCGATCGTATGATAAAGATACCAGAACAAGTACCAGAGCACCAAATAGTTTATATCTGCACCGATAGTCACTCAGCGATCAAAGCTTTAGGAGGATATAAATTCACCTCTTCAATGGTCGTAGAGTACAGGGACCTAATCCAATCACTTTCCACTCGGCGAGAAGTCACATTAGTATGGAAATCCGCTTGGACTTCTCCCTTTATCGTTCCAGAATCAGTTTTAACTTCATCACCATTGTACATTGTTTAGAGCCTCAACTCAATAGAAAGCTGTAAAAACTGCATTCGCTTACAAAAGAACGCCTTTGAGGAGATGATAAAAGGATCAGGATCACTGAGATAATGGCACTGCTCTCTGAACAAAGTCTTGTTCGGAAGCAATTCTGCGCCGATGCGGCGACATTAAAGCAGTTGAATACCTTATCTGTCACTATTCAGCCTACATAACAGCAAAAACATTCGGATGAAAACGGTTTCTGTAAGAAATTACTCTCCCAAAACGATATTTTTCATGAACCGAATTTAAAGAATAATCCTTGAACCTACGTGGATATGCGCAAAAAGCTTATTGATGTCTTTGGTGCATGAACTACGTCTTCATAGCTCTTCCCACTTTATCTTATCCTAGCCTCTAGAATCTAGTAGTTATACCTTTTTACATGTGCACCTCTAGCGAATCATAAACAAAATGTAGGTCCGGTATACCTTCACTGCAACTGCTCAGCCTATATAACAGTCCGAGCAAGAGCTTTAGGAGGAAAACAGTTTCTGCCACTGTGAGATGATAAAATAACATCTTAAGATGCTCTGCATGTTCAAAAATTCCATATATTTTCAAGCTTTGGAGATAGTGAAGTGGTTTATACCCTTTTGCATGTAGAAGTCTAGCGAATCACAAATGAAATGAAAGTAAACTTTCATAAAATTTCATCACCAGATTTGCTACATGGAAGCACACCACACACTATCAAAGGTAACTCTGTAAGAAATTACGATATTTTACTTGAACCGAATTTAAAGAATGATCCTCGAACCTACGTGGGTATGCACAACAAGCTTATTGATGGCTTAGATGCATGAACTACGCTGTCATAGTTCGCCACACTTTATCTTATCGCAGCCTCTAGGAGATTTAGACATACCGTTTTACATATACACTAGGGGGGTCCAGAATCGTATGGGAAAATAAAAGTTTCGAGAAAGTTGGCGGACCCCGGGGAAAACGAACCTATATGACCCACTGATAAAAAATATATATGGGGCCGACTCGATCCGAATCGATTTAGGGGTCGCTCAATGACGAAGTATGTGAAAAACCACGAAAATGAGGGTTAATGAAAAATTGAACGTAACTAACAGATGCTGAGGTCACTTCTTAAGGTGAGTTGGATTATTTCACTTCAGAATAATCCAAAGAGACCGATTTAATGATTTGTAAGTGCATTCGCAGCTCCCAAGTCAGTCATAGATTCGTAATCTGTTCACTCAGTCTTTGGGTTCTTCCAAAACATTTATGGGATGTGCATCGGATATATTCATGTCTAACGAGAGCTTACGGCATAAGCTTTCATTGCAAAAAGAAATTTTTTCGAAAACAATTTTTTGAAGCTATATAGAAATCGATTTTGGTGCAAAAATGTCAGGGTCGTGAACTCAGGCAATTTTCAAATGACTGTTACGTCAAGACACCAACTTGAAACTTATTGTGTGTGGGCTCGTTAGAAAGCCACTGTCATTACCTTTACAACGACACCTAACACTTAATTTAAATAGTGACCTCGCCTGACTTTGTATTACTTGGAAATTATATGTCGATTTTTGTCTATATCGATATTGTTAGGTGTGCCCAGACGATATAAAAATTCCAAAAAGTGGAACCAACGCATTTTTGTTGCTTTTGCATCTAATCTAAGTTGTCTGGACCAAAAAAGTTTGATATTGTCGTTAAAAAAAAATTCTCATACAAAGTAATGGAAAAAATGTATGGAAAATTTCAGTGTTTTTTCACACATTTCGTCCTTGAGCGACCCATAAACCAACTCGGATCGCATCGGCCCCATATACAATTTTTATCAGGAGGCCATAAAGGTTTATTTTCCCAGGGGTCCGCCAACTTCCTCGACACTTTTATTTTTTGGACCCCCCTAATATACACCTCTAGCGAATCATAAACAAATTGTAGGTCCGGTCAGAATATGATTTTTTATATTCTGCATTGTAATACTACAATGTGTAGTTAGCACAAAATATACGACAGAAATACGGCACATGCTCAAGAAGCCAACCATGAACGTATATAGTAAACAAAGATGCATATATTACCTTGAGGAAATGCACAAATATGAAAAGTAACTTATTTTTTCTCCATCCAACGTAATAAAGTTCTCATGAAACCTTGAATATTAAAAATATGTTTTCCCACATTACAAACATCTCTTCACACTTCTTTTATGATAATATACGATAACGATATGTACGGAATATTGTTGTACATTGTAAAATTCAACTTAAAAAGCGTGACAAATATTAAACATATTGCAATATATTTAAATGAATCCATTCAATTATTTCGTTTTGTTTTCTGTGTGTGTGCAATTTCGTTCCGATCGCAGCCAGCAAAACAGCACACATTTTATGTAACCGATTTTTATTCATAAAACCTCTCATTGACGTTACAGTATATGTGTAACATTAAATTCGAATTATTCGATTGATTTATTACACATAAGGTATCGGTTATTCATTTGTATAACGTAAAAGATTGAATTTAGCAAATTTCTGTGCCAAATAAACTTTTACATTCCGAATGCTTGGGCATTACGTATAATGGATATCCTTTGCAATTTCCAAGCATTTGGTTTGTTAGATGGAAATTATATCCAATTCATCAACCTTTAATCGCACACACATACGTTCAAACATACTTAATTAAAGGGACAATGAAACGGTCGGATGGAATTTGATAAGTATAAGGAAATGTCGGCTCCGCATCTAATTGCTTTTACCTTTTCATTAATGTTTGAATAGGCTTCGGCAGAAATTATCAGACGCATCAACAACACTGCTGGGTATACAAAGATTTCTTGATAGAAATGTATGATTACACACGCTTATTATACTCGAAGATAAATAATAATCACACCCGGTCATTATACATAGATGTGTTCCCAACCAGGAAGCTTGTACATCATACATGGTGAATCTTTTGAATCGAATTGAATGTAAGAAATAGGAGATTTCTCAGTTAAACATCATTTGCTGGAAAAGATCGACATGATTAATCGAAAGGCGTCGTTTGTTAACTGGTATGATATTTAGATGTGAGCGGGTATTCGGAGAAGAACAGTGCAAACTTGTTGAAAATTTTATCAGGAAGTCGTACCGCCGATCTGATAAAATAGATCTGAAATAGGTGGATGGGACCAATCTTTTTTGTAACGTACGGAAAAGGTCATGTTGCCGTTCGTTGATTGTTGATAGTAAACTAATTCCGGTTTGCACAGCCCAGAAATGAAAATTGTAATTCATTGAAACTCTGGAACCTCTTGAGACAGGTTCACCGAAAGTAGCCCTTTAACACATAAGCGTATCACCATCACCATAACGGTTGAATCTGTTACTTTTTTTGTTTAAAGTGTCATGTCACCAGTCACCACATCAGTAAGTGCTTGATTCAGGGAACAGAATCTTCTACTTCATTTTCTTATCTTCCTCCCTCTACTGCTATTGAATCTGTTACTTATTTTGTTTAAAATGTAACCACATCAAAAAGTGTTTGATTCAGAAAACATAATCTTTTCCTTCATATTCTTATTTTTTCCCCTACTCAATACATAAAAGAACACTGGCCGGAATTCATCGCTTATATTTGTCGTCGTTGTCAATAACAGATGTTGTCAATTTTCCATCAATTTTTAGAGCAGCTACTGTTACATAAACTACACTACTCTAAATAATAACAATTTTTTGCGGCTTATGCTGGTGTCATAACTCTTTGCTTCTTTTGTCGCAATTTTCGATAATTCCAATCGGCTGTCTCTACATCTACATTGGATGGCGATGGGTGTCATAACTCCTCGTTTCTTTTGTCGCAATTTTCGATAATTCCAGCGTCTGCGTCTCAACGAAACCATCAATAATTAATCAACCGTCTGGCTTTTAAGTCTTACAAGATGTAGTCGACTGTGACATTAAATTTATTCGCAACGCAATCAAAAATTATTGATTTATATTTCCACGTTTTTCTTTTTTGTCGAAGTCATGCATCTCGATGTACAGCCACCAACGACGACCGACCATATTTCACAACATAATATAAATCGATTGGGCGAAGATCAATTAATTTTGTAGCAAAGCTTAAACTACAATTTATTGTGCATTTCCTTTCCGACAGGTCAGTGTCTGTTCCGTGTAGCCATAAGCTATTTACTGGATTTAATATTGGTTGGTATGTATGTTGTTTTTGCGTCGTTAGACGACATTCCCAGATTGAGACGAAACAATTTTGTTACACGTAAATTGATTAATTGAATAGATCGCTGAAGCATATTCATTCGAATTTGTATACGTACGAAAGTCTTCAAAGTTCTGACTGGGGAAAGAGTGTATTCTACCGAGAGTAGTACCCTTACATGACACTCCACAGATTGAAATTCTTGTACATATATCTACTTGATTATATCGCACTGCGTTTTCTTTCACAACAATTTTCGATATGATTATACACATTGAACAATCAAGATTTCTTTATGTACGTCGGACTGTGTATATACAATTACGTTTATGTATTCCCGGTGTATGTACCCAAGAGTTTATAGACATTTGGCATTTTAAATAAATTTAAACAAGAAGGCATCGGCTTGTCTTATACTGTGTAATATACCAAAAAGAACGATGGTACGATGTAAAATATATATGTATATGATGATGATGATTATACTACGTTCTTGCCTGGCTTTACAACACATACAACACACCAGAAAAATACAATTTTTTATATATTAACTCTTTGACTCTTTGATTCTTTTTTTTATTATTATTCTTTCTTCATTCGTATGGAATCCATGCACCATGAAGAAGTTAAATAGCCGAAAAGACCTTGACAGCGGTCAACGCTTTACCATTCACCATTTTCAGAAGACGCAGCGTTCAGAATATTATATTATAACAACAAGAAAGTCTATGTTATACTCGGTGTACATTCAAATTTTCTATGTTTTTATTTTGCTTTTCGACATCATATCCACTGTAGATCATGAACGTAGCGTTAGCGGAATTCTTGACGCAATTCCTACTTTCAAAAAAGAAAGAAGCGACCAGCGTAGTTGGGCAGTTTAAAAAAAAGATAAAAATGTCGTTTTCTGGGACTCTAGATTTGTGAGTAGAGCGACTTCGATTGAAAGGCTGAATCATCAACAGTACTTGTTGTGGATGGCAAACTTGGTATCGTTGTAAAGCTTGCTCTCAGGCTATAATATTAGCGACAAATTATTTTCAAATAAGGCTAAGTACAGAAGTATCCAAATTTCACCGAGGGCAGCGGAAAAAGCAACTTTTCTAAAAATTTCACTTTCAAAAAAAAAAATTGTCTCCATTCGAAAGAGCTCATTAACCGCGTTTAGGATCAATGTCAACTGGCTAGCTCTGGTCACTTTGTCAAGGATATATCACTCGTCGAAACTGTGGAAATTTTGACTTTCAGCTGGTTTTGCTCCGATAGTAGATGACCGAAAGCAATAATTTTTACATAGAATTGTTCCCTCTACTGATGCCCATTGATATATGTGCTCAGGCTGTCCTGGACTGCCAGCGGCAGTCGCATCCACTGGTTCTCAGAAACAGCTAATATGAACAAAAATTATTGGTGGTCGACGGTCCCCATTTAATCTCGTTTCAAACCAACCGTGTACTGTCAACTCACATATAAGATATAGTGCCATCGAGGAACGTAAAGTCATAACAAAAGATCTAAAAAGTTGGTTGTTTGAATCAATTTCCGGTCAAAGAATACGAAAATAAGCACTAGTTGTAGCAACTAGCAAGTATTGTGAATGAATAACCAAAGTTGCCTATGAAGTACTTTTGTTGTTCAGTAAATTCTCTTATATTTGTGAATTTATGTGTCCAGATAAAAATGTTTAGAATCCATTCATGGCCTCGCTTTCCTCATCCGGCGATAAAGTCAAGCCAAGTGTATCCATCATATCGATATATTCATCAAAGTTTTCACGAATACCGACAGAAACGTAGACGTCCAACAAAAAGCTTTTCATGTCTGTTTCATAACGTTGCAAATAAAGTTTATATTTGAGTTTTACAAAGTGAATCCATTGATTTTCTAACGACTCTGGCACATCTGGATTATTTTGAAAGGCGATAACTCTTCTGTACGTTTTCAATTCAATTTCATATTTCCTTAACTCTTCCATAATCTCTTTCCTCAATTCGGCTGGATTAGTGTTTAAATCGCGTCTCCTCCGTACGATGTGGTACCACCAGTCAAAAAGACATTCACCGAGCTTTTCTTTTAAGTTCGGCACAGCGTTCGGCCTGTACATACTGGTCACTAATTCTGCCTTAAATTCGGGTGTGAACAATTCGCATTCAGAATAAGCATCTGTCACAGGAGCTACGTCCGCCCGTAGTCCCACAGTGTGAATTGTTGGTCTGAGGCTCATAACGAATTTTTTTTTACAAAGTAATTTACTTGAATTTAGGCAACCGACTCCTATATTGAATATTTTCTAATGAAATCGTATTCTATACCGAATTCCTAAGCCTCCTTGCATTGGATAATAAACAAAATTAGAGTTTTGATGGCAAAATAAATATCTTAGCCTAGCAATCAAAATTCTCTCTACGTGATAGATTGTGGAAGGTGCAGATTGTGCAGATAAATTTTCTTAGAAGTGTGTTCATCAACAGCTGGCACTCAATGCAGATTTTTTTGGTAAAATGTTTGTTGTAAAGTTTTTCAGTAAAAATTTTCTTAATCAAAATTTTTTGCGTACACTCGCAGAATGCGTCAACAGCGATATCACATGTTTTGGAAGTTAGAAAAGATCGAAACTGCGTCATTTATTCCTCTGTAGAGTTTTTTGTGGGATACATGTATATGAGATACGTTCTTCTCTGTGGCATTAAGGTAGAGATGTAGAGACGAGAGGAAAAAAACACGACCGGCGTTTAATATCGTAAAATATTCAAATTATTTTTTTTCGGGCTGTGAAAGAGCACATCGAACTTAGAACTTTTTCTCAACTTTTTACGTGTACAGTAACAAAACGATTAACCATTTAGCTAAATGCGAAATACAAAAAGTTATGTTCATGAACCTCCCGCAGCGTTTAGATTACCTCATTGAAACTTGGAGCGCTTTACATTCTTTAAATATAAATAAATCATTCTAGCCCCAATTGGTTTACCCGGTTCGCCACTGATTCATTTCAATTGAGCCAGCTGCTGGACCAAACCGAGTCTTCATTTGACCGAAAAAACCAACATACACCGAAAGTCATCGTGAACGACTTTCGCACAGATGTTCCGAATTTGTCAATCAACAGCCATTCACATCCTGATCGCGGATTTTTTCTTTCCATTTTCAGATGAACATTAGAACGATCCATTCGGTCGATACTGAATATTCGGCTGATTCAGTTGAATGGTGTCCAACAGAGAATTGTCGGCAGTATTTTGTTTGTGGGACGTATCAGCTCGAGGATAATCAGAGTCAGGAATTGGTGCTACCAACCAGACGTAAAGGTCGCATTTATCTGTTTAAGTATGATGGTAACACGGAAGAGCTTTCAAAATTGGATTCAGTTGAAACTGCGGCGATATTAGATCAGAAATGGACTGAAGTCGATGGGAAGCCTGTAGTAGCAGCCGCAAATGCTTTGGGTGAAATTATGTTGTATGGATTGGTTGATGAGAAACTGTCGCTAGTTTCCTCCGTGCATTTGAATCCAGACATCGACAATCTGCTAACCTTGTCTATTGACTGGAATACGAACGAAACGAATCGCCAAATGTTGTCCAGTGACTCGAAGGGAAACATCTCGTTGCTTCAATTGAATGAATCAGATTTGAGCGTTGTGACACGATGGAATGCTCATTCGTTTGAAGCGTGGACATGCTGCTTCGATAAGTGGAACAACCATATCGTCTATTCGGGTGGAGATGATACCAGTCTACATGTCTATGATACCCGTATCAGTACGAAGACAATGACCAATAAAACTCACATGGCAGGAGTGACGTCGCTATTGAGCTTCGAGAACAGGGAACACATCTTGGCTACCGGTAGCTATGATGAAAACTTGAGGATCTTCGATCTGAGAACATTCAAAAATCCGCTGTCGAGCATTGATCTAAAGGGAGGAATTTGGCGCATCAAACCAGATCCAGTTGTGAAGAATTTACTACTCTGTGCTTGTATGTACCACAATTTCAGTTTCGTCAGCATTGATGATACCAACGAAAAGACTGAACTGGTCGGTGAATATTTCGAACATAAAAGCATTTGTTATGGATCGGATTGGTGCCGTGAAGTCTTCAACAACGAAATGATTATGGCAACATGTTCATTTTACGACCAGAAACTTTGTATTTGTAGCGTTAAGCATTGATGAATTTACTGTCAATAAAGGCTTGACACAAAAGAAGTAAAAAAATAATTCTGTCTCTGACTGGTCGCCTGGTGTTTATGTACCGAAACGAGTATCATACATACCATAACCATAAAGCCACAAAAAGTTTTTCATTCCACTAATGCGTGTAGGTGTCACCGAAATTTGATGTCTGTCTAGCCGGAATTCTGAACACTTGAACGACATCATTTGTTTTGAGATAGTCTGCTGATATTGGCTGCAAAGACATGATTTATCGATTGATACACTCGAGGAGTCTCAGACAGCACGTTGCGTATTTTACTTGGGTATCGTGCTGGGACTATTTATGGGAAAGCAAGATTTTCCTGGATTTTCATCTGGGGTATCAACATTTTCATTGAGAAAATATGTTTGGGAAAATTTGGGAGAAATGTCGGAAAATATAGGAAAATGTGGAAAAATATTTTCCCAAAAATTGTCACTGGTATCGTGCAATAAAGATGTTCACAATTATCGGTGGTAAGTATAGCTTTACTAATGAGGCAGAACGTGTTGTAGGAAAAGGGGGGAAGGATTCCAAAACAATATGCGGTCGTCGTTAATGCACGAACCCTTGGAAATATTCATAGAGTAATCGATAACAATCAGGCAACGATGAATTATGTAAGCGACTCTGTCCGGTTCTATTGCTTTTCGTAAAATATCGCACAATAACTCAGCCTAATATAATGGAACGTTTACTTAGCATTCAGATTTCCGCCTAGTGTTTGAATTAATAAAAGATTTAGCAGCCACAAGAAACAATATATCACCGAAAAAAAACTACTTTTTGAATTGCTTTTTTATTTAGAATTGTTGTTGTTTATGTGTTTTAACAACCGCATTTTTTTCTCCTTACAGAAAACGGCTTTAATCGATAAAATAACAGGTGAGTCATCCGATAAATGTTGCTATAAATACATCTAAAATGCCAAAATGTGTTTAAATAATCAAGGTGAGCTTATTATTTCTTTTCCAACCGTTCTCGGTATAGACATAACCGAATATAACAAGCCTTAACGACATGAATCAAAATGTTTATTCTTGATCGTATACCTAATAAACCCGGCATAACTTACAGACAATAATAATCTCTCTCTCTGGCGGGTGATCGACCGATTTCGGAAATACCGTCGATGGTGTGTGACGTGTGAAACCATTTTTATGAAACTGTTCGATACACGGGTGAATCAAGCGATGATTCGCATTCGTAATACCACCATCAGAAAACCATTCCCAATTCTCGCGTGTATTGAGAACCTTTACTTCTTGGTGTGACCCTCAGGCCAATTATTTCTGAGGAAGTTTTTTTTTGTTAAACATCATCAATGTTTCAGCAGCGAACGAACTGGAGGAAAAAAAATGTTTTACGCATAATTTATACCGTATGTATACAAAGCCTTATGTAGTATAATTAGCAAGGTATAGCGCGAACACATGCCATTTTATTTACTTAATTAATTAAATGAGAAAATTAACGAAGATATGCTATTTAATGCAAAATTGTATATGCCAAAATGTGTGTACGTCCGTAATATACGTACACACAGAACTATCGGCAGCCAAATTAATGACCTGATGAATTCGATATTTTTTGTTTGCATTCGGTCAATATAGACCTAAGATGTTTTTCGTACTATTTGTTCAGAAATGAGAATAGCAAAGAAGAACCTTGCCATGAATCGGTTAATTGTTATAATATCCAGGATTTCCTTTTGTATTTTTCGTGAATTGTATTTGCTGATATCAAATATGCAAACAAATTAAAATTTAAAAAAAATATTTTTTTTTGAAGTGATTTCCGAGTCACACAATGGACAAATTACTAATCAAGGTGTACGACGGTTGATTCAAACTTTTGTGTACATAATTTCATAGACTTTGAATCCAACTCAAGGGAAATTCACAGAAAAATTAGACAAACAAAGAATTGCCTGTAATATGGGAATAGCTTCTGATGCTATTGTACCGGGGCCGGTTATATTTTACAACACAGTGTGGAACGCTTTTCCGCACAAAGCGAAACTACATTAACATCTTGTTCGTATAATAATTACCTAACCGGTACCCGTGAAACGAACTTGTTATGTTAAATTGTTTCACACCGAAAACCTGCGGAATTAATCTCGCAAGTCTGTGCGAGTGGTTAATGAACTCCATTTTCCTAATTTTCATTGTTCGTGCTTTTGCGAAGAAGAAGCATAAAAAAGCTTTCAAATAATCTACACTCCGGTTCTAATATGCTTCATTAACTCATTAAGCGTAATACCCAGCAAACGACATTATAATATTTCCATGAATCAAAAAATCAGAGTCCATCGCAGGGTCACATATAAAGTCTAATGAAGTGTTTCGACGAAGGAAAAAAAAACCCGAAGTTAAAATGTGATAAAAGCTATTTTCGGGGGCGCCATGTTCAACGATTTTTTTTTGTTCATATTAGAAATTTTTGTTTTAAATGTACAACGAACTCTTCAAAGCATGTATACACATTGTACATTGATAAATTGGGATATAGAATTCGTACATAGACCCATCTTTCAGTCTAGCGTGTAACGAAGTGCTCGGCGAACACTATACCTAGCTATGTGTACACAAATGTTCAAAATAGTAAACAATATGCAGACGAAAATGTGTATAATGAGATTGACCGAAGTTCGTAAAAGTCTGGGGTACAATTCATTGATATTCGCACATGTGCAGTTGGTGTCAATCCGCCCTTGATGTATACAGACCGTACAATTCGTATCAAGTTATAAAATACATAACAATTTTCACCGTACATTGTCGGGTCTGAGTGTATGTGCGATGGATATGCATGCGCCCCCAACCCCCATTGCGCTAAGCCATTTTCTTGTTTTCGTTTTATGGTTTTATGTGTGGAACGTTTTTTTTTTTATTATTTTCGTGAATAGATACTCTTTAAGATATGGTGACTTTGGCGTTCGCAAACCAACACTGAATTCTTGTTGTTTTCACATCGTCACCAGCATGAGTTATCGGGTCGCTCCTGCACCGACTAGACAAAAGAGGCCTTTCTGGCCGACTCGTGCGTTTGGCAATAATTTCGATACGTTCGTTCAGCCAAACAGTGTTTTAGCACAGCAAATTGTGCATTTAAACAGTTTATATCCATTGTACAATGTCAAAGAGTCAATTGGCACCGTAGCACCGGTTGTTTTGTTCAAAATTGTGCATTTTAATAATTATCCCAATCAATCGGTCCATCGGGGTGTTAGAGATATTTTCGCGTATCGACAGCTGACGCCGATACTATTTATGTATCCGAATCAACCGATAGTGTCACCATCCGTTAACGTTGACATGGGATATCGATACAGGTATTTTATGTTATTTTTTAATTAAATTGTGTATTTTTGATGCGATTGGCATTGGGCATATTATAATATATATACGGACGTTACACATTGTAACGCTAGTGTTCTGTGCATATAACGTTTTAACGATGGCAGTTAAACCATTTTTTATTTTACTCTCTTTACTGCAGTTTTCAATTCAAAATGCGAATAATTTTTTTTATTTTTTTTTCTGTATTTCGTCGCTGGTTCAATTAATTAAATATTTAAATTAATGCTAAGATCCATAACTATGCTTGGGTTGGTTTCTGACGTTTCGTTTAAATTGTGTATAACATGTTGTTTGTTATAATGCCTTTTTTATATAACATCGAGAAGTGGTTCTACTCGTAATTCAGTAGGATGGATTTGTTCGTTCGACTGAACAGCAGTCGCATGACGGTTGCGGTAATTAAATATTTTCTGACGCAGAAATTTTATTTTATTTTCAACAACAATAGGTTTTGTGTTTTATATAGAGAAAAAATTGTATTTGGTTCTGTACATGAAGGTTTTGCATTTTGGTGTACATTGCCGGTATGAACGCAATTGAACCCAAGAATGGACATTTAGAATTTCACATAGAATAAACCTTCTTCCAAATGGGTAAATTTAAGGCCTACGTACACATTGTATCTCTATCAACTTGACATCAAGTATTTCTTGATTTCTTGTTTACAATGCGTCCGACCATGTTAGAATTCGTTTCCCATCTCGTATAAAGAGGAAATTAGCCTGGCATGACAAATAAACATTCTTGCAGCACAGACTTTCCATATAGGGTGCTTTTGTTTGCCACTAACGGTAACATATGATTTGACTATATATAAAACGAAAACGTCTCGAATTGTGGCAATTGGCATTGAAAGATGGTCATAAAATCAGTATTCAAGCTGCTTTATATTCGGGTGGGATTTGGGTCTGGAGCAATATTACTAAAAATTTATTTATTTTGTTGGATATGTTTGGAGAAAGATTGCGGCATGGATGTGGTGATATTAAAGGCCAGTACGAGAAATTCTTTTTTTTTAGATTATTGACATAAAATGAGCTTTTTCGAAATGTGCAAGGGAACATATTGATTTTTCAATCATATTATTCATAGCGTTTGGGAAGCTAGGTTGATCCTCGCTCTAGTTGTCGGACTACCTCACTTTTTAAAACGTTGTCTTCGGAGAAAATTGTTATAAGTACAGGTCTGAACCAATTTCACCACCTGTGAAAACCTTGACGAATTTTCTGTGAATGGTATCGAATTTTGGTTCAGAAACCTTTCAAGCTGTATCGTTTCAACCAACTCATGGGGAATTTACTCAATTTACTAAAATTGAAAATACGAAAATTGCCTATGAGCGGAGGACTGAAATTGAACGGTCGTCGACAACAGACGGTTTTTTTTTCGTAACGATGCAGATTGAAAGGTGTCAGAACAATTCCGTTTTGAGGTTTTCACATTTGGAAACTCAAAACACAGCCGCGAAAAAGCATTGGAAACTTTAAGTTCTACTTTTTCAAAAGAAAGGCATGTCATAATCTATTACATCGTTTGTTTAGTGTATCGCGCAGTTTTCTATGAGAAATCTTTTACTTCATTAGTTTTAGCTTAGGCTCTCGCTTTAAGCAAAGACCACTAGTCACAATTTATTGTTCATTTCCGTAGTCGTTGTCGATAACATATGGATCATTTCTATCCTTTTCATAATCTGTTTATGCTTTATGCTCGTATCTAAATTCAACAAAGAGGAAAAAACATACTTTCTTGTCAAAAAAAAAAACAATGAAATAACTACGACTGCCCCTGCCCAAGTCATTCGCTTCGAATTATCAACTTCAACCCATCTCCATTTTTAAAAGAAAAAGTTAAGCAAAAATGTTAATTATAAACTGAATACTTGAACCGAACAATTAACATTCTTTGTCTCAACAAAATCTCATCTTCTCGGATCACAAAAAAAAAACTGTGACTTTACTGTCTGTTGTTCCGTTATTCCGTTGAATAAGATAACGTGAAAACTTTGCAAAACTTTTTCCACCAACGATCCATTTAATATAAATGTGACATTGGGGGTTCTGAAAGTTTGGTATGTAATTTTGATAGAATGCACATATATAAGGCGAAAGCAGCGCAATCTACCACATATTACACTTTGGGTAGCATTAGGGATGTCATGTAAGAAATAAATCCCGTGTTCTTTAAATGGTTTTGGTATCCGAGAGATAAATTTCGAGACGACATAGGTTTTTAGATGCGAAGAGAAATTAATTGGAATGAATAATGGCTCGTTTTCCCCCATGACCAATGGTAACCTTTTAGAAAATTTGTTCAAAGTTATCGCATAGTTTAACAAAATCTTTTACTTCATTTGTTTAACCATTCATTTCACTGTATAAGATCTCATTCACCCGATATCATTAGTAATTTTTGTCAATGTTATCGATAACAGATGATTATCCGTTCCTGAAAAGATTACACAGTTGTCCTTGTTGAGAATACTTGGACCCTTTCCTTCTCATCAAAACCATGCAAATAAGCAACCTGAAGTTGTGCAATGACTACAAAATAATTAAAACTACATCAAGGAAGCTATTATCTTGGAAAACTTAATGTTTCGACAATAATTATCGAATGTATCTCATAAACATTGCATGATTCCCTGCTGCCACTGAAGGATTTGAACACATTTGTCGGTGTGGTACGGTGGATCATTCTTGAACTAAAACGTTTATTGCACACGGTTGCATATATACACTTCGGATGTGGATGTATCACTGCACAGTCCCCAAAAAAGTTTCATTAAATGTTACATCGTCATATATCACGATGTTGAATGTTATGCTTAGTATCAATAATGCGGTGTGCAATAATGCAATAATGGAGGAATATAACTGTCGGGGTGTGTACATATGTTGGTCGTGTGCTGTACTATTTTAGTAGACGATAATACAAAATTGTTTGAACAAAGGTGCACGTCTGGTTTTCACGTATTATATCTTTCGAATCCAATTTTGATATTTTCATGGTATTTCATATCTATTCGTATGCATCGCCATGAAGCACGTACTATTGCACTATAGCAATTTTGGTGCATTACAGTACTGCACATCTTGTAATTGTTCGTGAAAATAACGAAGAAAAAAAAAACGCCGCACATTTTAACTGCAATCAGTTATTATGGTTATGCTTATGAAAAGAAAAACTTTAAGGTGTCGACTTAACATAAAAATGAAAAATAAAAATAATAAAAACTTATTACAATATTCAAAACAGACTGGTGTAACAATGTTGCAAAGCAAAGGCCAATTCTTACAGTTTGTTTTCGTAAAATGCATTTCTCATAGTATACAATACCAACGACGATGGGTTTTAGGTGCATGCAGCATAAAATGAAATTTACAAAAAACATAAAAGAAACAACATGCGAATGCAAACACTATAAACTGCAGTCGAGAGAATCGATGAAATAAGAATAAGAAGAGAGAAGAACGAAGCAAAAAAAACGACAAAAAATAATGGAAAAGGCAGGTGGTTGAGGTGCTGAATGGTAAGAGCTAGAGATTCAGGTAAAACGACGATGTTGTGTGTTATCGCAAAACCTCTGACGAATTTGTGTTAAAAGCATCCAACTTAATGTAAAAATGTTTGAACTTTACATGGCCAAAAGGGGATTGGATTATAACATAGTAGTTTTTACAGACTATAGAACCATTGCCGTACATAAACTATGTATACAAGGCAGGTTAGCACTGAAAATTTACTTACAAAAATTCTTTTCCACTTTGTCAGAGTAAATTTTTTTTCCGTTCCATTTTTACTGCAGGTCTATATCAGGTATGATGCACAACAGTCTTTTTCGCTTAAACATTAAGAATTCATTTTGTGTTAACGTAGTCAGAGTGCATTTTCATGCAACGAGCAAATTTTCAGTGACTTTAATATCCTCGAGAAGCGGAGAATGCCGTGTTATCCTTTTAGTACTAAATGCAGCTGAGCACGTTAATTGAAGATTAGTTTGATGTTTGGTTGGATGAAGTACATGAATTATTTTACTAATGTAATTTGACATGGGTGTGGTGGTGTTAATTTCCTTGACACATTAAATTATTATTTCAGTCAGGGCCGCATTGGTCTCTATGTACTTATTTACTGTGGACGGAAAAGACATTTTCTAAAATGATAAATAAGGGACTTTGGAAGTGAAAAAGTTATGAAGAAAAAACAACCGCTTAACTGTTATAAGAAGATCGTTTTCAGAAAATACCTTTTTGACCATGAATACATCACTCTGCATATAAGTCGGTTCATAACGATCAATATCTTCTGGCTGCGGCCCTGATTTCAGTCGTCGATTGTACCTGTAAGTTTAGCATTCTTCAGGGCCGTAGCTAGAGCATATTGACCACTACTGGCTACCGACTTATTCAAAATGCTTGTAAAAATTCTTAAATAAGAAGTGGTTGGTATTTTAAGTTTAGAAAGTTATTAAGCAAAAGCACCCACTCAACTGTTATAAACTGTAATTGCGTCTTTGAATTTTTTTTCCAAATAGTTTTTCCGAACAGTTGATAGAGAGTTTTAGCTTAATACATATCCGAACTTCTTAGACCCCCATCCCACTTTCTATTTCATAAAATATCCTTTTAGACAAAAATACATAATTGTACAAATCAGTGCCCACCCAGTAGTGAATATCCTCTAGGTGCGGCCCTGATATTGTTCTTGAAACACTCAATCCTCAGTTGACCTTAATTCCTAACATTTCTCTAAACTTTCTACGAATTTTCATATGGTTTCTCCTGTAACTTTCTTAATTTTTTTTTTTGTTGATAGAATAGGATGGGAAAGTAGCAAGAATTTAACCACAATGTGTGAATATACGAACCGTTACCAGTGGAGATGTTTTTGCCGAAAGCCGTGCGGTTTAAAAGTTTTGTTAGGTCTCTCAAATACCCTATCGTTGTGTGACCCTTTTCATACCACTTTTCCACTGGCCGTCATGTCTCCTCATGTCTATCTAATATTGTTTAATAGACAGGACAGTAGAAAATGTCTTCGAATAAAATGGTTTATGAACGGGTTGACATTGTTATTTGCTTATGCAACGAATTGTTATGATCTTCCAATCCAATCAATTTGTGTGTTTATGACATTTTATGTACTTACGACCTGGCTGACGACATTTTAATGTTTGATATAACAACGAAAATCTTCAATCAGACTCTAAGCACTGTGTGTGAGGATTTTTTTCCGTTTAACTGCAACGATAAAATTTGATTTAAAAACATAAAAAGAGAATCACTAAAAATGTTATTAAAAACAATAATACCGTTACGTTAAGGAACCATTCCCAACAATGGAATATGTCTTTAGTATCTATACGGACCATAAAATTTGGGGTTTTATGGCCAAAAACTCATACAATACAATTTTTTTACACTATAAATTCTTGTTAACGTCGAAAACTCAGCCAGAATAGCAAGTAACCACACCCATTCTAATGTGTAAAATATATCTTCTTCCTTATTGCATTTTTTTTTTCTACGGTGTGCTACACTTTCTTCCATGGGAAAACCACCATTTTACGTATGCGGAATGTGAAGACGAAAAACTATGAACGTTTTCTTTAACTGCTTTCTTTCTGCTTCTATTTTTTGTAGCTAGCTAATTTAGTATAGAATCTTTAATGTTCCTTTGTGTACATTAAGTTCACAATGTGTGTTCGTATTCCGTTGATGGATGGAACTTTCTACAATCTTTTCTTTTTTTTATTATCTTTCTGTTTCAGCTGGTAATAATTACCAAGGATCACTGCGGTGGTATACGTTCTTCACGGTATCAAAGTTATTAATTTCATGAACGAAAGTTATGAGTGTTAAAATATACGAACGTTCGACCATATTTACTTGAAACGTGCTTCATTAACAGCATTACGTAAAATGCAGTGATGATGTAGGGCTTTTGAAACCACAGTAAAGCGTGATAGTTCGGCAGTTCATTTCAGCTTTGTGGAAATAGAAACTTGCAAATTGGTTGATTCTGAAAAATATTTCCGATTTGGTTCTGATGAAACCGCACATTTACTAGGTTGGCTAAACATTTTTAAGGCCCAAAAACTGATCATTGAACTCAAGTTGATTGTTGACTAAAATTACTGATAATTGCCGAAATTTACCTAAATTTCCCAAAAAACGAGTCAAATTTTGTAAATTCAGTAAATCCAAGGTCAAAAAACCTACTTTCGTATCTAAGCTGTCGGTGCTTGTTTCTCATTTCGATATTTCAAATGACAAATGAGAGAAATCAGAGAGAGAACAACAGCTTAGATACGAAAGTGAGATATTTTACGTGCTCAAAACTGTAAATTTCGGCAACTTTCAATAATAAATTTAATAACATGCCGTGTTTGAACTATGAACCATTACAAGAGAGAACGGACGTGCTGAAGTAATGTACAGAACAGGTATGACCAATTCATCTGAAACGTATTCAAATTTTGTTATGTCAAAGTAATATTGAAATGAGTGCGTTTGAGTGCGCAAATCAAATTTTTAAGTCCTCCGGGCGAAAGATAGACTATATACCTGTTTCGTTGTATCAGGGAACCTTAAATTTTTCAATGGGGAAAAAGTGGAAAAACACTGACACAAAAGTTGTGGATCAAACTGATCTGTTTAACAAATGTGGGACTAGATCACTCTACTTTATTTTGGTTTGAGTTTCGTTTTGCAAAACGATTAATGTGAAATATTAAACCAATCCACTAGAACATGTAGGCCACAAATAAATCACAACTAACATGCAATGTAAGGAGTTGTGTCCGTTAGCATATTTCTAAGAATTGTGCAGTACGAAAAATAAAGGGTGAGATATTCGTACAGCTGCCTCATTCAGGTATCTAAAGGCCAAATTTCTGTACAAATAATGAAAATATTAGGTCCAGCAAAACAATTTCAGTCGAACGATTCGTTTCACATCTTTGTTGTCCCTAAACTATGACAATAAGGGCAATTTACTCGCAAACAAAGAAAATGATTGAACTTGTTTCGTAACAAAGCAGATGACATCTAGCACTACAATTAATATGGAAATTGAGACCTTCAAGTAGGTCTATAAACCTGTAATGTGAGCTATGTCGTTCACTAAACATTTCTGTTTATCTATTCGTTTAGAAAACGATCGAAATCTATTTCTTTTCTTCACTGATGTTTTTCGGGCAAATCCATTGGATTACATTGAGTTTTTATTCTTTTCTGTTTGTTCGTTATTTTTTACATTCAGAATTGTATCTGCAACATACTTAAAGTCTCACAATTTATTTTTGCTGTTTTTGAAAAAATTTTGGCAAAAAATTTGTGATGAAATCATACAAAAGTATTTCCGTTTACATTATTTACTTCGTTTGTACATGTATGCGAAATGAATGAGTACGAAAATAATATATTAAAGAAATACAAATCCTACGTTCAAATTTTCTTTCGCACAAAATTCGCACATGAGACCGCGTTCTTGATGTGTATTAATATCTGACTATAGTCATATTACGTTCGCACCTGAGAGTGATACATACGAGCAAAAAAAAAACTGTTTTTGTTGTTGCTTGAAAGACTTTTTGTGCTGTGATTTTAACTTGCTTCAGCAACAATATAAATAATATTTTATGCTCAACGGAGATATTTGATATTCACCATATGTATTTGCCGATCACGTATTATATTCGACTCTCTAACACAGTATTCATATGCTTCCTGTAAAATCAGCAAAATTTGAATTTTGAAATTCAATTTTAAAAATTTTTCCACTTTTTTTATATTCAAATATATCTTGTCTCTGACTCAAGTTAGTCTCTTAGAAAAACGATAAAAATTTGTTTTTAGTATTTTAATGCAGCCACTTTAACTATTAAAAAAAAAAAACTTTGTTTTGAGACATATGTTGCCTATCTCCACCATCTTTCGATAGAGTAGTGAAGTTCCCTGTAGTGTAAACAAATGCTTGTCGAAATGGCTTTACTTTATCTTATTTGGAATAATAAGAAACCTAATCTCATATTTAATGGTGAAGTTCTTTTTACAAAGTTTTGCTCATCATCTTTAGTTAAAGCGGTGAAACACTAGACGGAGCAAACTATATTCTTAACTTTCCCAAGTGTCGTGTTCGTAATGTTGATTATAATCTTATCGATTCTCCTGGAGAGAATTCGTTGTGCTTAGGGTGGGAACAGAAAGAAAATTAGAAAGAAATATCATTTTGCTAGATCCGAGAGGTACGAAATACATTAACAATAGAAATAATTTTCGTAATTTTAGAAGGTCATTTAGGGTATTTAGGGTCATTCGCAACTAAAAAAGGACTCATTTCCCTTTCGCTTTTACTTTCGTTGAATTCTTCAGTCATTGAGAATATTTGGTAAACGCTTAGATGGCAAAAGGCGTCTTCTGTGAATACTTTAAGTTAAATGAAAATATAAGATCATAATCCTGAACCGTTTACGGACACAGCGTGTCAAAAATTGAAAAAGGCCTCGAGTAAATATTAAGAACGAATAATTCGATTTTCACAAAAAGTATGGTTCACCATAACCTGCCCAGCGTCTTTTTTTGCTGAATATTATCCATAGTTTTGAAAGAGAATTGAATCGTATCTTGTTTAATATCAATCGAACGTTGTTTAGAGTACAGTTTTTAAAATTCAAAAGTATCGACATATTATGCATTTCTTATTTCTTCAACTTCTCTCATTTCTCCATAACGAGTATATGGAGAAATGAGAGAAGTAAGCAAAATAAGAAATGTATAATATGCCCATACTTTTGAATGTTAAAAACTGTAGCTTCAAAACATGCCAGGGTTTGAACCGAAAATCCGATAAAAATAGAAGATCCCTTCGCACTCAAAAGAAAAGTTCAAAAAAATCCTTGAAAATCATGTGAAAAGTCTACAAAATGCTAGAAAATCCATTGAAAAAAATTCTTTTTAATCCTAGAAATCTTTAAGGATTTTCTGTCAGAAAATTATTTTGGCCATAAAATACACGAATAAAGCGTTGACAAAAATATGTGATGAGCTGTGGACAAAGGCGATCTTTTATTGCTAAACTGTATGGCAGAAAAGAAGTACTAGATTCGATAATAACAATTATGTTGATAATACTTCCTCACCGTCCGTGAAATGATAGACATTTGTTTGCATACTTACTATTGAGAGTGACGCATGCATCAGACGAATTTTTTTTAATGAATCAGTCAGAACAGCCACTATATATTCACATTGATGATGATAAACATTGGCGGAAAACCTTCTGTGCGTAATTCGATGTTTCGTCATTTTTATTGGAATTCTTACAAGTTTTCTGAGAATTATTGTGCGCAATCATCCGTGCATCAAGTGATAACATAAAACGACAATATCCCCTGTTTGAATATTTTTCCAGGGAAGACTTTAATCGTTTTATATGTTGAATGTTTAAAAGACTGCAAAGGTGGTTCTCATACCTTTCTTTTTTTAAACTTTTTTTTAAACTTTTTTTGTTCCTATAATTTTTGAGTTATATAGCCCTGTTACCAGCTGTTCGACGCATTGCTTTGTACGAATGCATCCTTCGTTTTTTTTTTAATTCTCTCTCAAATCAAAGAATAATTTTTATCGTGAAAAAAACACCTAAAACTTTTAGAGCCCTCTAATGTTGCTTCACAACAAATCAAATACCATTTCGAATGTGAATTCAACATTTTCGTTTGTACGGTTTTTTGTGTTTGTGCCACCTTTGTTTTGTGTCTGTCGCAGACCGGTTTTTGGTTAGAAAATAAATATTATAAAAAACAAAATCTGATTTTATTTGTAACTTACGAAAAAAAAAAACTTTTTACGGGTTAATGGATTTTGATCGTGAGATTGATTATTTATTAACTTCATCTTTGTGTGAGATGTGTAAGATGTTTAGAGGTCAAGATTCATACGACTTTTTTTTTTAAATATTAAATGACTTTTCGTCTGAGCAAGACTTGTAGACAATTTTAAGATAAACAAACTTCAATAAAAATGTTGATGAATGCACTGTATACTTCGTATATGTCGAGGTTTCTCGATACGTATAGTGTGTAGAATAGAAATGAAAGACAAAGAAACGTGCAATGTTTAGGACCTTAACCTTTTGCAAAAGTCAATAGTATCAAATCTGCTTCATCCACGGGCTGGACACTCTGTAAATAGCAGCATTTAAAAAATGAAGAATAGCATGAATAGTGTCAGGGGGGCTTCATCCTTTGTTTCAACTAACGCTAAATATTTTGTTGCAAAATCTTTTACTTCATTTGTTTTATCATACCATTTACTATATAGAATAGTGCAAGCCATAGCGCATCGTCTATTTTTGCCATCGCTGGCGATAACAGATGGTTGACAGTTTCTGAAAAGGCAATTATGTATGTGTTAATTCGGTTTCTTCTTCTTTAATTGCTCAGCGACCTAGTCAAATTCAAACGCAAATTCAATATTACCAATAATAGGCCCTAAGCTTTGGGATTCGATTGCAATGATAATTCTTAATGTGAACCTTGAATTTGACTACATAAGACACAACTGTATTTGAGACAACAGCTTGTAATCTATAAAAGAACAGATATTGAAATTCCTCGCATGTCTAAGGTAAATGTTCAACAGAAATTTGAACATTCAACGAATGTTTAGGCAGCAGGAAGAAGCCAATTCATCCGAAAAGTGAAAGTATTTTTTATGGTGTTGGGTAAGTCGTTCATATTTACCTAGTAATTAACTTATTTAAGCAAGGACAAAATATCGGATGACAGGTGAATAAATTCGAAGTATGAAAATGTTGAAGACATTTCCAATTATCTCGTTTTTTCAATTTTTTAAGTAGTAGAAACGTCGAATACCAGATCATTTGTCTGATGTACCGTGGCATATATATGAAGAAAAAAAAAACAATTTTACAGTGTAGTATATTCTATGTTTGGCTTATTAAAATTAAATCCTTTTACACTGACAAAAAATAGTTGAGAATCTTACCTGTTGCAGGTAATTTTTGTAAAGACGGATACAAAATCTTTTCCTACATTAGTTTCAACATTTAATTTTCATACCTAGCCTAGGACCCTAAAAGTGCGACTTCGTCGCACATTTTTTCAGTCCAATATGAAAAATACTATCCGTACCACGGACTAAAAGTCTAAACTTCTCACACGCTAAACAAGACTTTAAGTCCTAGGTACGAAATGCAAGATCGTATCACCCAGCGCCCATCACTTATTTCTGTTATTTCTGACTGTAAGGTCAGGATAAGGTAAGGATAAGGTTATAGATTAGAATATGCGTATTGTCCTACAGTGCAAAAATCTTTATGTAATGCAATGTACACGTTGAAAACGGCTAATCATCTCACAGTAGTAACAAAAATAAATGATGATTGCGAGTTAATGTGGTATAGTAAGTATTACATTACGTACTAGTTTGGACGTTTTGATGAGTGTGATACGACCACACAAGTTAATCAAAGGAACAGTCTACAAACCATTAGTAAGTTTATTAGTTGGAAACGATTTTAACACAACCATCCTAGTTTCCATGTGTGAAGCGAATTTATATTTAAAAAAATGAAGTAATAGATTTTGTCTTAAACACTAGAAGATACTTTGAACAAAACACGTAACAGATGTAAATATTGCTTGCAGTTTCTATAATGTTGACAAAAAAGTCTAACGCACAACCAATCCATTCACAATTTTCTGTCATGATTGATGATACATATTTAAGGGTTCTGATGCATAAATTACCATTTCGAGCATAAAGGTTTTTGTTACAACAAATTTCTTTTTTTTTCTCTGTATGTTCAGTTACTTGCATTGAATCTAGTCAGACCTAAAATTTGAATACCCCATGCACCGAATCATCGTGTTAATGGGAGGGAAATTTAGTAGTTGAGGCAATAACCTCTAACCGAAAATAATGTAAGGAAACCGGAAAGCAGTATCAGTGTCGAGTAAAAAGGGGCCACGCATTGTTTAACTCTGATACAATTAAATTGGCTGGATCAATTTATCCGGACTGAAAATGCATTAAACATATTATATATCGCACATTCATTCCGTATATAAATAATAAATATTGTAAATAGTGAAATGCATATTTCATTCGCCTTTAAAATGACATAAACAATGAATGAATTCTTGCTGAGTCGATGCATTGCCTGTGTATGTATACAACAAAATTGCAATCTTTTCTCATAACAAAAAACATAATGCAATTTTTTCCACCTTGAACGTATAAACAGCGAAACGGTTGTACACACTGTTCTGTGGGTCTTCGACAAAATAATAACAAAAACATACTACCAACCACACTTATTAGTTTTCATGAAGGAAAAATATTTATTCAAATTGGATAAATAATACAAAAAAAACACCGAACCATCAATCCTACAATATTCCTCGTCTCACACATCACCATCCGACGAAAAATATTTTATTATTTTTTAAGGTAGGTAAATATCTATACTTTGTGTGGCAGAGCAGAGTAACACTTGAGATAGCCTTTTCGGAGCGTCTTTGTACGGCCAATATAGACAGACTTATACCGTATGTACCCGTCCACTTATACATATATATATATTCGTAGTACGTATCGGCAACATCGCGTCTGGTATTGAAAAGGATCCGAAAATTTGACAACATTGGATTTTGTCTGGCGCTGGTGCGCAAACCATTTTCGTTGAATTAAATTTATCAAGCGAACACATGAAACTGAAACACCACTGCGCGACTCTGAATGGTGGTACAAAAAAAAATTTCGTATCGTTTTCGTTCACAAAATTTTCTGTTTTATTTGGGATACATGCATTTTGTGTATACAGTTCATATCATAGTGGTACATTGTACACATAAATAACGATTTATAGTAGAAAATGCACCGCATAAAACTCATAAGAGATCATGGCTCATATCTATACCTATATGTGCGGTGCATATATATGTATACACACGACATTGTACCAACTTAGTGTTATATTTTCGTACAATGCTGGAAATTTCATTTCTATATTTATATGGAATTTATGTATGAAATGAAAATTCAACCATATGGTACAGCGTTTTTAGTTGGAATTTCAGTCTCTAATGTTATGCTTCACAATTTTACATACAAATATATGAACGAACGTAGTAAAACGCTCACAGCTTTAAAAATATGTTAAATTTCCTGTTTAAGTAAAACCCGATCATATTGGCTGCATATAATATTTTCATCGCTCCCAGCAAAAATCAATAATTTAAAGTGTAAAATTCGTTTAATTGGAATAGCGTTTGACTCTTCAAATGATTCTGTGAAATTGAAACATTATTTCCTGTTATTCAAAATTGACAGATTCATTGAGCTAGTTAAATCTAATCCAGGGAGATGACATGGCGACTAGGCAAACCCTATTTAAATCTGTCATCACTGGCAATAATTTTCCATAATTTGATGTTCAAACTCGGTGGCAAATTGTTTAGAGAACAATAGAAGACAAAAATAATCTTTTGCTATTGCATGACCATAGGAGGTAATTGAACTCTACTGTATCATCTCTCTGAATAAATGTTTTAGAATGTTTCTGAACATTCAGACAATAGTACATTACTATGCAAGGGAAGTAAAGTGATATCTCGTATCCAGATGAGAAAAAGTATTCGAGGGCGGCAGCCCGAGGTACTTTTACTCATCGTGATACGAGATATCACTTTATTTTCCGTGTGTAGTACGACGTTTTACTATGCGAGTGATGTAAAGGTTATTGCCTATACATGTAATAGCCTTATTACATGCACCAGCATAGTAAAACACAGTGTCAGAGGAATCGTACAGTGAATCATATTTTATAAGGGATTATCAGTTGATTGGAAGTCTGCAGTGTTTCGTCAGAAATCGATTTCGACAAATCTATTCATAATTCACACCTACCCGAGGAAATGAATAGTTTTTGTGTAAGTTTTTGACTCTCGCTGCGATGACTTAATTCAACACACTTCCAGCATGAGTGGTACTTTAAATAGGGTGCTAGGCCTGTTCTGACTCCGGGGAATGTGGGATATTGGGCTTGAATATATACTGTAACTTGACAGTGTGTCATACAACTGAAAAGCACTGTAAAAAGCCATTTCGTACAAAATATTACTCTATTTGGCACCTGTCGACTATGATCACTTTTGATTGAAGTGCGTTGCATAATTATTCTTCAAGCCTTCCTTGAGAGAAAACGTCTACTGCAATTTTTTTCATTTGAAAATACAAAAGGAAAATACATAAAGTAACTGTCAATTAGCTGTCAGGTCTGCTCAACTCAGTGACGACACTTTTCGTTGCTTTTCTTGATAACAGTTATTCTTGCCACTGAGTGAGAAATGATTTCTTAGGCACTAGATGTGTCGATTACCACTCGAGACCGAGTGTGACAATTGTGTGCCAAAAAAAAAAACATTTATCACCGACTTACAAAGTTTTTTCTCAATAAAAGCCAGCGAAAGCTTTTCGTCACTGAGTTAAGAAAAATTCATTTATGACGTTCTATACATACTTATCATACTTAACATACTTATCAAGGATTGGAAACGAAAGAATAAAGCGAATCAATGAAAGTACAGAACAGGTATGGCCGATCGGCAAATTCACATCAAACACATTCATAAATTATGTCAAAATAATATGAAAATGAGTGCGTTTGAGTGCGTAAATCAAATTTTTATGTCCTCCATCGCTACGGTTAACCTTCCATGAGGCGACAACCGACTTATCAAAAAATCTGTCACTTCTGATGTTTAATGTAGAATCTATTACTTTGTTAGTTTAAACACAAATTTTGATCGCATCTGTCCAATAATCAAATAGAAACCAAATAAGAAAGGAAAGCAGAGCTATCAACGCTTGGTAGGCTTGTCTGTCGTGGTCGAGAGCAGGTCATTAGTCATTTCTAAAAAAAATGTAATTATGCCAGTTGTGACTTGTGAATGTGCATGTCAGGAATGGCCGATTCTTCAAAATCAGTCGATTTATTTTGAAAGTATTCATGTCAAAACATTGTAAAAATGAGTGCGTTTTAATCCTTTTTTTTAAATCGATATGGCCCCTGCGGTGACATTAGATCATACGTGGTAGTTTATATTCATTGCAGATAAGAACGCTGTAACCTAGAAGAGCCGAGCTCCTACGCAAGAAGCCTGTTTACACCTCAGAAAATGAAATCCAATTTATTTTTGATTGAGAAATTAACACCAGCCTTGAAACGAAAACGAATACAAATCGAAACAGTTCATAACACCCTATCTCCTCACTCTCTCGAACATCATTTCAACATTTTGTCTGGATAGGTAGGTGGCTTTACATGAAGAAGGATTGACTCAACTAACTCATTTCTACAACCAAATTACATTCAAAGAATATTAGATTTCAATCAAGACGATTTGTCTGATGTTTTCTTCAAAACACAGAATTAGAAAAGTGAACATCGAAAACGAAAATTTTACTTTGTCGACAGATCAATGAACTATGATTATTATTGTGTGGTGGAGTAGGCATGGTGTGATTAATTACCCCACAAAGAAACACTCACATTTCATTTTGATATCACAGCTGTCTGTATGCTGTTTTGTCAGTTATGCCTTCGGTTCCAAGAAGAAGCAAATTTCATGGCCTTTCGTTTATCTCGTACACTGAATATTCATATTTTCGCAGCAGTCAATTTATCCCAGTTGATTCAACTTATACTCAAGCCTTTAAGTTCATTAAAAAAAAATTATAAGCCGTGTGCAAGAAGGTATGTGTTTTCGCATTTAATTCGCATTGCAACTGAGTTAAGCTTGCGTTTTAATTTCAGACAACATTCACTTGAAGTTCATAAAAAATAAAAATACAAAAAAAAGTGTGTAGAGCATAAGCGAGAGTTTATTTATAGACTCAGTTTCAACGCAATGTATGAAACGTGCTCACACGAATACTGTTCCGTCATTTACGTTTTACAATTGGTAAGCAATAATAAGACGAAATACGAACCACCTTGTTTACAATCTATGCAACTATATTGGTTCTTAAAAGCGAAATAAAAAAGTTCATACACAGCATAAACACAGAGAACAATACTTCGAAGAATCGAGCAACATTGTTTTTTATCCAGCGTTTTTTTTTTAAACCGTTTTTGTTTTCCTTTTTGCTGTTTTAACCGGCCCTGAACTTATTCATAATTGCACTTATCAATTCTATATGGTTTAAGTATCAAGAGACAAAGAAGATGAAAGATCGTTAAACCTCCATAATATAGCAGCATGGGTTCTCTTGTTGCTTTGGATCTTTATAAATATTGTGTTTCTGTGAGTTCAACTTATTTCTTTTTTGCTTCTTCTTTATTTTTATTTTTATTTTTTGTAAAAAGGCTTTGCCATTCTTGTACGTTATGCTTTGAAAATGCTCAACATAAATTGCTGGGTAAATTGGATATTGTGTGTATGTCTCCATATAATTTGAATTCGAAAATTTGAATAATTCCATTAATTGATTACGATACATTGAACCCCGTAAGTATTATGTCGAGCTTGTTCTGAAAGAACTTTTCTTGAAATGCAAATTTTACGTTCGTTTTCTGTCCGATTTCATTTCAAAGCCATTTTTTCTGGTCGAAACCAAGCGTATGAAGGAAAGGAAAAAAACACGAACGATTTGCATGTAGACTGGTAAATAACATGACTGGCATTTATCGCAACTCGCAACCATTTAACTTCTTTCAGCAGTAAATACCTGATTGGGGAACCACCAATTGAGTCCTTTTCATTGTGAATCAAAAAAAAAACTCAACCATGCAATTAGTCCCAAAAATTTTGGTCATTTTTCCTAGAGGGCACTGCGCGGAACTGTAAACTTCTTTGAAAATTTAAATTGACGAAAATTTTGTTTTTTTGTGAAGTTAGATTTTTCAAAAAAAAATCCCAGGTGTAGGAATTGTCTAATCTGTTTTTGTATAAACCATGTCAAATATCACACACGATAAACTAGAAAATCCTCTGGGAACCAAAAAATCTTGAGAAAATTCTCAAAATCGAAGAAATCGTCAGAAAACTACACAGGAAATCCAAATCTCAAGACTCGTAAAGAAAATACAGTCAAAGGCAGTCAATTTTCAGCATAAATTTGCTTCAGCTGTTTTTCAGCTGATCCACACATACAATCAAAACTGGTTTTCCTTGTTCATACGGTTGAAGCTGCTACACGCACACGCATGATAGTGGTAAAACCGTATAAAGACGTATAAACGGTTGTGATGAATGATCCATACAAACAATCAGCTAAAAAACAGCTGAAGCTAATTTATGCTGAAAATTGACTGCCTTTCACTGTACTGAAAAATCGTTCAAAATCCTTGACAATCCAGCAAAAACGGAAATTCATTGAAAATCCTCAGAAAATCTTTGAAAATCTTCTTTTTCTCTAAAAATCTTTTGACAGAACAAATATCTGCCCGTCGATGGTGGACAATTTCGTCTATTGAATACATCCTCACATCTTCCGCTAGATTTCAGATGGACTTCTCACTCATTTGTTTCTAATTTCTTTGTATCAAACTACAAAATCAGCGGTACATTTTGAAGCCATGCTGATTTATTGCCTCGAACATTCTTTTCAACTGATTAAAGGTACCTAATTGATGGCAGAGTTAGATGATTTAAATAAATTAATGGAGCAACAATTTAAAATGTACACCAACACTGAATTATTGATCTCAGAGTAAATCTATTTCTCAGTCTATCGTCTCTCGTTGATTGCCATTGAATACACATTGCGTGGGCCCGTGGGCCAAAAATGTATTAACAGAAAGGAGCTCTTGCTTCTTGTATCCGTTCCATTATGTTCATTTTCTTCGTTCTAGTTCTGACACATCCATTACTGCAATCACTCCACTCTGTCCAAACTTATCTCTTAAAAATTGGTGAGCAAATCTTCTGCTTATGGTTGTGTTATTTGACTTTTAGACTGCTTTTATTAAACTCATGTCGACTTGCACTATCGGCCAGTGTGATATTTTATGGAGCAAATAAAATCATCGATCGAATTTCTTCGCGGAAAATGATTAATTTGCGCATCATCATTACTTTGTTTAAACGAGTGCAACGTTATCCGAAAACACTTCTCAACTTACGAGTGTGGGTTCAAATATCTAATTCCTATTCATTTCAATCGTTATAGTAGTTTATCGTACGATATGGCTAGCCATTACCCATTTTCAATCTGCAAAAATTCTACTTCAATTGTTTCAACTATTTTTAAAGATTGCCACAGAATCTCAGACTTCATTAGTTTAAACAGATAATTTACTATAAATATGGAGCATCTGTTAGACGTCGTCGCTTATTTTAATCATCGCTGCCGATAACAGATGATTGGCTCTTCAAGTTCTACGACACTATTTCCTACTGTTTACGCCAGGGCCGGACTAACTAGCAAAAGGCTCTCAAAGTACGAAGGTTATAATAATTTTTCGTTGAAAAGGTGCAAAAGGCTCAAATTCGCGCGAACGGCTCCTAATTTGAAAGAGTGCACTAGTGATTTGCCAAGATTTGCCATATATGACCAGTGCGGGCCTGCCCTGTACCACAAAGACGGACACGTTCAACTAAGAAATTAGTTAGCAAGAATTTCTTTGTCAGCGAAAATCTATCTATTGGGGCAGACTGTTTTTAGGAAAGTGGTATGGCATAGTTGAAATCAAGACAAATATGTGGAAGTCAGTGCACATTTTACAGGTCACATCCAGAACTAGAAACCCTTGTGTTTGAACTTCAACAGTTCAACAAACCCTGAAGGGGTAATGTTGAAAAATTGTATCTAATGGATGTCCGCAATCTCAAAACCAACAATTTACCTACACCTAAGGGTGGACATGTTATATTGGATGTACTTTTATGTACCCAAAGGTCGAAAAAGAAACATAAATCGGTAGACAGCATTTGATCCTCTAGACAACCATCAAGTTTTATCAACCACAAAGGGTAAAATGGAAACCCCAATGTTAGAACAAAGCCAAAAGTTTTGGGACATTTTATTCGTTTTAGCATTATACCAATTGTACAGGTACAAGTGTCATGCCATCAACATGAAAAAGTAGCTGATAAAACAATGAATGAAACATCTTTCAAGTTCATTGTCTTGCTATTCATTTTATTTGAACATTCTCACGATATCTATCATGGTCTTTGACCTTTTTGTTTCATTTTAATTTTTTTTTTCTTGGTAAAAGAACTTCTATACCTAAGTCGTGTAAATGACATTGCTAAATAGCTAGTCGAATCCAACTAGCCTGAATCTACATTCCGACATAGCAGCTTCGACCATATTATTATATCGTTTCGTCGAGAGGCGTTTTCCTTATGGGTATCCAGAGAATGATTCGGTTTTGTGTGCCGTGTAAACTGAAAAATAAATGCCATTCCTTCAGCCAGATAATAATTTATTATTTACGAATCGATTTTGCAGACAAGCAAAAGAGAGCAAAAGTGCTTTATATACAAAAGTTTGAATATTATCCCCGTCCATGTACATATATTATGTTGTTCATATAATATATACAACCCGACCCGTGTGTGCTGCCATATATACATAAGGTAATCTTAATGCAAAGTGTCACGATTCTGAATCCGAATCGCGAGTACCTACATATATATAATAAAGGAACTGAATAGCAAAAGAAAAACACGCGAAAAATACATTTTTCTTATGTACAATCGCATTGTGTATATATTTCTCCATTATCCACCAGCATTGTCTAAATAATCCATGAGAGTATACACAACCCGACAGTGTGTAATGTACTTATTCCAGTGGAAAAAGAAAATCGATAATCAAAATATCTTTGTTCTCTTGAAAATCCCACTACGATACGATACACCGGAGGAGTACATTATATCCAAAGAGATGAGAAGAAGCAAAAAAAAAAAACTTTAATTCGGTCTGACGTGTGGGTTTCATGTTATATGTGTATCATCGGGTATCATCATACACCAAAATATAAAACGAATCTTTCGTCTATCATTTCCCGTCCCTGTGTGAGTCGAAAACATCATTGTATGGGTAATCTTCGCATCGTCACATCCGATCCACTCTACCTCGGTGTGTAAGTGCTATGGGGCTCTTTATGCTTGCGCCTGCAGTATGCGTCATTTCAAAAGCTTTTTGGTTTTTCGTTAAATCAAAGAATTTTTTGTTGTTGTTGTTGTTGTTGTTGTTCCGACGGGTATGACTTTGCGATGGTGTGCATGTCACACCAACACAACCCAGCCCTGAATTGAATGGCTGTGTCGTTTGTTTAAACAGCATACAACATCCATATATCTATATACACGCGAAAAGACACTGTGTGGCATATACACCAACAAAGCAATATTCTTTGTGTTGATGCCTTATATTTGTCCATACACCGATTCTCGAAATAACACACATACTGACGAAGAACCAGCAAAAAAAAACAATATTTTGTTACCGTCACTAATGCCGAACAGCGCCCGATTGTGCGACGAATTCAAAACGAACGGCTTTTGATAAAGGTTCGTTCGAATTTAATAGGCGCGATTCGTTTAGTTGCGTCGCATCCATAGACGAGTGTTTTTGTTTTTCCTGGCGGTGGTTCGTTCATGTCGGTTCGGGGTATGAGTGGCTGTCTTATTTTGGATTGAGGAATCGAGGCATTTTTGTACTGGTGTGTTGCATGATTACAAGAAAGAAAAAATTTAATTTTTTTGTTTGTTGAAAGAGAAAGAAAATTGATAAGTTGGAAAAACGAAGAAACTCAATAAACGGAAAATTCGTATTATGTTCACATAAAGCATTAACAATACAAAAAAAATCAACTGTTCCGAGAAATCGTTTGGCAGGCGTTTTTCTTTTTGCATTAAAAAAAAATAAATAAAGAGAGAAAATGATGTTCACCACAAGGAATATGATTTGTTCTAAATGATCATTTGAATCGTTAAATTTGTTCGTTTAATTTTATTTTTGTACAAAGAATAGAAGAAAAAACAAACGGAAAGTGTGTTGTGTATTGTTTCCGATTAAAAAAGAATTTTTTGTACAACAAAACAACAAAAAATCATAAATCAAACAAAAGGAAAATATTCAAGTGAATAATTGTGTGATTGACGAATTTTGTTAATCTTTTTTTTTTGATTGGTGCAGTGCAAAACGTATCGGATTCATTTTTTATAATATTCATTCAACATAACTACGAAAACACAAACAAACATAAAAATTGGATTAATTCACTGCTTCAATACTGGCTAATCGGATTTCTAAATTATAAAATTATAAATGGAAGCACGAAAAAGGTAAATTTGAGTTTTTTTTCAACTTCGCTAAAAACGGTGTACCGTATTGGTAACATGCCCTTGATATATTTTCACAATCTCGTTTTTTTTTCATCATGAAAATATATCCATTTTATTCAGAGGTTTTTTTATCTATGGAAATAGAGAATGGCAAACGTATTACAATTTACCGACCAGATATTTTTCTTTCGTCATTAATTCAAATATATATAAAATACTATGCGAGATCGCTCATATATTACTATGAGTTCAAGGGCATCCGTTGTACATACCCACAACCACGTTACTTTTTTTTATTTTTTCTTCTTCTTCTTCGTTCTCTCTCTCTCTCTCTCTCTCTTCCATCGTGTTTTAAAACATTTTCGCTAAATCATCCAACTCATAGACTCAGAGTGTTATACACAAATTAATCTCGGTTTTAATCATCATTAACCGACCAGTAATTATTCTTATCTGGAACACACTGGTGATGGCAATTCCTTTTTTTCTGCATCACAATGTCATTATCGCATCGCATCTGTCTTTATGTTCCATAATACATAAATGAAAAGATTCCAAACCATCATTTTAATGTGCATATCTGAACTGAACTGCATACATACACGTAATCGCCCGGCCTAAAGGATGTTTAACATAATAAAACAAATAATAAAAATGAACAAAAAACCCAACAAAATCGGTTCATCATTATGAAGACACAAGAGAGAGGTGTGCTGTGTAGAGTTTATAAGCTCGGTTCGGCTTTGAAAGGCGTCATTTCGAACAGAATAAAAAAACGAAAAAAATCAAACGAAAAAAAGTTCTTTGTTCTGTTCTGATTTGATACTGCGTTTCATTTAGACGTGCACTGGATTTCAATATGCAGTTCATATAACCGTATCCATTGGGTGTAGGAATTATAAATAATTTTTTTTTTCGAGATACATACAACTCAAACCGAGTGTGTGGTGTGAGGCTTGCAATGTTATTTCATTTCGAAAATGTTTTCCATGAATTATGAGAGGAGATGTAAAATTTGTTTATTGTAACGATGTAATGAGTGGCTCTCCTCTCCACATGGACTACAGCGGTTTTATGTTTGTTCGTTCTTGTTTTTCCTGAATTCCATTTCCCGGTTTTATTGCATTAGCAGCCACTTTATTCGTTTACACAGTCCAGGATTAGATAATCACGGAATTAAAAATTTAAATGCGAAAATGTTAGGCAAATATGTATATTACAAACGAAGCACTCTACAAAATGAGAAAAAATGTTTCCCGTCTACAATACCAGTCGGAAAATTTCATTTCATAGTTTGGAATGTAGCCCAGAATTTTGCATTTTATTTCTTTGCTGCTATAATGTTAGAGTCGACTCTCAGGTATGCTCGAAAGTATTTTCCATAATTTTCATGGCTGCTAAATCAAATGAACGACACATTTTCGGTCTGACTGTACTTTTAACAAAATTTTGAACTTAATTCGATTCGATTTTTTTGCCTCTTCCATTTATTTTTCTTTGCTACATGGAATTTATATACCTCATACCACTGACAACCGGAGTGAGCAAAAAATACCCCAGTCTTAGCTCATTTCAACAAAAGAATTTGTCGGGAAAAAATACTTTAAAGGAATTGAAATTCGGAAAATAACTTTGTGTGTTCCCCATCGATTTTTATATGAAAAAAACTGCACAGCTAGGCATTTTTTGCGAACAGAATTTATAATTCACGTAGCTGATGGAAGAAGAAAAAAGTCTGCTGCCTGTTATAACCCAGCAAGACTAACAAAAAGATTAATGATTTATTCGAACCTCAAAGTGTTTCCTTCCCAAAATATTGGTTGAAAGGGACGACTCAGTGCTATATGATGGTTTGATATACATCGACATAAAATTTTCATAATAAATTTTGTACATAAAACCCTGCGGTGACAACATTATCCAATAACGAAGCTCTGTACTTTCATTGTCTTTGTATACCGTTCATAATCTCTGTTAGATTAGATTTTCGGTCTTAAGTAATTTCCTTTGTCTTTGCAATTTCGATAAGAATTTCCGGTTGAAAGTTGCATACTGTTTCTTGAAAGTGATGTGAAGAGTACGGAAAGAACATCTGATAGTTTGAATGGATAATGCAGGAGCCTAGGCACATAGGCCTCTATTAGAATGATAAGTGAAAATAGTGAAAAACTGTTGTAATGAGTGGCGTAACACAACCCTCTATCGGGGCTGTTGATCATGGAACATCTGTTAGTAAACAGATGTTGTAATATCTGGATTTTCCCGGGGTCTCGAAGAAACAAATAGAAATTCAAACACCGAAGTACTTAGTGGGAGATCCTATTCGTATCCCAAGACTTGAGTCTTACTACAAAACAAAACGTTACAGCCAAGCAGAGCTTATTGTTTGGAATTTTAATTCTGAAATTTCGGAAAAATTCTGAAAATGTTCCGAAAAATTCAGAATTTTTTCGGAGTTCTGTCAGAATTATTCGGAATTGTTCCAAATTTTCAGAATTGATTTTTTGTGCATAAAGATTGCAAGACACTTAAAAACAAATTGAAATTTCAGATCTACCGATAATGAACCCTGTAGTCAACTGATTAGTCTCTGAAACCGATAAGCCGATTTAATGTGACTATTACAAATTCGGAACTTTTTGAAGTGTCCGCACTAAGGACTTTATGATCTTATTTAACATTTTATTGCTTTATTTCCTTGAATGTTTTTCAGTTTTACACAAGTTTCTGTTGAGAATGGAAATGAATGTTTTCGAATTTCATTTCTGTCCATTCTCAAAAATTACAAAAATTACATTTCATTTGTAATGTCCGTGACTTACATTTTTGTTTTGTTTACACTCGTAAACGTTCCCCTCTAGATTGGGTAATCCGTCGAGCCAGTTCCTTTATTTTTAATTTTCTTTTTTTTTATTTATAATTCCGAATTCAGACATTTATTTCAGAAAGTAGTTCATTACCGGTTTCCAGTCTTTACAACAACAACAACAATTAAAATCAGAAAATTTACCATTAGTGTTTATACCTGCATGCAACTATGAACCTTATAAATAAACTAACCGCTTTTCGATACACACCTCTGATTCACAGACGAAAAAAAAAAGGTTTTTGGGTTCCACATTTTACAATCTACGGGTCCCGAGGGGCAGAAATGTAATAAGTTGTTGGTCTATTGTTACAACAATTTCACAAAGATTCGTTGAAGTTTTTAGTAACGGATATCCTTTTGACAAAAAGTTAGCATCGTTCAAGTTTATCGGCAAGTGTCTTATTTCAGTGTGAACGTGTCGAAACACTAAGGATCGTAATGAAGTTCTCTTGAAGGTATACGAAGCAATTACAATAACAAACGTTACGTTCATAATCATATCATGTGCAGGCAGAGAAGCCAAATAAATGTTCTCATGCCCTATACGAAATGAATATCAATTGTGCGGCTTGTTTAATGTGGTTGCTAAGTGGCAAGGAGATTATAACGAACAGAGAATGTCTCATCATAGTCTTCACTTTCCACAGAAAAAGTTTTCTGAAACTTAAATTACTAACCAAGCGAATTGTTTTTATCAAACGAATTAACAAAAAAAAAACTTTGAATAATTTCTGCTCCGCTGCTCGTAATCTCCGTAAGGGTTCATTCTGATAAGTTTACGATTTTTCTTATCGTCATTTGAAAGCGAAATACTTTTTTAGTTCGTAAGCATTTGCAATCAACGGAAATAAGAAAGTTTTTAACATGAAAACGACGTCATAACATTACGCTTTCCAGTACTACAACATTGTTCTTTTTTATGCTTTTTCAGGAAGTGGGCTAATAAAAATGCCAATGGCGGTCGAATCGATGATCATCACACATCCGAAGTGGTAGCTGTTCCTTATTTTAAGTAAGTTTCACATACGTGCTTTGTGTTATCATTACTGTTGTACCATGTTTACTCACTCTATAATCGGCTTGTGTACAAGAACTTGAAGAATTTCTAATTATTTGTTTCGTGAACCGATCAGGTGAATGTAATTTTTAGTGGGTTCTCAACTGGAATGAAATAATTTTAATTCGAACTGTGTGCAAATCAGCGGTTGCCAAGGTTTTAATGAAGTAAACGGAACCGTTTTCGATTTGAGTCATTTTCATCATTGGTGAATCATTCAAACTCATCCAAACATTCACTGTGATTAGTACCGCCTATCTTGTGTTTCGCCTACATCACATCCCATTCCCATACACCACGCATTTAATTACTTCTGTATAACCCTTTCATTAAATCCTCCTCATCAATTCATATCCAATAAATTTTCACCGACAGCACAGTATTCGGTATCAGCCAGCTGGTAATTAGAGATAAGAGACTCTATGCATACTGACATTCTCAAAATATCCTTATATATTTCATATAAACACTGTCTGGGTGCACGGTACATAGATTTTCTCGGTACTGTGTGGCAGCGCGCACAACGATATTAGGTTGCGTGAGAGCTGTGCTGATAAAGAAAATGCATCGAAACTCGTGTGGTGCATTATAAATATGTACAATGAGTGGCACCCAGTGATGTTGTGCTGTGTGCGGATATATTTATAATTCCTTCGAATAAAACACTGTGCCCTCACACGACTCTTCATACAGTTCGTTGAGAATGTCAGCAATATTTTATCGTTAAATGTGCGATAATTAGATTTACCGACCGTTAATAAAACATTGGACAGAGTGTGATGGGCATGGGAATATATTGATGATGATTATGATGGAACATAATGTCTTTGTTTAATCATTTTTCGATGTTAGGGGTCGTCCAGACTTTTGGTAGGCTGACCACGATTTGTCTTTGATTTTAATATGGCTTGTCACACCTGTCACAGGTCCCTTCAAAGTGGACGTCATTCACCGACGATTTGTTACGTGATTCACTTGAAAAATCTATTTTTAACCGACGAAAAAACGTTGGTTGGGAAATTTGATTTTTATTTATTTTCAAAACCAAACAATTCATTGAAAACAATGTGATTGCCATATATAGTAATTAACATTCAAATCGCACACACATTTCAAGGCAAAGCCCCGTACATATGACATAATCATATGTCTTTATCACCGTATTCATTAAGTGAATTGACTTTGTTGCTGACAATTTTTTTCGGTCATTCGGAAAAAAACCGATCGGACGGTTGAATTTATTTCCCATTTCCATAACTTGTTCGCAACGGGTTTTTTTTTCGACGGCTGTGGATTGTTATTTTGCCGTTATAAACGTTTGAAAATTGAATTTTTTTAAATCAGGAAAACAAAAGCTCTCGATAAAGGGGTAGATCAGAAGGTAGATTTCTTGCGGAGAGCTTTCAGTATCAGTGCGAAAATCATAAGACAGAAAATGAAAGAAAGAAAAACGATCGAACCACTTTTCAAGGTTACCTCATCCATTGTACATATAAATATTTTATCATTTTTATTACATACTGTTTCAAATGATGAAAAAGCCATTCCAATCAAAATATAAAAACTTTTTAACAAACACATTTGCAGTTCAACACTCAGCATGTTAAAGCCAAGGTTAGCAACTGGCAAGAACGACCACTCAGATTTTTACTTTCAATATTCATTTTGTATTTTGTTTGTGTTTATTATTTTTCGTACATATATTCCGAGTATTTAAAGTATATAATACGACTCATGCCTCCTCTATGAATATGCCTATATATATATAAATACCTCGTCAAGTCACTGTATATATACACCGAAAAAGTTTTGTTGAACATATATATAAATACGAATTCACTTACAGGTAATTTAACGTGTTTTTTATTATTATTTCTATAATGGTAAATGAACAGGTAACGCGCGGAAATTACACACAATTTTTATGCGTTATGTTGTTGAGTTTTTCAATATGAAATAAATTTTTGTGTTCGGTCGTATATAGCCAAGCGAATTGAACAGAACAGAGAAGCAAAAAAAAAAAGAATTTTATAATAAACGAAGTATTATATGGAGCCTAAGCGATTTTGCGTTCATTGTCCTCGTCACGACACAATTATATATGTATAATACATATCGCTATACATCATCATGCACATATTGTACATAAATTCATGTAATATTACCCTTTTTCATATCCTGACGAACGGGTTTTTTTTGAATTTTTGTAAAAAATAAAAATAAAAATAATTTTTTTTAATGTATTTACTGAGGTTTTCAGTTTAAAAATATAACTTTGCACAACACACTGCGGCTAGGATTTTTTTTTGTTCGTATCCGCCATAACAATCAATAAATAAAGTTAATGGTATTACGTACATCATACATTATTGCATACACTACAGTACACATATAATGTAAACACATAAAACAAGACCAGTTTTCATAATCTTTTTTTCGTTGTTGTTTAAAAAAAATAAACTTTTTTTTTGTAATCAACATCCAGTAACGAGTGGCAAACATAATTAATAAAAATGTGTTTGCCTCTTGCAAAAATTATGTGATGATTGATTTTTCATTAAATTCTTTTTTAATTTTTAATCGGATTTTCACATTCGACCAATGAAAAGTTTGGCAACTTTTTTTTGTTGTTTTTATATTTTTAATCGATAGAGAGAAGTGATAACTTCCACCGAAATAATTCAATTTACCCGAAGCAAAATTGAAATTGATTTGTGATTATTTATGCAACATAATCTCTCTGGGGATGGGAACGATGAGAGGCAGTACTTCGTTGTTGTTGGTTTCAATTGGCAGTAATTTTATTTCAAACCATTGCAAAATGACAAACTCTAATTGAAATTGAAACGTGAATTGCATTAACTTGTTCAATAATAGAAGACGACAAAAAGAAACTTTTTTTGCAGATAGATAATGTACTGACTGAGGTAAATACACCGAAAAAAGTTTGTGCTAAAGTTATCTATTATCGGGTAGACTTCGGGTAACATTCAGCAGTTGATCGTGATACTAACTACAAGTAAATTGTCTGCGAAATACCTAAAATTTACGTAAGCCATACATATCACGTGGACAATCACGTAGAAACTGAACATTTAGCATTAGTGAATTTTAAGAAAAATGAAATTTAATTAATTTAGTTTCTTTTCGAAGAGACTCACGATGCTTTTGTTTAATTTATCGAAAAAATTACATTTTTCTTATAATTCGCTAACACGTCACATCCCGTTTTCTTATTTGACTATTCATATATACATATAGTGTGTACCATTATACTTGCTGCACATTACACTCAAACAAACCCGAAGCATACCCAAAAAAAACACTTTGGTACATGCCCGATGTCAACCCTTTTTTCGGTGTAGAATGTACATCGAGATAACATACATGGTTAGCATTTCTCTATTCCCATGCCAATTGGAATTTTTATTTTCTGCTCAACGCTGTCCAAATCTTTACACGTCTACTATGGTTTTGGTTTGAAGTTAATTCCAATGGGATTGCAGCTAGGCTGGCGCAACAGCAAAACTCAATAAGTGCTACTGTATGCTGTATGCTTCAACACCTGTACTTTTCATAATAAAAATCTTTCTTTCGATGTCCTCGGCATATAAAATTAGTTTCGTCTCGAATCACATGATAGCTCAGACATTTTAACTATTTATCGCTTCTTGTGCTGATGTCTATCAACAGAAATGTTTTCTTGTTCGTATATGCTCTGTCAACCTCTCAATTATTCAGATTCCGAATATAATGCCATTAAGCGAATGTGTTGGAAGTCTAATGAATTATTTCAATAAAATTAAATGTGTTGGAAGTTCAAAACATATATGTTATTCAAATGCCAAACCGCAGCGCTAAATAAAGCCTTCAGCGTTTCTTAGTAATAATGTTAATTAATTAATCTCTGGTTGGCATTTTATCCTCACTTCTTGTTTATTTTAATTTCATTCCTTTTCCACTCAACTCGAATCATTTACAACAGATTTGTTCGGTTGAGACAGAGACAAAAATAGATTCCCGGAAAAATTACAATAAAATTTGTGATATCAATTTGTATTTTGTACACTTGACCTTATAAAAGCAATGTGCAATATCGCACGGAAGTCTGTAATTATATAAACTATTCACAACTCTAATGCCATATTGTACGGTGCTGTGTACAAATATGTCGAGTGTTTTTGTTTGACTTTTAAATGTAAATACAGCAATGGAACGATCAACACATTTTTTTGTGTTAAAATTAATTATTTTTTTCGGCTTTAATAATTTACATCAAATTTGTAATTAAAACATTGGGGGCCATTCACAAAGTAAGTGCGAGATAATGACGAAGGTTAGACCCACTTATCCTACGGTCGATGTATGGAGGTAATATCGTAAAATATATGAAACCTCTTGCCTTCCCTAAAGAGATTAACGTAATTTATGAATGGCCCCGATATATAACTGTTATGAGTCTTACGTCCGAAAATAAAAAGAAATTCGAATATAATTATACCCTCCGGGTGAAGTTAAATGTAAACAATGAATTTGAATGTCCGCAACCGAGAAAAAAAAAGTTAAATTGAATTAAAAGCCCACAAAAACGCCGTTTGTGCACCCAAAATGTTATTTTTCATGGAAAATTTTTACATTTTAATTTTTATAAAAAAAAATTGTACAAAAAATGCGAAACATAATAATTATGTTCCATGTGTAGAAGTAGGTACAATGAACATTGTACTTCGTTTAATTAATTATGAATTAGCTTAATTACACAAAAGAATACTGTCTGTCACGACGGAACCTTCTCAGAATTTTATATTATAATTTTGCGAGTTTTTTAAGTTATACTTAAGAATGTTATAAAACCGCACATGCGGAGACCGCATAAATATACTCACTTTTCGTAGATAATGTAATACAGGCTGTAGAAGTACGCGTACCTAATAAATGTGTGTCCAATACAATTTTTTTTGATTCAATGTTGCTGTTGTATATACAATGACTGCAGAAATTTATTAGCCTTGACTCGAAATTTGCTGTGTTGAGCATAATTCCGCTCACATGTTTTGTAACACTCAATTCAATTGGATGTCTTAAAATTTGAGTTTTCGTTTTATAATTTTCTGCTCAAACTTGAGATACATTACTCGTATTGGATACGCTATAAGTACTCGACTTTGCTCATTTATTAACAAGAAAAAAAAACGTTTTTTTTTTCTGTAAAGCTCAGACAGTAGAGTTCATTCATTTGGTAAAATAAACTGCCTCAATAATAATGACTGATAACGAATTTTGCCAAGGTTATTTTCGCTATATAATATTTTTGTTGAACAACAAAAAAATAACCGAATCAGTATTCCAAGTCATAATAAGGAAGAACTTGCTTGGCTGCGTGAGAATAATTTTTTTTTATATTTATTTAACGTTGATTGATTTGATGAAGTCATCACGTTGACTTATAATATTGTTATTGATTGAAAATGGAATGATATCATTGACGAAAACGTGTTTTAATACTAATCGTTGTGCCAGGGAGCGCGTTTCATATTACTGTCCGTTGTTATGAATAATGTGTATTCAATTTTGTGTTTTCCGTATTGGATTATTTAATGAACCATGTGGTCGTCGTTCGTTTTGTATATTTTAAGCACACAATTCAAACTTCCCTTGAAACCGAAAACCGCTATATCATTAGGCGGTCGGTCAATTAGAAAACACGTTTTATGTTTTTTTCTCTCTATCTTTCTCTCTGTCTGTGTGCTCTCTAAATGTCGCGCCATTTATACATTCATGATTACGTTAACTTTCGAAAATAGACTATCGTATCAAAAAGCGTGTTAACATTTTGATAATATTCATAGACTGAACGTAATGCCAGCCAAGTAATACCGTATAACGTTGAAATATCATGCACAACTCAATAAATCACCGTTCTATTATAATTATTGCCATGACTTTATTCAATAAAATAAATAGCAGAAAAAAAGTGACTCAAAAATTGAATGTACATTAAAATAGAGACAAAAAAAAGACTGGAAACAATGTCGAGCAACAAAATACTAAGATTCACAGTACGGCACGTTTTGTTTTTAAATGAAATTAATTTACAAAAACAAAACGAAAAAAAAAGAATTGAAAATGGAAAAATAAATACGAAATATAAATTTATAATAACTTTGCAATTTGAAATGCATTTTATAAATAATGTTTGAAAGCTTTTTTGTTTCTCTCTCTCTCTCTCTCACACACAATAACACTCAGACTGAAAACCTGCCCGCTCGCGCTTTTAAGAAATGAAAGGAGTTATTGCGTTAGCTAAGGTGATTTAGGTGTTTACTCAATTAAATTGGTTAACGCAATTTTAATCTTGTAATGTATGAAGTAAACAAAATCGTATATTTTTACCCAATGGGTTTCTCGATTTCTTCAAGTCGATCTTTCGTATTTATAATTTCGGTTACTCTTTCAGCCGTTTTATGGGCTGATTTTTCGACTAAATTAAGAAATGGTTCGTCATTGAACTTGATTTTCAATCAGTGGATACACAAATTGGACAGACTGGTTTTGTGTACCATTGATAAGAGTCTCATTCAGAGAAACTGTTTTACGAACTTTCCAGTACAGGTCTTCAAGGGCAAGACTAAGAGAACTTCACGATAAAGTCCCCACGCACGATTGGAATGTCACACATTCGAAACAATCGTAAGACTTATTTTTGGCCAAGACATTCTTTAAATCGATTTTTCATCGCGACACATTTTTGGTCAAATGAAGAAAAAATTGGATCATGTCGTTTGCTACATTTTTCCTTGTTTCGATTCTTTCGGATGTTTTTATCTTCGAATTATAAAAATATCGGAAAAATATCGTGGGTTTTTTTGAAGCAAACGTTTTGGAGCAGAAGCGACGACCTGTATCTAGGAACAGTAAGGTCCACACAAATTAGTCGAATCTAAGATTGTTTTTTAACGTTTTCAAAATGGCAAGCGTATCGCAACAAAACTGTTAAATCTATTACTTCATCTGTGCAAAGGATGTTCAAGTGTTTGATATGAAAGCCATTACTTCAATTATCATACATTTTGCTATATAAGAAAATGTTAGCCACAGTTCCTCGCTTATTCTTGCGCTCGTTGTCGATAGCAAATTACTTCTTTTTTTAAGTAAATGCAACCAAAAAACGTAGACACTGCTTATCGTCGGGATCCTTGATATATAATAAACCAATCGTACGGTTTGTTTGACAAAATATTTCCTTTTATCGAAAGTTTGTGAAAGGAATTTTCACTTTATCAAATAAAATTACCAACACAAAAACGAATCATTTCAAGAAAGGAAAAACATTTCAGAGCACCGTACGCCCATTTCAGTTAAACTGGAAAATATTTCGCCAACAGAAAAACCTTTTTTTTGCGTTCGTATCCTCTCACTCCTTTTAGTGGCATTCCTTCGAGAGAAAAAAAACATTTTTCCAGCTTTAATCGTTTATTATCAACTTTACGTAGGACTCTTAAATATTTGATGTTGAATTTTAAACAATTTTTTCTTTCTTCTCATCTTCCACCAACCTGAATGTTCATCTCGTTGCTTTTGACACTGCTTTTAGTACATTTCACCAACCCTTCAATCCTTGTTGAAGCCCTCATCATATATATATATATATATATATATATATATATATATATATATATATATATATATATCCATCGTATACACTATATCTACACTACATTCGTACTCATTTTATCAAAAACCGCGTTTCTATATTCTATATAGATTCACCATTATACGATTAAATGTCCTGGGGGTTATATACTTTAGGGTGTGAACCTGATACTATAAAATGAGTGTAGATATACGCTATACAATCACAAGCACATTATATACTTGTACGTAGAGCTATTCTCACTGTACATTATGTACTTAATGCAGCCAGTATTGATCTCGTTTTGGTAAATAAGGATATACGGTTTGTGTATATATATACCTATGTGGATATATAAGAGATATAAATACACAAGATGAAACATAAAATATGTATATATGGGCCCGATGTGCTTATGGACCTTTCATTTCGGATGGAATCAAATTCGGCATGAACTGTACACAATAAAATTTATGTATACAACAAGCAAGCGAAATATTATACATCGCCCTAAAACGAGAGGCTTTGTTAAACACTGAGCTGAATGCTGTGTATGAGTTTTTTTTGTATTCTTGTTAAATCAAATTTACAACAGGCCTAAAAAAAATTACCATAGAAAGACCTTATATATATCGAGGCGAAACGTGTATATACAAACGGAATAGGTTAATACATTTTGCAATACAAAAAACATTTTTACAATCAATTATTTAATTTCAATTTCCAAATGGTAATACGTCTGTGTTTTATTGGAAAATGTAAGTCTACATTTTTGAAATGTGAAGACATAAAAAAAAGTTTCGTACGCGCTACGCACTTCGCGACTGCTATAAGTATTGTTTGATATATTTATTTTTCACACACATTGGTTAGTGTATACCATTTTTTTCCCCGATGTTTATTTATATATTTAAAGCATTTTCATGTACATTTACACGAAAAAACAGTCCATACATCCACCAGTCGCACATTTCATATTGAAAAGGTTATATTCAAGAAAAATTTTGCAATTCGACGTCTTTTTAGCAACAGACCTTGTCGCGCCGATACCTTACGTAAATTAACACAATTTCAATGTATTTAAAATGTTTTATTTAAAAAGAAAAAACATTAACAAATACAAAATATTGTAAATAAATTGTTTGATTTTATAATTAAATTTTCAGTTCAAGAAAATTGTGTTTTTCAAAAAAAAACTTTATAAAATTAACAATTTTGAAAGTATTTAAAGGTTGTTCGAAATGGATTTGTGTGTTTGTGTGTGTGGCTGTGCGCAAATGGGAAAAAAAATATTATAAATGAGAAACTTAAAATGTTAATAAATACACTTTTCCAGGTCAAAGAGCCAATAAAAAATTGAATTTGTTTTTTCTTCACCGTAAAATTGTTTTCAAATGCATCCAAGTTTAATTTGATTGCTCAATTTCATGACGAAAATGTTGGAAATCGCCTTGGTAGGAAAATTGGACGATTGTAGACACTGTCTACAAGACAGAGTCTTTTAAGGGAACCCGAAGGAGACCTAATTGAATTTGAATTTGAATCACGTTGCATTGTGCAGCTAGAGTAATATCTTTCTCGATATTTTCCTTTAATTTTCCAAAATTTTATTTGGAAAACGTTTTCCCGAACAAGGATTGTCGTGGAAGTGGTTTCCGTTACCCGTTACAGACAGCTGTCATCTGTTATCGACAACGACAGCAATAATAAACGACAAGGTCTGACTAATGAGATCCTATATAGCAAAAAGCATGTTCAAAACAAATGAAGTAAAAGATTTCTGAATTAAATAAATCTATGAAAATCTTCGATCAAATGAAGTAATATAGTTTGAATTGTAAAACTGTTAACATGCTTGCCGTCTGTGACAGTATAAAGTAGCTACAGTTACTTATTCAACTAAATTTCAGAGTTTAGTTCTCTTAATCTTAATCCAAAACCTTACAATTTTAAAAAGCTTTGAATTGAATAGTAGTACTTCCAATGTCTCTCTAAAAACCACAAAACAGGCATTGGTTTCAGCATGGTCTTAAGTGACTAAATTAGACATAATTAGGCCACAGTGTTTACTATGTGTGGCTAGAGTTACCTTCTAGTGGTAGGATCTCTGACGACTTCCTTCGATACTAACAAATGCTCGAAGAATCTGAATAAATTTATGCGAAAACTATGACTCAAAACTAGAGTTACGAATGCATGAGGTATTGCCTGACACTTTGATTACAATTAAATGTAAAATCGAACTTGCAAATAAATTCCATGTTATCGCTACTATTTCACACCATTACAATGACGACAGTCATACCAATGCCAGATGTCTAGTTGGCCATTCCAACCATTCACACATGCACATATTCGGTAACTCGGTTCTGATTCATTTTGATAAAGTACTCAAGATAATGAATTTTTTTCATGCAGAATATGGTATAGCAGTCAATCAATGCTGCCATTGAAATCTGTTCAATAGCCGCCGCGTAAGTTTCATTTTTTTTACGCCAGAAAAAAACCCACTTTGTATTCCGAATTCATCGTCATTTATATCTGCACATCAAAGCTCTTTTTTTCGTTTGGAAGCAGACATAGTCTGATCAATATATTGATTTAGTGTAAGAACGTTTTTTGCAGCTAAAAAAATTTATTTCTCGTATTATTTCTGCTGTGTAAATATCGAAATATACATATTTTTGGGGTGGTGAACGCGTGCGTTTTACCCGAATAAAAAACCTCACATACTAATACCCTGACATGTTTGGACGTTAAAGTGTCGATTATATAACCGTTCCAAGCTCTCTCACTCTCCATTGAATGTGTGTACGTACGTAACAAAACCATAAATTCGCTTTATACATTACAGCAACGAATTTGTGCTTCATGTGTAAAATATCGAGCCTCTATTCAAGTTATAGTTTCAAAGAATTAAATGTTGAAAACCGACATCGCTCGCATGAAATTTCACATCGAATTTTTCGTTCTTTTGGCAAGGGTTGTTTTGCTATACAGTTGGGGTATATATTAGTATCTACAATTGTATAGAGCGAATGTGTTCGGGGTATAACGTTACACAGTCGGCTTGTTTTTTAAACGGCTTAATCCCGAAAAAGGGTCAATTCTGGTTTTCTCCACACTTACATGTGTCCGTGTACATTTTATGTACGTTTGTGTCGTTCCCTTTTCGTGTATCTTTAATTTCTGGAATGTGTACATAATGTATAGATGGATGAAATGTTATAACGGATGTTTTTTTTTAAATGTAGGCAAATGACTCTAGGACATTTTCTCCGGCTGTAAATTATTAAAAAGGGGAATGAAAATGGCATTTAAATGATCAAAATGTACCGTCTATTTACTTGAATTTGGGTTAAATGAGACCGGTTTTTTTCCTTCTGTCACTATCTCTGTATTGGTGTTGTAGCTTTGGGGTTGGCATTGTATGCGGTGCTCTTTCCCTGAGAACATTTTTTTTCGGATAGACTCTTTAAAGCATTTAAATTCAATATGTTCCTATCACTTAGGATGCTTTAAGGAAATTAAGTTGACAAGGTGTCCGGTTGTCCCTTCTGACATTATTGATTGCTTGGCGTCCAGTCCGGGTGTAAAGGGAAACTAGATAGACCGCACAATTAGATTCAAAGGATTCTATAAATTGTAATAATGAAATTGGGTAACGGTGTTTCCCATAATCTCTGATGTGATAGAAGTGACCCTTACCGAAAACTCTTTGTTTTCCTATTTTGTGGGTAAAACTCAGTCAGAATGACCATTGGTATTTCGGGGCTGTTGTATACAGACATTTTTATTCCATCAATTCATGAGCCTCGGTCACCGTTTAAATCCATCACACAAACTGATTCTTTTTGTTCAAAAGGTTAATGCAAAACCGCTCACCTCAAAGACCTCATAAGTCTTTTAATTCTCAGAATGTGAGATATGTAGGGAGAGAGAAAAATAGTAATATGTTTATTGAAGTAAGATAATCGAAAATTTCAACAAAAGCGAAATTTCGCGGTCTGAGCGGAGCGAGAGCTGGGATTTCCTCGACGAGGTAAACAAAACGTTTTTCATATGTGCGAGAAGTGATTAACCGTTTTTCTCCACGAAACACGGAATTCTATTTTCTCTCCTGTCAAACAAGAGGGGAGAAAACAGACATTTTCTTCCACCAACTGTCATCAGACAAAGTATCAAAAAAAAAGGTCATTCTGTCATCATGAGTGAAGAAAATTAGGTTAATCACACCGTACATATGATAAATATGTCAAATGTGCGGCTTTAAAGAAATAGATTTATTCGAATAAAAAAAAGTTGCGTAATTTTGCGTTGACATTCAACACGTTAAAAAATGTGAAATTATAGAAATAATATTCTTAACCTTTAAAAAGCCAGCGAAAATTTTAATCCAAAATCCCTGATATTTTTCGTTTTTTAAAAGTGTTTGATGTCAATGAAACCTCAAAACAAAACATTTTAATCAATTTCGCGTTATAATCATTCAACAAAGTCTGAAAATAATATTTAAAAAAAAAATTGTTGACACTGAAATTTGACTGCGAGACTACTCTAACAGCTCCATTATACTCATAATAATATGGCAATAAAAAACTAACAATTACTTTCTAGGTTAAAATATAATCGTGTGTAAGCTGCTGCTGCATGCATAGCTAAATTGTTGAAAAAGTTTAGAGCTTAAGTTGGTTGTTGTGGATTTTTTGTTGTTGTCTTTCCTCTAAATGTATTGTTGATTGTTCTCCGACTTGAAACAATACAAAAATGTGAACAAACGATAAAAATGAACAGATTTTTTTGAGTTGAAAACATTTTTTTTTAATTAGCCAATTCATAAAGTCCTATTTTCAGAGGCGCTTTTATGTAACTCTTTTTTTTGCATAATAAAATAATTGCACATAGCAAACTTGACATGAAAACCTTTTCATTGAATATGTATATTGCAAATAAATAAATTTCATATTATCGTCATCCCATCAACGGTTTTTTTTTATTATTTATTCATTCTCTCTGTGTGTATGAATTTTATTAAAGTTTTACTTATGAATTGTTAATTAATTTTCGCGTTTTTCAATTTATTATTTTTCGAACGTGAATTATGGATACAACGTCACTTTTTTACTCAACCAAAAAAAAACTTTTTTTTCATTAATAAAATCAGTCTACCATCAATTTTATTGTTGTTGCTTGTTACACTCTTCGAACATAAAAAATATTTTTCGTTTCATCCCTGCACAAGACGTATGTGCGGTAATGCGATTATAGTATAGCTTGATGACGGATATTAATAACCCAGAAACAGAAAAACAGAAAAAGAGATAAGAAGGGATCCGTACGAATATTGTACGCAATACAGCTGCTGGTCCATAAAAGTCATGTGTCACTGTCTGTCTGAAACATACCCAAGACTCAACGCCAATCGCTTCTATGTTGACAGAAACTCTCTAAGCATCATTTTCACAAAAAGTTGACTGTCACTATAATCCAATATGGCGGCTGCTGACCATTTTACTAGGGGACAGAAAACAGTTTACGGCCTTCATTACCTTTCAAATATAAAATAATCATGAAAAGTACTACGTTCACTGTACGGCCGAAAAGTCCAACTGACACTCCCATCCCGTGATCCCATGATCTGACTTTGACAATTTTTTACCCTGGTACGGTCATCTCGGGACAACAGATTTCCCTTTACTCCAGGAGTCGAACTCGACGTATGACAAACGTAGGCGTAAACGTATAAGTCCCCAGCACTTCGTACGGGTCTAAAAATGCCATCAGATTATCCCAATTTTTCGTCAAATCAATCTTCATTAATTTTAAATTTGGAAAACTTTTTATCTTTTTCCTTTTATTTATGAATCATTTTAATGTTTAAAAAAAAGGCGATAAGACCGATGGAACAAAAAATGTTATGCAATCAATCTAATTATTCCGATATATATATTTGGAGCTATAGGGAAAAGAGACCACCACCCACAACAAGTTAAATGAACTGCTTGCAAGGGTTTTTTTGGCAGGAAAAACAGACAAAAAAAGCGCGTGACAATAATTTACATTTTCTGTTCGCAAAAAAAGATAGCACCCGACTTGACCCAGATTTCAGTACACGACGAAGAAAAAAAAAACTTTTGATTTATTTAGGATTTGGATTTCCTTTCCATAATCTATCCAGTTACGTGTCATTGTCATGTTGAGAATTGATAACTATGGATGGACTCGGTAATCCGAAATGAAGAAGGGAAATAAATGACTGTCAATTTCCATTCAAAGATATAAATTCAAACCGTAGTTTGAGGATAAAGCGCTGTTAACAGACAGTTGACATTTTGCACCTATTTCGTATGTGCATATTGGTTTAAATACCTGATCGGAATCTGTGATTCCCTTGTTTGAAATGTTTAGTGTGTAGATGACTGGAATCAGATGTCCAGAAGCTAAAGTCTGATATTTAGCTGGCTTGACATTCACATCAACATATTCAGCACTTTATTTTTCAAATGGGTTGGGCTTTGTTCAAACGGAAAATTGGTCGTGAGGTCAAGACTCAAGACATTATGTATACCTATGAATGCACGATGTTCAGAATAATTTATGTTATAGAATCAACCGACTTTTGTGGTTAACAGGAAAGTTAATTCGCTGTCTTTGTTATCACTAATTTTACCGAAATGAATTTCCACTAGATATATGTCCATAGGTAAACTTGACAAATTAATTAAAGAACTGTTAAATTGATGTAGCACAGGAGGCTCGTCAAGGCTAAATTTTTTTCGAAGAAACAAATAGATTCTAATGTAAATACAACCAGCAACAAACATAAGCTCAACTGTAATACGCGGAAAGATGCTTTAAGAATTGACATTCAAGGCCGGTATAGAATCGAAGTTAAGCTAGAAATGGTTTTGTGTCTATCAAGAGTGTCTACACGGTCTACACATACACTGTAATAGATTAAGGAAATAGTTTCATATATGAGTCGTATTCAGTAAACGTAATTTAAGCTTGAATACGTTCCTTATCGAGGATATTTGTAAAATTCGTTGCCAAAGAATATTCAATAGTTTTGAAGATTTTCTTGGATTTCCAAGGAATTTTGTTAAATTTTGTCTTCTGAGGATCTTTTACTGTAGCACCAAAGGAAAGCCACTGATCAGAGTACAAACCGTACCACTTGTGATCTATCTCTGAATTGTTCACGAGGCTATTGAATAAATAGAATAGAAGCTAAAACCTGTTGTCAATTGTTTCCATTTAGGACATTTTCATGCGTTGCTATCGATTGGTTAGAGTATTTTTACAAGCACTACCAGATTTACAATATAAGTCTTCTCAGATTCTCCGTAGGATCGCGATTCTGACAACCCTACTTTTAATGTCTAACGATACTCACTGCATTTTCTATTGTTTAACCAAGTTAGTAAACAAAATCCAATGACGTCAACGTTGCAAAATTGACAGCAAAGTTCTCCTTGTAGAGTGTTTCAATAGTTATAACTCATTACACACAAATTGAAAGATGGTGATGACGATTAGAGAAAAATATATAAAAATAAACTTAAGAAATTTGTCATGATGAAAAATGCATTTGAGACTATTATAATAATCATGACAATGGCACGAAAATATCAAAACAATTCCATTCGATTTCAATCGGTTGACACACATCTGTATGTGAATAAATAAAAAGTTATTTTTCAATGAAATATTGACATTAAATAAAAAAAAAGTTGAAATTAAAATTATGAATTTCCTATTTAAAAATCTATTATATAACCAACCATGGTGTGTGTGTGTGTATATGAATTGCGATCGCCAATTAAACAACTAGGTAACATTTATAATAACAAACACACTGTGTGTGATCATTTTATTATTATTATAAAAATCACGACACACTCATTACCTACTAAATAGATAGTGGAAGTGGGTATGGATATATGTAGATATTTATCCATATTGTCCGCAAAACACACTGAACACATGTGCTCATTCAGAAAAGACAAAAGTTTCAAATTACAATAATTCGTAGCGTACATTACCATATTTGTCATTTTAATAGCATAAATTGTACTCAAAATGATTTTTTCCATATTTTTGTAATAATAGCAGGGAGTGAGAGAGAGAGTGAGAGTGAGGGAATGAGGCGAAATCTTATAAAATCACACAAAAAGTGTTAGCATATATATTGCAGGGCCTGTTTTTGGTTCAATATTAATTTTTCAGGAATTTAAAATTTTGTGAATTTTCGAGACTTTTCAAGAATTTCCGGAATTTTTAAGTGAAATTCAACAATTTCAGGAATTTTAAAAAATTTCTTAAATTTTTGAATTTTGAATATTTTTAATAATTTCGAGAATTTTCAAGAATTTCGGAAATTGTCAAGATTTTAAATTCTTGAAAATTCTAATACAGTCGGAGAAAAATAGATTTCGTGATTTTAAGAGACATCATCGTTTTCATCGTTTTCATCGTTTTTCTGTATTCTCTCATTTTGCATGTTTTTTCAAATGGCAATTGAGAGAATTAGAGAAATGATGATATCTCTAAAAAAAACTCGAAATCTATATTTCTCCTACTGTAAGTTCTTGATGTCTGGAATCATTTTCAAGAATTTCGAGAATAGCCAAGGAAACTTCCAAAATTTGCAAGAATTTCAAGAATTGTGAAGAATCTTCAAATTCTTGAATTTTACAATTTCGAACATTTTCAAGAATTTGGGACATTTTCGAGAATTCTCAAGATATTAAATTCTTGAAAATTCATGGTTCTTGAAGTCTGCACTAATTTTCAAGAATTTTCCAGAAATCCAAGAGTTTTAAAAAAATTTTGCTGGAACTTCCAAGAACTTCGGCAAGTTTCAAGATATCCTAAATTCTAAATTTAAATGTAATTCTTGAATTATAGAATTGCGAGCACTTTCAACAATTTCCAGGTTTTTACAGAACTTAGAGAATTTTCATGAATCAATTTCACGAAAATAGGCACTGATAGATTGCGCTACAGAAAAATTGTGAGTAATACAACCAAATGTACACCACAATCGGTTGCCTTACGTTTATGAATAAAACTGTTTTATAGAAAAACGACTATGAGAAAAAAAACCAACACTAAATGGAATAAATGAATGATTGCGCGTGTCTCATTAATTTCATGTTAATGTGACCTTGGCACTATGTAGATAGATATATACCATGTACACATTATAATTTTAATATTTTTTTATGTGTACAGAGAGGAGGAAAAAAAGTGTCTTATGTACTCAGAAATCGTATATTGAATTTACAAAATTAATATTGACTTAAAAGCTCTCCGGAACACACAGCAAAACTATCGGCGTTTGTATAGTTGTAACACAGCGTGAACATGAATTGAACCTTATGTTGACTCCGAAAAAAAAACGTTATCTCAGTGATTGCATATATTACGAAGTATGTTTATGTTTCGTCATCGTCAACGCGAGACCATTTGGAGGTTTTTTTTTGTCGTTTTGCTGTTAATTTTTTCTTCTTCGGAATTATGATGTCATATAAAACATACGAAATTTAGAGACTTCTCGTCAATTTACATGCGGGATTTTGTTTTTCGTTGACTGACGGATCGCATTTTTCATCGGAATACGTCCAATTTATAATAAATTTCGTTTCATTGCCAGAAAAACGAATGACTTCAACATCAATTTAAACATGTCAGTTGGTTTGATATTAAAAATTCTTGTGCCGAATTCGTTACAAGAGTTTGTTTCATTCAATTTCGTTTTTCAAAATTTTTCTTTTGATGATACAAAAACGAATCTCTTAAACTATACTCTTCTGCCTTAAGCAGCAGCAGTAAAAGCAGCATGTGTTCAGATGTTCAGATATTCAACTTATACGCGTGCCTTATGCCTTAATGTATGTTTACATTACATCGAGCGTTAGATTATTTCTGGTAAATTTATTTTCGTAATACGTTGGGGTTTCGTCGGTAAATTTGTGAATTTCTGCAACATTTAACACCTTCTCTAAGCTTACGAAAATGTTACAAGAAAATTCATTGTCATTGTTTAATGAAATAGCCGAGCTGAGGTCATATATATCTCAGTTTCTTCACTATCTATTGTAATAGATCAGTGATCTGTTGTTCTTTTGAAAATTCATATCATAGATAACCGGCCCCTACCACATAAAACTAATTTTCCCTTTTTTTCTTTCCATTGCAGATACAAAAGTGGAAGAGGACCAGTACTGCGATCGAGCGATCGTCGTCGTGCACAAAGTCTCTCCTCTTCCCCACAGCTAATACCACGCGTCGTACTGTCACGACTGGAACAGCGTGACTTTGACCGTTTACGCTTATCATACAAAGTTACAATATTGGACCAGAGACGCACACGCAGCAGCCGTGGCATGAACATGGGACAAAAAATATCGGGCAGTGTCAAATCAGTTAGCCGGGAATCACCGGCTCCATTTAAACCAATTATTCCAAGAGAACTGGCCGCCGATTTTACACGGCCAGCACGCTTAGATATACTATTAGATATGCCGCCAGCGGCACGTGATACACAAATAAAATACTCATGGAATGCAGAAGATAGATCGTTAAATATATTTGTGAAAGAAGACGACAAATTAACGTTTCATCGGCATCCTGTCGCACAGAGTACAGACTGTATTCGAGGTAAAGTTGGCTTCACCAAGGGCCTTCACGTGTGGGAAGTTTTCTGGTCGACGCGACAACGTGGCACCCATGCCGTTGTTGGCGTTGCAACTGCCGATGCACCATTACATTCTGTAGGTTATCAAAGTTTAGTCGGTTCGACGGATCAGAGCTGGGGCTGGGACTTGGGCCGAAATAAACTGTATCACGATTCCAAAAATTGTGCTGGCATCACGTATCCTGCGATATTGAAACCAGACGAAGCATTTTTAGTGCCCGACAAATTTTTGGTCGCATTAGACATGGACGAGGGAACGCTTAGTTTTATCGTGGATGGCCAGTACCTGGGTGTTGCGTTTCGCGGCTTGAAGGGAAAGAAATTGTATCCAATTGTCTCAGCAGTTTGGGGCCACTGTGAAATTACAATGAAATACATTGGAGGTTTGGACCGTAAGTGTCAAGAGAATTTTTGTTTTTTTTTTGTTTTTTGTAGGGTGGATGCACCAGCCTCGGGACATATAGCTGTTGTCGGACACCAATTGTTCTTTTATTGATCAAAGTTTGAATGAATGAAAGAACAATAGGTGTCGGACTTTAGGTATATGTCCGGAAACTGGTGTGTCCACTCTATTTCCTTTGATATGGCATGAAATTTCAAAACGAAAACTGTTGAGAAAATCATCTAACAATTTTGCAATTTCTCTTTCAGCTGAACCTCTACCATTGATGGATCTCTGTAGACGTGTCATACGCCAAAAAATTGGTCGACATCGATTAGACGACAGCATACAACAGCTTCAATTGCCCGAATCGATGAAAACATATTTATTGTATAGGGATCGTAGGTAATAATAATCTCGTAGAATTTAAAATGAGCATCAGAAGAAGAAGAAGGAGATGAAGATAAAACCACAACCACAACAAGAGCAACAACAACAAGATGAAAAAAATCAATATTTGACTAATTTACTTATTTATGTGGAATGGGAAAAGAAGCACACAATGGAGCATAAATGTAAGGGGGGAAAAATTAAGAAAATCAGAAAATTAATTATTTTTTCTTCAAAAAAAATGTTCCACTTTTGGGATTTTGGTCAGTACAGCTGAGCAGGAGATGAATTTCCATTCGAATCATTGTTTTTCTCTCTATCTGAATTTAATGCAAAAAGAAGTTTGTTACAAAGAAGAACAATATATTTTCAGTTAAAATAAAAATTGGTAAAATTTCATTGACGACATTCAGTAAAAGACATTCTTGTTTCGTGTTTTAATCCACAAACCAAAATGAAGAAGAAGAAGAAGACAAACTTCGGGTCATCGAAAAGAAGCAATTTATTCCTCCGAAACTCCCTTTCACACACCCCCCGAGTCACCAATTCTTTTCTCATAAAATGATCGATTCATCTGCTGATTCTCGGTTGCTCCGAAATAATAAAAAAATGGAAGAAAAACGAAACAATGGAAAATCTGTGTGATGTTCAGTGATTAATTATTTTTCTAATTGACGAGCGAAAGAGAGTGGTGAAGAAGAATGGAAAAGAAAATTGGAAGAGAAAACTAACGAAAGTTTGGTTTTTTGTTTCGCATTTTTTTTTTAAGTCTTCAGGGTTGTTTTGCGTACGAATTGTGTGACCGAGATGCATAAATAAAGCAAGAAAAAAAATATTTGAGGAAAATTTACATTTAAAAAGATGAAGAATTCGTAGAGACATTTAAGCTTTAAATGTAAAATAAAAAGAAAAAAATTTAAATTTAAATTACAAAATGAAAACATTTAAAAAAAACCAAGACTAAAAATGTATTATTTAAAACAAAAAAAAGTTTTTTTTTAGTTTAATAAAAATAAAAAATATCTTAAAAATAATACAACGGAAAAAGTCTTCTCATTAATTAAACAAAAAGAGTAAAGAAAATACATTGAGTAATTTAGCATCATAAAACAAGAGATAAGAAATTTAAAAAAAAAAGAAAAGAAAAAATATTCAATAAATTTACTAAAAAAAAAAATTGAAGAAAAAAAATTGTAAAAGGAAAGCAGAAGTTATCGCAAGATCGTTTATAAGTTTAAGTATAATGTAAAATATGAAAATTTTCAGCAATATAAGAAATGCAACTGACAAATTGTATAAGTATAATGTAAAAAAAACAGAAAGAAATTAATTAAAACAAAAAAAATTAAAAAAAATTTAAATTTAACACGAAAAGCCTAACAGAATGAGTAAAGAAAGAAAAAGAAAAAGTTTAAAAAAGAACCCAATGAATCTACGGAGACAAAATGAATTGTAAATAAATAATTTGAAGTCTAAATAAACTATGAATTACGGTTAAAATATTATCTCAGTTTTTATATTTTCTTTTGTTTAATTCTATTTTTTTGACGGATTTTTTTGTTTATTATTATTTTTCTCGTATTTTATTTTATTATTTTATTTTTTATTATTTTTCGATTCCTATTTTGGAATCAGACCCGTACGAAGTACGCCTAAAATACGTAAATTTTACCTTCCACCAATACTACAACAACAAACCAAAATTTATTCGTTCACCAAGCTCACTACCATTCCGATATTATGCTCATTTACCGACAACAGATTCTGATATCAAAATCAGGTCCAAATTTCATAGTTTTGATTTTAATGAACTATCGGGATCAGATGTCAAATATCACGAATTCTAGCATCTATCCATTAATAAAAAGCATGGCCTTCAAATACCCTAATTACCTCTACATCCCCTTTCAATATATTGAGAGAAAACTGAGCCCCACAGTACAACACTTTTAATTTAAAGCACAAAATAGCACCGCCACGCCTTGTGATCCTAAAACTATTTTTAAGCCCCTACAAAACGACTACTTTCCATTTTAAAGTAAATACTGAAGCGCAGTGATTTGAATTGAGAAAAGAAGTCGAAGGCGTTTCATATACTTCGAATGCAATCCAGATCTTTATTATACTACCCCGAACCGCAGTAAAATTTCTGGAAAATCGACTTTTAATATTCGGCCTTATCAGAGTGATAATCGCAGGTTTAACAGGGCTGTTCCAATAAATTGAACCATTTTGTGTGTGTGTGTGTGTGTGTCAAATAATTCGGCCTTAGCAGTGATGATGGCAGGTTTCGCAGGGCTCTTCCAATAAATTGAACCAATTGGTGTCACACAAAGAATTGAGGCTTCTTTGAAAGAAAATGTAATACCTATGGGTCTCCCAATGGTTCGAAGAAAACTGATCAGGTGGCCTAATTGTGACATAATGATATTGTGACTTTGCTGCAGTAAAGTGTAATGAATTCTACAATGAGTTAGTGAATGTCTCGACTGACCACGTATAAAATAGTGGATGATAAAAATGTCTTCACAAAAAATTAATGAGTGTCCTTCGGCCTTCCAGTCAACATGACAGTTTTTATTAGAAATTGATGACAAGTCGAGACGTACGGGTCTATCCATGATTGACAAAGACACCATTTTATTCCTTGCTGGTTTACCTTTTTGATTTTATTAAAAAGTTTTTTGTTTTTGTTTTTATTTAGAAAATGAATGGATGAGAAATGAGAAAACCGTATTAGAGCGTCTACGTATTCGTCTACAAAAAAAAAATAATTCACAAAACATTTTTGATTTTGGCTTATTCGTTTTATCTTTTTTTTTTTTTTTTATTTTGAGGAACGTCGTACTACGATTCCACAGAAATGGCATATAGATTTATTGTGGACAATTTTTTTTATATTAAAAATAGAAATTTAGTTTCATTTTCCTTTTTTTTAAATAGAATAATTATTTTTTTTGATAGCCTAATTTCCTTTTTTTGTATAAAAATCTAAATTGATGATAAAAGAAAAATTGAAGCAAAAAAACAAATTGAATGGAAAAAGATATTTGAAGGAGAGCGAACTGCAAAACGAGAAACGAATGGAAGATATAAAATTACTATGTAAAAATTTGATTTTTTTTGTGTATGTCATATTGCACACAATTTAAATATTAATTGAGTGAATTAAATATTGTGAAAGAAAATCTCTCGCATTTTTCATTTCATTGTTAGATCAAATCTAATGCCCAATCCACTCACTAATAGCCTTTTACGGCGAATAACAAGTTCAGTCTGAACCGCCGGCTTAACGTGACCTCCGAACCACGCTTCAAAGTATGCAGATACTCTTTAAGGGAAGTTAGGCGCACAACTGATATGTGGCCTAAATATATGTTAGACAAATATACACAAATTCATCGTGTTTGGATTACGTAATACGAGTCATTCTGTGTTTTCATCGTTGCAGCCGGCAAACACGCTGCAGATACTCAAAATATTATGCTCAAGCGAAATTTAGGACGCTACTGATGCGATATACTCGCAAGTACAATTCTATGTGGAATTTTGCTGAGACAGGAATCAAACTCGGTTACTTCTGGTGGACGGCCAGTCCCGTCAATACATCTCGTCCACACATGTGATCAAGGTGCTCAAGATTGCAACTACTTTGTATGCAGATTGAAGTGGTTACATTGGTAAGTCAATAGGAGTGATGAGGTCTTATAAGCGCAGATGCGTTCTGCACACACTGCGTTTGGTTGTTTGATACTAAAATAGAAATATATGAGCGTGATTATGCAATAGATCCAAAAGCATTAGGATGGTCCACTTTGTTTCTAGCGAAAGATTATGTTTATTCGCTAAAACATGCATAATGAAGTCTCACAACTTATGGAAAGCGAAACTCAACGACATTTTTTTCATTTGAAATGTTACTGCTATTCCTCTCATTTCGTAAACTTTTTCAATCAGAGAAACCAAGAACAGGAGTGTACATGTTATATTTTACGTGTGCAAAACAGTAGTAATAGTACTTTATTTCATATGTAGTGGGATCCTCAAGCGAGATCGAGAATACCACTCCATATGAAATACAATGCTTTATTGCATGAGAGAAAACAAGACAACAACATGTAGCGTGAATGACAGCTAACGAGTAATTTCTGATTTAGAACAGGTTTGTTCCAAATAGCTGTAAACACGAACTTTGACAACCCGAACTACGATGATTTGGTCCATAGCAACATCGCCTACGTGATGTTTCATACAAATATGGCAACGTCGCCTACGAGATTTACACAAAAATATTTTTGAGGTTATGGTTCTATGGATCAAATTTGACAATTTATACAGCCTTGGAACAAACCTACTCTAGGGAAGTAATTTTCTGTCACAACATCAGTCGAATGCAATAAAACTTTTGATAAGAGCAACATAAGAGGATTGTTATAAAAAAAGTCGTTATTCTGGGATGTTATCCCGTGAACTTGCTTTTATTGAATGCGAATTTTATCCATAATTTTTCTTCTTTTTTCCCGAGCTGCTCTGATCATTTCTTATAATTTTCTCTTTTCTATATCTCATCTCAATGCTAAGTTGTTTCACTGTTTTTTTAAGTGTTTAGTGTTCTCATTCAACTGATTCTCATGTAACAAGGATAAATACGGATATGCGATGGACAGTATGTCAAGTGTGGTATCATCAGCTATTGTGATACAGAATGTGAGACAAGTCGACAGCAATTACTTTTGTATTTGTACAGAACTATCGATCAACGCGTGTTCAACGTTCCTGGACGTAGTACATGTTTAAAAACAATCTATTTCCCATATTTTCTTGTAAGTTTTAATCGAAAAGTACTTCTTTTCATACAACTATTTCCTTTGAAGTATCAACACTCAAAAGTTTGGCGTCGACAATTGTCCTCTTGATATTTATTGAATTCTTTGCTAGCCCATTTTCGTACTGATTTAATGAAATCTGTTTTGGTGGTTGGGTGAAACAAATTTTCATACAAATTTAGACCATTTTAAAGTTAAAGTTTGTATGTACAATGTACAATGAATGATCCTATTTATCTATTTCAAATGGATTTTCAATTTCATTTTTAACTCCTAGCTCACTTTCCATAACCAAAACCATTTTTCGATATCTAGTGCGGGAAACGCACAGCATGGTCGCATATTTTCGACACTCGCACGAGAAAATATTTTTTTTATTTATTAAGTCAACGGCTTTTCAAGCTAACATTCCAAACGATATTAAACCAAACATTGATCCTATCTTGCACTAAAAGACCTTTGTTTATCTAGTGTCGAAATATCGCGAATTCGTCGCTCATTTCCGACACACTATAAACAAAACGTTGTTCCTAACTTAATGCTAAGAGTTTTTTTTAGCAAAATCGATTCCAGAACTCGCCTCCGCCTTGTGCTGAAAACCTCTCGTTCGCTAAAAAAAAGCCTCTTAACATGCGTTAGGAAAAATGCTATTCTTTAGTGAATGTGGGGTTTCTAGCACGAGTTCTAATTAACGTACTAATTTCTCGTCTCAGATCGAGATAAAATATAGATTTCATCTGCAGTACATTTGAACATAGTTTGTACCCTATTTTCTTTTGAAGTGCGTTTGTTCAACACTACCATGAAATTACATTATTGTATGAAATCTGGTGATTTAAGTTGTTTCAAGTGTTCGTTTAGTGTTTGGTTCAAAATCTATTACTTCAGTTGTCTCATCACACATTCTGCTACTTAAGAGATAACTTCAGCCGGAGCTTATTTTTGTCGTCTAGGTCGATCACAGATGCATTTTTCGTCACATCCGAACCATATGGCTGATTGCCGATGATCGAGATCGGAGATAATTGCACCTGTGTCCAAATGAGTTGGTGATTGTGATCCTAAGCCGAAGACGCGGATCATAAGCCCAAACTCCCTCTCCGATATGATGCATAATGTTAGACATACTTCACATAGGCATATAAAGGCTGCTTCCATCTCAATCGATCGAATGCCACTTCTTGTCAATTCGTGTGTGCTGTGGTCTCCAATTCATGATGGCTTTGGTCCACCATCCGTGCTATGTCTCCTGCCCAATTACATATTTCAGAGATGCTCTCCTTTCCATTACATCAACGACTTTCATTTGTTGACGAATCCACTGATTTGTTATTTTATCTCTGAGCGAAATCCTAAGCATAATCCGTTCCATTGCTCGCTGTCACGACAGAATAAAGTGAACGAGTCAGGAGCAGACGACGAAAATGCTTTCAATGAAGGGACCTAAATCCCGTTATAATCGTTCACGTATTCGATTCATGCATTCGTATTAGAAAGCGTTTTGCACCAAAATCAAAGTCCGACTTATGAATGTAGGTCCCTCGTCGACTGCTCTTGTCTGGGTTACTTTACTCTGCCGTGTCGTTGTGCTACTTTCAGTTTACTATCGGACGCTTTCGTTAATTTTAACGTATACTTTCCGTTTCAGGCTGTCGTTCATGTTGCTTTTGAATATCAGATAATCAAGTCCTCCAGTACAATAGTAATTCTGTTGTAGCGTCAAGTTCCTCCCGATAATCACTTAAATCAGCCCGACTCTCACTGAAAGAGTGTAATATAAAAACAACGAAAGAAACGACTAGACAACTAAGAAAAGTTGAGTGTCATTGAAACAACAACGCCTGCCAGAAGGATCCTTAATAACCTTACGGTATCACCAATGTAAACTCTAATCATAATTGTTCGGGAACAACATAATTAGATGGCGAGATAAACGTAGAGCTCGTTAAATAACATTTTGACTCCGATAGTATCGATCGATAGGTCATAATTTCATACCAGCAGCAGCAAAGTGATGGCTATATTGTACGTAGTCCATGGCATATAACGCTATGTGAATGCTAGGAGAAAATACACTTCTTTCAAAATAAATTGCAAATTGTGTTAAAATACACAGCCAGCCGTTAAGATACCATAACATAAAGCCAATAATATTATTTGAAAATATGCAAAAGCAGCCCCATCGAATTTCTACTATTTAACACAACGAAAGCAATTTTAACAGGGGCTTATGATGATGGCTTATATATATGAATGGAAAATACGAACATTTTCTATATGGGGGGTGTTCTAAATATGTATCATACATACATGACAACCCTGATAAAAATGCGAGCGTGTGTGTTCCAGTGTTTCTCTCTCTCTATGTGTGTGTGTGCGTTTGTATGAAGGGTGGAAAACTTCGCACAAGCAAGTTGTTATGGATGTGTTTTTCTGTATGCCCTATTACGTATTTGCATTATACACCGAAATGCCACCCGAAAGCGTCTGCGTCAATTCTTCGATCGATCTTCGGGATTCTCTGTTTCTCGAAAAACAAGCTCGCGAACTGTATTCGGATAGCTAAACAATAAAAGACTTCACCCTCTTTATCGTCATTTTTACTTCGGTCGAAATTGAATAAGAAATTTTCCAACATAAAAGACCATTGATGGAAAACTGAATAATAAAAATGGATCCGCTGTGCCGTCTGTGATATTGTCGATTTGATATCGTAGACATTGGAGAATTCGAACGACGGACAAAGTTTAGTGATAAAATTCGCAGTTTTTGCTGTATCCACCCGAGTAAGCAAATGAAAAATATTTGGTGTGACCAAACGATTGTATGGAATTGTGGTGCGGATGAAGCATTAACTAGGTGAAGTCTGTGAAGTATTTGTGTTGTTTTATTTTTTTGGTGTCAGTGTCATTCGTAATAGTTCAATTGTTTAGTGCGAAAAGTTAAATTTAATTTAAAGATAAAAGTGGAACACGAAACGAAACATCGGAAATAATTTAGCACAAGTATGGGTACCGTACTGTCTTTCAGTCCAAGAGAACGTCGTCCAGTCTATTCGACACACCATCATAGCAGCGGTCTGAGCACATCGAGCTCGGCCGATTATCCGTTAAATAATTTCTCCTACGAACAGCTAAACAATGTGAAAAATCGCGAAAATAACAAATCTTTATGTCCTGTGCCTAATAACAACGCGAATCTAGTTTTGATGGGTCAGACACACAACAACCACATCAACAACAATGGGAACAACATCAATCCGACTGCATCGGAACGTAATATGGACAGTGCGAGAATTTTGTCGGAAAAGAATGCGTTGGAGAAGAATCTGAAAAAGCATTCGCTGTTCATAAACGCTCTGTCCTGGAAACGATTGGCTGCATCGCATGGGAAAAAGAAATTGGACAACAATAAAAACAAGGCAGCAAATCTACCAACGGCAACATTTCGGCAGCCATTGGTGGACGCCATTCATCCGTTAGTTGTTGACAAAAACAAAAATATCCAACACAATCAGCAGCAAGTGTATTTTACGCCTGGTGCACCGAAAGCATTGTTGGCATTAGATCTTGTACGGGCTAATAATACCAATAATGCACAGCAAACCGATAAATTGGCACCAAAATTACCTTTATCGCTGCCATTGCCAATGCAAACGGCTATTACGCATCCTCAACATAGTCATGGACCCAGAAAGACTGTAATACAGGTACTATACTATACTATAATTACATGGGGGGAGAATATGGTGTCTGTGTTGAGGATATTGAGAGTTGGTATCATTTGTGAATTAGTACAGAGGTCTTTTGGTACATTCAGTTCAGATGGTTCAGATATATCGTCAGTTGTATAAAAAAGCATCCATCCATACTTGGCGATATTGCGCATATTCAAAACATGGAAGTGTTATGAATATGTCGCGTAGTATCTGACAAATTTAATGCCAGGCAGAGGAAAAAAATGAAAATAAAAAAGTTCACAGAGACTGCCACAACTGGAAAGGATCTCTGTGATTATATATAGGTACACCATGATGTACTGTACGTCTGGCTTTTGTGGCACTTTTTTTTCGTTTTTTTATTTCGAAAAGTACCTAATTCAATTTTACGGTTTAATGGCACTGACGATTCATTCAACCATGTAACTACTTTTATTTGATGCGATCAACGGAGATTTCTATCCGTTTCAGTCTGCGAAAAATTTCGTTCAGCAAAAATTTGGCAAAGTCAAAATCCAATTAAATTTTCGCCTTTGTTTGCCTGAACTACCACAATAATCTGGTCATTAAGAGTACCCGATCTCATTTTCTTTGATGAAATTCCACTTCGCATTCAAAATTAAGGAGTTTCAGTCTCATATGAAGCTCATAGTTAAAATTTAGACTCGACAACAAGTTTTGAAACTACTGCAATGGAATCGAATCATCGTCTGCAAAAGTTACAAATGGTTGAATGGATGTGCTTTGTACCGTAAACACTATCGAACCGAAGAGATAACTTTGTGAAAAGCTAGATTCTCTCCATTTTGCAATCTCAATAATGAGAAATCATAAATTAGACAACATTCAATGTTGAACATTGTGAACTCTGAGGAGACAATCAAAGGTTGAAAATCATAAACATGACTAACTACAACGCACTGCAAGCAAAAGTGATCATAGTCGACAGCTGCCAAATAGAGTACTATTTTGTATGAAATGGTTTTTTAACAGTGTATTACAGCTGTATGACACACTGTCAAGTCCCTATTTAGAGTAACGCTCATGCTTGAAGTGCGTTGCTAACTAATATGTCATCCATTACTATGTCATCTGTTATCGACGGAGACGAGAAAAATAAGCGATGGACTCTGGCTTGTTTCCTCTTATACGGTAAGCCATCTGTTCAAACTAACGAAGTAAAAGATTTTCAAATAATTTGGTCAAAATTCTGAGACAGAACGAAGCTTTGACAGTCTGAAAATGGTACACGTGCAGTGAAAGTCATTTTTATGTCTTTGTGTGGGAAAAAAAACTTTTTCTTTTAAAATGACATAAGAAATCCCTCAATGCCCCCAGTGGTGGTGTATTCGGCATGGCAGATATTTTAATCAAAAACTCGTAAACATCAGATCAGATGGTGAAGCATATAGTCTCCAAATGATGACTAAAAACTCTGATTTAGCCAGTATGACTCTTTTGCATAAATAAATAGTTATTTATCTACCAAGGTAGGTATGAAGGTATTTTTTCGCACTAGATGTCGATTGTCGATCCGAGGCGAAGCCGAGGTCGACAAGACGTCGTGTGCGAAAAAATACCTTCATACCTACCGTGGTAGATACAACGTTTTTCGCAATTTCGGGCCATAATCACCTTTCCAATGCAAAATATTAACAAAATTTCTACCAAACATTCACATGCAAACATGAATTCATTTGAACGATCAAGCAACCTGCACTATATACACATTGCAATGTGATGTACAGAGACGCGCTAAATAAAATCAAGTAGTCAATGCTTAGTATGTACGCTTCAACAATACGTTCTGTATAATTGTGTGGCTCTGTTGCCGAATGGCTATGGTCGTTGCTTGGTGTTTGGAAGAATTTTGGTGTTGGATGTTCAAATCCTGGTCTGTGCAAAGTTTTTATTTAGTCTTTCTTAAAGGTACTAAGCTATGTAGCGTGCGAAAAAAATGTGAAAAAGCCCAAGTGCGAAAAAAATAATCAAAAACGCACTGTGAAATAAATACCTTCAAAACGACATTAAATGGATGCATGGAAAGGTGATGATTATGGACCGGAATTGCGAAAAATTCATTTACATTCCGTTCTATTCGAACTTGAATATCGTAATATGACACATCAGCTCAGAGGTAAAATTCAAACTCGACAAAAATTGTTGGAACTACTGCAATGGAATCCATGTTTATCTCAGTGCACCATCGTCTTCAAACGATACAGATGGTTGAATGGATGTGCTGCATACACCTTAAATCTGTGTTCACGTTAGTAATAGAGTTTATCTCCTGCAAGCTGATATTTCATACATTACGCGTTTCTGCATATAAACACAAACACATACATAACCACAGCCTATACGATTGGATAATTCACACATAACCCACCTAGGGTAAATTTACTTTCCATCTACATATTTGCAAAAAAAAAAAAATCGCCGAACGGCGGAAGCGAACACGGGTCCAGCAGCATATCAACCAAACATGCTGACCACTACGCCAACAAATCACATAACGCGATGCAATTGGTGTCGGTAGTGGTTCGTTAATCACTTCTACATCGATCAAATAATCAGAGTAGTCGGAATGATGTGATTTGAACGAAATGTTGAGGTGGATAGTATATATGTGTGAGTAAGTAAATAAAGGATTCTCTGTATGATGTTTTTTTTTTGTTGTGAATGCGTTTTAAAACAACATGCTTAATTCAAAGACATATTAGTGGGATAGACAGGAATTACGTAGACGAAATCGTGAAGCAAAAGCAAACTGAGTATACTATACATTTTTTACTCACACACTCAAAAATTTCAATTTCGTTTGACAGGTTCTTAAACTGTTGTTGACTTGTACGAAATTATTGTTTTCGTTGCTTTACTTAAGTCTTTCTTAAGGTATTCATAATTATATCCATTCAAAATCAAATATAATAAAAAATGCGGCATTGTATCGTTCATGGTTGCAACTCCAAGTTGAACCTTCATGAGGAAACTGAGAAAATTTCACTTTTTAAGTAAAACAACATTCATAACCTCAATTTATAGATTCGTCAAATTTACGATTTGTTTGTAAAGGTTTCCCGTAAATCAAAATGCGAGAGAAGCTTGGATTAATGCGTTGCAGCATTCAAATAATCAATCGTTGGCTAGCGAATTGAATGACAATTGCCGGATCTGCGAAAAACATTTTAAGCCGGAAGACATTAATCAAAACAAATGCCGATCATCTTTGTCGAAAATGGCTGTACCAACAATATTTCCGAATTCAGATGGCATAGATACTGAATATTTATTGTTGGAAGAGTCGGAAAATGCTAATGTCTTGAATGTCTTGCAATTAAAGCAAAAAGAAAATCTGGAGCCGTAAGTTTTTCATTTGTATGAATGTTGTTCTATGTATGACTGTTCTGAATGCGTAGATCAAAATCACTGAATGATGAGCAAGATAGAATCGCTGGTGACGAAGTTGCTGGAAATTTCTTTTTCTGCGAGAATTGTGGACACGCTAATTCGATAAAAAAAGAAGCTCGGTCTGATGTAGATATGTTTACTGCAGTTAATCGTCAAGAAAATGGAAGAAAAAGAAGAATGAATGATCAGCCCCTTTCAACACCGACGACGCCTAAAAAGTTCTTTCCATTTACTGAATGTAAGCTACGAATTTCGATTGACAACTTTCAAAAATAATTCTGTTCTCCCTTCAGACAAAGTCCAAAACTCCGTCGATATGTCACATCCGAATGGTAAAGAACAAATTGAGAATATTCAAAATCAAAATCAATCTCCAAGTAGTCAAAACCAGATCTGTTCCAAATTTCGACCCAAACGACTTCATTTTCCTGGAGATGTTCCAAGCGACGTTGAATTGACACCAAAGTCTTCTAAAAAATTTATTTCGTCATTGAAAAAAATCGTCATAACACAAAGACGAAGAATCAAAGTCTCTGCTCAAAAAGTCCGACGTCAACAAAAGAAGATTCTGTCGTTGAGAGGCTTACTAGAAGACTTGAAGAAGAAAAATATGGTTTCCGAGAACGCAGTCGAACTACTTGAGGTATATTTCTGTGGACACACAGTGTTCTCTTGACATGGTCTTCGTCCAACGTATCATTTGTGTAGTCGTAGTCACTGTCGTGTTTCTTGTCTGGTATTAATTTGTCTTGTCTACTTTGTGCTCTTGATCTTGAACTCACAGTACAATTCTAATAATTTACAGTGTGGAGATGAATCAATAATGAAAACAATCGAAAAAGGACGACTGAACAATGAATACCCGCCAGAAGTTCGTAGATTTGCTCTTACATTACACTTCTATTCGCCGCGAGCATATCGATACGTTAGAACCAAATTCAAAAATAAACTGCCTGCACCAAGAACCATTCGAAAATGGTGTGAGTCAGTAAACGGGGATCCCGGAATTACAAAAGAAGCACTAAACGTTCTTAATGTGAAGATTAAAGACTTTCAAGACAAGGGGCAGCAGCTCAGATTCTGCATGGCAATCGATGAGATGAGTATAAGAAAACAAATTGAATTCAACTTTGCAAAGAAGAAATATTTTGGCTATGTCGACTTCGGCGGAAACGACATTAAACGTGACCACACTATTGCTGCAACGAAAGCCTGGGTAATCCTACTAACGGCTTTGAATGCCAATTTCAAAATTCCAGTGGCATACTACCTAACGAATGGATTGAATGCTAAAGAACAAGCTGGAATTGTGAACGGAATATTAAGAATTCTTCATGAAAATAATGTTTTGGTTGTGGCTTTAATATTCGATGGTGCTGCAACAAATGTGTCCATGGTAAAAAATTTGAATCGCAAAATGAAAAACCCCACGCACTTTTACCATCCTGTTACTAATGATCGAATTGAAATAATTTGGGATGTTTGTCATATGCTGAAGCTGGTTAGAAACACTCTTGCCAGCAAAAAAATTTTGCACGATGCTCAGGGTCGTCCTATTGAATGGCGATACATTAGGATGCTGCATGAGCTACAAGAAAAACATCGAATACGATTGGGAAACAGACTCACTAAACAACACGTGCAGTTCAGTTGCAAAAAAATGAATGTCAGACTTGCGGCGCAGACTCTCAGTGGAAGTGTTGCAGATGCTTTAGAAGTTTTGCAAGAAAAGAATCCAGACTTTAAAAATTGTGGCCCTACCATTACATTTATTCGTACATTCAACCGATTGTTCGATATGTGTAATTCAAAATCAAAATTCGGTAAATATGACAAGCGTCCAATCGATTCCAGTTCCGCTAAGGAAACATTTGAATTTTTCGATACGGCAGCGAAGTACATTCTTAGACTAAAGCTTCACAAACGAAAAATAATCAATACCAAGAGCTACACTGGATTCTTCGGTTTTCTTCAAAGCATGAGCGCAATTCACAATCTGTACAACGATCACGTTAAAAATGGGTCAATGGAATATCTGCTTACGTTCAAACTTAGCCAAGATCACCTCGAAACATTCTTTGCGTCAATTCGAAGTCGTCATGGATTCAACAACAACCCCAATGCGATTCAATTCCGGTCTGCGTACAAACAGCTCATTATACACAATGAGATTTCATCACCATCGTCAGCAAATTGCATTCCGGTGGATAATACGAGTGTTTTGACTGTTTCATCCACTTCGAAGATTATTGCGGCTATACCTGATGATAAGGAACTATATGACCCATCGATTCTGTCTAAGGACTTTAAAAATGCGATAGCTAGTCATGGATTACATGATGTTGTTTCGGACGCTGTTGTCTATATCGCAGGATTCGTCGAAAGATCAATTCGACGTAAACTGATTTGTCAATCGTGCATTGCGGCATTAGACGAAAATCCAATGATAGGAGGAGGAGTATTGATCGACAAAAAGAATTTCGGTAAACATGGTGGACTATGCACTCCAAGACAAGCTGTAGTTGTTTTGTGTAGATTGGCCGAAAAAAATATACAATTGGCCGACGAAAAGAAACAATTTTCGCAGAGCCAAATGTATATATCAATATTAAACAAGTGTTTCCGTGATGTACCACCAAAGCTGTTAAATAATATGGAAGAGCATGTAAAGGAATGTGATCCATTAGAAAATCACCGATATTTATTGATTCGCAGTATTCTGGAAGAATACTTGAAAGTCAAATTGAATTATATAGGTAAATTGCAAACAATGGAAATGCATTCCAATTTTATTCGATCCAAAACCACTAAGTTAGTCCAATTCCATGGACAATAAATGGATAAATATGGATTTCAGTTGAATAAATATGTTATTTGATGAAAAAAAGTTCTTTCCAATAGCAAGGCAAAAGTGCACAATTTTTCTCCCGCCCACATTCGAAAATAAGTTCAAAAATACGTAAGTACCATAAATTTAAGGTACTCACGCACACTATCAAATATTTCGTATTTGTTTTTGCTTCAACTATAGAACAAAATATTGACATAGAAGGCCTGTCTATCCCACTATAATGTCATTGGCTTAATTAATTAGTTTTAAATCCAAATTTTTGTGGTTATTTCGCTAATGTATGAAATATCAGCTTGCAGGAGATAAAACATTGTTCTACCTTGGTGTATATTTCTCGAATCACTTCTTATGTACAATTGTATATACACTCGCTGGCGCTCGTTATATACAATTGTACATACGAAGTTATTCTCGAAATATACACCAAGGTAGAAAATGTACTATATACGAACCGAAGAGATAACTTTGTTAAAAGCTCGATTCTCCTAATATAATTTCAAAACATTTTGCAATCTTAATAATGAGAAATTATAAATCATATGAGAGGTTTAATAGTAGATTACAGCAGAGCCTATGTAAATGAGTAATACATGTGTGCGATGTTTGTGGCGTGTGAGCCGAAGGCGAACCGCCTAATTTCGCACACATGTATTACACATTCACATAGGCTCTTCTGTACTGTTCTTTAGTAGGCATCCTGTGCGTTGTATTTACATTGTCTAAGATGAAAACTACGAAACAATTTTGCATAAAACAGCATTTCGGAACCTTTCCACTTCTAACAATTTTGAACTAAAATTTTATTTTCATTTAGTAGTCATCGGTTGTGGACGCCATTTCGGCTATATTTAATTGACTTCTTTGTTGTTGTCATTCTCAGTTTCAGTGCAAAATTTTTGATTTTGTTGTTTTAAACTATAAATTATGTTATCGATGGCAGGTGTACCAAAAAATAGTTCTGCCTGTGTAGATTCTAATTTATGTCGTGGTTTGTGTGAAGTGAAAACATAAACAAAATCATCGAAAAATTTCCGACCAGCGCATGTAAATGATCGCGCATAGCATGTAAATCATCGAAAAACCTAACATGTAAGTTTCATTTACATTCTCATCGCAGACAATGTAAATACAACGTACATGATGCCTCACGGTGAGCTTGAAAAAACTTTTAGTCGAAAGTTTTTTTATGATTTATTCAATATAGCGAAAAAAAGGCTGCTAGGCGCAACCAGCAAAAAAACGATCTTTTCAAAAAACAAGTTTACAATAAATAAAAATCATCAATTCTATTCGTTCCTAATGTTCCCAAAATGCAGCTAGCGTTCCTTCGTTGAATGGCAATAGAAACCTTCTGTAATAGGTAATCCATAGAACGCGATTCACCGGAAGCCCGTCGCATCAATGATCCTAATTTCTTTATAAATATTCTAGTTTCTGGACCCATGCTACCTAGTGATTCAAATGCAATAGGAGTGAAAAAGTAATTTTCTTTTAAAAGTTGGTAATGATTATGCTTATGTCTTTCCGCATTATCTGCTATTGCACCAGCCTTCTTTGAAGATTCATTTACATAAGAAGGGGCTAGAGTATCTCTAACGGTAACATCCCAAAGTATCGGTCTACCATGACTCCATGGAATTAGAGTCACACCATCCGGTCTTTTACCGTCATCTCTAGAGATCCCAGGAGGCTGTATTATATTTGGAAAACCTGCTGAAGAAAATGCATGAGAAAAGATTTTATTTATTTCATCATGTCCTGGTATCCATCCTCCGCTTTTTTTACAAGATAAGCCATGTAATCCATCCTTCTTAACCATCTTACTGCAGAGGCATTTATGTTCTTCGCACAATTGAGAGCCTAAACGAAGACCAACGGAAATTCTAGCTGTATTGTTATCTAATAGTAAGCCCAATTGACTCGATGGGACCACCTGCAGCCACTTTGAAGATTCTTTAGTAGATGACGCAAGTAATCTTGCACGAGTAACGGGCTCACTAGATTCCAACATACAACCAAACTTATCCATGATCCTCGGAATATCCCAATTCTTTTGTACCTTTTTATTTTCATCACTCTGTGGAACAAAATCTCGAGGAATTACCTCAATTAACCCTAGAATAGCGTCATCAATTATTTTAAAATCAAATTTCTCCAATAATTGGTTTGACAATTCTGATGAAGAATACACCGACGACAAATAGGCTGGGGATGCCAGGTCCTCAACCTTCCGGATCCCTAAACCTCCAAAGGACAAAGGGAGAGATGCCTGACTCCATTGAAAATCGCCCATCTTAACATTCGTGATGGCTTCAAGCGTTGAACGGAAGATCTCGTCAACTTCCTTCAAGCGATCGACTAACAGAAACGCCTTAGAAGAGCGCAACAAATAATTGAACCTACAACTGCCTAGCGAAACACAAAGAGCCGGATGGACGTCCATCAATTTCAAACGATCGCACATTAATTTGATCGCTTCAATTTTAGACGAAAACATCCTCTCTAACCCTGACTCAAAGATTGGTGAGCCTAATATTTCAAGCGTAGACTCATCAACTTTCTTAATACCTGGCAATAATGCAGAAATTTCAGCATACATGCGGGTCTCATCGTCCCCAGAAGCATTAATGAAGAAAACCTCACACTTATTCGTGTTCAAAGGCAAACCAGACAATTCACAAAAAGCCAGAACCTTCCTAATATCACTTAGTACTACTGATAGTACATCACCAACACAACCATCATCAAGATACCACCCATTTAACCTAGAGCTAAGAGAATGAGTCATTCTCATAATACCAATACAAAAACCTGGAGGGCCTAAAGGGTCACCCTGCTGGAATCCTCTTTTCGAGAACAATGGTTCATCAAGAAAATAAAGATTCGAAATGAGCCTATACGACTGCTGAAGCAAAGGAAGCAACTCTGGGCAAATATCCTTCACCTCACCTAACATAAACTTTCTAAACATATTATTAAAGGCATTACCAAAATCAAACTTAACTAAAGCAATCGGCTCACCATGATCAGCTGTACAAAATTGACGTACCGCATGAACCAAAGCCTCCGCTCCTCCTTTAACCCCAAAACCTAACTGAAAGGGTTTGAGCTTTTGAACTAAGTTATCTCTAACATTATAACAGGCAATCTTACCTGTTAAACGTCTCCAAACAATACCTACTGCTATCGGCCTTACATCGTCTTCACCTTTCATAAGTGCAGTCAAAGAGGCTCCAAAAAAGATCCTACACACATCATGTTGAACCTTTCCATACTTAACTATATCCACCAAGGAAGCTATTGCCCTCAACAAACGATTCGCGGACTCACCACATGTAAAAGATATTAGATCTTTTAAATGCCTAGGTCGCAAACCACCTATTCCTCCTGACGAGAAAACCATCAAAATTCTAGTGTTTTCTCGGTTAAATTGTTAATTTTATTATCTTAAAACTTACACAAGTAACGAGCCCTAAAATAAAATTGAATGAAATGATTGTTTTACCTGAAAAGAATGTTATAAAGTGTTTAAAAAGGTACAAAAATCATAAAATATCTCTCAGCACAACAATTGTATATCGAAAATTATGACCACAATGGCTGTATTTTATCATGTGCCGGAATTTTGTTTAAAACACCAGAGAGCTCTAGGCTTTTATTCTGAACAAGCTATGGAGTCCGTACATTATGAGTTTAAAGTTGTGTGGAGTAAATATAAAGTACATGAAAGTCACTCAGATTACCCTAAAAAATTATTACAGTATATTTGTGAATTCAATTCTTTACACATCTGAACCAGTGAACTGTTATACTTTGATTTTTGTTTTGTAGTTAAGAAATATGATTTTTTATATTTTGTTTTTCGTTACTTTCTGGAAAATATATTACCCTGGTTGAAATTGAATTGTTAGTTTGCATTGCATATCCAATAAATTTTCATTTAAAAATTGAGTTCGTCCCCTGATATAATCATATTTCAACTATAGTCTCTCAAAACCAATCATAGAGCACATAATCAACCTAAACCATTAACAATTTAACCGAGAAAACACTAGAATTTTGATGGTTTTCTCGTACTTTCGAGTAGGGCGTATTCAACACATTTAAAGAGGTATCAGATCAACCTTTTCCACTCGGTATGTGTCGTACATGGTATGGTTGGAGAGCTCTGGCCTCGGACTAACTAAAAATGATTGATTGTATCGAAAAACATTTAATTCACAGGCGGCAAAAGTCGCCAAAGTTCGCCGGGGTACATTTTCATCAGAAAAATAGCACTTCATCAAAAAAGATACAGTTCGGCGATTTTAATTTCCACATAAATAGAATGCTGGGACCTCGATAGACTCATTTCAGGAAAAAAATCCCATGTGTAAATACTTTCGACTAAAAGTTTTTTCAAGCTCACCGTGGCCTACACATTAAAACATTTTACGAATGGCTATGTCATCTGTTATCGATAGCTAAGGGAAAAATAGGCGATGGTCACTGAATAGTGTTCTGCTATACATATTAACACATTTGTTCAAACCAATGAAGTAAAAGATTTTCAAATAATTTGGTGCAAATACTTAGACAGAAGTATCAGATTAGATAGTCTGTAAATAATAAACGTGCCGTGAAAGTCATTTTTATGTCTTGTGTAGGATGTAACAGAAAGCATTTTTATTAAAAGAAAAAACTTTTTCTTTTAAAATAACATGAGAAAAACCACCTACGCCCCCAGTGGTGGTGTATTTGTCATGGCACATATTTTCATCAAAAACTCGTAAACATCGTTTCGATCAGATGGTGAAGCATATAGTCTCCAACTGATGATTTACAACGCTGATTTAACCAGTATGACTCTTTCGCATAAATAAAAATTTTCCTTTTCATTTCCGTTCCGTTCTACTCGAACTTGAATCTCGTAACATGACACCAAGTGTGTTTGACAGGATATCGAAAACATTTTCCTCTCACATAACCACATCCACATGGATTTTCATCTTCTTTTTTTTGTTTGTTTGTTCGTGTTTTATCTACATACTACCACACCACCAAACCGCAACATAGGAAAATATCAAATTCCATTTTCAGAACAAACGAAAAAGAATCCCATAAAATGGGTTACAACGTCGAATTATAAATCCTTTTCGTTGTGGCTGGTTTATTTTCGAATTTGCAACATAATTGTATTTACGTTGCAGAGAAATATCAGTAAAATACCGCACAATGTGACAAAACACATAATTCAATTATCAAACTGGAATTAGTTTTCATTCATTGTTAAAATCTGTGTTAAGTAAATTGTAGAAACGAATCGAAAATTTCTAAATTCAATTATGTTTAACCTAAATCGCTCTTTGCACTGCTTTACTACGACTGATTGAAATTATTCGCAAATTGTATGCTAGGCTCTCGCACCTGAGACGGGCCTTTATATACACTGACAGTCTTAAGATCACGATCATCTGTTATCGACAGCGTAAACAGTAATGAGCAGTTATCTCTATATTCTTATATAGCCAAATTTACGTTATGTTAAAACAAATGAAGTAAAAGATGTTATTTCAATACGTTAAAAATATTTAGATCAAATGAAGTAATAGATTCGACGACTATTTTAGATATGTTTGTCAGTGGCAGATTAACAATATCAATAGCCAATAGGTGGTGGAACTTGTAACAAATTCGGCCAAAAACAATACCCTAACCAAACAGTATTCAACTCTTAAACTCAGCATTACTTGTTCAAAAAAATTCATTTTGTCACTTAAATGACACGCTAAAAATTTCTTCGTTGTGGTTGCCGGGAGGACATAAAATTTCCAAAAATCATGAACGGATGAGTCGGAAAAATTAAGACCAAAATGGATCATTCAATTTAAAGGGGACATTGCGATTCCTCGGAGAAATAACTTGAGCTTATGCTGAATCAGGGAATATTTTTGGGAAAACTTTTTCCTTATTTTCCCGAAAATTATTTCTGGATAAAAATGGGAAAATGTTGGAAACGTTAAAAATTTCGGAAAAATTGGGAAAATTGTTATCCTAAAAATAGTCCCTGTGCTGAATACAATTTATGAGATTGAAGTTTGTGTACGAAATAGCAGTAAATTTTTGGGTAAAAAATCTGCATTATTCGAAAAATGAATCTGGACAACTGTGCTAATTCACTGGGAAGACCTGCTGAAAATTCTCGAAATTCTTTAAAATGTTTGAAATTCTAAAATTCACGACCTCTGAGAATTTTCAAAATTTCGATAATTTTCAAGAATCAATTTCACGAAAATAGGCCCTGACTCTAAACGGAAAATGCTTGTATTATAATTTCAATTTTTCTTAACACAACAGGCCTCAACATCCGAGTTGCTTAAGTGCCTGGGAATGTTTCTACATGATAGATGCAGAAAATTACGAGATTTTCAAGCCGGAGATGCCGTTATGTGGTTAAGAGCAGTCGATCGAAGCCTATTGTTACAAGGATGGCAGGTAATTACAAAATTATTATCAAGAGAAAATCAATTTGCATTTACCGTCGACGCGTCGCATTCTATGTCTATTATTATAAATCCTCTCCAAGTCACAAATCATTTAGAGCATAATGTGACGTGTGAGGCAAATTATACTGCAATCATTCAAAAACTAACTCTGCCACTTGATGTTCTAACAATGTGTCTATTTACCATAATGGATTGGCTTGAGAAAACATGACAATGGTGACGTAGACGAACGATTTTCATATTTTCATATTTTTTTCTTATTACAACAACGATTTGTGTCTATTATTAAACGACTCGCGTATCAATGGAATGGAAAATCGATAGGGAAATGTTGTTTTGCTGTTTATTTATGTTGGTTGGTACTTCAATTTAACTTACGTTTGACGTGACTTTTGTTGGAAAGAGAGACTTCGTACCTTGATCTTCGATGAGGTCGATTGAATTAATGACACCTTTAATGGTGTGCACTTAATGTGGAGTGCATTGAAGTTAGGGCATTAGTTGTTTTTGCTTAATTGAATCCAGATAGGGAAGTTAGAAAACTCATGCTCTTATGAGATATAAATACATGATAATGATTCCATCAGGGAGGCAGAAGTGCTTTTCAACTGAAGGTGGCTTGGTGGCTTGAAGGTAACTTTGACATTTTTGGACAGTAGTCATCAGTTCGGAGTCCTGGAATTTTTTTGATTTCGATTTTTGAGACTGCGAGGAGAGTGATGAAGAACTGATAAAGTTGTAATCGGTAGGGGATGGAATGCTAATGGTAAAGACACAAAAAATTGATCCCATGGGTGCAAGGGAAGCTGGTGGAGACTCGTCGAAGTTGAAAAGTTGAGATTTTCGAAAGGTTATACAATGGTTCATTTTCGAGAGACAGAGCCGTAAATAGTTGTAGAAGTAGAGTATGAAGCATTCAAAAAATTACTTTAAAACAAAATTTGTTTTAATATAAGTGAGGAATGCCCATCTAAAGGCTCTAGAGAAATTTTAGACATTTCCAAAAATAGGCCCTGCTCTTTATCACGCTTAAGCGTTGCGGACAAGTATAATCGAAAAACTAAATCGAAAATTTCCAATTTCTCGTTTCATTTTCAGGATGTCGCTTTTATAAATCCAGCAAACGTTGTATTCGTCTATATGTTAGTGCGTGAATTGGTCGACGGTGAAGAGACCAAAGAGTCAGAACTGCAAGCATCTGTTTTAACATGCCTTTATTTGTCATACTCGTACATGGGAAATGAAATCAGTTATCCGTTGAAACCGTTTTTGGTCGAAGATTCCAAAGATAAATTCTGGGATAGGTAAATATCGAGTCATTCGATGAAGAGACGAAGCCTTTCAGTATGGTTATTCAATTTCCCGTTATTTCAGATGTCTTCTAATTGTGAATCGACTTAGTGGCAAAATGCTTCGAATAAACGCTGAACCGGGCTTTTTTACCGAAATATTTACCGAACTTAAAGCATGCGGAATCAGCACAAATAATAATCCAATCACTGGCATGCCGTGTGGGGCTGCTTGACGCGGTAGACATGGTAGAGACGTTGTAGTCAGACTATCCATTGCCGGTCAGCAACAGAAATATCAGCATCAAACATCGCTGCAAGAATTGACCAGTGTGGTCTAGGTAAATATCGAGACTAAATTAATTCAGCAAACTAACAAAAAATGGAAATTTGAGAAATTCAAGAATATAAATGAGGGAAGGGAAAAAGTGTTCAACATTTTTTTGTTCGTTTTTGTTTTTCGTTTTAACTTATTACGGTGATCATTATATACCATTTTACTAATTATATATATATGGAAAACATTGTTAATCAATCACAGAAAAACACAATTCAATTCAAACTATAAAATAGTATGTAAGTCCTATTAAATTACAGAGATCAAATCATTCAAGTCACTTCAACATTAATTAAAAATCAAAATAGAAAAATGTTCTAACCAAAGTTCAAATCAACATCGATGTAATGTTTTGGATATGAAGCTGACGCATCGCCTAAAAATTAAATCCGAAATATCGCTCCATTTCTTCCATCTAAAATTGAAAATTTCATATTTAGGTTAATGCACGGCTAGTACTAAAAATTCTGATCAGTCATCTGCTATCGAAAGCGACGTCAGAAATAAGCTCTGGTCAGTGTTCTCTTCCATATAATGAATGTATGACAGAACTATTAAGGTAATAGATTTCGTCTCAAACACTAGGAGATACTTTAAACAAATGAAGTAAAAGATTCAATGATTTGGTTGGATACGCTTGCTGTTTCTAATAGGCATTTTCTAAACGAAAGTTTGGAATGGATATCGATCGATTGAAGACTCAGTTCATTACAAATAAATAGTCATACGTGCACTTATATTGCTAACACCCGTGAATCCATTCTCAGTGCAGATTGGCAACGGTATTAGGAAACAACAAGTCGAAAGTAAAGAGCAAATCCTTAAAAATGCTGTCCGTGCAATAAATAAAACCTTCGTGTTTTCCTTGTACGGATGAATCGTCAATCAATTGATTTGCCAATTCACACCTTAACGTTCCCAAAAGAAATCGTATGCTTAGCACGTATAGCAGGGTAGTGTTAAAAGTTGGAATGGTTTTACCTTGAAGTGTTCTAGCTCCATTTCAACATTGAATCAGATTCAGAATTAGAACTCAAGGAAGAAACTGGTGATAACCCAGTACTGTTAGTTTAAATATTCTCTTCGGTCTGCATGACAAGAAAAGGTTTGTGAACTATTTGGTGTCCTGATTTTCAAGGCTAGATAAAACAATATTTCACTACTATCTTTTGTTGAGCTTAGTGATTGAGATTCCATTATCGTGTGTCATGACTTCTATGGTACCGCTACGGTCATGACCCAAAAAATTATTTCACTGCAAGGATCCTTGAGTCTCATTTCCAATTCTTCGTTTGTTTTTCTTTTGCGTCAATTGAGTTGTCGTTGTGAAGGAACTGATATTTTGGATTTTGAATATGGAATGGCATTCGGAAACATTACACTCTATCATGAAACGATCGTTAACGTATCGAATAATAAATCGACCCAGAAATTGAACCAAAATTTATTAAAAAGCTCAAGCTAAAATAGTTCAAAAATTGATTTTAAAATGGTCGAACAAATAAAAAGATAAATTTAATAAAAAAGACGAAGAAAACTTAGCAAAAAGATAAACTCGTAGCCCGTTTAGACAAAACTATAAAAAAAGGTCAAAAGTAAAATAGAAACTTACGTTTTCGGAAGAAGTGAAAATGATTGATTCGAGGGGGGAAATGTGCATGATTTAGAAACGGAATGTAACTTATATTAGAATTGTATTGTTTAATTTAAGAACTTACAGTATAAGGTTTTAATGTGATTCGAGAAAGGGGAGTTGACTAGATGGCGATGATGAAGAAGTAAGTTAAGTAAATTAAGGAAGTAGGTACATTAAACAAGTCATTCTTATGCGCTCTAGAAGAGTTACTTTTTTGTCTTGATAAAAACCTAGAAAATTGCAATTTAAATGTAACGAGTGTATAGACATTTTGTATAAAAAGAAATTTGTGTTTTTAGCGGCTGTCACTAGCCATTACGCCGGTTGACAAAATAATTATCGCAGCGCAAACATTCATGGCCCGAAAGTGACGATAGAATTTAAATAGACATAAGCATGAGAAGGGATAAATAGTTGAAAAGTCCAGTTTTCGTGTGAATTTTATTGAAAGTTATTTGTTCTGGAACAATCAACCTAAACTCTCAATTGACAGACAGAATTCCAGATTCGGGGAACCTAATTATAAGACCAGTGACCGATATTCGTTGCAAATAGTTTCAGTCATAGTGCCACTCGTTAGTCAAGAGAAATACATTGTCAATATCCATTTCAATGTACTTTCGAACGTAACTTCACTTTAGTTTTGTTAAGTAAGAGCTTTACTAGTCAAGTGGACGATCGTTGTATTTTGAAACACGCAAATGTGTCCTATATTTACTATTCACGAAGAGATTATTTCGATTATAATGTGAAAGTTGCTCTACCATCCAATCTAGTTCTTTTTTATCTACAGTTTTTAACATTCAAAAGTATGGGCATATTATACATTTCTTATTTTGCTTACTTCTCCCATTTCTCCATATACTCGTTATGGAGAAATGAGAGAAGTTGGAAAAATATGAAATGTATAATATGTCGATACTTTTGAATGTTAAAAACTGCAAGCAATTTCAGGCAAAATCTTTTACTTCATTTGTGTTGACATAGATTTTGCTAAAAAGCAACACATTAGCGTTTAATGTTTATTATTGTCATCGCTATCGATAACAGATGATCTCAAAGTTTCCAATTGGGTTTCCATATGTGTTTCTTAATGATGTGCAGAATGCTAAGCGTTAGTTAGACTTGTGAATGTCTCAGCTGTACCACATCGATTAAAATTTCTCTCAAATTTATGGCCTGGTATACGCAGTAATATGAAGGATAAAATTTTTAAAATAATGGTTGAAAAGTTTGTGCCAGACAGTTGGTAACTTCGAACTTTTGATTACAGGACGCAAGTCGAAATAGAAATGTTTTTCGTATCCGGTACAATGAACTAATATCGGCACTCTTTTTAGTAACCTTTTTGAAATGGCAAGCTTATTACGGTATAATTATCAAATTTATTACTTCAGTGACTTTAGTGTTTAACACAAAATCATTTACTTCATTTGATTTGAACAATTCATGTTACTGTTATATAAGACCTTATTAATTGTAGGCCATTGCTTAGTGCTTGCTAAAAGGTTAAAACGAGAGAACCTGTCTATTGTTCAGTTTTGAAAGTAAATCATTACCGCGTACGACATGTCGCAAGAAGAGCCGAATGCGATCTGAATTTGAAGAGTGAATTGTTTTTAATTTGAATTTAATTTGAAAAGAAATTCGTCCCAAGGAACATAAATCGACTAATTTGCAATTCTGGGCAAGAACTTGTGTCTATTAAAATAGGAAACATATAAATCGTATAAATGAAACTATACTCTCGTCCCACATGCTAGTGCAATATAGTATAAAAACAAATTCAACCGACTTTGCAAATTGATGAACGAAACGTTTCATAAATTGATAAATTTGATGTTAATTTAGTTTTTAATTTTAACTTATCATTCATCAGACATCTCAAAACCCATTATTATCGTAGAAAGTTTATTATTAAAATTTAATTGCATTAAAAATCCATCCATTTCATTGAATAAATAAGATTTAAATGTTAAAATAAAGAAGAAAGAAAAGAACATTTCTTCGATGGAAAAGTCATTGTTCTTAAATGGAAGACGACTCATTTTTCTACATTTAATTAAATTTAAAAAAAACGCGAAATTTTTTCATTTATTACACAAATCCTGGTCTACCATTTTTATCTTTAATAAACATCATTTTGTAAATAAAACTTAAATGAGCAGATGTAACTTAGAGACAAAATAATTTAAATAAAAAAATCTTTTGATAAAATTCAACTGATAAGACAGAAGAAAAAACATTTTAAAGAAATCAGAAAATAAAATATTTAAAGTTGTGGTCGGTGAATGTGCAATAAAAATAAAAAATACATAATAAAACATAACCACAAAATACACGTCAGAAAGAAGCATATTAAGATTTAAAATTATCATTTTTCAATTAATTGTCAGCGAAAGATTGAAAGGGAACAATAATATCCTCTTGTAAAGATCGTGCAAATTCGAAGAGCATTTTTTGATTATAAATTTAAAGATACAGGGACATAATTGCAATTATAATTTATAAAAAAAGAAAATATCGACGAAAAACTTGAAGAATTGGTTTCAATTTATAATCGAAGAAAATTCGCTAACACTCACACAAAGCACACACATTCTCATTGCAATGTTTCAATTGGAACTTCCCAAAATGTTTGATCAAATTGTTTCTTTGCTGTAATTGATCGTAAATAAATATGACAAAAAGTCAATTCAAACTTTTAAAAATAAAAATAAAAATAACCAACTAACGGGAATAGTGTAAATTGCCTATCCCACACACTTAATGAAATATGCTCCACCATTTACCTTCCATTCAGTATTCATAGGGCAACATAATTACTTGAGCTTTTACTGAAATCCCGCTAAAACCTCTCACATTCGGTGAATCAATTGTATATCACGAATTATACTTCCAAGTATTGAATAGTGGACCCAAACATTAACAAATTTGTATGAAATTTACCGTTACCGATAAATTTCACTCCCGAAGGTGCTGCGACACCAACCGGTGCCTATACTCCAGTCGTTGAACGTTCAATAGCTGATATTCGTACAACATTTCAACTCTTAAATTTACTTCTATATCGAAGAAAAAAGTTGCCAAAGAAATGTTTCCATGACCTTCTGACATATCTTCACTTTTTACCTTCTTACATCAAACAAAAACATAGTCAACAAATCGCCGAATTTTCTCAAAATTAGTTCACGTTGCTGTATAACTCTTAGGCAGCTCGATCTTAGAATCTTTTCCCTGCACACAATTTTGAGGGGGAGTGGAATTGTATCGGGGAATCTGACATACGGTGCCAAGAGAATCCGTTTTTGAACTACGTAAGAGGTGAACTCGCACACGCAAGTTTATTGCTGCAAATGCTTTTTAGCCATGTCATCGACATAATGACTCCTTTTCACCTTTTACATAGTTGAAAAATGCGTTGTTTTATCACCGTGTGCCAAATTACCCCACGCCCATGTTCAACTTTAGTTCAAGTAATTTTTGCTCTTCAACATTTCTGTATCTGATGTTATCATTTCACCCGAAGCCCCACACTAACAATATCCCTAATATAAAAATTTGAGTGCTTATAGACCTTAAAATGGATCATAAGAAAAAAAAAATTATTAAATTTTGAAGATAAAAATCGCATGCCATTCGCGAAATGGATTACGAATAAATAAAAATATTCAAACGTAAAAGAAATTCTTTATAATAAAATGCAATTTATAAAAGAAAGAAAAACAATTTTATATTAAATATAAAAAGACTTGAGAAATATTTAAATTTAAAAAAAAATTAAATTACGAACGGACAGTGATACAAAATTAAAGAAAAGAACGACAATGGACGAGTAAGTTTTTAATTTTTGTTAAGTTGTTACGCCATATTTTCTGTTTACATTTTGTTAAAATTTACTTTTAATCCGAAAAGTTACCGCAAAATTTCACTGTGATTTGACGACTAATCCAAAGTTTAATTTTGAATTTTCAACTTTTCAATTTCATTTTAAATTAACACTCGGAACGGGTCTGGAAATTTCTGGTCTGACGGTGATAATGACTGATCTGATTTCGTTCAGTTCAAGCTGAGGTTCCGGAGTATACAACCCTGATAAGGCTTTAACCTGATTTTCGAAATTAAATTTTACTACAATTTTTGAAATAAATCTAAAACCAGCTTTAGCCTAGGTGTTAAATTACCGAGGAGTTTTAAGTCAAAATCAAACAAGTTGAGATTCATGTTAGCTTGAGCTGAGATTTAGTTCAGCCTGAGTTGAGATTCAAGTCAGCATGAGATCACGTCTTGAGTCTTAATTTTAATTTTATTAAAATCTATTACTTCTTTCATAAAAAACAAATTTTATTAAAATAAATTATTCAGATTATACTAAAACCGTGTAAAAATAAATAAAAATAAAACATTAAGCACACATACACACACACATTATTAATGAATGAAAACGTTAGTTATGTAAAATTTTAGTAAAATTTAAAAGCAAAAATTAAATTATATTTAACAAAAGAATGGAAAAAATAATCTTAGAATTTAAATTTAAACCAAACAAATGGACACAGTTTAAACATTCAAGATACAAAAAAAAAATCTCTAAAAAAATACTATTTTTGTTCAACAAAATGTAATTATTTTACACACATCTATGTTTGTATAATTAAACTAATGGATAAAACAAAAATATGATATTCAATATTATATATGAAAAACAAAATAAAATAATTTAAAAAAGAAAAACTGAACAGTTTGTAAATGTAAGTGAAAAATAAGAAGAAGAAAAAAGAAAGAAAAAAATGTTGCGATATTATTATTTAAGAAAAGTAAATTAAATTTAAACAGAAAAATTATATTGTTTCGGACATAATGTGTGTAATGAATTATTATAAAATTATAAAAGAAAATTAGGTTAAATAATAATATTTCATAGAAATTTCGACCGAGTTATTTCATTTATTATGTTCCACACTCAACCAACCTGCGTGAGCCCGTATATTACACAAAAATCTGTTACATTTGAGCTTTAGTTTCCAAACAGCATTTCTCCAATTTTTTTAAGCTTGAACAGCTTGAACATTTCGATCAACTTTTGATTAGTCGATGTACAGTATTCCAGTACTGCATATGTAAGTTGTAAGTAGAAGGAGGAACAATACAATAGTATGTTGTGTTACAAGTATTGTAATGTTGATTTTTTGGACTCGCTCCACTCGTAAGGAAAACTTGGGTCGTGTGCTGAAAAAATCTCATTACAATACGTGTAACACATCATGCTTTGTGCCAAACGAGAATTGAAATAGACAGATGCCCAAAAATCATAATTTTTATTGTAAGCAATCACTCTTCAAATTTGATCGATCACATTGCTTTGCATTTTCTAAAACGAATGCTGTAATACAAATTCCATAACAACACTGCTTTGAGTGATGAAATGTCCCATCAAACTGGTGTTGAAATTTTCGACTTTTCAATCTAGTTATCGGTATCCGTAGTATTTCAATTTTCGGTGGCACAATAGTATGTTGTGTTACAAGTATTGTAATGTTGATTTTTTCAGCACTAGACCCAAGTTTTCCTTACGAGCGGAGCGAGTAAGGAAAATTGGGTCGTGTGCTGAAAAAATCAACATTACAATACGTGTAACACATCATGCTTTGTGCCAACCGAGAATTGAAATAGACAAATGCACAAAAATTCAGAATTTTCATTGTAAACAATCACTCTTCGAATTTGATCGATCACGTTGCTTTGCATTTTTTTAAAACGAATGCTGTAATAACTCATACGAATTTCATTTCAACACTGGTTTGAGTGTTGTAATAAGCCATGAAAACGGGTGTTGTAATTTTGGACATTTCAATCTAGTTATCGATATTGAAATCCGTCGTATTTCAATTCTCGGTGGCACAAAGGTGTTTTATACAACCGCATAAAATTCATCAGGCTGTAAATTTACCTCAAGAAACTCTTCAGGTAGTACAAGATTGTGAATTTGAGCACTATTTCACAGGACTCTCAATGATTGGCGCTGTCGGCGAATAAAATGTTTTTTTAGGAAAATTCGGAATTTTGTTTTTGTTACGTTGCCTTTTTCGTATAAACTTCGTAGCCGCTGAACTCAATTTGTGTGTCACCGCCTTCGTGATCAACTCAGAGTTGTCTTAACCTGGTTAGGAAATTTGTCATTTGTTAGGAAATTAAATTTTCATGAAAATATTGTTCGATGAATTGACAGAATTGACCGACTTACCGATAGCGTCAATTATTGAGAGTCCTGTGAAATAGTGCCACGACAGAGTAAAGTTAACCAGGCAGGAGCGCTTGTTTGACTAGGGACCTGAATCTTCTAGTAGCCCTATATATTTTACGAATAAAATTTTTCAATTTACGTCAGTGTTCATTTGAGTTCATTTTCATACAGTGTATTAGGTCCCTTATTTGACGTTTCTAAAATGAAGCGCTCCTGCCTGGTTTATTTTACTCTGCCGTGATAGTTCTCAAATCCACAATCTATATCTACTGAACGATAAGACTTTGGAAAAATTAAAAATTGGTATATCAGACTTGTTCAAGTTAAATGGTCACCAAACATTTCGACTGGACTTCGCAGTCATTATCAATGGTTATTGACTGGAAATAACAGAAACTAGTTTAGTTACAAATTGGTTGCGTTCGTTAACCTGTTACAGACAGTTGTCATCTGTTATCGACAACGACAAAAAGAATAATCGGCAAGCTCTGATTAATGAGGTCTTACATAGCAAAGATCATGTTAAAAACAAATGAAGTAAAAGATTTTTGAAGTCAATCTATGAAAATCTTCGATCAAATGAAGTAATAGTAATAAGTCCAAGGACTCAAATTTAAATTTTTAGACCCGTACGAAGTACTGGGGTCTTATAGGTTTACGCATACGTTTGTAACACGTCGAATTGGACTCCCTGAGTAAGGGGAAACCTATTGTGGTTGTCTAGAGATGCCAAATCCGCGAAAAAAAAATGTCCGTCTGTCCGTCTGTCCGTCTGTCTGCACGATAACTTGAGTAAAACGCATCCGATTTTGAAAATTCTTTTTTTTCCCGTTTGGTAATGTCAAAAGACAGACTAAGTGCGAAGATGAGTGATTTTGGATCGACCCCTCCCGAGCTGTGGCCCAATAAGTGCTTTACGGTTTTTCGAAGATATCTCCGGACATTTAAACGCTATACTCGTAAATGATACATCGAATGAAAGATATTTACAATACCGATCGACAAAAAAAACGTTTATGGAAATCGGATGACCGACTCGTGAGTTAGACCCCTTGGTGTGGAACAGGCACAGGGCGGCAAGCAGTTTTTGCTTGTAGGTCGGCCACATTTGAATATATTTCGTCTGTTTTAGCGTTATTAGATAGGTATTGACCGTACCAATCAGGGAAAAAAAATTTATGAAATTATGTTCTCCGGAGCGTGAGATAGGTCTCTTGGAGTGAGCTCTTATCTGGCTACTCGGCCGTACAGTGAACGTGGAGTATTTTGTCAATATCTCGAGTAAATTTTGACCGAATTTCATGAATTTTTTTTTGTTTGAAAGGTATTAACGAATGTAAAGCGTCGGTACTATTTCCGGTCTCCTAACAAAATGGCTGCCGGCGGCCATATTGGATTTTATTAAAAGTGATATAAAGTGGGAAAAATGATACTTAGAGAGTTTCTGTTAACATGGAAATAATGTGTTAAGTGTGAGGGGTTTCATATATGGACATCTATATATACCTATATACAGCTATATTGAGCTATATACAGGCATATAGAGCTATATAATAGCATATATTTATCTGTGAAATGTTTATTTACAGTGAAATATAGGTAAATATAGCGGTATATAGCTGTTTAAATAGGAATTTATGAAATTTGACTTCGTACGGGGCTGTCTATATTGCCTCCGGCAATTTAATTGTATATGTTAACAAGGCAAAGAGTGGATAATGTAAGTGATTTAAAAGGAAGAATAGTTTTTCAGCAGAGAAGAAAATGAAGTAAGAGAAATGAAGAGTTTCACATTAAAGGCTTTTGATACGAATAGGTGTTTCGTACGGGTCGGCGTTAGCTATGTTTTTCAACCAAATTCTATTTGATGTTCGATTATCTCCAAATAAAACAAAAATAAGAAAAACCTTTTTTTCCTGGATTGGTAACGGCAATGCCTGTCGTTTGCCATTTCATTTACACTTAGGCGGCTCTAACTCACGAAGGGCTGATCATAATATTCCCACTGCCCATCTTCGAACTTAGTCTCACTATTTCAACGACACCTTTCAGGGATAAAATTTTTTGTAAATGGGATCTGATTTACTCAAGATATCTGCATCGATTAGTCTGATCGCGACTTCTAAATGTTAAACTCATTGACTTGTGCAAAACCGAGCCTATCTAGTCGATTGGCTCTAACTGATCCATTCTTTTTCAGGTAAAACTAAATACAAAATTCAAACCTTTCCTCGCTCTCTCTACTTTAAGCCACGTTATTATGAATTAATGCGAAGCTTTCATAAAAGATTTACGAGTTTACAAATACAATTCGTTTACCTACACTATCTTTGTTGAATGCTAATACGCGGAAAAAGGAAGATAACAACCAAATCAATGAATCGCTGCTACTTTTCGTTTATTTGTCACTTCAGTCGACACCACCATATTCCATAAAAATTTAAAATTGTGACAAAATTCTGCAAGTACAAAATGTCGCTCACATTGGTCACCGTAATGCTGTAGCTTTAAATCACCATACTTCGTACTTCTCAAGAAAATCATAACATTTTTGTAACCCGCAGATACGCCAGCCCTACTTTTGGACCTAATTTACCTGCATTAACTATCGGAGGATTAAATGACACGGAAATGCTTGACTTGAAAACGATCACGTCACTCTATCCGGAAAATAGCGAAATAGAAATGTATGGAACATGGTCGGTTAATTTCCGATTGGGTAACGGTAAGTCCGGAAACAAGACAAAAAGGTTACAGTGAAAAATCAGTCATTACCTACCATATCGAAGAAAAAAAATTAGTTCGAAAGCTTTGGTAAACTCACCGTTTTTCATTCTTCACTTTTCGTTCAAATTTTTGAAACGAACTTTAATGACTGGTTACATCGCATTTCCACTCGTCGACTGTATTTCTTTTGTAAATACATGTAAATAATGTGTGGATGCTTCAGTTACTAGCGGAACAAACAGTTGGATGGCACTACCTCCTGTTCATACAGTGGCACCATTTATTTCTCGAATCAAAACTTGGGGCTACAAAATAACATTTTACAATTGTTATACTCACAACATACAATTTGATCCATTAGGAAATACTGTGTGGCCGATACTGTCCTACACATGGATGCTCGAAAAGTAATTATTTTTGTGTGAATAAAGAAATGTCTTTTTTCTGATTTGATGAATATTCCAGAGACTCCGAATTAGCTGAGCCTCCCCGTGAAAACTAAGCAACATCTACTCCTAACTATGAAACTAATGGGAGTTCGGCTCCTACGAAAAAATATGTATAATTGAAAGAACGTAATAATTATTAGAATTTTGGTATGTTTGACGCCAGAAGTAAGTGCAATTATAGTTATTTACGTATTTATTGTGGACGGTATATTTTAGGCATTTTCACGAGTTGTAGCCCGAACGAAATGCCTAAAATAAACCGTACACAGCAGCCTTCGTTTTCGTCCCCAACACATGAAATAGTTCATTAAGTCCTTGGTTCCTCTTGTTGTATTTCAATTCTCAGTGTCAAAAAAATCTTTTTGAGATCCTCCCGTGACAGACGGCAAGCATACGACCAGTATTATTATTGGGTCTATTACTTCCATCGATCAAAGTTTTTTAATCGGTTGACCTCAAATCTTGTACTTCAATTGTTTTAACATACATTTTACTATATAAAGGACCATATTACCCAGAGCTTGTCATAATTCGTGTCTTGTCGTCGTTATAGATGTATGTGACAGGTTGACCTAAACTTTTGTGAACAGACTGACATTGCCACCCAACTTTCTAGTAATCTTAGTGTTGTTCACTACATATTCTGTCAGTAAATTTTCATTGTGCCGGGCAATAAATAAAACAAAATTTTCGGTTTATGTCGCGTACTTACCTATATACTCTGTCACATTACATTAAAATATGGAAAGTGTCTTTCTTACCAGCGGTCATCCAACAGTCCATAATCCATTTCTGATGACCTTAAACATTTTCAATCAAATTCTGGGCGACAACGAACGATTCATTCTGGCTTCGAATCAATGCGATGTAAATTCCACATTTTTCAAAGACGCTCAACATCGTGTTCTGATGGTGATAGCGTACACTGTTGGAGAAACAATAACGGTGGGCTGTCCAGATAATTATTGGCGGACGTCGCACAGGTCTAGGTACCATACAACCCATACGACCACGAAGATCCGCACGAAAGATACAGTATCAATACACGACGCATTTGGCCACTTGTTACTCACGGCAAGTGGGTATCGTCGAGTAAGAGGAAACGGTATAATATTAATTTAGACTTTGTTTACGAAACTTCCTCTATAAACAACCAGTCAATGATGTCAATAACGTCTGGAGAGCCGCTGATGACTATATATTGTAATACACAGACTCTGGGCACACTTTGTGGAAGATCATTTTTCCTAAATAGTCTGATTGCGAAGGGCTTTCTGGGCGAAATACTGTTTTTCAGTCAAAGGGGAAGTGAAGGTGGCAACACGTGTTGCACCTGCGGCTATACCACGACAGCAACAGAGTTCACGTTCCTATCGAATGGGGTGCAGCTAGCACGTATCGAAAGACACGCTGCTGAACACACGGCAAATGAATTTACGAACTAAAGTTGTTCTAATATTCGCCGCATACTACTTGGTAGGTTCGCATCATTTAAAAAGTATATACAACGCACTTCAGCCATGAGTGATCGTTGTGACAGCTGCCAGAGTACTGTTTTGAAGGAAAATTTTTCCCAAATTTAGAGTTTCAGTATTCTATTTAGAGTATCACTCATGCTAGAAATGCGTTTGTCCAACATAAACTACGGATTAAAATAAGATCCGGTTTTTAGTATCATGAATATTTCGCCGAAAGTCGATACGGAGCAATTGGTTACCGGGGAGAGGATAAACACCAATGGACAATCACAATCACTCTTATTGTTATCGTCGTTATTCTATGTTTCCTTGTAATATTTCTTATTTCAGAATATTATTAAACTTTGTCATTTCACATTTAGTGTATGAACACTTCAAAATATTGAAATTAAGCAGAATAAATTACGCCAAATATTTGAGAGCTAATTACCAAAAATTACCTGAAATTCCCAAAAAATTGTCAATTTTGGTTTTTCTTTGCTTGTGCATAGTCTTTGAACTTTTCCTTATGTCTTACGAGCATTTAATTATAACAATGCAAAGAAGAAAAAAATTGGAATTTTTTTAGGACTTAGTACTATTCCTGTAGTTATTGATATCTGTTATCGATATAGCGACGTCAAAAAAAATAAACGATGATCTCTGGCGATAATAATTTTTTGGGCTTTGTTCGTCACCGATAAGGACTCGCTCTCAGAATATACGCTATGAATCTGATCTTTGACAAGCACTGCCTGGACACAGTAGGTGTCGATACACGGTAAAAGTTGAAAAGTGTTTTCTCGGGATAATTTTACACTAATATAAACTAAGATGTCCTAACATCAGTCCGAATCAATTCTTTTTTCTAAAAACCTTGTTTGCAAGTGATTTTGGCTATTTTTCGAATAATTCGTCCCTGTGCGACCCCTAAATCGATTCAGATCGAGTCGGTCCCATAGACACTTTTTATCGGGGGACCATATAGAATGATTTTCTGCCCTGTGCCCCAAACATTTTGGCACTTTAATTTTTCCATACAATTTTGGACACATCTACTGTAGAAATTGCCATCAATTTGCATTTAAAAATTGTTAGATTTTAAGAGGTAGTAGATCAGTATATTGCATGCTTATGATGTGTTTGCTGTCAGTGTAATGTTAACGCAAAAATAATGTCGATTTGAAGTAAGACTGAGCGAAAGTGTGACCACCGCTAGTCTAACACTGTCCGATTTTAGGCCTCCTAATTTTGTAAACAAGGTGGGTGCTGCTGCTAGAGAGGTGCTTTGGCCAACTGCATGTTTCGGTTAACACATCATCTTGGTGATTTTTAAGACTGTAAACTTTAGATCCAATTAGTTCTCTTCCGACTTCTTCAAACCGAACCGTCGAATTTTTGTTTATCGAAATGTTCGTACTCCCAAGTCATTTCAAACAAGATTGAATCGAAATATTGATTTCTAAAACGAACAAAAAATGCTTGAAATGCTCAGTCGTTGATTTTGAACAACAACAAAGATCAAAATAAAGAACGCATCACACTGTCATCAAATCGACTCCCGTTGCGCCACCTTCCGGTAATTCTGTAATTTGACATTCAATAATCCACTTTCAAACGAAACGATTCAACGAATTTCATTGAAACGAAACCAACGACCAAACATTTCCCATTTTCGTTCTGGATTCACATCGCCCGGTTCAATATTTCGATTCGGTTTGTTGCGTAGAGCCTTCTGCATGTCGCTAACATTGATTTGAGCTGAATTTCGTCGTTTTTTTCGTTTTTATTTTCGTTACGATAAAGTGATCGTTCTCACATAACCTAAACATTTTGGCGGCCTATCCTTTACGGTTACAACATTTGATCAAATGGAAGATTTCGAGAAAATTGAAAAAATTGGCGAAGGGACGTACGGCGTTGTATATAAGGGACGAAACAAACTAACCGGTGAAGTAGTTGCGATGAAAAAAATTCGACTGGAATCAGAGGACGAAGGCATTCCATCAACTGCTATTCGGTATTTCCATTCGATTGGTTGTTTTTGTCGTGCATCATCGTAGTGTTTACGTTTTGCTTTTGGTAATTACAGTGAAATATCGTTGCTGAAAGAGTTGAAGCATCCGAATGTGGTGAACCTGAAAGACGTGCTAATGGAGGAGAGTAGACTGTACTTGATATTTGAGTTTTTGTCGATGGATCTGAAGAAATATATGGACACATTGCCGCAAGGGAAAATGATGAACCCCGATCTAGTCCGATCGTACATGTACCAAATAACTTCCGCTATGTTGTTCTGTCATCGAAGACGAGTTCTCCATCGCGATCTGAAACCACAGAACCTATTGATCGACCAAAAAGGCGTTATCAAAGTCAGTGGTGGCACCTGTCTTATTAGTAGCAAGAACTGTCATTCCTTCAACACCAATCGTTACAGGTAGCCGATTTCGGTCTGGGCCGTTCATTTGGCATCCCCGTTCGCGTGTACACCCACGAAATTGTCACATTGTGGTATCGTGCGCCCGAAGTACTGCTCGGATCACAGCGATACTCCTGCCCCGTTGATGTCTGGTCGCTTGGATGTATTTTCGCTGAAATGGTCACGCGTAAACCACTGTTCCAAGGAGACTCCGAAATCGATCAATTGTTTCGAATGTTCAGGTAATTTGTTTCTGCCTACCGTGGATCTGTACTGATTAACCGGACTCGATTGCATTGAAATCACAGAATTCTGAAAACTCCCACCGAAGACATTTGGCCAGGTGTGACCGAACTGCAGGACTACAAAACCAATTTCCCCTGCTGGAACCAAGTCCAATTAGAGAAACAGGTAACATTGCCGTCGAATCAAATGTTTCGCAAGCACAAATCGAACTTCCGCTTCCGTTTTGCTTTCAGGTCAAAGGAATGAGTGCAGTGGGCCTAGACTTATTAGCCCAGACACTGGTTTATGATCCGATAAAACGTATATCTGCAAAGAGGATGCTCGAACACGAATATTTTAACGGTTTCGATACACATTTGCTGGTCCCGTCACACTGACACAATTTTTATTCGAATAAGTTTCTGTCTTGTAATTCATCTGTAATTTTGCTGTTCTAATTAAATGAATTTATTCCCGGACGGCTTGACTTGTCGGTTACGTTCGTATACGGATCTTTCGTCTAAAATCAGGATTTCTTTTGGTGAAGTCTGCCTACCGAGAAGAAATCAATTGGCCGGACAGGCCTCACACATTTTTTGGTAGTTTTCCAGTTTGAGTGATTTTTAGTGGTCTGGAATCGTTTGCAGGAATGGGTTAGATATTCCAAACTGTTGTGACCTGTCGCAAATCGCAATAGCCCGTGAGGCTATTCTGGTATGTGAGATTTGAACGTAGGCTTTTACTAGAAAAAGTGCTACTGTTGCTTGAACCAATGAAAGTAAATAGATAGGTATGGCCAAACGTTCAAATTTGTTCTAGCCGGAGCACATACGGATTTGCAAGGCGCCACCTCAAACGAACTCATTTCTAGTGCAAATTTCCACTAGAAATGAGTTCGTTTGAGGTGGCGCCATGCAAATCCGTATGTGCTCCGACTTGTATGGACTGGCCATACCTACTTATCTACTTTCATTGGCTTGAACCACGTATTCATGGGAGAAATCAACGCACTGGAGAAATATTTCTACTCTGACTGTTCCCTCAGAAATCGTAGGTTCAGTACCGAAGGAGCGCGTCACTCCGATAGCAAATTTTGCCACGTGTGGTTTTTGCAACTCGAGTCGAAGGCGAAGGATACAACCACACAAGGCAAAATATTGAGTTCCAAACTATTGCGTTATAAGTTATATTTTACTCACTAACCACTTGGGAAATGCGATTTAATGCTCATGTTAATGACGTAATTACTCATTTCCCGGGGAGCTAGTGAGTATTATTATACTGTCTTCCTGGGACATTTTTTGTTGAGACTTGTGTGAAGGCTGTACTCTGAAGTTCTCACGTTCAAGCTCTACCGGGTATGTGCACATGCACCAATTTGTTATGTTCAAGTCAAGTCAAGGCGTGTGTGAAGACTGTATTTCAATGTCCTTAGAAGACAGTACGGCCCTTTGTCGACTTGGGACCAGAAAATGAAAAAAAAACTGGTTTATCGCGATCGCGGGGAATTTTTCCGTGAGCAAATTTACAACTTAATAGCGTACTGGTTAATCCTCTGCTTTCCATTACTCGAATGAGATGCCAGTGTACACCATATTATTGGTAACAAAACAAAGATGAATGAAGTCCGAGATAATTAAGTGGATATCTTCTAGCACTACTTATTGGCAAAGAGATTGTTGGAAGACACCGATATATTCTAACTCCTATTAGTTTCACTCCTAGAGTACATCATAGATGACACTTAGGTGTTAGGTCTTACAACTTACCTCTGAGCACTGTACAAAAGATCTTGCTTCGATGGTATCTCAAAAAGTAGAATTAAATCATTGGAAACTAGTATAATATTGATCATACCTATAACATGAGTGGAGCAAGCAGTATTACCACACACTTTTAGATAGATCATCCAGAGGAATAATGAGGCGCTCATCATTCAGTGTGAAGAAAAAGGTCCCTTATACTTACGTGTTGATTTGTTTGTCTAGCTGCCACACTAAGTTGGTTCTGAAGAGTGTTTTATGTTCATTTAAGAGTAATGGGCGAGGTAATGGATGCTTTGTTAAGAGCCTCCATTAGGGCGTACAATATTTTCGCTGGATATCTTTTGTCAAAAATCCTTTTTTGAAAAATGTTAGCATAAGGACCACAGATGTGTTAGCTTTAAACAATAAAATGGATTTGTTTGTGGCATGGGCATCACAATCTATTTTTGGTTGAAAGCTCAGTAGTGGTTAGTCTTGATTTCCACTTACGAAAACAGCACTCCGCTTACACTTTAAACAATAGAAAAGAAAAGGGGCGCTTTTTAGCTAAACGGAGGCGAAACGGAGTGGTTTTGTTTTGTAAGTGGAAATTAAGCCTTACTTGTCGAAAAAGGACTTTTGTAGAAAAATATCAGCGAAAATAAGAGATCGTTTTTGGGCGGCTTCCCGAACCTTGTTCGGTTATCTGTTCGGGTAAAAAAAACGGTTCGGGCTCGGGCTACGGTTCTTAATTCAGAAAAGTGTTCAACTTGCAGTTCGGTCGCTTATGTTAACAAACTCGAAGTTGAGGGGTTAGGCCGGTTCGGTCCAAAATATAATATCAAAATTACTAACATTTCACACGTTATACCTATAAATGTGGAACTATCTCTATTAGTTTTAGTGGGAATTGACTAATTTGACACAGTTGAAATGTAAGGAGAAAATCTGCTATCCACTTGTCACATGCGCTGTCACATACGGCTTATCATCTGTTATTGATAAAGACGACAAAAATAATGACAAGCTCTTGGTGATATGGGCGTGGGGTAAACTGACACACCATACAAATTGATGGTGTGCCAGATTCATCTCAAGGGGCGAGTCCGGCACAGTCATGACTTTTCGTTACATGTCGTAAAAGGCCGTGCCAGATTCCCCGATGCCGTGATACGGTCCTTTATATAGTAAAATGTATGTTAAAAAATTGAAGTAGAAGATTTGGAATCAACGGATCAAAAATACAGAGTATCGATGGAAGTAATAGACCCGATAATAATCGAGACTCGATAATAATATTGGTCATATGCTTGCCGTCTGTAACAGGTTAAAAGGATAAAAATCAACCGATTTTCTGAACCGCACAAAAAGATGGTGCGGGTTCGGGTTATGGTTCTTTATGTCAAAAACTCGAGGTTCAAAGGTTCGGTTTGGAAACTTGTTTTTGAGGAAACGTTTTTCGCAGATTTTCCTGAGTTTTCCTACATTTTCCTGAACTTTCCTATATTTTGCTTCCTACATTTTCCTGGGTTTTTCTTATATTTTTACGAATTTTCTGATTTTTTTTGAAGATTCAAGAAAATATAGCAAGTCTTTCCCAAAAATAGAATCTGCTGACAATACAATGCGAAGCGTTCGAATAGCCGAGTGTAGTTTCAGCTAAAAGTATGCCTCCTAACGAAATCGTCGATATGAGTGGCGGGAAATAATGATTGAACGAAAGGTTTTAGATGTTTTAGAAATAATTTGTTTTGTTTTTTTTTATTTTATATAATTTTTATATAATTTTTTGTTTTTTTTTCTTTTTTGTCTTCAATAAACTGGAGAAAATACTCTTCATATGAAAGGGTTTGGTTTTTTAATTTATGTTTATTTAACTTTTTTTTCTTGTTTATTTACTGTGTTAATTCGTGTGTTGTGGTGTTTATATCAAATAATTTTGTTTTTTTATTGAATGTTTTAATATTGGCATAGTTTATGACATTTTTTTTGTTTTGTTAATCATCCTCATCATCTCTTACAATTTTCACTGCTTTTCCATTTTAAGTTTTTTTTCCTTTGTTTAACTCGCTATAGAATGTGAAGTGTTTCTCTTCCATTTAATTCATTTTTGTTTTGGTAATTAATTTAATTTTTCTCTAAATTTGTGTTTAGGAAAATGTTTCCGCAATGCACAACTACAGTCGACCATATTTAGCATAATCTACCTCGATTCTGAACGATTTTTAATGGTAATGAACAGAATAACTTGTTTTCATAATCGATGTAGTTCCATGTTGCAGGAAACATTGTTTGTAGCTCAGTAAAGAAATTGATTCTTCAGCCCAACGTCGTAATTTTCCAATGGAAACATTAGGACCTCGGTCGAAAAAAAAAACGATTTTTCTAAATCAGTACAGATAGTACTATTGCAAACTGAAAGGGAAGTCCTACCTACTCCAATCGCGAAATATTCATTTTGCTTTCAGCAACAATCTAGTATGTACGCACATCGAAGGGATGCAAATCATGTATATTTTCACAACACAGGCGAGAAAAGAGTTTTTTTTTTACTCACCTCAGCTAAAACTTCGGGAGCCTTGGTTGGGAAAAACGTTGTATTGAACTCGGGAAAAAAGCTGCTATTGTTTATGACAGTATTCGATTTGTCGGATTACCCTCTCACACGAGTGTGTGTAAGTGAATAAGTGAAACACAGCTGATGTAAACAGTAGAAAGTTAAAGAACAGCTGTTGTAAATTCTGCAATACATTGAAATTTGCGGAACGTAGAACGGAAAGTATAGTTTTCGCGGGAATGTTTGTTGATCCGAGGCGTCGCCGAGGTCAATATTCACACGAAAAAGTGTCTGTTCATTTTTCGTTCGAGCTACGCACAGTACTTTACATGTTGAGGACGCCGATTGATGAAAAACACAGCCCTCGCTGCACGTACAAGCATGTATTTGAATATTTCGCATAATATTGGAGTTGGATTAAAGTTGTGTTCATGTGGTTTTGATGAAATAGAGTCCGTTTTGCGCACCAAACGCTGCCAAATTTTCCTGAGGTTCATATTGGCCACTTACGATAGAGTTCGCAGAACAGACATAGCAGCGTAACATGCAAGTTTTAGGTTTCGATTGTTAGCATCAAATTGTTTATTTGATTGAATATTTTGGTTTTCATTTCGTAATTTGGAGCATTTCGAAGTTTTCTTTTACTTAATTGGTTGTGAGGTGTTGCAGTGTCAAAAAGGATTTTTAATTTTATTTTAATTTATATTGCTTGGTAATTAAACATTTCATCTTCATCCACTTTTTGTTGATTTTGTTTGTTTCTTTCATTTTGTTTTTTTTTATTTCTCAGTTTTCATTGTTTTCATTCTGTCTATTTCTTTGTCATTTTTTATTTTAATTTCTTACAAATTAAAAATCGTTTTCATCGTTTTTTCTCTTAATTTTTTTTTGTTTTTTTTTTTTTGTTTTTGTGTTCTTTACAATAAATACCCTAATATGAAATATTAAGTTATATAAAGCGACTTTTCATTATAATGGACGTTTACTTTAAATTTTTTTTATATCTTTTCTCATGTTTGCAAGTCATTTTTTACAATGTATAGTCCCAGCCAACAGAAGATAATAGCCACTACCACCAAATCGGAGTAATCAATCAACAGATGACATTTAATGGCATCGATTTTCGACTAAATAAATCCTAGGTAAGCCTTTCACTGACGAAGAGCGTATTAATAGTACAATTCAATACTTAAATGCGGAGAAGGGACACGTTACACTATTGAATTCTCACAAAAATGATATTTCCGTCATTTTACATCCTATCCGAATAGGCTGACCATCAAAAAAGACTTCTATTGACATTGTCAACTTATTTAAAGCTAAGCTAAATTCATTCATTTTCATTTTTCTTATAATTCACTGATGTGACACATCCCTTTCTGCATTTAACTATTCACTCATCGAATCTATTACTTCATTTGATTCAACCAAATTTGGCGATTTGTTGTCCCGAATCGGGACAAACATATGATTTCTGATGTTTTAGGACCAATTGATGATCAACAAAAGACCGAACATCTTCGCTGGCTGGGAATGATCCATGCATGGATGCGGATTCCTTAATTTTGTGTTAATTTTGTTAGGTCTGAAAGAATTCATGCTGAGATCAAATTACGGATTAATTAGACAAGCGTTACAGCCAAATTAACGGATTACAAAATTGTCGATTCGAAGGAAAACGATAAAAGATGAAGAATCTATAAAATATGTCGTTGACCGGGTGTGGAACACTTTGGATCGAAGAGGTTCACTGTTGGGGATTTTCAATACATCCGACATCTGTCAACGGATTCTACTACGAAAATATTCCCGACGAAGACCTTCTACGTGATCATTTGATTGGATTAATTCCACAAGCAGAAAATTGCGAGAAACGGTAGATTATCGCAGCATCAAAAGTTTAAACTGGGAGTTTCCATCTTGAGCTCCGTCACTGTGTGTTGATGCGTGTAAGTATTGTAATTCGTGTAAATGGACTATCTACATTGAGCAACCAAAACAAAGTCTTCGGTAAAGGTGTCTACAAAATGTGGATTGTAAACGGGAATGAGTTCTGTTGATTTACAAACTCTCTACTGGCACAAACTTTTGATAATTCAAACGATTGTGGAGCCGATGGATTTTTTGTCCGGCTGGCAGGAAAGAAAGTTTGGATGAGTAAGTTATACAGTGCAGTGTCGGGTCGTGCCGTGTCTACCACATTCGGCAACTTGGACCACTCAAAATGAACTTCCAAATTCACCTCATACTTTTCGGAGTTGAATTTCTGTTGAATGACAGTTAAAGTTCCGATTGTACAAAATTCCCGATAATCTCCATGAAAACACAGCACTATGGGTACAAGTAGTCTGTCGTATGAAATCCGATTCTCGATAGAGCTTGAGGTACAGGTGGAGGAATGGCTAACAAAGTTTGCAGCAATTTTAAATTGCTTTCAACCGTTTAACAGCACGTCTCCCCCCTCTCCGTCTAGATTACTTCCCTTTAATCTACAACTCTAATCGATTAACAGAATTCGCATCAGACAGCCTGTCACAGACTTTATCAACTACTATGAACATTAGGCAGGTCCAGACTGACTCCAATGGATTCGGGCGTTGCCTGAAGAGTTTTTTTTTGTAACGAAGGACATTTTGCAAATATTAGGCATTCAACGCCGGAAGGGATTTTGGGCCCTGAGGTTATGACACAGTTTGAATCTCCCTTCATTGAATAAATAAAACTTTCAGTTGCCATTATTCCATCGTTTTTCTATGGAGAAAAATTGTTCCATTCAAATTTTCCATCTTCTTCATTAAGTCTATGGTATGTCGACTAAAATGCAGATTATTTTTTGTAGATTTTTTTGTTTGTTTGGTTATTTTATTTGTTTAAATTTTAGTTTTTTTTTCCTTTTTTTTAACTAGTTGACGGCTAGTTTTTTACTTTTTATTTTCTTAGATTTTAATATTTTTTATCTTTAAATGTTATTTTTTTTTGTTTACTTTTTCTGGTATTTAAATTAATTCAAATGTAACCCTAAATTAACGTCTAAAATTATTTATTTGCAATTTTTATTTTTCATCTACAAAAACATTAAAACAACAATTTTTTACTTTTTACTTCCATTTTACACCTGCCGTTTTTATCATCTTTCAATTTAATTAATTTTTTCATTTTAATTACAATAATTTTTTTACTTTTTCCTTTGTTTTTCATTTTTTTATTTGAATTTCTCCTTTCTTTTGAGTGTGAAATTGTTATTTTTTTTACAAATTTTCTTTATTTGTTAGAGAACTGGTGAGTGATTGAAAGTAATTTGTTTCATTTTACTATTTTGCGTTTATTTTTTAATCTTTACTTGAATGTGACTTATTGTCCAATATTTTTTTTTTCATTTTTAATTAAATTTGTTTCTTTACTTTATTGGAAAAATGCGCGCCCCCATATTGTTAAAGCCAAGCAGAAGTGGAATTTTTGTTTGTTTTGTTTTTGAGTTAGGAGTGGGAAATATACTTGAAAATTTGAAAAAATTTACGTGAATCACAGAAACGTTTATTCGAGGGATTTTTAACGACATCAGTGTTGGCTTTGCTCATTATTTACAGCTATAATGGGAAAATAATTGAAGGCAATGATGGGAAACATAGATTGATGGGATAAATGGGGAAGTTACGAGGATCTCGTTATCTGTGTGTGCACAGTTTCAATATCCCGGTGAATCATCGATGAATATTTGGTGAATCATCGATGAATCTTTGGTGAATCATCGATGAATCTTTGGTGAATCATCGATGAATCTTTGGTGAATCGTCAATGAATCTTTCGTGAATCGTCGATGAAACTTTGGTGAATCGCCAATGAATCTTCCGGTGAATCGCTCATGAATCTTCGGTGAATCGCCGATGAGTCTTTAAAGAATCGCCGAAGAGTCTTCGAATCTACGATGAATCTTCGGTGAATCGCCGATGAATCTTCGGTAAATCTCAGATGAATCCTCGGTGAATCGCCGATGAATCTTTGGTGAATCGGTGATAAATAATAGGTGAATCACCGATGAATCAACTATGAACCACCGATGGATATCGGAAGCAGTAGAATCGCTGGGAAATCTACGGTAAATCGCTGATGAATCTCCAGAGAAACAACGGTGATTTGACGCAAAATCATCGCTTCGTTCTTGGTGATAAAGTTTATGTTACGAGCCCCTGGTTTTATCTCATCTCTCTGAAACACGTATTATATGACTCGATTTCCTTTTCAGTGATCGTGAGAGTGCCTGTCAACTAGCCTGTAACTAGCCTAATTACCCTACTTATTGGAATTATGCCTTTATGAGGAGAAAATGTGACAAAATGTTCATTAATGTTCACAAAAAATATCAACGAAACTTTCGTCGAAACCCTCACTGATATCACGTCTTGTGAAGTTCCGAATGATTTTTTTTTAAAAGTTGATAACTAACAGCCGTGAATCAGCGCAGATTTTTTCACAGATAGGAGATAAAGTGACTGACATTTTTACCAAGAAAACGGATATCATCGCATAGTTCACCGTAAGCGTTTCGATTCTGACAAATTGATTCAGATATTTGGAACTTTTAGTCAATCATCTGTTATCGACACCGATCACCAAAATAAATCGAGATGATCTCTGGTTGGTGTTCTCTTATACAGCAAAACTTGTATAGCAAAACTAGTGAAGTACAAGATTCGGTATCAAACACTACGCGATACTTTGAACAATAGAAGTACTAGATTGAATCGTTTAAAAAATGTTAAACACAACCCTGACGTGACAATCCCAGCTAGAAGTTTCTGTTATATTGTAAAATTCAATAAATTGTTTGTTATGATAAACTAGAATGGTCAAACTAGAAATTTTCACTTGAACTACCTAAAGTGTGTCCGTTGGAACGAATATAAAACTGAGTAAATTTTTCGATTGTTGTTCGAAAAATGATTTTTTTTTATTCATCTTCTTTCTGTCTTTTTTTTACATGAAACCCCATTTAATTATACGACTGATGTTTGTTTGCCATATCACATACAATTATTTTATACATCGATTTACAATGAACTTTTTTTGTTTTTGTTTTTTTTTTTTTCGTAATTTCTCAGTCGGTTAACATACAACTACAATTTTTGTTTTTTGTTTACGTTTTACATAATGGAAAAATGTTCGTTGAATTAAGATGAAAATTTGGTTTGTAATTCAACGCATCAAAAACATATTTCTAGATTCCAGACATGGAACGAAAATTTAATCTCGAAAAATTTTGAACCGATATGAAGACACAAAGTCTCAGACAAAAAAAGTTTTTTCTTCCATTTCTCAATTAATTTCTGGATTTTATAAATTAAAAAAACAAATTTCTACCAATATTTACATAACAGCAAAATATTTTTTGTATTTCTTGTTACACGAGTCCCACCATTTTATTACGGACAGAGAGAAACTCAAAATTATTTGACTCAAATGTTTCTTTGTCCATGTCCACGCAAAATTCAATCCTTGCACCAAATTTCACTTCCGTTATTTATACCAATCAATCAATCATTTTGTTATCCATCCCTATCTCACTCTCTCTTTAAATTCTCTCACTCAGAAAAGAAATTATTTTTCTCTCAGAATTTTTTTTCTTCCATTAGTTAAAGCTATGCTCTACCGTGAATTGCCGTCAACTGGCTCGACATTATTGCTGCGCGCCTCATATTCCATAACTTCCTGATAGATCAGTTCCTTCCATTGTTCGACCGTATGTTCACGTTCGTCGACACTGTGATCGTATGGACCGGGTGCCGGCTGTAAAAAATTTCCATTAATTCCAACTATTCAACGGAAGGGTAGCGATTTGTTAATTTACAGTTCTGTTGTTAGCCCCTAAATTCTTAACTGACGTACTAACCAAACTTTTCATACTCACCGCATTCACTTCACTTTCATCATACCATACATGTATATAACTATGTACCAGTGCTTGGTCAACAGAAATTCTATGTTCTGGATCTACAACAAGCATTCGGCTAAGTAAATCTCTTGCCTGGCTAGCCTTTAAACGACTGTGTTCACTTGAATCACTTGGAAACAGTACGTCTGGGAATAATCGATCAAAGGCATAGCCTGCATATCTGGGTCGGTTTTCTACATAGTTTCTTACAGTTGGCTGTAATCTAGCCATAAATGATGAGGATGGTGTTCCCAATTGTTCTGGAAGAGATAAGAAAAAGGCAAAAAATTAACACAAAATGCAACAACTGGATGGCGATTAATCGGTAAAAAAAACTCTCTAAGAATGCTATTGCGATGCTGTTTTAGCGACACGTTCTGCGAATACGACTTTGATCCTTTGATCTTTTATTCAAAATCATTTTCGTAAATAACACTGTGACCAGTCTAATAAACAATAAAATTCAGACAGCTGCTCAGATATACCATTCGTTATATCACCAAAGTATTATTGTTGAGACTTGGCCTATGACCAACCGAACCAACCAGTTCAAAAGATTCTATACAACCATCTATTATCGACAAAGACGTCACAATGAGTATTTAGCTCTGACTGGTGTTGGAGAATCAAAGTAACATGATCGATGTACTTGAATCGTGAAACAACTTAGTAAACTCTTGTGAAAATACACAAAATACAACATCGGGCTCCATTCATTCCCCAGTCTCTAACATATACGACCATCTGTTATCGACAAAGACGACACAATGAGTATTTAGCTGTGACTGGTGTTCACTTATATAGCTCACATTGCATTTTGAAATTAATGAAGTAAAAGACTTTGTATCAAACACTCTGTATTACGTTGAACAAAAGAAGTAGCAGATCTGATGATTATTATTACGATGAGCTTTCCGTTTGTACGAGCTTAAGGGTCATCTCTTTTTCCATGATTCTGTTAGAGAGCAGTTCGAAGGGAACCGAAAGGGCAGTGCATGTCCGACAATATTGACGTGTTAATGCTTTAGTCAGAAGAGTTAGAGAAGATACCCATTCAATAGACGTTGTAACAACAACGCTTTCCTCGATTGAACAGCACCTCCATTCACATTTCAGATCGCTCATATAAGTGAATGGCCAATTTGAATACGTTTCGTGACATTATAAAACATGACGTTACATAAAAGCGAGTTACAACAACCTCGTTATACTTCCACCCGTTTACAATCATGTAGATGTTAATCACGGAATAAAAACGCAGTGCTTTGGCTGCAGTAACATTCCATTCGTTCGACGAATGTACATAATATTCAGTTCATGACTCTGCTACAGTGATGTCTGATATTGTGACAAATGTTTTGTACTGTGTACGAATCCCAGAAGGAATCCGTCGACAATTATGGAATTCCTTTGTTCGAATCGTTCATAGACACATTGTTGTCATTGTGTCCCTTAGTAAAATGTTGCTTTTTTTGGGTCCCGCCGATAGCATATTACATGAACACAGTAATGGCATGACGTTCTGTTTGTATAACAAAAAATGAAATGTATGAATTCTGCATTTGCCAGCTGTGTGTCGCAGACAATGTCCCATTAAACATTGATAAATGATATTTCATTGGTTGATTCGAACCACAACATACCCATTGCGTATGACAATCTCCCAAATTTAATGGAAATAACGAATATGGGATATGAACGACAAAAAGCATTAATTGGAAGCACCTGACACGATGATGGGATTCTTTTTTGCTGTTGCATTTTAAATGAAATTGTTGATGAGAATATTAGAGCCTGTCCAGAGTAATTTACCATCAGGCAATGAAATGTGACAAAACCCATAGTCACTATGCTTAATGGCATTTTCGAGTTAATAAAAATTTGTGAAAAATAAATGACATTGCCGCTGCTATAATTATGATGAGCAAACCACACAACAATTTCGTGGACTAATTTCACAGAATGTATAACTGCAATGCAGGGACTTATATGTGTAACGGTCACAGTGTTAATTTCGCAAATGATAATTAGAACCCAAATCACCTGGGTGTCGTATTGAAAAAACGAAAAATTTGTAAATTTACTGATGACCATGTCATCATGTACATACCTATAATTTTGTTCCACTGGTCAATGTGATCGGTACCGGGGAACAGAACACCACCTCGAATCATTTCACCCATTATACAACCTACAGACCATATGTCAACATTTTCTTTATATCCCATTCCGAGTATGACTTCCGGTGCTCGATAGTATCTTGTTACCACATACGGTGTCATCATGAAGGTCGTGCCGGCTGTACGAGCCAAACCGAAGTCCAATATTTTCAATGTGCAATCGGATTTCACAACAATATTGGATGGTTTTAAGTCCTGTGGATTGACACAATTTCGCATATTTATGGGTTAAAAAAAAACATTGTGCGGTGCAGAGATGGAATCACGGTTGAATGAAACACACACAAACGAAAAACTAAAAATAAAACAATTGCATACCCTGTGGATTATTCCAGCCGAATGGAGATGCTTTATCCCGCACAACATTTGATACAATAAATATGACATTCGTTCATGGTCCAAATCCATTTGTATGACCTGACATAGGTTGGCATCCATAAGTTCCATGACCAGATAAACATCTTGAAATTCTTCTAATGTGCGTTGAGGCGTGAAAGCATTTAGTAAACCAATGATCTAAAACGGGCAAAACAAAAACGTATAAGTACACAGGTTGTGGACACCACACTGGTGTGTTCTGCCGGTTTTTTTTTGGTCTCTGCATTCGGATTCAACATTTTATTTAAATCGATATGTAAGGCAGCGCACCATTGGAATAATACAAAAAATCCGAGTTTTTTTTTGTCGCTCCTCGTCTGGCATTAATGGATTTTATGCAAGTTTTATCGTGTTACATACGGTGCTAGTCACTGGGTTTTTTTTCTGCTTTTCTTTTATTGCGTACAACATGAAAGTTTCTCTTTTAAATTTATATTTAGTGATATGTCCGTACCGTTGCCGTCTCCCATCCCTTTTGACTAATAGCAGCTCAGCATTTCCAAGACGTGATTTATTCATCAAATCATCATAATCGCTTAGCAAAAAAGAAAACCTTTCTGCATGCGTCCACTTTCATCTAAATTGTTTTTCCTTTACACAGTATCCAGTACGGAAAATGTGTATAAATATATGACGATGGCCGTATACAATATCGAATCCGTACTTGAATGTGTCGTGTGCCAGATTTATGTCAGTTTGAGCGGTTTTTATGTCGACTTTTTATGTTGACAACATTGTCAGAAGAATTAAGAATGTTGGATTTTTGGATTTTTGGAGCAGCTAGTGAAAAAGGGATAAATTCGTAAAATAATATATTTTCAGGTGGTTCACACGCTGCGACGGGAGGGAATAACAACTATTTGGGATTTTGTTTATTGATTTACTGGGACTTTTCTTCGACTAGTGCGTACTTCAGGCCGGACTGGCCATTCTGTGAAGTCCGGCGATTCAAGAAGGGCTTATTTTTTATGCAAATTTTTAATTTGTGGGTCTTGAACGAATGCAGTTGTATGTAGTACAAGGGACTTTTCAAGCCAATCCAGCCCCTGGAGCTGTTATAGAAAATCATTGCGACAAATGAAGTTTTTCATTAAACACAAGGCCTTTAGGCGATTGATCAGTCTACATTTGGGCGTTTCATTCGGTATTTTCGCTGATATCTCTTTGTAAAAAATCTTTTGGAAAAATTTAAAACGAAAATAACTGCAGCAAACGTATGAGATTTCAATAAAAAGATCCGTTTATGTCAGTTTGAACAGTTTACCTAAATTTGCAACACATTAGAGAACACATTCGTGGTAGTTATTGTTATCTTAAGTATTCCTCTCAAGTTTACTAATGCTTATCTTAGCGTAAAATTCGCTCGTGTTCAAATGATTTTTCTAAAAATCACTAAAAGACCAAAATGTACACTAAACTCATTTTGAGAGTTGCCGGTGTGGACCAATTTATGGTTTATTGATCTCCTACGTTGAAACATCAGATTCATTTTTGTTTTGCCATTTTTGCTTCGTTCCATTTGATCTATTTGTTCCATCTTTTAAGAGTGATATCGCGAAATCTTTGAACAATTTGTATGGAGGACAAACTCAACGTATCTGGATTTTTTACGAGTATGGTACCCTTCGAATCCTTGCTTCATTACGAGCTCAACGAGGTATATCTAGCCTCTCTCGGAATTGTCGTTTGCGTGGTAGAGCTGCTTGAATCGGTGGTTTTCAGGTGGAAATTTTTTCAGTGACTTTATTCAAGGCTTAATATTTCCAAAGTTCTCAGTCATCTGTTATCGACAACACAGCTAAGCGATGACCTCTGATAAGTGTTCTATCATATAGTAAAATGTATGTCATAACTAAAGAAGTAACAGATTCGGTTATCGTCATGAAGCACCAGGCGTTATTTAAAACAAAAGAAGTAACAGATTTTACAATTTTAACATCTCGTCATCGTAATTATAATTGTTGAAAACTTCATGTAGGAGATCATAAAGTAAGAATACATTTTTTACGAATAAGATTCTCATTTTTCGACCATTTAATTACCATTCCTAGCAGTTTCTGTAAAAAAACATACTTTAATAGGAAAGAAACGAAATGCTTTTCTCTTTCCTCCCAGCTATACTATACATGTTCTTGTGCTATGGAATCTATGGAAAACATTTACGAATGCAACAACACCGATGCACCGGAAATGCAAATAGAAATGTTTGGTCAGGCGAAAAAAATTCTCTGCTAAAAATTATCTTTGTTAATTTTCCAACCTAATAAATCTAATAAGAAAGTTACTGAAAGTTTGACCTGCATGGGAAAATATTATGCACACGAGAAAATAACCTACCACTGGAAGATATTCTCATCGGTATAGTTTAATAAAATTCTATTCTAATAAGAATTGATTTTCTCTGCTATGATAGCAATAAACACGATATCCTGTTGCTACGTTCAAGCTCCAGCTTTAATAACTTATATATTCTGTGAGCAACTTTTTAATGGTTTTTTGTAATTATGTTAGCTAAAGTTAACATGATAAAACAATTTCTATATGTCCGGAATGAAATTATTCCGAGAGCAGCAGTAATGATTGCGTTTATGGCATATAGCAAACGAACTAGCATAACGAGGAAAATCTTTGCCGTTTAAAAATAATTATCTTGATAAATACAGTGAAACGGTTGGGATATCGATTTTTATTGCTTCTCAGGTGATTTCAGAAATTAATTCAGATATGTTTCAAGTCAAGTTGTGACTGTAGATCATCTTCAAGTTACGGTACTTTCAAACGTAACCTCAGATTAGTTTCGTTGTGTTTTATTTAATCCAAACTTTTATGTCAAATATAGCTGCCATTTGAGTACTAGATTTGAAATCCTGTGTAAAAAAAAGAACGAGCAATAAGCGGCGGTTCAAAATAATTCATTCAAATGCCATTATTTTTAACGTGGATGGCATTTCAAACGGACTTGAAGATGATCTATTCTAGCGTTGCCTTATGTAATGGCAATCGATTGCTGTAACAATGGTTGTAATTTGTTGGAATTTCTTGCCGATGTGAGCCAGAAATTTTTCATCTGTGGTGTCTTGGTTGCAAAAGAAACAACTCTCGTTCACCCCAAACAAGACGTGAGAAAATAAGAAATTTCTCACCTGAACTGTCATCAGAGTGTAGAAAATAAGGTTATTCACTCCGCATGAATGAAATAATTATTTGTTACCATCAGGAAGAAAACTTGGAAATTTCATTCAGAGGGTGTTTTTTGTGGCCAGAGCGACGCTACTTTTCTTCCCGAGGTCTGGAATACAAGCTACACAATCAACAAGAAATTTAGGCTTCCAAAGTTTCAGCTTAGGTGAGAAAATGACTATTTTCGCGCTTTCGTTATAATTTTTTTTTTACAATGCAGGTGAGACAATAGGTATTTCCTCGCCTGAAACTTTGGGAGACTTTATTGTGTAACATCACCCTCGAAATGAAATTTTGCAACTGTTCCCTCGATGAACAAGTAAATATTTTATAAAAATAACGCGTCAGGGTTTAACATCTCTTTTCGCTCATACCTTTCACTTTTTAACGTACTTTATATCCATCAGAAGAAACTATTTTTGGGGAAATATTTTTTTGATTTTTCACTAATTTTCTATTTTTCCTTAATTTTCCCACAAATTTAGAAAAATTTGGAAATTTGGAAAAATGTAAAACTCTGGAAAATATGAGAAAACTTGTTCCTCCACACTACATCTAATGATCCAGCAAAATTTAATTTTTGGTATGAAGGATGGGGGAGAGAATCAAATAAATACAAAAAAGGACGCGATTCATACAATTTATGACGCGGTAGGTCAACAAAAAAATTCCATAAATAATTTCACAGACTCCATCCGTATCACGTAACATCTATAGCGATTGTGCATGTGAAATTCTTTCTTTTAGCAAGCCAAACTTCACCCCCACCCTTCACAGTTCATCAATTAATAAAGAAAAATCGAAAAAAGTGAAATTCGAACTTACATTTTTGTGATTGACTAATTTCATAAGTTTGAACTCCCTGTAGGCTCGCTTAGCATGTGTAACATTTTGAAATGGTCTAGACAGCTTTTTAATGGCCACATTCTGTTTCGAAACTGTGTCGTATGCAGCGCTAAAAGAATTGGAAAATTAAATTAATTTTTCAGTGAATTATAAAGTGTCGATACGCAATGAAATGCGTTCGCAAAAAATGTTTTTGTGTTAATTGAAATCCATATACCGAGTGTTATCATTTTATTTACAGAACAAGTTAAACCGATTAAACCGATGTTATTCAACGGGCGTGCTCTGTAATTAAAGAGCTTTTTGTTTGGTTTACGAAATGGAAATGGAAATTATAAAGCGGAAGAGCTACACGAATACGAAATAATAATTTTAAAAAAATACAAAACAAGAGGGTAAACACTTAATAAAAACACTACTGCAAGCTTGTTTATGAAAATTTAGTTATGTCAACTACCATGTACCGTCTACCTCTACTCTAGTTAAATGTCACCATCGAAAGGTCTACGATCCCCATTTTTACGAAAATTGAAAACTCGACTCTTTAAGTGGATTATAACTCTTAAATGTAAATGACTTTCAGCAGTACCACCATACGTACTTGAAAAGTGAATGCTAACAGAATTTAATAATTTCATGAATAGGTTTCAATGAGCGGATACACGCCGATCAAATATTTATTTTATACATCGACTATACGTTTAGTTCGATTAATAAATTGGATGCTTTAGTGGATGTGGAAAGCCCAATGCAGTCCTTCATTTATGAAAAATGTTCGATGTTAAATGTTCGAAATTTATGTACAAATAGCGAACATTTATAATCGAAACGAAATTATTTAACATATTTTGCACCTCTATATGCAAGGGTGATGCGGCAGGTAGAATGAGTATGATAACAAACAATTTATGATTAAAATCCAAAAATACAGAGTTATTGTGAAGGGCTATAGGTAATGCGTGTTTTATGTTGCATTTAATTCTATCATGGCATTGCGACTGTGTTTGCCTATCAGCTATGGATTTTATTATGCAGATTGGATAAAAACATAATGTAAAATAGGATTGGCTTTGCAGTTGATCTGGGGGATAATTGTGGAAAAATTGAATGATTTCAAGGTGCAAAATGTAATGGAATTTGTAAAACGTTTATATTGCATAGCACCTTTCAGAAACGGCTAGTCATCTGTTATCGACAACGACGATATGATTAATCTTTGGCTAGTGTTCTCCTATGTTGCAAAATGTATAGTAGAGAATTAAAGAAGTAAGAGATTTCACATCAAATACTAGTTTAGTTTTTGAACAAATTAAGTAACAGATTTAATCGTAATGTAGCGATAGACATACTGATTATGAGTGATTACGTCTTTGGTTAGAACACTAACATTTTAATAAATTATTAACAAAGGACTATAAATTCTGAATGGAGTTTACTCAATGTACTCCAACTCCCTGACAATTATTTTTTATTCGAATTTGGAAATTTTTCGCGAAAATAAATTCTGTGAAAAGTTCTACAAGCATTGAACCTAACAATCATCCGCATTCTTTAAAAAAAAATTTCTTGGAATTTCAACGAATCATGTTATTCCGGCAATAACATTTCTTTGACGGAAAATGCAAATTTATTCAGTAAAACTGTGGGTTGTGGGTTCAATGAGCTTCCTTGCATATTATACGGTGTATAATTGATGTTGTAAATAGCGGATGTAACGCTTACTCTAAGCAAATTAACGTAGGATGTACGCTGCACATAATACGGTTAGCGAGTAGGTTGTAAGGGACTGGTAAGGCTTAGCCACAGTCTTTTTTAGACCCGTACGAAGTACTGGGGTCTTATAGGTTTACGCATACGTTTGTAACACGTCGAATTGGACTCCCTGAGTAAGGGGAAACCTATTGTGGTTGTCCAGAGATGCAAAATCAGCAAGAAAAAAAATGTCCGTCTGTCCGTCCGTCCGTCCGTCCGTCCGTCTGCCTGTCTGCACGATAACTTGAGTAAAACGCATCCGATTTTGAAAATTCTTTTTTTCCCCGTTTGGTAATGTCAAAAGACAGGCTAAGTTCGAAGATGAGTGATTTTGGATCGAACCCTCCTGAGCTGGGGCCCAATAAGTGCTTTACGGTTTTTCGAAGATATCTCCGGACATTTAAACGCTATACTCGTAAATGATACATCGAATGAAAGATATTTACAATACCGATCGACAAAAAAAAAGTTAATGGAAATCGGATGACCGACCTGTGAGTTAGACCCCTTGGTGTGAAACAGGCTTGTAGGTCGGCCAAATTTGAACATATTTTGTTCGTTTTAGCTTTATTAGATAGGTATTGACCTATCAGGGAAAAAAAAGTTTTTGAAATTATGTTCTCCGGAGCGTGAGCTAGGTCTCTTGGAGTGAGCTCTTATCTGGCTACTCGGCCGTACAGTGAACGTGGAGTATTTTGTCAATATCTCGAGTAAATTTTGACCGAATTTCATGATTTTTTTTTTGTTTGAAAGGTATTAACGAATGTAAAGCGTCGGTACTATTTTCGGATTCCTAACAAAATGGCTGCCGGCGGCCATATTGGATTTTATTAAAAGTGATATAAAGTGGGAAAAATGATGCTTAGAGAGTTTCTGTTAACATGGAAATAATTTGTTATATGTGTGTGGTGTTTCAGGCATTCCATATATGGACATCTATATATATCTATATTCACTTATATTGAGCTATATACAGGCATATGGAGCTATATAATAGCATATTCCTCTGTGAAATGTTTATTTACAGTGAAATATAGGTAAATATAGCGGTATATAGCTGTTTAAATAGGAATTTATGAAATTTGACTTCGTACGGAGCTGTCTATATTGCCTCCGGCAATTTAATTGTATATGATAACAAGGCAAAGAGTGGATAATGTAAGTGATTTAAAAGGAAGAATAGTTTTTCAGCAGAGAAGAAAATGAAGAAAGAGAAATGAAGAGTTTCACATTAAAGGCTTTTGATACGAATAGGTGTTTCGTACGGGTCGGCGTTAGCTATGTTTTCTAGGAAATACAAGGAAAAACAATTTTCCAAATATTGTGTTGTGTGTAAACACTGGCATGGAAATGCCTCCGGAAAGATTTAGAAAAAAAGAATTTGTGCCGTAAATAGTATCCCATGATGTAGGATCAACAATTTGGGTTTTTTAAGCGAATGTTGATGTCATGTCCATAACTAGAGATGATTAATTGGAAAGTTCAGTGGGTAGTGTGAATTTAGTGGACACTAGTCGACATCGTATCTTTTCATTGTTATCCCAAGATAATGTGAAGGGTTTTACGTGCTGTGAGCTTCGAAAGGAGTTTGTTCTTAACATGTAAACATATTGAAACAGAATGACCACCACAAAATAGGCTAAGCCAAGATCAATTAAAAATTTTTTTTTTTTCGTAAAATGCAGAAACAGGGTTTCGTCAGTGAAATGTAGACATGAACTTGTCATACAAACGAAAGTGATTCACTGCATGAACAAGGTGCAGTGCATGTGCTACGAACGCACGTGGTAGTGGCAAAACCATATAATAACGCAGTGTCCAAATTTTGGTGAATTTTATCGAAAAGGTTTGGAAATGCCATGAAAATTCGAGAAAATATTTCGTTTTATCTATCAAATCCACCACGATTGTTGGCATAAATGCATGGAAATGTCCACTTAAAAAAAATCAATTTAATTTCCATGTAATTGCTAAAACATTACAAGCCATAAATTTAATACGACAAACAATGTTAAAACAAATCATTAATTACAATCAACACTCGACTATAATAATTCTGTGGTTAAATGTGGATGCATTGCGTGATGAAGCTAAATTCAATGTAAATTGCAAATCTTCAACGACCACTGCAATGAATTGTGGAGTGTGTCAGTTGTCAGTACTTTTTAGATGGAACCCTGTTTTTAAATGGATGGAACCAGCGACCGGAAATGTCATCTGTTGTAGCCAGCAACGACAAAATAAGCTTTCAGTATTGGTTAACGTTGTCTTATATAGCAAAATGTACACAAAAATAAATGAAGTAATAGATTTATGTATTGATGATGTGCTTTTGCTGTCTGTGAAAGATTACCAGAAAAACAATAGTCGAAGCATCTAAACGAATTCAACCTCACTTGCACAAAGTTCTTCAGCAAACGACGAAAACTTTAAAGCTTTATTGATTCCCATCAGACTAGGTATAATGTTCCAAGCAAAAACTGCCGATTCATTTATCATTTAGTTCTAATGTGACCTAATTTCAACGACGTTTGTCATGACAAACGGAGTAGCATTAATATTTGAATCCGAAGTCGCCATGAAGATTGTAATTGATTTAGACGGCGCACTGATTGATAAGTGTCACTATCGTTGTGTTCGACTGTTGATGGTGTTAAGTAATTGACTGTGGGCATCGAGAAAGGAAATGGAAAGGAGAGAGTTGCAATTTTCAATATATGAATCATAGTATGGGACTACTAACACCATTACTTGCCAATGTTTCATCAATCCGTATTTTTAATGAATGATTGAGCAAAGATAATGAAACTCTTGTCAAGCGTACAATTGAAATCCGTACATTTTGGAAAAGCCGTTGACAAAACACATCTACCATTTCACTATTAGAAATTCGTTAAAATCATGTCAATCACTGCAAGTACCAACTCTGAAATTCAATTACCAGAGTGCTAAATGTTTGCATTGAACAGAAATGTGTGAACATGGAAAATCAGATAGACGGGCTGCTTGTTTAATTTAAATTTCTTCATTAAACTAAAACATTTGGGAAGCGATGCAATGTATATTTTTCGATAGATTTTTATCCAACCACTGACTGGTGCAGTTTCCATTCCGAATGTTTCGTTTTTGTTTGTATATTTACAATTTGTACAAAATTGTATTGAATTAGATTAGAACACACAACAATACTGATTCGATAAAAGCGTTACCGCATTCCAACATTTATTTTAGAACATTGAAATTGTATAGCAAGAGAATACAAACGGACAAAACATGTTGATGTGTTTAGTGAAGGACTCATAAAATTATACTGGGACATTGAAATGGTTTCTTTTAACAAAAATGTACTTACCAAACCGTACCCTGTGCGCCATACCCTCTAGCGCTTAGCTCTACATACCGAGACGGCACCTCAAATTCAATATCACGAAATTGATAGACATTCATTATGTCTGAGGAGTCCTTAATCGATTGATTTACGAATCTTTTCCTTCGTCAATTTAACAAAATTTACAGTTGCGCTCAGTCAATGTAACTGTACAACATAAGAATACTGTACGTTGAAGCGCTTTCTCTCTCTTTCTTTTTTGAGTCCCTCAATTCTATGAATTTCTGAGTACGGATAAATCGGTATGTCGATGAGTGAATTGATTGTACAAAGCACAACTACACAATCAGCAAACAAAGCTACGTTTACTAAAAAAAAAAAACAGAAAAAAACGGTGCATAAGTTAAAGGAAATGATAAAAATTAAAATTAAAATAAAAGTTTTGGACTAAATAAAACCACATTCATTTGCGCACTACTAAATTGCGAACTGAATGCACGCATAAAGGGTACAGACTGTTTTCAGTTCAATATTACAATTTATGGTTGACCAACCATAGTTTGATAGGATTTTATGTATAACGATTCCAATTGCATTACAATATGGTGTGTTTTGTGTACAAACATATTAACTACAGATAGACTGAGAGGCTGCGTTCATATTGGTCCCTCAGCGACAGCCTTCAAGTCTACATACATTGCTCTTGACGATAAATGTCCACTTTGGTATCTGTTTTGATAACCGCTAGGATGGCATTGACTTTGTGAAATATTCATTTCGCAGTCACCTTTCATCGCAGACTGAGCAATGCACTCGCTAGGACGGGCGGTACCAGCACTCAAATCAAGAAAAAAAACATTTATATTCAGACGGACTTAGGTAAAAATAACATTTCGGCTTCAAAAGGTCTTATGAAAGCCTTATGAAAGAGTGACATGCTTGTGGAGGTTCTCGGTCTAAAAGTTTCTTTCTATGAAATGGAACTCACGTTTCAATTTTTGACGCTGCAATTTCATAAAATATTCACGTAAAATACCCAAACCATGCAAATTCAATTAAAACCAATTCAATATTCAACTGAAAACACCTGTATGTGCGCCTTGGGCTCAATAATGAAAAAAAACAACGTAACACAACCGTTAATTACAACTCCCAAGCACATTTAACAATTTTGTTCCAACTTTGTTTCAACAAAACGATGAACAAATGAAATGTATATAAAATGGATGAAAGAACAAACAAATGTTATAGTTGGAAACTACGCAGAACTCATGCTAACATTTACATTTCATTAGCAAAAGAAAAGCTATGTCAATCCGTGTTGTGTGTCGTTTTTTATTTGTAGGCTTTTGATGTAAAGCTAATAAATGAGTGCTTTGGGAACAAAAAGAAACTTAATTTCACTAAAAGCATTCAGCAGCAGAAACATTCATTCAAAAGAGAACAACTTTATGCTTTTGGATATACATCGTGTTCATGCATCAAATGTAAATTATACGGGAAATCGCAAAAAGCATCCATTTCTTTCAAGGATAAAAAACCTTCAGAGGTTTAACATTGGCTAACAGATTGAAAAATTCAGTGAATAAATATAAAACTATTGAGATGCTAGGAAAAGGTCAATTTCAGAGAAGAATTTTTCCCGAATTTTCTCAATATTTTGCAAATAAAAAATAAATAAAATTTGTGAAATTTCAAAAAAAAAAATCGGTAAATTAAGGAAGCCATGGCAAAATAGGGGATTTCAGACCTTGGGTAATAATTCAACCGTTCTGTGAAAGGGCGCAAGACGATTAATTTTTTCTTCAAAAATCTGCTAATCGACCTGGCGAAGAGTACCAATAACGATAAATTTAAAACTTGTTCAGTACTATACAGTAAATCGATCGATCTTTTTACGAGTAAAACTGGATGCAATTATGCAAATGAACACAACAATTTGGAAACAATTTCGAATCGTTTCTTTAGTCATTAAACCGACAAATGCATTACACTACGGTAAATGAACGCTCTCTTTAGCGACAGACGATCAATATTGTCACGCTAAATTTCACTCAGACTTAATGAAAAGACGACTCGTTGTTATAGCTCGAAACACTGTCGACTTATATCGTACACTGGTACACAAGTATACTACGAAGTGAGTTCATTATATTAGCATTCTAACGATTTTGTGTTTAACGAATTTAATGTCTTTATTGCAAATTAACAGAATTATTATTAAGTTACGATAGCAAGTAATGCCTTAAGTGAAGTCAATTAAACTTCCTACCGCTATCACGACGAGTGGGAAATTACACAATTTGATAAAGAACATCGGGATTTTTTTTCTCGAAACATATTGTTGTGATTGCTGAAGCTCACCGATAATAGACTGATATTAAACTGGAATTGAAATTCCATACAATAAATATTTCAAACCAAATTGTTCACAGAGCTGAGCACGGTTATGGTTATATGTTTGTTCAACTACGGCTTCCGTTTTCTTTTCTTCGTTAAAAATGGATTATGGTTCATGTTAAGTTATAAAATTTAAAATTCCATGAACTTTTTACCGACAAGAATTGGGTTAATGATGTCGATTGAAAATGTATAGCAAGAAAATGTTCCTTTCTTAGGATTTTATACCAAATAAAGGATATTACGTCTATTACGTCACTGATAACTGCGCCCATATTTTGGTAGGTACATCAATCAATGAAAGTCTAGAACAGGTATGGTCGATCGGCGAATTCGTCTTAAACGCACTCACATTTTATGTCAAAATAATATGAAAATGAGTGCGTTTAAGTACGAAAATTTTTGTGCTCTGATTATATCAAAAAATCGAAATTTTTTATGGACCGCCACACCCAACTACCCGTTAGTGCAACTAACGAAGTAATAGATTTGATAACAAACAGCAGGAAATATTTTATACTAACGAACTAACAGATTTTATGATTGTATCGCAGTGTCCACTTTCCGGATTCGAAAGGTCAAATGAAGACATAATTTGACCCCAATTACTAAATGTCTACATACATCAAAAAAATGCTTCGCAGAATAAATATGATGTGCTTGAAAGTTAAAATAAATTTCGTGAAATGGTGAAATAGCAACAGCATTGGCTGTTCACAACGTCTAGTGTTCTTTTCCTTATATAACTTTACATAATTCTGAGGCTGAGATTTTTGTAATTTAAAATGTTTCATGTTTGAATTACCGTCAAGTTTCTTTGAGTGGCACATTTCATAGTTTTGAGAGAAATCTTTCGTAATTAAACATTATTTATTGTGCACACATTTATTCCGAGAAGTTAATGCAGGCAGCAATGATATGCTAACAGATTTGTAATTACATTGAAGTGGATGTTTTTACGATTTATTAGAAATTGAGTTTTAAATGAGAAGAGAAAAAGTTAATCTTAAGGTCTATTAATAGCAGTAGCAACACTCAGACTGCCTGTATTATCACAATGTTCTTCTTTCATTTTTTTATTTATTAAAAAATTAAAGCTCATCATGAACGGAAGCCATTATACTAATGTCTTTAGAGGGAGGTCGGACCGAAACCTTTTTCAAGGATAGTTTAAATTATTGACAATAAAAGTGAAAGACAAGGTATGGTGAAACTTCGCTTACTTTCGAGGTACGGGTGCAGAAGTTCAACATATTCAAGAAGAAGCTATGAAAACTTTCATGTTTCGTAAAATTCATAACTAAATAAGAGTCGAACATAAAGAACGGCACGATGTCACGTACATCTTCGTGGAAACGAGGAAACGGCTATAGTCATCTGCTATCGAAAACGATGACAAGAATTAGATGTGGCTAGTGATCTCTTAACAGGTTGTCGGTTATTACGATTCGTCAACTTTAGGCACACCGGAAAGTGCTAAGGGAGTCGAGGAGTCGACTTTCGATTTTTGGAAATTTATTTCGAGGTATTCCTCGACTCCATTAGCACTTTCCGGTGTGCCTAAAGAGCCTACTCGATTCTATGAAAATTCTATGAGAATTCTATGTAACCAAGTTCGACAAGCAGACAAAGATATAATAATGACTGACGTTCCATTTTCACAGTTATAGTACTTCGGACTAAATTAACGCGAAAAGATGTAAGTTCTGTAGTCGAACGTATGAGTGACTCCCTAAATTGATGGAAACGAACATGTTTGACATCTATTGACGTACTTATTACGCAATTACGTCACACTGTAGCAAATAAATTCCTGAATAAACCTGAAACCTTCTTCCAGTGTCCAAATAAAGACTTATTTTTTTTGCTTACATAACCAGAATTGATGCAGCGATTTTTTTACTGCACGAAATTATTTATGAAAGCACATTATGGAGCTACTTAAAAAAACTCCTTTCTTACAAACCGTACAAACATTAGTTCATATGTAAGGAATAAATTTCAGGAATTTTTTCATCCATTAAAGTCTTGAAGCTTAGACGACAAAAATGCTCTATCAGATGTAACGAAAAAGAAAACGAAATTCTTAAAACATAAAGGAAAAAAATGTGTTATTTCATAAAGAATACTGAAATATTAGAACTACTACCATGAATAAAAGAAGAGAAAAGAACGAAAGAAAAAAAAAAGAAAAAAAACCTCGTCAAGTTATTACATCTTTTATGTGTACGACGGCTTTTGCCATTACATACAAGCTCAACAAGCTTCTCTAAGTCTTTTTCACATATTCTCAACATAACCGTTTTGTGTGCAACGAAATTTATTAAAACACGATAAAGAAGCAGCAAATAAGATAAAAACGGTTTTAAGAGACAGCAAAAAGATAATTTTAAGAGAACCGTTTTTCACTTCACTGGATCTAATGTACACTGGCAGGGTTTAAGCAAAAAAAAGAAAAAGAAAAAGAAATAATGCGGATATGCGGTAAGAATAATGTGTGCTGCATGAATAGAAAATTCTACCATAGATTGTATAGTACGGAATACGAACACTGGTCCACTTACCAAACGATTCCTTGTGCACCTGAACCAATTGGTTTCAAATTTTGATATCTCTTAAGTATTGTAAATTTGGTGTCGCCCACCTCAACAGTGTAAAGAGCGTGACGTGAGCTCATGATGAAGCTGCGAAGCGAGCAAATTTATTGTCTGTTCGGTCTATTGTCTGCAAGAAAAGAAATAGATTTTTTTTGTTAAAATAAGAAAGGAGTTACGACTTCAATGTACAGTTTAACAAGCCCCAAAAAAGGCTTAGAGGTGTTGGATTTCAATCCACCATCCATTCATGCTATTCCATTTGTATAAATATTACCAACCACAAAATGACATCCAGACATCGTATCACCTATTCAGAAATGGCATAATTATGAGTCTTTTGTTTCACAAAAAATATGGTTGGTTATGCTGAAGGAGACACTTTAATCTTTTACCATCCATAATGTAACGAAATCATAAGCAACAGAATGATAAATAACTGTGGAAATTGTGATCCGACATTTTAAATGAAAGCACAGACGTAATGGTAATATATTTTTCTCCGGTTTAATTAATGTTATACAGTTTTTCCTAATACATCCCGGCTTTGTTCTCGGCATATACTTTTTTCCGTATGAACGCACAGAACACATTTTTATAATTTGTTGCATTTAAACCATACACTAAGGGTATGGCTGTATATATATAGTAAAAGATGTCAGTTTGATAAAATAAAATTTGCAGTGTGACCGAGCAGCTAGCAGCTAATGTCTATTTGTCGCAATATAATATACAAACCGTTACACACAGATCCATAAATGTTTCTGTCACAAAACCATTTCCACATCAAGATACAGTCGTTTAATTCTGGACATTTCAGCAGACGTTAATTTATCGAATGAGTTGTGTCGTATCAATATTCTGGTTCAGACACCGAAGAGGGTTAACAAATTAATTACCTAAGTTAACGTGGTAGAACGTCTGCAGGTTTATAATTACTGTCAGTACAAATATCGTTGGTTGCATGTCCAAATCCAGTACTACATAATAGCCCTTGAAACTAATAGCTACCCTAACGTCTAGTTACTTGACGTAAAATTGGAATATTAATGAACATTTTCGAAATACTTTAACAAGCACTTGTGTAGAAAACTTGTACAATCAACATGATGAAAGTAACGGTTGAGGTATTCAAATATCAGAAACAGGATATATATTACTAGGATAAAGTTGTGGTGGAGTTGAAATTAATTAAAGTTTGTAAAACTGAGGTATTGCAATCATTTGTCTAAACAGACACAGCATTCAATAAATGCCAGAACGGATTAAAGATTAACAAAATCAACGGTTCATTGAACCATACAGGAACGAGAGAAAGAAGCGCTGACCACTGATTTATGTGGTCCTATTTATTGAATGTTACAACAAATGAAGTAAAAGATTTTCGTTCAAGCGTAAGATTAAATCATCTGACAAAAGAAGTAGAAAATTCATTTATTCTATCGCGACGTAGTTGTCGCTACCAAAAAGATTAAATGTGTAATGTAGTTAAAGAGATCATTCACAACGGATATTCATTTAAGAGGGATTGATGGGAGTGATAAAGTAGTTGTCCCAAAGATCAATAGATTTTTATTTTCGTCAAATCATGGCGCTACGTTAGTGAAGGGCCGTGACGCAAGTCCGTTCACACTGAAAAATTTGACAAAAAAATTTTCCGCAGGACTGAGGAACATTCACAAACTTTTTGACTTTTCTCTCTTCACTCCCACTCCTCCCCAAAGACCTATCTCACGCCTCCTAATGTTTTGATTTGGCCGCGATATTACTTTTCAAAACTTGGACTTTTGTATGAAAAAATATTTTTTAATGCGTTTTGAAATTGATGAATTTTACCAACCTTTGTTACTTTGTGAGTTTGTTACTTCGTTACAACGAAACTTTTGAATTTACCGATGGATTTGCCTGAAATTTCCAGGGTATGTCAAGGACGTAATTCTAAGAAACTAATTTGAAGGAATTTTCGTAAAAGCTTATAATTTATAGAGTTTCAAATTTCAGTCGAGACGTGTTTCAGTGTTTTCAACAAAATCTACCATTTGAGAGCTATGAGCGTTTTAAGTGCGAGCTATGTCAGCCATAACTCGGAAAATATGGCAGATAGAAAGTTAGTTTAAAAGACAAAGTTATAGAGTTTTAGATTATAGTCGATGCGTGTTTCATGGTTTCCCTAAAAAGTCGCTTATCTTGGAGCTATGAGCGTTTTAAGTGCGTTAAATTTTTGAATTTCGACAAATATTCTATTTTCGTCAAATTCTTGATTTTCATCAACTTATTGATTTTCGTCAAATCAATTTTCGTCAAATTTTCAATTTTTGTCAAATTTTATAATTCCGTCAATTTTTTGATTTTCGTCAAATTTTCGAATTTCGTTAAATTTTCGAATTTCGTCAAATTTTCGAATTTCGTTAAATTTTCGAATTTCGTCAAATTTTCGAATTTCGTCAAATGAAAGCCGGAAGGTTGATATGAAAGAGAAAGTTATGTAGTTTTGTAAGAAGAATATTTTCGTTCAAACTGCACAATATGATTGTCTATTATCTGCGACCAAATTCTAAAAAATTACAACTTACAAAAGAGCTGATATCGCCCAAAACCACTTACAGTGGAGGTGTGACGCAAGTCCTGTTATCCACTTACAAAAGAACTGATATCGGTGTAAGTGACGCTTACAGAGTCGACACGCAAAAAGATATGCGTCACAAATGGCAGCTGAGGAAAGCACGCGAAAGTTTGATCAACAAACATTTTACCCGAAAAATTTTAGAAAGAAAATTATAACAACAAAAATTGCGTGATAAGTGGCAGATGTTGAGGAAGGAAATTTTTTAAAATTGTGAAATATATTCCTTTAAAGAATCGAATTCAAACGGAAGAAAGCCGAATCATCTGCCACTTGTTGACGCAAATTTTTGTTTTTTTTGTGATGATCGTTGAACTCGTATGGACGCCTAGATTACGAATAAAATAAGTGGGGAGTAGTAGGAGTGTAGGGGGAAAAGTCAAAAAGTTTGTGTTCCTCAGTCCTGCGGAATTTTTTTTTTGTCAAATTTTTCAGTGCGAGCGGACTTGCGTGATAAATTCAATGTTCTGACTAATTTCGTAGAACTTTTCGGATCTCAAAGTAAGCTTAGCTACAATTTGTTATAGATTCTTGGCAAATTTATAAAATTAGTTTTTAGTACACACTCCAATTTAAATCAACAATATTGTTGTCCACAATGATTTTTCACTGATATGGACAATATGAGAAAATATTTTAAAAAAGGTCATCAGATGCATGAATAGTTTTGATGCATTCCATGTACAAATGTTTATTTTGATAAGACATTAAAAAGTTCCTCCTTTTTGTTATAACAGAGATGAATCAAAATATACAGTTGTTACGTTGTAGCATTGTCTAATATTATTCTTATGTAAATATGATGACTGTGCCTAGTTCAATGTGCATAGTATAAGGAGTGAAGACATAAAGATTGTATGTATCTAAGTATCTATATGAAACGCACCCAAGACAAAAGAATGTGTAAGTATATTGATAAGAAGCATAAGTTGCCCGTACACAATAATATGACAACAAGCGCATGCATATGTTCTGTTTTTCATTAAATGTTATACATATGACAAATCTTAAGATGGACCAAACGAAGTTAGGTTTATATCGCTCGAAAACATTACTTACAGCAATTTTGAGACTCGCGTACGAGGTCGAATTTCATAAATGTAACTATGTTACTATGCACCTATAAGTGGTCATCTTACGGTTTCGGATCAACCAAAATCTTTGTATCATATATTGTAGTTACGTACATTACATTTGATAGTTTTTAGACAACTTTGTCTTTTAAATGAACTTTCTATCTGCCATGTTTTCCGAGTTATGGCTGACATAGCTCGCACTTAAAACGCTCATAGCTCTTAAATAATCGATTCTTGCAGAAAACCATCAAACACGTGTCGACTGGAACGTGAAACTCTATAACTTTGTCTTTTAAATGAACTTTCTATCTGCCATATTTTCCGAGTTATGGGTCCTATAGTTCAATAGCTTAAAACGCTCATGGCTACGAAATTATAAGCTTTTACGAAAATTCCTTCAAATTAGTTTCTTAGAATTGCGTCCTTGACATACCCTGAAAATTTCAGCCAAATCCACCGGTAACTTTAAAAGTTTCGTTGTAACAAAGTAACAAACTCACAAAGTGACAAAGGTTGGCAGTCCAATTTTTGAAAATTAATATCTCGGCCAAATCAATACATTAGGAGGCGTGAGATAGCTCGTTGAACTCGTATGGACGCCTAGATTACGAATAAAATAAGTGGGGAGTAGTGGGAGTGAAGAGAGAAAAGTCAAAAAGTTCGTGAATATATGTTACTCAGTCCTGCAGAAAAATTTTTGTCAAATTTTTCAGTGTGAACGGACTTTCGTCACGGCCCTTCACTAACGTAGGGCCATGATTTAAACCAATTTGTAAAGTTTCACTTCCGCACTATACGGGGGCTGGTTGTAAAAAATGTGCAAAAAATTGTTGTCGATCCTTACAGTATTCCTAAAATCTTGTAGATCTACTTCAGCGTTTGAATTTAACATAGCAGTTGGTAAGTGTCTTGAGCAACATGCACACGGTTTTTAATTACTTTTACTTCAAAACAGCCGATTCCGATATTCAGACAAAGTCTACGATAACGACCAATAGAAGTAATAAGGTCAGGGAGTAGGGAACAAAGGATCTTTGACCTGGATTCTTGCTTCTCAATGGAAGAAGCCTCCCAAAAACTAATCTATCTATCTAGAATAACGAAAGAATGACATCCAATGTCTTCAAAAAATGTAGGTGGGGCAACCCCAAAAATGCAAACATTTTTTATGAACATCCCCAAAGATGGACAAAAGTTCCGAAAACTAGATAACGTTAGTGATTGACGTTACCCGGTTTTTAATATACTGCTGGCTTTATCCAACCTTGTGGGATATAAACTTTGAACTTTCTTTGAATCGATTTTAAAATACTTTTGTTGACGAAGCTACTTGTAACGATGAACGATGCTCATCATACAATAATTTACAAAGAAATCTGACCATAATACAGACCTATACACTGCATTTAATGTGAAAAATGTACATTGAAAATTAAGTTCTATTCATTGCAAAAACTTTTCACCTTTCAGCTTTAAAAAAACCGCAATTAAATACGCACTACCGAGCTTTAGAACGAACTCAACTTTAACCAGCAGCTTTACGTACGGTACAATGACTTTAACCATCCTACTTTTTTATTTTACTTATGACAACAACCATCAAAGTTTTATATTACGTGAAGATGAAACCGCCAGCACAACTTATATAACCACAATAGTGCAACTAAATAACAGATTGGACGACTAGAATATAATAATGATGATAATGGTATAGAACGATGGCTTCATGTTATGTGAAAATACAAACAACAACAGAAAAGAAAGTTTTGAGTTTAAGTTTACGCAATATCATCACAATATATTGCATTTTATGTTATGAATAAGGACGACCATTTTATGGTAAACCAACGTAATATCTGCAGGATATTTTGAATAATTTTTATATGGAAAAGTTGTTTTTGTTTTAAGTTCTTTCTATGCAGAAAATTCTCATAAATATTTAATTTTATGTTTATTTGTTTGGATCACCATTTCGTTTTTAGACTCATACGAAGTACCGAAGTCTCATAGATTTGCGTTCGATTTTGTGACATTGATTTCACCAACACAACCAACTTTTTTGTTCCTGGAAGATAATCAAAACTGAGGAGCTAAGTTCTGAAGTGGGTAAATAAGAGCCAGGCTTTCTTAAATTTTGTAAGAGTAAGAGTAAATGACCAGAGCGAAGCGAGAACACAACGTTTTTCATCCGTGAACACATCAATTTCTCCCACTATTTTCAAAACAAAAAGAAAGTGACAGTTGAAGTGAGAAAAAACCCTTTATCACCCCATCTGAGAATACGAATTTGAGAAAATAAAAATTTTCTCACATCAATTGTCAAAAGACAAAAGTCAACAACGCCAATTTCTTGCCGTATTTGAGTGGAGAAAATAGGTTGTTCGCCCACGGGTCTCACGATTGATTTATTTTTAATCCTGATGAGTGGATCATGAGTCCGCCCTAAGTGATTTTTGCACAAAAATCTATTAAATTTTAGCCGATTTGGATAATTTTTCTTGTCGGGCCTTGTACTTTGTATACGTCTATCAGTATTGCTGAAGATTTCCAAGAAATGTAATTTAGATTTTTAGAGCGAATTATAGGAAACGAATGAGAGGAGACGTAGAAGAGGCAAAGGAGTGAGACGACAAAGAAAAGGTGAGACGAAGAAAGAAAAGTCTTTTGACACGATTTCGTACGGGAGTCCGTAGCCTAATTCTCAACTATTTTTCTGTGAATAAGAATGTGGTCGGCGACGCGACGGACAGAACTCACTCCCTTTTTCCATTCGAATTTCGAACTGAAAATGTAATTGGAATAATGACTCCAATTTGTATTCTAATTTCGTAGACAATCTGAATTGCAATTTTATTTCTCAATTTACGTGTGTAGTGTATTCCCTCTGTCCCGTACCCCAATGTCCATTTATACATATAATACGAAATGAATGAACAAATCAAATGAAAAATGACTTATTAATTAAACGGCCATTCTACGGCTATCACAACCATAATGTGATACCATTTTTTACGTAATTATCCAAATTAAACAGATAACCTTTCGAAATTTTGCTTTTAATGTCCGATAGTCATTAATCTTCACTATTCGAGTGTGCCGAACTTATAGGATGGGTTGATGAACTAAAACATGAACGTAGTACACACACAGAACACATCCATACCATATATAACATCATTCACCAATGTGAAAACGGACAGGGACTATCAGATGGTGTTAAGTATTCCAGTGCCATCATATTGAAAGTCAATAAGAATAATGGTCTGTCCGTTCGAAAGGGGTGTCTCATATTTCTGAATACGAAACGATTTTTTTTGTGAGTTGTTGTTGATGATAACTGGTTGTCGGTGGATGCGTTTTGATATTACTGATCAATCATTTTGAAGGGGGTAAAAGGCAGTGAGTTATGAACCGATAAACTTAGTGTTCTCATCCAAGGGCGTACTGTTTCATCACCGTATTAATTACAAAATCTTTTGTTTTAATGGATTTTCAACCAATGTCGTAAAAGTTCAATCATCCATTGAATGGAGTTTGAATGTTCACCATACGTCCAGTATGGCTTACTGTTTTCGTTTACTTTACGTGACCGTATGCCGTTTATGGGTCACCAGAGACTGGAAAATTATTTCGCTGCTGTATGGACACCGAAAATAGCGCACGACTTGTGGACAAGGTTAACGAACATTGTACATGAATAAGCCACAACCAACCATTAATTCTCAAAACCTCAACGAAGCCACCCAACCTCCAGCGAACAGAGAACCCAGAAACAGTTTGGAATAATTTAAAAAATGTAAAAAATTACGTTTTCTCGCTACTATAGGTGGTGTATAGTGTCCGCTTTTCACAATTTTCACTGTTTTAATGGTTTTCACGGTCGAGATGATTTTGTATAAATTGCATAATTTCAACCTAAACGAGGCGAAAATTCTGAATTATTATTATGCTCAACCCCTACGGGACAGTGGTCAGTGATTCTGCAGATGTGTGTTTAACGAATAGTTTCACTTGAAATTAAATTTAGAACTAGTTCATTTGACCGGAAAGTAATTTAGGGAAATGAACATTAAGGTAAGACCGGTCGTCTATTAGGAAATCCGCTTAAATAGCGTAGGACTTCTAAACATTTATGTCATCCTGTATACAAAGCTAACGAATTGGATTCATTTCTTCTTAATGAAATGGTAGTAAAGTAGAAGGATCAACACACAGCAAATTTCGTGTAAACGGAATAATGAATGCGACTGCATTCAACGATCTCCAACAAAACGTAAACTTACCGCCAACATTAAACGACAAACGAAAACTAGCAAGTAGTAAATCACAAGCGAATGAATCAACAACAAAAACTTCAATAGCAATGACAACCACTAATTCGGAAAAGTGAAACTCAAAGTAAAATTGTACGAGCTGCTGATTCGAGTTGACAAACATTTTTCCACAGTTAGAGCACTCATCTTTGTAATGTTTAATTTGGAAAATGGTTTCTACTTCGATGTTGAACAATGTTGAACAAGCATTTTGTGAGTGTATTTTATGCGAAATGGCAAGGGAAACGAAGTCAAACATATAAGTTCTGATTGAAAACTAATAAAGTTGGATGTTGGATTTTAAATTGGCAAAACAACAGGAGTTTGTTTGAAGCTACGGAGTGAAACAAATACGAACTTCAAGCCAATGGCAAGAATATAATGGGTACGGTGACTAACAATCTAAAACCAACCAAAACCCATGAAATTTTAGCACATCGATAATTAGGTACGGAAATTTCAATATTTTCAATAATTTTATATGCAAAAGTCTATCAGCTCTACAGTCAGAGGCTGTGAAATTTCAGCATGAATTTGTTTCAGCTGTTTTTCAGCTGATCCACACATTCAATGAAAACTGTTTTATAAGCTGCTACAAGCACGTACGTAATAGTGGTAAAACTGTATAAAGACGTATAACCAGTTTAGTGGGGATCAGCTTAAAAACAGCTGAAGCAAATTCATGGTGAAATTTCACTGGCTCTAACTGTAACCCAATCATGACTTGTCCCAGTATTTAAAACGTCACATCGATTCGATTTAATACGCCTGTCCGGTTCGCGTATGAGTAGGACAACCAATGAATAAAGAACTGATGTTTGTCATTTTAAACACTGAGAACCTCGTAAACACTAAACGATTAAAATTCCATAAAGATGCTAGTTTTCGAATGTTAGTCACTGTAGAAAACACGGGGATACAAGAATTTAAACGAAAGAGTTCCAATTTGCCCTACATCGAAAAGGATACAAATCAAAACTAGACCAATTTTATGAACACAACTGAACAAAAAAAGTTTGACTCCACACAGTTGCAAAAACCAACAGTTTAACTAATTTGAATATAATTTAATACCAAAAGTTCGCATATGGTTGGTGGCGGTTCTGCTGGACGAGACATTCTCTACACTTATTTGAACAAAAACATTAGATAAAAACTGTGGTCTCAAACGAACGGGTGGTGGTATAACATATGCGGGATATGGAACTGAATGAAACTATTTAAATTCGGACGTGATATCAAATGTTTAATTAAAATCCGGAATGACAAAATCCATATATTGGAATAGACAGTAAGCTGCTATCATTAATAATGGAGCAGATTGTTTCAATGCTATTGGATCATCAAAATTAATAACATGGTTGAATAAATGAATATGTTATAATCGAGTTGACTCATGAAAATTGGTTCTATGAACGCAAATAGACCACTCAATTTAATGACAACGAAAATCTACTTACCATAATGCAATAGATCCCATTATTTGAAGTATAGTCCAATAACAGAAATCTGAAACAATCAAAACGGAAAAAGAGCTTTAATTAATTGAGTTGTCCTTTCATTTAAATTCATTGAGAATTTATTCACAAAAAAAGAGAGAGATACAGCAGCTGCCATTAATAACACAACTTGAGAAAGTACAAAGTACACATTTTGCTGCAGAGAAGATGAAGCCAATTTTTCGTAAATGAAAAATATGTTTCGGCATAAATAATAGCACAAAGAGAAAAAGGAACGTAATAAGAATAGGAGATATTACAAATTGTGAGTCCATAAAAGTTGAAAGGTATTGTTGTTATGCTCGAGAAAAGTACTAAATCAATGGATATGTTATATGTAGTAGAACCATGGTATGTATGATGTATGAAACAACACACCACCGATCCGACGATATACTTATACGCATGCATTGCAAGAATAATGGCAATATGAATTTAACATTTTCTTTTTTTCGTGTGTTATTTTCTGTTTTATATATCCAACATTTTCCGACATATTATTCCATCATATGATGGGTGTACAGTGTAATGTACAGAGAAAAAAAAAAGAAGAAAAAAATGGAAAACGTAGCACTGCGAAAAGCGATTACGACGAACGAGTGAAATATATGTTTTTGAAAAATGTGAATTTTTGCCCGGAATAAATAACTGTCATTCATCATTTTTTTTGAGCCGGAATAATGCTCCCCCCGACGAAACCGTGTGAGTCTAATGTCAGTGAAACGATTGTTTTAAATTGAAGGAGTCACGACCTTGACGGAATGGATTGGGAAAATTTTCTTTTGGAAAACAACCCACTGAAATAGAACGCATTTTCTAGTGGACTTACGTGCCTAGAAAGGTGTTTGTCTCAATAAGACAAAACCACTTTCAAAAAAAGATCCTCGACGCTGCTATGGCTAGTGGTGATCGAAAACCAATACAAGCATTTTTGTTATCGACATTTTTCCAGGTACATGAAACGTAAAAGGTCGTGTGAGGTATCATTAAAACGGTAATTGCATGAACTTTCGGAACAAATAGGGTCTTATTAGGTTTAAATTCGTCCACACTTAGTAGTTCAAAAAAAATTGGTAAAAATATTTGATTATTTCGGTGAAGTTCTAGCGGTTCGTCTGCATCTGAAACGCAACATAAAAACCAAAAAACTGATTTCCCTGATCGCTACTGGTCTCAGCTTCGCAAAGACATCAAATGCGCCTGAGTAGACTACCTATTGTGTAGTGGCATGATGCATGTGGCTAGAATAATTCTAGGGACCTTTCCAGGTACATAAAAGTCTACTGGGAAATGTGTCCGATTTCGGTAGGCTGTTTTTCACAAGAATCTCTCATGGATTAGTAATAAAGCTTTCAAAAGCAACACAATATACGGGACCGGATATAAGAAAAGCTTAATAAAAACGTTGAACGTATCACATAACGAACGAACGAGAGAGAAAATAGATTCTCCACACACCCAGACACAATGAAGAAAACGAAGCCATAAATAGAACCTAAATTAAGTGTACAACTGAACAAGATAGACAGCTCAGAACGGCAAACTTCAGCAGAGCAATAGAATTGCCAATTTCGAAATACCGAAATACTTTTATCACTGCACAATGTACGTTGTTTCCTTATACGTAGAGAAGAATGTCCTAAATTGAAAATCGACTTTCTTTTATAACATTCGTACTGCGATTGTCTTTCCGTGCTCGTAATCTTTTTTAATGTCCTGAATAGCATTGCAATGGGAAATTGTAGTTTATCATGTAAACATCTAACAGTTCTTTGATTACACCCAGGGTTATTGAGGATGAATTTCATTGAAACGATTGGGTATTTGGGTTATTGAACCTTTTCTGATCGATTCGAATTTTCTAATTGTATTACACAGTAGTTTGGCCAGAACTACCACTGTATAGTGTCCAAAAACAACTACTGCTGGAAAACGATTTACTGCACTAACGAATCGTAAATTACAATTCCTCCTTCTCGAATTTCCATTTCAAAAGCCGCTGCGAGAATTTATTTAAATTTCATGCATTATGCAGTGGACATTATTCGAAATCCAGATAGCTGCGGTCTTGATCGTACATTGAAATTCAATTTCTTTTAAATCTCTTCGAGTTTATTGTTTTACTTCGTTCGCTTTCACCCATCCACATCGTTCAGTAACTCTTGGCGAATACCAGTTAAAGTGCTTTCTTTCCGTCTTATGCAATAACAAAAACGAATTAAAATCATTTGAACGCAACAGATATAATACCTAGCAGAACCACTTTAGGTGCCTACTTCAGCAGATGAAGGAATTAATGGTGTAATGCGAATTTAAAAAAAAAAATAACATTAGCAGGTTGTTATACTCTATGGACGACGAAAAAACATGAACCGGTAGGAGGAACGGAGTATATATACATTCACAGCACGTCGTCTAATAAATAGAAAAACGATACCAAGGTGTAAAAAAATCGTGTACAAGGAATACCAAAAAAAGAAATGGCGAGCACCGAACACCCTTTTTGAAACGAGTAGGTATAATCCACCCTTATTTACTCACAACATAGAAACATCTATCACGTATAACACAATTTTGCTGTTACATAACGCGTGCAATTATGTGCCATCGTGTCAGGTGAAACAAATGGAAACGTTCGAAAACCAACAGCAAAATATTCTGCACCCAGATCGTAGATTGTTATCAGTTTCAAAGCTAACTTTTAGTTTCTTCGAGATTAAATTGAAGAAATGGATACTCTCCGAGCTTCATAAACATTTTTGTTTGCTTAACTTTTGCTGGTAGACGTAAACTATAATTATGACATAAACTTACACCACGTCAAGTTAAAACTACGTATTCTATGAAAAGTGCCCAGAAACTGTTGATAAAGTGAGCTCAGAAAGTTGCTGTTCAGCAACTCTTGCATTACACCGTAAAGCTTCTATGTGATCCAATCTCACAATGATAATTCTCTTTGATTCATTTTATACACACATGTGTTAATCTACGAGTTTCGACAATGTCAAACGAGTTTGAAAGACGACATTTCGCATGAATGTTCTTTTGGGAATTATGGTAACCGTTTGTCATTAATCTTTGTAATGTTCAACGATAGATATGCTCATAGACTCGTGCACACAAAGAAGCTAAGTCATAATTTAGTCCTCTACAATTATGTCGAAATTCTTTACCGTTTTGTAATGTACAGTGCACGATATGAGTTTTCACCTTGCATTTTAACATGCTTCTGGCTCACACAGAAGTCCGATAGCCGAAGGAATTTAAAGTAACGAAACACAAAAAAAAGTTGTGGAAAAACAGCAACATAAAATGTAGTTTTTATAGATCGTAAACATGCAATCTAAGTGACGCTCGTCGAGAATTAGAGCACAATGACTTGCTGATATAGGGATGGAGGAGTTTATGTTCATTTCACATACAAAATAAATGGATTTCAGGTCTCCAATAGAGTTTAGAACGTTAAAATTTCACCGTAAATTATACGACATGGGCTTTGTCTGTGGATGGTATTTTCATGTGGGATCAGGATTTCAAGCAAAGTTTAAAATAATTGGTAGAAAACTGTCTGTCAAAAACGTTCAGCTTCAGACAAGTGTATGTAATAGTAAGTTGAAAATAAATTTACTTTCCATCATCGTCGTAATGAAATATGAAGTGGAAACGAGAGCTTACGCTTTTATGAACTTGTCGTATTTCGGGCGTAATTTTAATCATTTTAATGGCATGAAAAACAATTATCCCTCAGATATTTGGAAAGGTAGAAGTTTAACGGATGGATAAGTCTACATTAAATATTTCAACTTTACCTTAGCGAGTCCTGATTTCTCAGTAGGTTTTACGGATATAAATTCGGAAAAACAATCAAGCCTTTAGATGATGGCGCATTTATAAAAATTGCAGGAAACAGGAAAGAAAATCGATTTTGTTGAATAAAAGATTGTTTGTCAACTGTGGATGCTTTAGATCGAGTTTACATGATATTCTTGGCTGAGATGGTTATATTTGACCTTATTCCTTAGTCAATTATGGATAAATACGAAGAAACCAATTCCGCAAATAGAAAGATTGATAAGTTTACCAAGTTTGAACATGGCAGGAGGTCTACAACAGTTATATCATACTCTGGTGTCCCCAAAAATTGTAAAGAAAAGTACACACAATGGATTCCAAAAATTTCAATTAACTTTTCCCCATATTGTGTGCACAAAACGTGCCTTCAACATGCTTTCAGCAATCCAAGCGAAACCGGTGCGAACTCGCCTGGTGATGGTACTTTTGTGGTTTTTAATGTAACCCTGAATTTTACCTTAATTGGTTTATAATATATACAAAAGCCGTATTGTACGTTGTAATGGTTTACAATGTACATTCAACGAAAATGTTTAGGTGTACACTGTACAGGGTAAATGTGTGTTCTACCGTTGTGCATCAGCATAGAGCGCAATAAACGATTCTGCCTTTGAATGCAACGGGTTTATTAAAACAATGTGAAAATTGGTACTGAAAACGTAATGATGCAGAACATTGTCATTTTGTCAGTCTAATATTTGCTGTGGTTTCATGTAAACGAAATTTCTACATTGAGAAAATTGTAGTGTAAAATGCAAATTAAGAAATATTGTCAATTTGGGTTATACGTCGTATTTAAAGCGAGCGATTCCGGACAATTGGACTCGTGTTTCCATGCACACCATTATTAAATAGATTACAACTCGGAACAGTTCTTGGAATTGTTCATACGCTTTTTCAAAGCGCACGACGTTGGCTGAAACTGTCAGTAGGACAATTTTAGGTTAAGCTATCAGATTAAATCTTGCAAATCCAGCAACCATTTTTAGGAAAATATTTTTCTGAATTTGCTTGAATTTTCTAAATTTTTAACGTAAACTAGGAAAAATCTAGGAAAATGTGGGAAAATTCAAGAAAATATTGGAAAATGATTTTATGTACGAGAATACCTCCGAGATACCTCCTAAAAGCCATATCCTTCGAATTCGCCTTCACTCCCTTTGAAAAGACGCCTGCATTTATTTATAAAAATTGATCTGTTCCGATCGATACAAGATATAACGTTGTTGTGCTACAGTCGGCAACTTTGAAATAAATAGCGCATTCTGTTTCAGCAGTTTGTCGGCTGATCCACTCCTTCGAAACTAGAGTGTTTTTACCTCTTCAAACAGTTTTACCACTGACACCACACGGAGTGTGTGTAACTGTTTAATCGCATTTTAAGTGGATCAGCTGAAAAACAGCTGTATGCTTTCCTACGGGGAAAAAATTATAAGAAAACAAGAAAGAGCCGAGAGCTACGTGTGAAGCTGTTCCTCGGTTCGGCTGTTCGGCAGATTGTATGAAAGAAATATTTGATAGGCAGCCAGTAGATAGATACCTGTTAGTAATGCAGTTGTATCATATTTTGAATGTAGCGGCTCTTTGCTTAGCGCTAAATAATAACGATGGATTATTTAACAATATGAGTTCTATAAAACGGAATCGAAACCATTTGCTTTTCGTCGAAATATGAACCATGCTTCATGGAAGCAACTCAACCTAAATATTTGGGTATTTGCCTCAAATATTTGTTGTTGTAATCGATTTTTAGTTGGATTGTGTGACCGTTAATGCCGGACAATAAACGTTTAATTTGTTTACCCACATTAAAACATTATAAAACGCGTACGGAAAAACTAATTTCAACGCCCTTTGACTTTATCCCGAAATCCTAGAAACGTGTGCGCTTTGTTTGAAATATAATCAACCATTTTACGGTACATATACCGAAATAAATGACCGAAACGCCAGTCACACCAAAACGAAAGATAATCAACGCCAAAAATACATAGGAAAAATGGGAACGATGTCCTTCGCCGCCCAGTTTTACACCCTTGTTACACATAATATAAATTAAGTAATCAAATCATTTTATCTAAATTTGTTTTTTATTCAAAATCATGGTGGATCTGCTCATTGCCATTTGTTATTTAGCATGGAGATTCTGATGGCGGTTGTCAGACAAAATTTTATATATGAAATGTGAGAAGAAAAAAAAACATTTTTGCATAAAATATGTTAATAAAAGATAGGAAAAATTACGAGAAACGTAAGCCAATCTTAATGCTGACACACTGTGTGCTCCAGCAGCGCTGCTATTCACCATTCTTGACTGGACAAAGATGAATGATGAATTGCGTTAGATTGTGGCGTAGATTTTTTTTCCTTCTCCATTTAATTAAATTGAATAACAAGACGGAAAATAAAGCAAAATGAAAATATGTTTCGATGTGTGTGACTTCCATTCAAAAGAAAATCTGCGTTGGCATTAAAATACTTAGGAAGTCGCAACGTTAAGCTTTAATGGCGTAATTTTTCATGGTAAAAAATAGGACAGAAGAATGGGTCGTAAATTTTGGGAGAGATTTTCGTAGTACTGAATGGAATTATAATCAAATTTTATGCGATTAAGAAACCTCTCTGTGGAAACAAGTTTTAGTTGTGTGCGGTTGAAAATGTAAGAAAGGAAGGAGTGAATGTACGTAGGAAAACTTTTTGGTTAAAGAAATCCGGGGTGTAATTAAGTTGCGACACGTTTTCTGGCTGTTTCTAGCTGTTCGCTTTCAATTAATATTTTATTAATCAATCAGTACTCGTGCTGTATTAATGACTTTTTCATAAAGGCGGCTCCGTTAATTTCTACATAAATCAAGGAAAATTTAATTTGGTTTCCACGTCGGTGACTACGTGTCGAATGTACATAATTCTCGTATACCTACCAACGTACACCAATCCAAAACTCTAACAACAGCTTAAGTTTTTTTTAGAATCTATTTTTATTACTTAATTCGATTGCCATATTTAGCTGTCAAACGTCATATTATGGTCTCTGCAATATGTTTCAATGCTGGTTGACGCAATTGAAAAATTGATGTATCAATGTCATCGAAATATCTTATCAAATTTTAAGCCTAGCGTAGTAACGTATGTGAACGTCAAAATGCCTTCTGCATAAATAACAGAACATCCCGATGGGGTGATAAATACAAGAAATCTTATTCACAACGTAGGCGAGAAAATAGTCTATTTCTCACCTCAACTGAGACTTCGGGAGATTTTGTTGTGAAAAACATTGACCTCTGGAAAAAAAAAGTTGAAAATTACACTTTTTTGGGTGACTTGTGACCCTGTCTACGTTCTGACCAACAATACATTCGAAAAGAAATTTCCAACTTTGATTCACTTGGTGAACGAATAACTATTGTACTCAAAAGAAAATCTTCAAATTCGTTTAAAATCCTAAAAAAAATCCTTAAAAATCTCCGAAAATCAAAGGGAAATTCAAAATGTCGAAAAAGTCCTTTCGAATCCAAAAAAATCCTCAGAAATCCTTGGAGGATTTTCTTGTACAAAATCCTTTTGCAATCAAAATGCACGATGTTCTGCCGCTCGGAAACATCCTTTCACTCGGAAAAACTTATTTTTGATATCCTTTGATCATGATACACGTCCAGAGACGATTTATTTAATTAAATGTGTGAGCGTGGTATAATAGAGGTGTGGTCGTATGTGGTTAAGAGTCTAGAAATAAGTTAATAAAGGGAAAACCAACAGGTAATAATGTTTCTGTCTTATCATTTCTTTCTAAAGAATGTGTTGTACCATACGGGGTACAGCAAAAACCATCATGACCGCTTTGTTTCGCTCTTTAACTAACATAATCATCTTTCTTAGAAATACGGATGTGTATGGGTTGGGTAACAAGTTAGAAATAATTTTGCGTGGGCATAGAATTTGACTAAAATTTCTGTTTTGGACTTTTGTATGACAAAAGTTCAAGAGTTTTTTTTTCTTTAGACTTTAGCGACTCAGACGTCAGACAAAAGTTTCATTGTTTTCCAATTTGATAGAATCCACCCCAACCTCTACCAATTGTCGAGTGATTATGCCAAATTAATGGAACCGCACAACGAACTGAGGCAATGTTGAGATAACATGTTCAGGTTCACATTGAACTCCAACATTATTATTGCAGGCAATTACAAGTCGCGTTTTAAACTTTCTACTAAATTATAAGGGGGTTAATCAATTGGTGTGGGTAACTCAATCGTCAGTGTCTGCCATAACACGACATTACAGAATGTTAGAAAATCATACCGACATGGAACGATATACCATATATATACGAAAATATGTTACCCTTATTATGGTGTATGTGCATGCACACACCATGTACATATATATAATACCCAACCGGTATCATTAGTTCTAATAAAAAATGGTAAAGCAAACGGACCGTGGAAAATGTGTAATCATATTGAAATAATAAAAGGTGTGTCGCAGTCGCACCACATAAAAAAGCAAACAAACCTGAGAAGATTATAACATTGTGTGGCTTTCGGTTACACATGAAAATGATTATAAATGTGGAAAAAAAAGTTGGATCTTCATTTGGGCTACCTAAATTCATATAAAGGAAAAAATAATCTCCAAGCTGGTAGAACATAAGCTTGCACTGCATTAGTTCTGTACGACGAACAGAAAAAAATAGACGGAAAAAATAAAGGAATTTTGTTGGCAACCCGATGTGTGTATATGTGTGTGGTGGAGAGGTTTTCTTTTTGTACATTTGAAATGATATGTTCATTCAGCACCTTGAGCTGAAATATATTTTTTTTCTTCGGTAAAGTGAGGTGAAAGGAAAACGAATGTTAATTTGCGCATACCATCCATTCACTGCCAAATGATATTATTTCATTTTTATTATTAAATTTAAGAGGGTGGTTTATGAAGAACATAAAAACAGGCGATTGAATATCAGACGCGAAAAAAAACTCGAAAACATTTAGCTTCCAGAAATACAAATGACAATGGAAGAATGAGGCGATAAAGTACAAAGGAAAGACATTTTCATCGATAAAAGAAAAATCTGTAAAAATGCTTACAATGTCGATAATCTTATATGTTCGTCGTCACAAGTTCCTTTTGCTACGGTATAGTACAAATTTATGTCAAGTACACTTCACACAATTTTCTTTTTATGTATATTCGGAAGTCCGTTGAATAGCTTGGAATGAATTTTTTCCTTTTTTTTTAGTTTTTTCTCTTTTTTGCACTTGAAAAGTTAATCACGTTTCGGTTACATAAGAAACTAAAACTAAATCGAACGGCCTTTTTACCACAGAAATACACAATTCAATAATGGACACAGAACAATTCTTGACTGTTTGCTTCAACAAAGAAATATTTTCGCAGAAAAGCTAAGAACCACAAAAGAAATCACCAAAATTTCTATATCAGAAACCGTGAAATGCGGACCGACCAATTTTAAGCAGCCGGATAGCGGCAAATTCAGAGCTACACAACATTCCAATCGAGAATTTCCATACAAATTTTCGCTGTGATATACGTACCCATTCAACGCAAGAGACAGAGAGAATCGACTCTCCAATACGCTCTCACCGGAAAAACACACAAAGAAAATATCAACCCCATGTATCGGTGTACATAAATCTCATCGCAACACACATAAAAGCGAATACGAAAAAGGGGGTGACTCTCTGTATGACTATAGATTATATATGACGACAATGGCGCTGACGACGCGTCGAAATATTTTCATTGTAGAGCGTTTTAAATTAGGAGAATCAGCTATGACGTCAAGCACTGAGAGGCGAGAATAGAGTTTGGTGTATAACATGGCATGATATGTTATTTAAGACATTGTGGGTATAGGTTGAATTTGGACAGAATATGAATTGAATGCAAAATTCAGAGAATATGGACAAACGAGAGCGAAAATATTCGATCGATTATAATATTTTGAAATTAGTTTTGTGCTTTAAAAGCACTTAAATAACATCCATATATAATCTGTTTGTGAAACTCTCGTGTAAGCCGACAATGTTGTTTTTATGTTTATGAAATGTATTTATACGTGCGGGAGGGTTGAATTTATGTATAGCACACATATATAACGTCTCATGTAATGTATCACAGAGGGATAAATATGTGTGCCTTAAGTATAACATGCAAAGACATTTTCAAAGATAAAATGTTTGGAGTATGATTTCCTCTTTGCACAACTGACTGACTATCCGGCTCTTAATAACTTCAATTTAGTAACCCATTTGGTGGAGCAATTTTGTTATTATACATATAATGCAGACAGCGAAGGAATGGAACGACAGGGTTTCAACATTCTCCATTGATACATTGGGGGGTGGGTCGGAGTAGCATAGGCATTACTGGCACGATTATAATTCCGAAAACTTTATTCAAATTGAAAATACTTTTTTAATCAACTATCAAATTGATATTAGACGGATTGTAGATGCGAAAAAAAAAGTTTTGTTTCTGAGAAATGGTTTTAGTTTTCCCCGTTCCCGAGTTCTTTTATTGCTTGTGGCTTTATGCCAGAAAGTATTCTATGAAATATGAAGATATTTTCCGATGAATGGTTGTATGTATTGCGTGCTCCATTTTATAATAAACCGAAATCCGTATAACGAGACCTTTTCAGCAGGCTGTGTGTAGACCATGTACCATGTATCCACATGACGCCTTGCTGTTTATGTAAAATTTGGAATACTTTTTTCTTTGAGTCGCAAAACAAAGAGATTTATTACTTCCCATGCAGGAGAATAGCACAGGTCTAATAAATCTACAGTTATGACACTTTTGAACTACTTAATGTTACATAAATCTTTCACACTCAAGCAACCTATCGTTCGGTTCACGTGTTTTAAAGGTCATGAATTAAAATTGTAACGCCTTTTGCATACATTATTACTCAAAGGGTAGTGAAGTCAACCCGATTTCTGACATAAAACGTGCTCTGTTATCAAAGAGTTACACGCGGTGATTATATATCCGACAACTGTGGACTAGTATATGATCGCTAACTCAACTATTAACTTCTGAAGCAGCGTGCACGGTAAAAGTTGGTTGGGAACGAAGTTATAGAAAATGTAAACTTCCCTTTGATGTTTTCTTTTTATGGAAAGTCCCAAAGTAAGATTTAGCTGTTACGGAATATTCAAAAGATTGAGAACGCGATGCAAGAGTTTTGAGCAAAAGTTTTCAGTTTGGTTCTTTTTCCTATTAGCTGGCTCAATCCAACGAAAACCCACACACAATGATTTTGCCTCGTTTACCTCATATCAAGGACATTGGTAGTCTAAATCATTTAGTTCTGGTTAACATCAACCTGATCTTAACTGGAAACCGAACGTAAGAACCTGCCCTGATTTGAATCGGGTTTTCTCAGGTTATTTTCAGGTCAAACCGAAAATTCCTGGCGTGGCCTTGACCTGAAGTTACCAGACTTGAAATAAAAATTTCTGGTTCAGGTTCACGACCTGATTCAAATAGGGTTTCCCATATTATAACCTGACCAGTTGCGAGCATTGTGCTTTATTGTTTGCTATACTATGAGAGAAGCGCCATTTTTAAGGAACAGCTGGTCCCAGTTGAGACAAAGTCTCGTTTGTTTCCGATTATTTCCTTCTGAAATGAAAACCTGGCCTGATTCGAATCAGGGTTTCTCAAGTCATGTTCAGGTCAAACCGAAAATTTCAGGTCAACCTGAATTTGGCCGGGACCTAACCTGAAGTTACCGGACCAGAAATAAAAATTTCGAATCAGGTTTTCTCATATACAAGTTGAGGACAGGTCCTGTCCTGAAGCTGACTTGTTGTGATCATTGCTTTATTGTTTACTATACTAGGAGAGAAGTGTCATTTTTAAGGAACAGCTGGTGTATCTTCGTAGAGTTGCCGAATATTTACTGTAATGGAACATTTCTTTGGGATAGAAATGAGGGACCGTTTACTGTCCACATAACCTTTCACGACTATAGTATTCTAATAACACATAAGTCCAAACTGATCACCATTCACAACAGAAACCCAAACATCAAGACAGAAAGCGATTTTTCTTTCCTTGATTGAATTTCCTACGAATTTCCTCTTTTTCTTACTCAAATGTTCAACAAATTGAGGTAATAAAAGGTATCACTGTAAACCGTTTATCGACCGGCAATAGAATCAAATTCGGATTGAATTGAATTGATCAAAACCAAGAACATTCGATTGGAATAGCTCTCGTATCACATCCAACACATAATATAAAAATTGGTTGTCAAGTTTTCCACAATCTTCAAGTATATATTTTCGCTTAAAAATCATTAAAAGTAAACCTTCCCGTCATATCGGTGCAATTGAATTGCTTTCATAAAATGTTACATTTTTGTTCGACGTTTCGTCTGCACACAAGCAAGACATTTATTTCCAATTTTCTTCATCCTCATATATAATATACATCCAATCCATGTAATAATGTTAATATTAATATTTTAAGAGCACTTTAACCGTCCAAAAGGGATATCGATTTCCATTGATATTGACAAACACATATCGAACAGACTTGACATTTATGTATACAGAAAAGAGTTTTCTGCGAGATTTCGATGGTTAGCTCTGATAAGTTTGAATGAGAATGTCTATTCCCAAATGGTAGAAAAGGTTAACACTATCATCATAACCATCACTATGTAACATTTACAATAATCGATCGATATAAAATGCTTGTTTGCTGTATCCTATCGAGGATTGCCTGGATACTTAAAATGTTTTCTTTCGGTTTCGGATTTGATAAAATAGTCAAACCGGTCTTATGGATTATGTTAAATTATATTCATGCGAATCGTGATTGTATTACATTGTGTCAATAACGATTGTTTCAGCACACACTACGCAGTTCCAGTTATACAATTGGAATAATTTGCTTGTTAGTATGGAGATAAAATGATAATATTTTATCGACAATGAAAAGGAAATGTTGTGAGCTATGTGGAGCGTGTAGTAAAGTGCTTTGTTTTGTGGTAAGAAAATATACCGTCGTGATTCTATTGATGAAGACAACGCTGATATGATATATGATATATGATATATGGAAAAACAGATTGATAGTCATCTGTCTCCATCTATATGTATCCGAATATTGTGCTGCATGATCTGTTGATGAGATTAAAATTTTATCACATACGCGCGATGTTCGGATGTCAAAATTACTTAACTAGAAGAATAATTCAAAAATTACACTTCAGTTCTAAGTTGTTGTCTCGTTTTCGCTTATGTGATAAAATAGAGTACACACTTGTCACTATCAGTCTCGGCAAGCCTCGACTTCTTCGTGACAAGTGTGTAATATATATTAATGCCCAAGGGGATTACTACCAGATAGTAATTCTTAAGGGATTATGTTTTTATGTAGCTAGAAGGAATCGAAGAAATATAATTCTTTCAGGGCAGGGATTAATTTGGGAATAATCAATGATATTAGGGTTTCAGAGATGATAACGTAGCAAAATTAAAGGTAATTTTTGTTTAGATTTTCTGGGCATTCAGATTTCAGAAAGTTTTGAGAATGGTTCTAAATTCAGTTCAAAATTATCACTTTCTCATAAAAGCAAGACGAAATCCTTTGGAATGCATAATGATTTAGAGAATTAAGAGAATGTTTAGTTTTACACGGTGTGGTTGAACAAAGTCTAATCAAAGTCTCCTGATCGACCTAAAGAAAGAAAGAAGTCCGCGTGCGGTCTTTGAGATAAAATCAATTTTATGTAGTGGCGTTGTTGTAGCATGCGCAGATATTAATGTAGGGCACCAGAACAAGGATTTTTAGGTATCTATATCCTTGTTCTGCCGCCCTACATTCATATCTGGACCCGGCATGCTCAACATCCGCCATTGTAACACCTTCAGTTTTCCTCTAAGTCTAACTTTTAGTCCTCCTTCTGGACGCAGAACGCGACTTTCAGACCAATGGTATAGCATTTCAGAAACAGGGAGCCAGTCCAACTAAAACATACTATACCGCCTTTCCAGAAGAGTCGACACAATTTTTGTTGTGGCCTAGTGATGCTTAAAGTAAAGTTGATAAAAAACATAGCACGTAGCATGGAATGATCGGTATCGTTGGAAAACTAGTGACATCAGCTACCCGACACACAAACAAAAACAGAAAATAATGTTTGATCCGGATCTGTTAAAATGACATAAACTTTCACTTTCAATTTATCTCAAAAACCGCCCGCCGACTTTTTTCTTTCTTTAGGCCTAAAATGATCAAGAGATCATCACCAATAGTAATTAGGGAAAAAAATACTTTGCAATTGTTGCAATTACTTTTTTAATTAGACTTTGTTCAACCGCACCGTGTTTAGTTGATGGTTTACACGGTTTTTGTTCTTGTTATATAAATTTCTTCAAAAAACCTATTCTTTGGTTTTGAAAACAAAAAATTCTCTGCTGGTAGTAAGTATGATCCTTCTGTCTTGCAATTTGAATTTCTACATAAATGCATTTCTAATCCCACGTGGAAATAATGTCTTTGGATCGTCGTAACTACAATCAAATCTCGTCATCTCTCATTCCTGATTTTGAACTAAGGCATCGAAAGATTAAAATTTAATCACTCTAGCACCTAATGATATGGGTTTAAATCAAATCTAGAGGGAATTAAATTTTAATACCGAAACAGATTCTGTTGCGTCCTGTTAATTCTTAAAAGATTACAATTTTCCACATTTTCCAAAAATTAACTTTGGGTAAATTAGGGAAAATTAGAGAAAATACGGAAAAAGTTTTTCCTATAAATAGCACCTAGGTGAGAGTGTTTTGATCCGAAATGTTTTTAGTTTTGTAAAATTTCGATTGAAGAAACTTTGAATTTAACCGTCTCTCTTAAACGCGCAGAACTTTAACGTTGAAATTTTGTTTGAAATAACTATCGCCAAACTATCGCGTTATCCATAACAGATGTTAATTTCGTGTAACATTCTTCCACTTATAATTCAAACGAATCCAAATTTCCTTGATTTAAATTTTCGGTTAACTACTGAATGGTTAGTAGATAATATGTCGCAACTGAGGCAAAAAAAAAAACTTTCTCTTTTGTACACAACAAACCTGACATTAGCAAAAATCGATATCCAACCACGAAAAGCATATTATCAAAACAATGTTGGACTTGCATGTGTACCGTGTGGCGATAGTATCAAATATAAAAATACTAAACGACTTTTGTCGGTGTTTAATGACTTCGTGTTCAACAAACTGGTTGGAAATATGAAACGGGCTATAATTTTGGGACAAAGAATTTGAAGAATTTACCCTAGTGAAAATGTTCTCTGGCATTCAACGTACAGCATTGATTATAGTATTTATAAGAGTTAAAAACTTGTCGTTTCCGTGTTTTAAACACTTCCGTTTGTCTTCATTAACTTTAGTTTTCCAATGGAGTATCTGACTCCATGAGAGTAAGTTACAATAAATTGTGTGAGTAGAAAATCCCGGGTCTCAACTCGTTCAGTCCAATTTAATCTTTTTAAGCACTCTCTCAGAAAGTCAATCGCCGTAGCTTAAAATTACAAATTAATAATTTTGTAATCAGGCAAATTGAATAAAAAAAGGACAAAACCAATCTAATTTCATAAGCCAGAAATATCAATAAAAAATGTTCATTTCAGTTGCTCCAAAAATAGACAACGAACTTTTTTTGTGGTGAAAATGGTTCGCTGCAAAAGTACACACGCTGTATTATAAGATATACACAATGGAATACAGTACCACCGCGGCAAGGGCAACAATGCCGAATTGTTAATGTGGTTTAATGCTTCGTACCTTCTTCTGTACATGTACATAGAGTCGGAATCAAATGTTTTAATTTTGCATTTCGATTTAATTTTAGATTCCTTTTTACCCAATGGGGATTTGCATCTATAAATAAATTGGAAATACTAAGAACGAAATTTCCACGAAAAAACACAACAGAGAATCAATTTTCCACGTTCGCATAGTCGTTAATTCGTACAGGCTTAAAAAATAATTGAGCAAATAAAACCCACGTTCGTACGGTCTTGAGAATCTCAAGTTGTGTTTATCAATTAATCACAAAAAAACGTTTGGTTTTTGTATATGAAACAAAAAATGTTTACTCAGACGGAAACAGAGAAACTGTGCAGGACCTCGTTTCGTTTCTTCCCTCTCAGGGCTTATTTTTGGAGAATTTTATTTCTGAAAAATCCGGAAAGATTTCCGAAAAATACGGAAATGGCTTCTAGAAATTAGGAAAGAATTCTCAAAAATTCGAAAACGGTTTTGAAAAATTTGAAAAGAGTTCCAAAGAAATACGGATAGAGATCTGAAAAGTTATGGAGATAGTTACTAAAAATTCGGAAAGAGTTCCAAAAATTCGGAAATAGTTACAGAAAATTCGGAAAGAGTTCTGAAAAACGTTGAAAGAGTTCCGAAAAATTCGAAGAGTTACCAAAAATTCAAAGAGTTCAGAAAAATACGGAAAGAGTTCAGAAAAATACGGAAAGAGTTCAGAAAAATAGGGAAAGAGTTCCCAAAAATTCGGAAAGAGTTCCGAAAATTCGTAAACAGTTCCGAAAAATACGGAAAGAGTGAAAGAGTTACTCAGAATTCAGAAAGATTTAAAGTCGGAGCATTATAATTTGATCGATTCTACTCATTTAATTCATTTTTAAATAATTGTAGTTTTCGAAGAAATCATTTCGAAAACATTACAGTATAAAAGCTTAGACACGTGCATTTGAACGGATTACCCGCAGGTATACCGCGAGTAAACAGCTCTAATGCGCATGTGTAAGCTTTTATACTGTAATGTTTTCGAAATGATTTCTTCGAAAACTACAATTATTTAAAAATGAATTGAATCGATCAAATTATAATGCTTCGACTGCACTAAAAATTCGGAAGAGTTACTAAAAATTCGGAAATAGTTACTAAAAATTCTTAGAGTTCCCGAAAATTCGGAAAGAGTTTCCGAAAATTCGGAAAGAATTACTGAAAATACGGTTATCGTTTCCAAAAATTCGAAGAGTTCCAAAAAATTCGGAAATAGTTACAGAAAATTCGGAAAGAGTTTCGAAAAAAGCTGAAAGAGTTCCCAAAAATTCAAAGAATTCAGAAAAATACGGAAAGAGTTCAGAAATATAGGGAAAGTGTTCACAAAAATTCGGAAAAGAGTTCCCTAAAAATCGGACAGAGTTTTTCGGAATTTTTTGAAACTTTACATAATTTTCCGAATTTTTCTAAATTAAAATTCCAAAAAATAGTCCCTGTTCCCTTTCCCTTGCAGATCGAAAATATATATAAATTTTGCGTTAAAGCTGAAATCTCAACATTTTTTGGTTCGATATTCTGTTTTATATACCCAAAAAACAACATTTACGTAAGCTTCGGTTTTCAATTACGATTCAACTCATTCCCCTCCATTTAAAAATTGATCTGCCACACAGCCCAAAACATATCTAAAACTAATCCGTATATGAAAAAAGTTTTCCTTGATCCTAACGAAATCTGCTCAACATTTAAACACATTCCGACCGAGCATATTCTATCACATGGATAAAATCTGCTGTGGTGTAATCTCAGCACAAAAAAGGAGTCAAAAGCAACGGTTGAACTTTTTTTTATATTTTAACAAAATCCCTTCAGTGATATGGTTCTGATATTAAAGTTATTTTCGCACTGTACGACCACATAAACATAATAAGCCCAAGGGATGGCTTCGTAGGCAGAAAATGTTAGGTGCCTGCTTACTTTGAATATAATACACTTCGTTCTTTTCCTGTATATACTAACTATGACGGGAAAAAAACACACAAAATAAACACGAACACAACATTGATGCCTTTATAATGGGATAGAGAGAGCGTAATAATAATAATAATAAACCAACAAACAACACAAAATATTCCAATTTTTTTGCGGTTTATTTCATACAATTTCATAGAAAATCCCCCCATTAAATTAATTGATTTTCTACGTCAGATGGTCTCTTCAAAAACATACGACAATCGGGTATATTTTGAACAAAAACTAATGGAATCTGAACACAGCGAAAATATAAATTTTTTTGTCGTCGATGTGCTTTCCGTTGTGATTAATGGACATCTTACCAATGAAAAAAAAATCTATCCAAACGGTCAGCGACAGTGAATAAATGGGTTAATATAAGTAAGAAAGGCAGACAGTGTCATTGGAATTATCTCAGTGAAAAATGAAAAGCTCCGAGTGATTCAATACGACAACAGAAAAAGTCGAAATGAAAGAAAATTGTTCTCTCCCCTGAATGCATATCTGGATCCATGCTGTTCCAACATACACACACAATACGGAAAACTATATAGAAAAAGGCAAGGGTGGCAGAGAGATCAATAACGAAACCACGCCTTTATCGCTCGCATCGCAATTATGGGGATACATGAGTTGTGTATAGGTCTCGCATAACCGTTTGCAACGCAGTATATTTTCGATATAATAGAAGAAGTAGAAGCGGCAGTAGAGGAAACAGAAAAATGATTTCCAAAACGTTTTGTTCATCGTTAGAGATATATCAAAGGAGACGAGGAACGTTAGTTTGAAAAGCTCTAGAGAAAAGTATGGGAAAAACAAAACTCGTATCTTTCCAGCCTATACAGAAAGTGTAGAGATTTTAACCCGAACAATGCCGGAAAAACTATACAATTTGCCGCAGAATGTTCGAAAATATGAAAATTGTAACTGTGTGTATAATGTAGAGGTAGATTGTATGCCATTAGTTGTGTGCACACAGTATAAAACAGATGATATCCCCAATGGACTTGCGTCAGTGTATACACCTCTCCACAATTTTTGGAAGGATATATTTTCCTCTCATGTGCTTCGGCGATTATGTAATTGTTTGTGGTAACCGGTATTAGGAGATCAATTTTGAATGAAAATGCTGAAAAGCTTTACTTACACATACACACACTTACACAGAAGCCGGAAAATGATGGAATAAATTCGGCAACGGTGCAAGGGTAAATATAATAATACATAAAAGGACCGTCGTCGTACATAAAACGGAGATATATTCCACAAAAGGACTTAAAAATAATAATATCTGCAAGCAATCATGTGTTCATTCAAGTAGAGTAGAAAATTGTGTGTATATTCATAGGGGGTTAATTATGTATTTTCCGTACACACACCGGTGGTATAGTTATATTACGAAGTTGAATGTTGTTATATAGTACGCACACCGAAAAAAACACCGGGTAAAAGTTCTAAGCACAAAATATTTTTGCATATTATGCGAGCTGTGAATTTTGTGAAAGTTGAATGGTGTCGTCGTGGTACATTTTACCTCAAGAAGACGACAAGTGTCAGTTATGTGGTACTTCAATAGCTCCCGTACTCACGTAATATAACGGAGGCAAATATGCATCATCTGTATAATGGAGATATCTATCTCGCATGTACACAGTGGTTTATTGGAATTCGTTGTTTTGTTTATTCAAAGGTTATCTCTTCACACAGCACCCAATAAGTGTACGGGCGGTGTGTGCACACTAATGTAACAATTATTAATATATATAAGAGTGGCTGGTTGCACTCCAATTCTGAATCACACACATGAATATTTATTGCGTTATACATCCTATATTGTACGGCATGGCAGCCAGGGATTATGCAAAAATTTTGTGTGTTGGCCAAACAAAGCCACGTAATTCAGGTGTAGAAATTGTGTCTCACATTGGGGGATTTGCTTGTGCATAAATTTTATACAAATGAGAAGATAAGAGGAATTGGATTGCGTTTCTGCAATTAACATCGTTCTGCTTTCGTTACCGGTTACAGCAATATTATATAGACTCTTGTCGTGAGACACACAGTGTTCGTTACACACAAGAGATTTATTGAAGTGGATTTTATGGTTTTTAATGGTTGCCGGAGGGTGATTTTTCTTCATTATATCTTTATAATATTTCTGCCGGTTTTTTGAAGATTTTGCGTTTTATATCTCCTTCAATGATTTCGAGAGATGTACGAAGGGAGATAATGATGACAATAATTTTTTTACGACGCCAAACGTTTTCATTTCGTCGAGTGCAAACAATGCGAGGTATCCGATAACAATCAGTGTTTAAATTACGGGAACAAATTCTTACAGCGTTGAATAAGTTAAAAAGCAGGCGGGAGCTGTTGTAGTACAATTAGACATTTTTTTCGCTAATTTTTCTGACTTTCATTGGTATTCAAATTAGTTGCTGTCGAGTGTCATATTTGATTGGAAAGAAAATTGATTATTGGTTCTCCTTCTCCCTCCGGTGTGTGGAAGTCTTTATAAAAGCTCGTCGAGATTCCGATATTTGTAATAAGTAAATATCAACAACAAGCAGACCCGCCACCGACAATAACAACACTATAATGGACAGATTAGGTCCAGGTAGCTCAATCGGTAGAGCATAGGACTCATACCCAAAAGGTCCCGGGTTCGAATCCCGGTGCAACAATGCTTGCCTGGTTTTATTCTAATCACTTGATTAGTTTTCTAAATGGCTGTACGACCGTAACAAAGTTGCAAATTTTAAGAAGTCAAACATTTGATTTCTTCGCAACCATAGCGCCATATTGACATAATGTCAATGACACAATTCATAATATACAACATACTGTAGGACAAGCGCCATCTATGACTCGCATACTAGTGGCTTAGAGAATTCACAACATGTGGGACGTTTACACGGTCGATTTGTGAACTAACTGAGTCGGGAGAAAAATAGCAGTTCATACGATCAAGTGACTTATGCGATAGCACAACAGGCCTACCAGAGGCTTAGGTGCTGGGTTTAACCCCCTTCCCATCTAATCCTAATCCTATGATCAGCCGAACTTTTAGTCATCTGTCATGGACAGCCACGACAAAAATAAGCGACGAACTTTGATTAGTGCTGTCTTATACAGCGAAATTGATGTTCAAACAAATGAAGTAACAGATTTCCAATCAAACACCAGACAATACTTTAATCAAACGAAGAACAAGATTTAGTGAATATATCAGACCTATCATTTATTAAATGTTAAAATTCCAGTTAGATAAATACCTATTGATACACAGTGCAAACACCGCTAAAGGATTTCCATTAAAATTGTAACGGTGCCTTTCCATCAATAACCTATTCAATTTCGACAAATGACTGCTACAAACGCAGCTTTTACATTATAAAAACCTCAACAATTCAACCTCAACCTTAACAATACCAAATCGTTTTCAATTTCAATAAACTTTCACGAAAACCAGCCGTTCTTTTACATTTGTAACTTTGGAAATTCTGAATGCGATGCCGATGATATTGCAAAAAAAATTTATTAAATTTTACGAGATACACAAATGGAACGAAAATAATTTCAATACGAACGGCTTTTCGAGGTTCAGAGGTGGTTGCGAAAAGAAAAAGTTTGACGCAGAAAACGAAAGGTGTGCTAAAATTGAATGTGTTGTGTGTTATCAACGTAGTACTGACGTAGTTCAGTCGTGTGAAACTTTATTATCAATCGAAAGGAATGTAGAAAAACGAGAAACCAAGAACAAAGATACTGAAGACAGATTTCTTGGTCTAATCTGTTTTTGGGTAACTTTGTCTACATGAAACAGGAACAAAGTGTAAATGGAACACCAATGGAACGATGTAAAGCTCGGAATAGGTCGACCGCGGTCACAAATCAGTAATACCCGGTTTCAGGTCAAGTAGGTAATTTTATTAAACAAACCTGACCGGATCCGAGCCTGGTTTCAATCAAACCTGTCAGATCGGGTTTTAGGTAGCCCGAATTTTTCATACTAATTTTCGGGTAAATCTGTCAGATTTCAGATCAGGTTGGGCCTCATCACTATAATCAGGTTTCAGATAAAATCAGGTGTCAAGTCAGGTCGAAATTGATTGATCAAGATCAGGTATTTTCAGTTCAAGTCCAGAGTAAACTGACCTGTACCGATCTTTGATGCACGATACACGACAGTGTAGTTTCTTATGTGTCAGATAAAGGAATCTAAATCATTACTGTTATTAGTTTATCGTCTATCGTGCCGTGCGTACTTTTTACCACGCTACTCGATGCTACTATTAACTCACATTTTCAATGTATATCGAGGACATTGTTTGTCGTTTCAAATAACTGTAATACGATTCAAAGTAACGAAACGAAAATGTTTGTTTAGCTCTCTCCCCACAATTCATATTTTCGGTTACGTCACTGTCAACAACTGTTTCCTTGTCAGCAATTCATATTCAATCGCTTCGAAGACATTAAAATCGAAATAAAAATCGTGTCTGCTGTTTCGATGCTAACGCATTTCCGACACAGAAATCCTTATCCCACTACGCAGGGATTGAAAATGAGACGATTCACAGGTTCTGGGTGAAATGTTGCCAAATTTATTGCGACATAGCCTGTGCATATATGTATATGCATAATACCAACTCACAATCACATTTGGGAAAAGAAAAATAAATTCAAACAAATAAAACGGAGCCCATCCTTTATCATACCCGTACCACCATGTTAGCAACGTGCAGAAATTTATTCCACACCATAAACCACAATTTGATTAAGATAACAGCGCATAGCTACATATCTATATACAAGCATACATCCATACGGAAGAAGGCATTTAGATCCGAATCAAGACTCTCTTTTTCCCTTTAAAATACAATCAATCAATAAATGAAATGTTCTCGGAAATAAAAACGCACATAAAATCCACACGTACTCGGTCACGGTGCAAAACAACTCCCTTTTTTTCTTTAAATTTATTACATAACTTTGTTAAAGTCGATGTGCTGTATCGGGTGGATTGTATGCTCAAGACCATCTGAACCTAATGGGTCTTGTTGTCCTCAAAATTTCGTGACAATATGCCTTATATGCCATAACTTATACACACCATTTTCCATGGAATCGAATTTATGTTCTCCTGCTTTTCCTTTCGTTACAACAAAAGCTACAATGCGGAAGCTATCATTTCACACATATGCTTACTCTCAAAACAAAAAACCCTCTCACTAATTCGCGGTGTGTATAATGCCATCCAATGAAACAAAAAACATTCGAGTTTACATTTTGAAACAGTGGCCGGAAATTGCTTTACACTTTTTTGTTTTTCGGGTTGGGTGAAGTGAAGATGACTGTGTAAGTGTGTTCAATGTACAGTTTTATGTGCAGACAATTTTACACAAAATCCGAGACCGTTTATTCTGACACCGAAAGAAAAATGTAAATTTATTCGATCGCACACCTGAAAAGTTTGTCTTCATTTTGCGTTTCTGACTGGCGAAAGCGATTAGAAAGCAAACTTTGGGGGCAACCTTTATCGCTTAATTTTTGTTTCTGTTTCGCTTTGTATAATTAATGTGTAGTCAAATTGTTACCCCAGCCCCAAATTACTGAATTTATTCAAGTTCATTATCACATTCTCATTGTCACCGATAAAAATTAATTGGAAAATTATTCGAAAGTTAAGTAAATTCAGCAGACGTATCGTTTAATATAGAAATTCATGTAGGGTCTCCATTTCAGGCAATCAACGAAAGTTTAAGCCAGAAATGGGAGTTGAAACATCATTAACTTTGTTCACAAAGCTTTAAAATGTATCTGTGTTTTGCAAGAATGAACGAGACCTTTATTTGCTCACACTTATCGATGTTTGATGTTTGAAACGTACGTACCAAAAAGCAAACCCAATTCTACATCTTAAAAGAATGGTTTCTGCCACTGTTTCCATCTTACAGGCATTACATGCATCTTTCAATGCTTTGGATTCTCCCATGCACTTTAAAATTCCACATCTCTTCAGTTCTTGCGGACATAGAGGGAAAAGGAAGGCCTAACCTTCTAGAGATAGATACAGATAGAAACAGACTCCCGAATCCATTCGTTATCTTTTAGTCAAAAATAGTTTATTATGCCACCGAAGACAAATGCTTTTTTAGGCACATTGTGTGTCTAAAACCATTTATCACCGAGTTGCATACAACGTTTTTCTCAATAGAGGCACCGAAACTTCCATTTTTCTTCACTGGAGTTAGAAGTCGATCAGAATTGATCTATCCTCTATGTTATCTACCTCTCAATCATCGGATAGTCATCTGTTCTCAGCAACAACAAATCCAATAAAATAATCCATTGTTTTCGGTCGGTAAGAAGTAAGTTCAACCAAACTAAGGAAAAGAGTTCCCACACTAGAAAATGTATTCAACACACTGTCATCACCAAAGCCCACCAAAGATTTACGTACAGGCATAGGTTTCTTCCAAGGTGAAATGAAATATCAAACCGTCATCCATATAGAGCCATAACCTCAACACTATTAACAATGCAATTGTCAAAATAACAAAGGAGAATAAGTTGTAGTTCTCTGGATGACATCGGTTCGTGTACGTTTCATTTTGTTCGACTGAACCGTTGCTTGGAAGAAACCTATTGAAAATAGAGAAAGAAATTTAATCCAACGAAAATCGGTGACAGCTGGACCACGACAGTTAAATACGAATAACCAGTTAATGAGTCTCTGACCAGTTAACCTTAACTATGGGTTCTCAAAATGAGAGGAATTAAATACAAGTTGAAACCGATGCGCTACTATCCACCTTTAGAAGGCCTCGTTAGCATAATAAGGCAACATGAAATAAACAGAAACCCGATTACCGCCGAAATAAGTAAGAAGATCGTGTCATCTGTTATCGACAATCAAAACTAAATGATTACCTCCGGTTGAAGTTGGCTTATATAGAAGCACTGTATGGTTTATCTATTGAAATAAAAGATTTTGAGTAATCAATCGGTTGAAAATATTTCGAACAGGTGAGGTAACAGATTCAAACATTACATTTGCGATCATGCTTGCTGTATACTACCTGTTAAATCAGTCTTCTCGCCTATCTTACAAGAATCTCATTCTAGCATACACTCAGAGTGAGGATATTGTCGTAACAGTTCAATGTACTCTAATTTGTAATGGGATTTAAAGGGAATGTCGGCAGGTAATGGTTATTAGCATTTTTCATATCAAATTACTTTGCAAATTATTTTATGGTCTGAGTGAGCAAATTACAATAAATTGAAATTTTCGATGATTATTAGCCACAATACAGAAATTAAATTCTTTTTGTAAACTTGACTCGTTTCTCCATAGTGCTGGATGATTCAGTATTGTTTGAGACAGAAAAAAAATTGCGCTGACGCATAGAAATCGTGATGAAATTGAACTTTCATTTTTTTTTTTTTATAATGCGAACAGGTTGAGATGGACACCAATACGTTTGATGCATCCAATAAGACAAACCAGTTGGTATTTAACCGAATTTCCAATTAGATTTTCCACGCGGATATTAATCTGATATCCAATTCCGTCTATTCGATAATCCAGGACGTATAACCTCAACATAATGGAAACAAAATTTCGATGGGCCACCGTCAGTGGTCATCGAAATATGAAACGATAAATTATTTTCCAACAAAACGATCGATTTATTGAAACTGTGCTACTGTAGTCGAACTAGAACGGTTTTGACCTGAAGAATATCCCGAACGAATTCTCAAGAAAATCCATAATTTTATCGTTTCATGACGAGAATAAAAACGCCGCAACATAAAAATCAATAATGTAAAAGACACAGGGGTGTAACTTAGAACAATTTTTGATTTTTGTACCAGCCCTGTTGAATGTCGTTCAAAAACATCGAATCGTTTTTTAATTTTCTGAATGTTTTCGGCAACAACGATTTTCTGTTATAGTAACTTTTAATTGTCTTCGGCAATTGCCTAAAATCGATGGCATTTTACGACAACTTTTATGGTAAAAGACCAACCGAATCCTTTGCACTCACCAGTTTCAAATGTTCCGTGCTACCAATTATCGATCGAATCCTCTTTCTAAGTCGGAATCACAAATTAACAAAAAAATTAATCGTCAGATAGATTCTGATACTGCAAAAATGTAAAACACTTTTAGTTAGAGAAAAAATAATTTCTACGACAAAACAATGTCTGAATGACAGATGGCTGAGGTTGATGGTGAGACAAGGACAGCAAACTTTCTAATTTCGAATAATATATTATTCGCACATTGCTGTTGCGCCATCTCTGCAGAAAGGTTAGAATTTATGTTTTAGAAAAAAGTGGGAAAAATTCAATTTAATATTAATAGTGGTCGTGCTGAAAGTCGAGTCGCTGTTATGTGGAAAGATGACGGATCAACTACAGGATCCTACCAAAGATTTAATTTTTTCCTTATATTTGTGAATCGTATTGAGACATATAGTCAATGCATTGCATTTGAAATGGGGAGAGTTTTTTGTATCAAAATTGTCAATTTTTTGTAAATCTTCTCTTGATTCAATTTTCTCAAATTTCGTACATTTGATTTGGTAATGAACCATTTTTAGAGTTTTTTCGAATATTTTTTTTCGACGATTCTTAAATTCTTCAATTCCATTTCATAGATCTTAACGAGAACTTTCCAAAGAAGCTCTATTTGGTGAAATTGTACCACTTTTAGATGAAATTGAACAAGGTTCTTTGTTTTACGAAGGAAAGAAATAGAAAATTCCAACAAGAGGAAAGTTTTGCGATCAGAACGTAGCGAAAGCCAGTCGGAATTTCCTATTTTCTTCCATCGTTAAAAATAACGTTTTTCACCTTTGCGAGGTGATTGGATGTTTTTCTTCACGAAACAAAAACATCAATTTGTTACACCATTTTTCTGAAGTCATGCTTAAAAATTCGTCGTAGATGGACTTACCTCACTAAGCCACTCAATAGAACGACACTGCTGACCAGAGATATAGCAAGTGGGGTGTTTTTGGAAAGCTGAAACTAGCATCATAACAAAATTAAGCAGTTTGGCTGCGAAAAATTATCACGAGTGGCCAAATAGGAGAGAAAAATTGTGGGCCACTGTAAAGGTATTGGATATTGGTAGAGGTAATGTCACTCTACTAGTACAACAAATTACTAAATCTGTGATTCAAATATCACCGCCTGTAGAATTTTCCAAAAATTTTCATTTTTCAACTGCAACCAGTGCACTTTGCATCCATGGGACAAATTTTTAATAACATAACTATCAGAATTCCATACCCTTTCCATTGCAACCCCAATCAGTTCTATCGTACCCACAGATGGATCCTTGGTCCGGACTGTACGGTTGAAAATCAAAATCTTTTTTGGAATGTGGTTCAGGGTCACAAGCAGACTAAGAATATCCAAAAATATTAAATTTGCGACGACATATTTAATTAAACTCCATTCAACCACACCGTGAGGTGACAGTTCGATGCAGAAAATGTCTATTTTTTCTCCGTTGTCAAAACAAGATGGGAGAAAATAGACATTTTCTCCCCTCCCCAAATTTCATCAGACAAGGCGTCAACAATAGTTAGCCGAGTGTTAAAATTACGTGAAAAATTCTGAAATTTATGCCCAAGGCATGAAAAATATGGCCTTTTGAGTGGAGAAAATAAGGTATGTTAAACCCCACATATAAACGCAATGAATGTTGCTCAGCTATGACCAGTCTATCATTTAAAGTAATCCAATTATATCAAACATGAATAGTCTATGCTACCAACTGTTTCCAATTCTCAGCTGTAGCTCGGCAGGATGATGAGGTAATAACCCACTTCATTTGGCAAGTTTGTTCCTCTCTTCCCAAAGCTATGCAACAAATACTTGGTAAGTTATCGCGTGACGAACGAAAAGATCTTTTATAACATATTGAAAAGTTGGACAATTTCCCAATTTTCTGTAGTCAACGACAATAATTTTCTGTTGATTTTTCTTCATCTTATAGTGGGACTTGCGTCACAGGCGCTCTACTTACACGCGCATATAATTTGTTTATCATAATGCAAAAGTGGATTAGAATTTTTAATTTTCGTGTAATTACGATTAGGAGCTCGTCGAAAACACATCGTTGCACGCGTAGGAAAACAAATCACACATGCTTCCGATATTATTGTATAGAGAGTGATGTTATCAAGTCGTGTAAAATAACGCGTCTTGTGAACGATTTAATTGTGAAGACATTTGTATAAATAGAAATTAAATTAAAAATAATTTTTGAATAAAGGTCAGTAGCAACTGGTGATTCAAACAGCGAAGTCTGTTTATCGCATCAAAAATGACTGAAGGAAGAAGATTCGAAACCAGAGCAATACTTGATGGCCAGAAGTGCGGCCAGTGGTCAAATTCAGAGGTGATACCTCCGATAGTAACAACAATGACGTATTTCCAAGAAGATCCAACGGACATAAAGGTAACAGGTGTGGTTCAAGGTCAGCAGATTGTTTGCCTTGAATTCGATTTTCTCAATTTTCCATATTATTTCAAGGGTTACTGCTATGGTCGTTTTGGCAATCCAACAGTTGATGTACTACAAAATTGTATAGCTGGTATGGATAAAGCCAAACACTGTCTGGTGTATCCATCGGGCTGTTCGGCCGCAACCGCACTGCTAAATCTTTTGAAACCGGGTGAGCATTATATGGCAAGCAATGAGAACTACGGTGGACCTCGAACTCTTTTCGAGCAATATTGCAAGAATCAAGGAATCGAAATCGACTTTTTCGATCCCACCGACACAAAATCGATTGAAGCTACCATCAAACCGAATACAAGAGTAAATTGAACATTTCACAGTGAAGCTTTTGAATGACCTGGCCTGTTTTAGTTAGTTTGGGTAGAATCGCCGTCGAATCCATGCCTGAAAATATCAGACATTGCTGCGATTGCGAAGATTGTGCACTCGCGATCGAATCAGGAAATCATATTTGCTATCGATAACACAATCATGACGTCATACTTTCAACGACCGTTGGAAATGGACGCGGACGTAATTTTTTATTCACTGACCAAGTACATGAACGGCCACAACGATGTCTTGGGTGGGGCACTCGTCACCAACGATACGCCACTCTATGACAACTTGAAAGCAAACCAAATATCAACCGGCTCACTTCTATCGCCTTTCGATTGTTATTTGGTGAATCGAGGCCTGAAAACATTGTCTCTTCGGATGACACGGCACTGTGAGAATGCACTTGCCGTGGCTACGTATTTGGAATCACATCCGAAAATCCGGAAGGTCACACATCCCGGTCTACCGTCTCATCCACAGTATGAACTCGCGAAAAAGGTGGGATCGAATCGAGCGGGAATAGTTTTGGCTCAGTTGAACGGCACAGTAGCAGAAGCGAAAAAGTTTATTCAGAATCTTAGCGTTTTCGTTTGCTCGGGTAGCATCGGTAGCTTTGGCAGCATGATTCTGATACCGTAAGTATGAGTGAATTTCGAGTGGAAATCAATGTGATTGAGACTAAGGCATGTGTTCTCATAATAGGACATACTTGAATCGGTCAGACGACAAGACGTTTGAAGAAACATTCGGTATATTCGATGATACAGTACGTTTATCCGTTGGTATAGAAAACATCGACGATCTGATCGAAGATTTGGATCAAGCGCTGAAAAAGGCGTTCGAGTGAATCGTCTATTTAAGTGAATTTTGACTCAAAGTGAAATGAAAATAAACTTTAATTTTTTCATCCATGTGATAATCCAAAGAAGTTTGATTTTAATTTATATCACATGCTTATCAGTTCCTTCTACTTCTCTGGCGAAATCTGTTCAGTGGAACTACGCGTGAATATTAAACAAAATTCACATAGAACGATATGGAATGCATTGCGTCAATGACCATCTAATGAAAATATATGAATTTGTGCTGCTACTCGTCGAAGGTCAACTCAAATTAATTTATGGACGAAAAAGTGATAACTAGGTCCCACCTGTTGGGTGGGTCAGATCCCTGGAATGTTTGTCTGAGCTTCTCAATAGTATTTTTATTGGCAATGATTTATTGATTTATTTCAATGAAATTTTGTATGTTGATGGCCACAAAAACGCATTTAGAAGAAGAGCTACTAGAACGGTCTATTATCTCTCATTATTCTCTAAATAATTATTTAATTCTGTTTAGTTTCACTGAAAGTCTTCGAAACTTTGTACATAAAATGCCCCGGTAAAAGATGACGTATGTTTTCAATAAAATTTAAACTCGTGTAAATTGCTACCCTTGCTTCGCTCTGGCCGCAAACTTCACACTCGTTAATTTTTGTTCTATTTATTTGGTTTTGTTTACAAGGCAAAGTCACATAACAGGAAAAATACTATTGAAATAAATACAAAAATTCTGTTAGCAACATCGGCTTGTTCGTTAGACCAACATAATCTATCTTAGAACCTAACTCTAACCTCAGGAATTAATTCCATTCTCCACCAAACATTTTTCTTTTTAAATCGGTTGAGAATTACTTCAGTTGTCGTGTTAACAAAAAGCAGAAGAGGCTTCTTTCGAGAACTACTCCCAGATGGTTGAACCGATACCGCCCATTTTCGAACTTGACCTGAGGATTTCAATACTTCGTCAAATATAGGAAAGTTTTTGAAAATCGGTTGAACTTTGCTCCAGTTATCGTGTTAACAAAGAGCAGAAAAGGCTTCCTTCGAGAATTACCACAAGATGGTTGAACATATACCACCCATGTTCGAACTTGACGAGAAGATTTCAATACTTCGTCAAATAAAAAAAAGTTTTTGAAAATCGGTTGAGATTTACTCAAGTTATCGTGTTAACAAAGGGCACAACATTTTAACATTTAACGTTTTTTCATCACATTTCCAAACATTTTTAATCATAGTGAACGTGTTACGTACGGTGTATTTTCTTTTGTAAAACCCATGACTTACAGTCAAGGGAATAAGTGCGCCACGACTGTTCGTTACTCTACGTTTCTTCGGACAACAACACACACTAATTCAGTGATAATTTTCCAACGACTGATGCGAACAGTTTCTAAATTTAAATTTTTTATTTTCTGAATGTGTGCAAGTGGATGTGTAAATTTCTTGTCCGACACTAAAAGTGTTACGAATCACGATATAAGGTCTTTGACCGTGATTTGAGGAATCGTGACACTTTTTTAACTTTGTACGTCATTTTTTTGAAATCCTTTGATATCCATGATATCCAGTCTAACTTTATTCTGTAGATTGAACATTTGGCTTCAGAATTAATTTGTTAAAATTTAATGAATTTCTTTAATTAAGTTTAATATTTTAATTGGATCGAGACTTGTGTTATAGTGACCGTGAGTTGTGTTATTTAATATAAAATCGACAGACCTAGGTGGTGGTATAAGAAACGCTATGGAACAAATTACGGTCATCGTGGACCGGTATTTGTGGCATAATTTCTTTTACATGTAAATTTACGGTCATGTTTTTCGTCCACAGCACTGAAAAGTTGAAAAAATTATTGCTTTCCATATCGACTCGTAAATAACTACGTTATACCTTGGGGCGAAAATCGTTACTTTCGCCCGCAAATGCACGAATGAAGATAAATTAATTCGGTACCATCGGCATGAAAAGTTGTGCATGCAGGCCCGGACTGGCCATATGGTGAATTCGGGGAATTCCCGATGGGCCTTTTGGATTTTTGTATGCGAATTTTTAATTTGTGGGCCTTTTTAAATTGAGTTGCATGGAGCCCCCGATGGGCTTTTTCGAGCCAGTGCGGTACTGTGTGCATGTAATCGTGGAAAGTGTTTTCACGGTAAAGTGGAGTTTGCGTCACTGTTTGTGACAGTGAAAATGCACATGCAAGTTTGCTGTTTTGGCTCTTTTGATTACTTCAGTCGCCTTCGGCTCGTTCCGCAAAGCTCTCACTTGCCAAACGAACAAACTTACAAACAAGGACGTAATATACTTTATCTCCTGCAAGCTGATATTTCATACATTACGCGTTTCTGCATATAAACACAAACACATACATAACCACAGCCTATACGATTGGATAATTCACACATAACCCACCTAGGGTAAATTTACTTTCCATCTACATATTTGAACAAAAAAAAAATCGCCGAACGGCGGAAGCGAACACGGGACCAGCAGCATATCAACCAAACATGCTGACCAATACGCCAACAAATCACATAACGAGATGCAATTGGTGTCGGTAGTGGTTCGTTAGTCACTTCTACATCGATCAAATAATCAGAGTAGTCGGAATGATGTGATTTGAACGAAATGTTGAGGTGGATAGTATATGTGTGTGAGTAAGTAAATAAAGGATTCTCTGTATGATGTTTTTTTTTGTTGTGAATGCGTTTTAAAACAACATGCTTAATTAATTAATTTTAAATCCAAATTTTTGTGGTTATTTCGCTAATGTATGAAATATCAGCTTGCAGGAGATAAAACATTGTTCTACCTTGGTGTATATTTCTCGAATCACTTCTTATGTACAATTGTATATACACTCGCTGGCGCTCGTTATATACAATTGTACATACGAAGTTATTCTCGAAATATACACCAAGGTAGAAAATGTACTATTATCTATCTAGAACGATAATCTCGAGCTTATCTCCCTAGGGAGTTTTTACTTATCTCGATATATCTGTTCTCGACAGATAAAATATGGTATGCACCTATTGCGAGACTGTTATTTTGACGTGTAGGCATTACTGCCCACGCCTTCGGCTCTGGCAATAATGTCCTACACGTCAAAATAACAATCTTGGCAACAGGTACATAATATACTATTCCCTTGATACGTATATAATTGCATATTGTTCTCATACTGTGTTCTGTCGTATGAATGACGTGAACTGATAATGATTTGCTATCTATCAACCAAAACCATTAATTCAAAAATGAAAATCGTCGAAAAGACACTTCAGTAAGAATAAACTGGCAGGAAAGACAACAATCAACTGATATTCTGTGTGCGAATGTAAGTAACCAATTAGTGTGCTACAGATTAGTGACTAATTTCGTGATTTATGTAAAGAGAAAAGTGTACTGGGACCTTCCGATGTATTTTAGTTAATAAGTCAATTACGGAAGGCTATGACCTTTTCTTAGTATTCACTATTTTTTATGTGATAACGTGTATAGTGTTCCTAGTGTAGACCGATGATTACACATGTCACAAACTGGCTTTAACATCCAGACATTTAACAGTGAGCATTTGACCCTCGACCTAAATGAAAGATTGTCTCTTTTTGAATGTTTTGCGTATAACTTTGGTTTATACGTCTTGATTGAATTGAACAAGATTTACAGCAGAGTTTGCTTTTATTTTACATTTACATACGAGTTTCCATTACCTACAGAGTAGTAATAGCCAAAAGTTGTCGAAAGCTCAAATTATTTTTTTTGACCGCCTTTTATTTGCCCATAAAAGACAGGAAAGCATGATCCAATCTTAGAAACCCGAACTCGTTGGAAGTGATTATCCAGACCCAAAATTTCCTGTCTATCTTCTTTGCAAAGCACACTTAATGACCTGGTCACAGTGCCAGCGTACATCTGCTAAAAACACATATATTCTAAATTCAAGAAAACTACCAGCATTAATTACGACTCTACTGTGCTGTGCTAACACTGCTCGCAACTCTGGAAGGAAACTACAACCGATCATACTAAAAGCTTTTCGATTTGGTAAACTACATTGATACATTTGGGTATGTTACACTTGCAAGCTTTCGTTTTGATGTGATATAAACTTGAATTATTGACATGTCTCCAGGTCCGTCTTACCGAAATGCATATTCTTAATCTCAGTGCGGGGTTTTTATGTCTACTCCTGATTTCATACCTAACACCTACAAATGCGGTATGCGAGTGGTCTGGATGCGGAAAACGTTGTCCGAGTGGAGCGAATACCCTGGTGACAACAAGAGAAGGATGCCGCTTCTTTGACGAAAAGTCGAAGTGCTGTCTTAACGATCCAGTTGCCTGTGAGTGGACGGGATGTGGTGACAAATGTCGAAGTGGGACAACCACATTGGTCGAGAATGGCGATGGTTGCCGAGGTTTTGATACGAAATCGTATTGCTGTATTTCAGCGCGAAATGCAACTTGTGAGTGGACTAGCTGTGGCCGCGATTGTCCGAGCGGAACGACAACGTTGGTCACATCCGGTGCGAATTGTAGAGGTTTTGACAAACGGTCACATTGTTGCCTTGAGGGTCTATATGACTGCGAGTTTGGTGGTTGTGGAAACAGATGTCCGTCGGGAACAAAAGTCTTAGCTGAAAGTAATACCAATTGCAGGGGTTCATTTGAAACGAAGAAAATGTGCTGCTTGCTGCGAAATAACCGGTATTCCAATAATGGATGGTGATTGCACGGAAGGGTTCTAATGAGTTCTTTTTTATGATGAATAATAAAAGTTGAATAAAAACACGCAAAGGGACGATTTTCAGACCTTCCTTTTAGAGCTCTTCCAGGTCTTTAAATTCTTATTCAACCCAACAAAATTGTAAGGGTAAGTATAAAGTTCAGTTAACAGTTCTTCAGTTCAGTTCAGATAAAATCTGATTCATTACACAAGAAGTCTTTCTCTAAGGACAACTATAACACCAGCATAATTGGTCTAGTAAATCCTTTTGTCTTTCACCGGACCTTTACAAAACTTTTACAAAATTAACAGTCATTTAATCAGTAAGTCTCGATTTATACCATTTATACCTACAAAAAAAACACTCCATTTTCTCTCCGTTTACACTTTAAACAATAGAAAACAGGAGTTTTTTGTGAGTGGAAATCAAACCTATGACCACGGGGTTATATTATCGTTATCAGTTTGTCGTTGATATCAATCAATTCTTGTGGAAATTCTTTGAAAGAGTTGTGTTGTTTTCATATAATAGCCTCACTGTGTTTTTAAACTTACATATTCAAGCAAATTATAAATGCATGTATGTCATCTGTGGGAAAGATTCGAAATTACATTCGTTTTGAGCAACTTTTTTTTAGAACATCAAATTCAAATAAAATGGCGCAATTGTTTTCCCTCTTTGGATTTGATTGTTGATGGAATTATTTGTTCTAGTGATTTCATCTCAATGAATGATAGGGAATCCATTTCGATGGAAATTTAACAAATTGAATAAATTTAATTTTTTTTTAACGAAAACTCGGATGTTTATTTTGATGAATTTATTACCGCCAAATTAATTTCAACATCAATTTGATGCTACCATCAGTGGCTAAATAACCATAATAAAAATGAGGGCATAATAGTACTGTTTAATTCAACAAATCAATGCCGTACCTCAGCACATTTTAAACATTTTAGTGACCCCGATATATCAACAAATAATGTTTTTTTTTCTGATTTCATGATGATTTCACAATAGAATGTAATTTCCAAATGTTCTGAGAAAGAATTGAAAGGCGGTTAGGTCATAGAGTATGTTCTGTTGGATATTTTTACCAAAGATATTTTTTCTGCAAACTCAATGCTCTCTCATCATAAACCATAGGTTCAAATTTTTTATACCTCAACTTAAATTCAATTGATTTTAACAGAGCCTTCGCTCTACCCTTTCCCTCCTTGTTTCACGTTCACGTTTCACCTCGAAAATCATTATTCTAGTTCTCACTACTGATTTATTAGCTCTAGTGATTTTTCTATGTAAGTCCCTGACTCCAGGCTACATAGATGTGAAATACTCATACCAGTAAGGTATGGAAGCGGCCAAAGTTCGCCGGGGGTAGTCTAAAAGTGCAATTTCTGAAAAGGTAACAGAAAGCTTCGATTTAAAATCAATTTGTTTGCTATTCGAAAGGGTTTGCAAAACTAGTCTGGGATCACCATTTACAGGCTTCCTCGGTTGTTTCGTAAATGAGATATCTGTCTTTCAACATGGTGAAATTTTGACTTTCAGCTGTTATTGCTCCATTAAGAAATTATCGAGAGCAATAATTTTTACACCGTAAATCTTAGAATTTGTCCCTCTACCAATTCCAATGTAAATCTTCAGTCCTCACTGTTTCACAAGCCCTGACTGACGCTGTTGCTGGCTCTCAGCTCTTAGATTTTTCTAAAACTTGTTTACTTGAACAGCACTTACCTCCCCCAACTCGTTTATGAAAAAAACCGGGTTGGAAACTTACAGGTTTATTTAAAATTCGTTCAAACCCACCGTGTGATGTTATAGCAGATGTTACAATAGTTTGTATGGTTATCAGGAGTGGTGTACCTACGCGTTTCAATAAAATGGTGACTAACGTTATATCCAACACAAAATACAGCCCTGCGTTTTAAAGGGACGCGTTAAAGGAAATGAAGGGAAATATTGTTTTCAGTCCGCCGAAACTACATTGACCAAATCAAGTAGTTAGACCCATAATTTTCCTAATGATATTATGCTTGCTGTCTGTGAAAGACTTAAACCCAGGTAAAATCAAGAGATGAATGCGATGACTGTCGTGGCGTTGATGAGAAATAAAAGTACTACACTGACGACGTATTTTTTATGAATCTACTGGATATGGTCATGTGTTGCATACATTCTTCCAGCACACTGCCTCTACCTAAAATAGAACACGCATTATCGATTTGAGTCAAAACATTGGAGTTCAAATTGTTTCTGAATGCGCTAATTAAAACAATGTTTACAGTTTTCAATTTTCTGCAAGTGAGGTTACGTTCATTCATTTGCTGAACTCGATAGAGATTTGGTGAAAAATGAGTTCGTCTGTCTGAGGATGAAATAAGCGAAATCGCAATTTCCTCCAAGGTTCTGAAAGAACAGGTTAAGAGTTGAACTCTGAGTTGATCACGAAGGTGGTGACACACAAATTGCGTCAACGGCTACGAAGTTTATATGAAAAGGACAACTTAACAAAAACAAAATTCCGAATTTTCCTAAAGAACGTTTTCTTCAAGTTGATATCACACACAATCTCTACTGAGTGCGTTTATCTATTTCGGTGTCACCCGCCTTCGTGGCTGTATGTACAATCGTCGAATTAATCAAGCCACAGTACATTGGTGTTTGTTCGTCGCCAAATTTGTTCTAGCCAAAAACACGTTATTCTCTCAAATGAGTTCCACTCAATGATATTAGGTGTTGTACACAAATTACGCAAACATTTGTTTTAGTGATTTTAGAGCTCCCCTAACGTATGATTTTGACGTACTATTTTTTTTAAATTTTGTATGGACCCTACGTAATCCCTGACACCACTCCCAAAAATGTTGTGCGTAATTTGTGTACAACCTGATAATGTCTGACTCGTCGGGGTTTTTTGTTGAAGATTAAACAATCGAAACCGTATAAAAAGAGTAAATCATCGCAAAATCAACCAGTAAGAATTTATAAGGCAAAAAGGCGAGATTAAATTAGGTATACTATTGAATTCATTGATTCATTCATAAGACATATATTCAGTGCGTTTGATATTGTGGAGCTGTGCCCCTTCTTTTTTATTTTTTATTAATTATCGTTCCAAGAGATTCGCGTGGTACATTGTACAATATTGTGTAATTGTGAAACTCTACAGAGTGCTTCTAACCTAACAAGATCAGTGATTAATTGCACACTCTATTTGAGATTTTTTCGTGTGTGCACCGTGATCCCGACTACCGTAGTCTTCACGTAACAGTAAAAATTACATTTATTCCACTTTTCGAACCTTCCCATTTTATTGTTCTTCCCAATTATGGGGAATTCATTTCTATGGATGTTTAACCGAAAACCGCTTGGTCACTTAGCGGAACCCATTTCAAACCTTTTAGTGTACCCGACATATCAGCAAATAAGAGTTTTTTTGAAGTCCATGATGATTTCACAATAGAATGTAATTTCGATTGTTACGAGAAAAACATTTAAGTTTAGCTGTTAGATCATAAACTAAGTATTACTCTGTTGAATGTCAGACACATTTTTTATCTGTAAATGCAATGCTCTCTCATAATGAACCATAGAGCCATAGGCCACAAGTAACTAGGTCCCATCTTGTGGATGGGTCGGGTCCCTTGACTGATCCTAATTTAATTGGATATTCGACAAGTTTATATTAAGAGTTAATTCGCCAATTACTCAGACATTTGGAAAACAAGCTCGCTCCGATATGATTGAGTTGTAGCTTATTCGATTCAATTCTAGCGAACAGGTATCTGTAATTTTTTTTAAAACAAAATCCAGTTCGGGTGTAATATGTCTACATGTCATGTGATCTCAGAGGATGGTTAAAATGCTGTTTTAGCAATAACTTGAGGAAGGAGGAAACAAATATGCTAAAATTTGTAGAATTGTTGGCCTATCCACGGCCGACAAATTGAGCCCACTCTGACGTCCATGAAAAGTTCAATTTTTCAAAGTTTAGTTGGACGATAATATCGTTTTGTTCAGAGACGCTTCTTCATAGATACCAATTGGACAATGGTCCAGGGCGCTGGGAAGATGGGGCGCTATAAAATGCAAACAGAAATTTCATACTACATACTTTGCATTTGCATTAAAATTCATGGGATGTTGCTTGAAAAAAAAAATTTGTTGTGCGGCCTTTAATATATGAGGAAATTACGCAGACAGCTCGAGTCTTTATCGTCATCGCGTCGTAATAATTCCTTCAATTCCTTGCAATTCCTTCAATTTCTAGTATTTCCTTATTAATTACCGAATACTTCGCCATCTAAGAAAATGCAGTCATTTCGAGGTTTTCGTTCGGAAATTTAAGTTCCTTAAATTAAGGATCACTATAATCATAAATTGAGTTTTAAAAACTTGATAAATATGAAAATTAAAAGTAAATTGAAGTAAAATATCAAACAGAAACCACATTCTGACATAATAATATGAGTCCTCCCATAACAAATGTCAGAAATGGATGTGTTAATTTTTTCATTTACAGTTGGTGCAATTTTTGATTTTTGACGATTCTTTTGAATTTAAGAATATACTAAAAGTTTCGTAGAATTTTATTTGAAAGAACGTAGTATCATTTAATCTGTTCGAAACTGAGAGTTCCCGCACTTCCCTGTCTAATATTGCAATAAGATAAAGCGACTTGTGTGAATTCACTCGTCGGAGTTGTCTAATGTTAGATTTAATTGACTTTTTATACTTACTGTAGTGTATAAAAAAAATTTATGAAAATTTTTGTGAAGACGAAAACTTAAAATTTGCCAAAATGGAGCATGTTTCTTCACAAAAAAATTTTTTGTATGAAAATTTTTGTGAAGACGAAAACTTAAAATTTGCCAAAATGGAGCATGTTTCTTCACAAAAAAATTTTTTGTATGAAAATTTTTGTGAAGACGAAAACTTAAAATTTGCCAAAATGGAGCATGTTTCTTCACAAAAAAATTTTTTGTATGAATATTTTTGTGAAGACGAAAACTTAAAATTTGCCAAAATGGAGCATGTTTCTTCACAAAAAAATTTTTTGTATTGAAATTTTTGTGAAGACGAAAACTTAAAATTTGCCAAAATGGAGCACGTTTCTTCACAAAAAATTTTTTGTATGAAAATTTTTGTGAAGACGAAAACTTAAAATTTGCCAAAATGGAGCATGTTTCTTCACAAAAAAATTTTTTGTATGAAAATTTTTGTGAAGACGAAAACTTAAAATTTGCCAAAATGGAGCATGTTTCTTCACAAAAAAAATTTTTGTATGCAAATTTTTTGTGAAGATGAAAACTTAAAATTTGCCAAAATGGAGCATGTTTCTTGACACAAAATTTTTTGTATGGAAATTTTTTGTGAAGACGAAAACTTAAAATTTGCCAAAATGGAGCATGTTTCTTCACAAAAAATTTTTTTGTATGAAAATTTTTGTGAAGACGAAAACTTAAAATTTGCCAAAATGGAGCATGTTTGTTCACAAAAAAAAATTTTATATGGAAATTTTTGTTACAGTCGAAGAAATTTAGTTTTCGGGTTTTCCAAAGGTATTAATCTTATTTAACCCACACTTTATCCCACAGCAATGGAATCCACAAATTTAAATTTAGTTAACTCAGCGGTCGCAATGACGGCGCTGCAGTCACGATTTCAAAATGTGATATAGGTTGGATAAATTAAATTTTGGTTTTGGTTACATTTTCTCTTGGTTTTTAATTATTACATCAGGCTTCTAAATTAAGAGTACCTTCATGCAATATAAACCGTTTGAGTTTGAAAAAAGATGTTTTGTATCAGTGAACGATATAGGAAAGCGTTCAGTACGTCTCAACATACAAAAGAACGTAAAATATAATTGTACATTTAGCCACCCTACGTCCGTCATCGCTTCTATTGTCTTCAAAAACATATTGTGTGCTTGTCATGATATGTATCAGACGTTTGTTTATTTATGTGTCTCATCTAAAATGCTGGCCAGCAAAATTTTGATCATTAAATTCAACGGCAAAATTGATCTAAATGTTAAAATAATTGTGAATAATAGTGAAGTTAATGTGGTTTTGTTTTCTCTTCATAAAGGAATTTGCATCAGTTCGATGTAAAGTGCGGAGCACCATTAGAAAAAAAAACTTGTCGCTGAAGAATGATCAAAAAGTTGCTGGACGCAGTAGCTACAATTAATGCTTTGCAGCCGTCCATTTGAAATCTTCGCAATCATCATTTCAACTAAAGGCTTTTTTTTAAACGAAACGCAGATTCGGAACATTCTTTTTCGCCAAATTACAATTTGGCATAGGAAATAAATTCAACTCTTTGTATAAGTGAAGCTCATGATTGAGCTCAATCATGAAAACAGAATGTGGTCAGGAATAAGATAAGAATATGAATATATGACGAACTTCAAAGTTCCTGATTTATAATCCTGAGATGCCTGCTCATGCAATTATGCGATTTACGATTTCCAAAGAATTGTAATATCAACTTTTAGACAAAATAACAATTTCCAAGTCTGTTTTCTATTTGATTTATTTGATGTATTTCCGACCTCGTTCTAGGGTAATAAAATTTTCTGTGGATTATTTGTAACTTCATGAAAATATTAAGATGGAAAACCTCAGAAACATTCACATAAAAATTATGCTTTCCTAACTAATGTTGAAATAGCCTTTTTGCACTCATTAGGAACTTAGGAAAATAACTACTGGGCAGTCAAGACGGTTTACTTGTAGTCCGAAATTATATTTTGGCTTCGTAGAACACAGATAAACACAAGAGAGAGGAATTATATGATATGCAGTACATACTGTCCCGTACAATCTTTTTCTAAATAAAAGTTATAGTCAAATCGACAATATTGTATTATTTGGCGATTTGTCATATTTTGGAGTTTCTTCACACTTTGGCGATTTTTCTTGACAATTCATCATATTTAGTTGATTTGTTAAATCATCAAGAAAAGTCTCAGAAGTGTGAAGAAACGCCATAAAGACAAATTTTCAATTCTCTATGATCCTTGGAGTTTCTTTACTCTTTGGCGATATTTCTTGGTTTTTCTTCACATTATGGCGATTTTTCTTGTTGATTTAACAAATCAACCATAATGATGAATTGCCAAGAAAAATTGATAGAGTGTGAAGAGAAGAAGAGAAAAACGCCAGAGTGTGAGGAAACGCCAAAGTGTAAAAATACGTTTTTGAAATGTCTCTACATTATCTTTCGTAAAATGATAGTGTCCTCGGGATCTTTCGTTAAAGTATGAATTCCCTAGGATCGAACAAGATGCCGTTACCTGACGTAAAATAAGAATTTCCTTAGGATCGAACCAGGCAGCATTTCGTAACTTTTATAAAAGGATAGATTCACTAGCTTCGAACAAATAACGCCTTTTAGATAAATTTCGTAAAAGGATAAATTTCAAAGGATTTGTTTAATCACCACGAAGAATCGCCAAAGTGTGAAGAAACGCAACAAAGACAAATTTATCATTCTTTGTTTTTGCCGGCGTTTCTTCATCCCTTGCCAATTTTTTATTTTTGGCGATTCTTCATGGGAATCATGATTAATGACGGCTACGAGCTTTAGCGAAAACGAATGAGATGTTCCGATCCGAATCTGCGAGCGAACTTCCGTTTCGTTAAAAAAAACCTTTAGTTGAAATGATGATGATGAAGATTTCAAATGGACGGCTCTTGGTGTTTCTCTAATTTTGATTCTATATCCTGCAAAGCATTAGTTGAAGCTATTGCGTCCAGCAACTTTTTGATCATTCTTCAGCGACAAGTTTTTTTTTCTAATGGTGCTCCGCACTTTACATCGAACTGATGCAAATTCCTTTATGAAGAGAAAACAAAACCACATTAACTTCACTATTATTCACAATTATTTTAACATTTAGATCAATTTGGCCGTTGAATTTAATGATCAAAATTTTGCTGGCCAGCATTTTAGATGAGACACATAAATAAACAAACGTCTGATACATATCATGACAAGCACACAATATGTTTTTGAAGACAATAGAAGCGATGACGGACGTAGGGTGGCTAAATGTACAATTATATTTTACGTTCTTTTGTATGTTGAGACGTACTGTACGCTTTCCTATATCGTTCACTGATACAAAACATCTTTTTTCAAACTCAAACGGTTTATATTGCATAAATTTACTCTTAATTTAGAAGCCTAAAATAATAATTAAAAACCAAGAGAAAATGTAGCTAAAACCAAAATTTAATTAGCCAACCTATATCACATTTTGAAATCGTGACTGCAGCGCCGTCATTGTGACCGTTGTGTTAACTAAATTTAAATTTGTGGATTCCATTGTTGTGGGATAAAGTGTGGGTTAAATAAGATTAATACCTTTGGAAAACCCGAAATCTAAATTTCCTCGACTGTAAGACGAAAACTTAAAATTTGCCAAAATGGAGCATGTTTCTTCACAAAAAAATTTTTTGTATGAAAATTTTTGTGAAGACGAAAACTTAAAATTTGCCAAAATGGAGCATGTTTCTTCACAAAAAATTTTTTTGTATGAAAATTTTTGTTAAGACGAAAACTTAAAATTTGCCAAAATGGAGCATGTTTCTTCACAAAAAAAAATTTTGTATGCAAATTTTTTGTGAAGATGAAAACTTAAAATTTGCCAAAATGGAGCATGTTTCTTGACACAAAATTTTTTGTATGGAAATTTTTTGTGAAGACGAAAACTTAAAATTTGCCAAAATGGAGCATGTTTGTTCACAAAAAAAAATTTTATATGGAAATTTTTGAACCTGTTGCGCGACTATAACGAGTGACACTCGTGCCAGACATGCCGAAACGTTATGGTTTCTATTGTTCTCAATAGAAGCGCAACAGGTTAAGACGAAAACTTAAAATTTGCCAAAATGGAGCATGTTTCTTCACAAAAAAATTTTTTGTATGAAAATTTTTGTGAAGACGAAAACTTAAAATTTGCCAAAATGGAGCATGTTTCTTCACAAAAAAAAATTTTGTATGCAAATTTTTTGTGAAGATGAAAACTTAAAATTTGCCAAAATGGAGCATGTTTCTTGACACAAAATTTTTTGTATGGAAATTTTTTGTGAAGACGAAAACTTAAAATTTGCCAAAATGGAGCATGTTTGTTCACAAAAAAAAATTTTATATGGAAATTTTTGTTAAGACGAAAACTTAAAATTTGCCAAAATGGAGCATGTTTCTTCACAAAAAAATTTTTTGTATGAAATTTTTTGTGAAGACGAAAACTTAAAATTTGCCAAAATGGAGCATGTTTCTTCACAAAAAAATTTTTTGTATGAAAATTTTTGTGAAGACGAAAACTTAAAATTTGCCAAAATGGAGCATGTTTCTTCACAAAAAAAAATTTTGTATGCAAATTTTTTGTGAAGATGAAAACTTAAAATTTGCCAAAATGGAGCATGTTTCTTGACACAAAATTTTTTGTATGGAAATTTTTTCTGAAGACGAAAACTTAAAATTTGCCAAAATGGAGCATGTTTCTTCACAAAAAAATTTTTTGTATGAAAATTTTTGTGAAGACGAAAACTTAAAATTTGCCAAAATGGAGCATGTTTGTTCACAAAAAAAAATTTTATATGGAAATTTTTGTTAAGACGAAAACTTAAAATTTGCCAAAATGGAGCATGTTTCTTCACAAAAAAATTTTTTGTATGAAAATTTTTGTGAAGACGAACGACAACTTAAAATTTGCCAAAATGGAGCATGTTTCTTGACACAAAATTTTTTGTATGGAAATTTTTTGTGAAGACGAAAACTTAAAATTTGCCAAAATGGAGCATGTTTGTTCACAAAAAAAAATTTTATATGGAAATTTTTGTTAAGACGAAAACTTAAAATTTGCCAAAATGGAGCATGTTTCTTCACAAAAAAATTTTTTGTATGAAAATTTTTGTGAAGACGAAAACTTAAAATTTGCCAAAATGGAGCATGTTTCTTCACAAAAAAAATTTTTGTATGAAAATTTTTGTGAAGACGAAAACTTAAAATTTGCCAAAATGGAGCATGTTTCTTGACAAAAAAATTTTTGTATAAAATTTTTTGTGAAGACGAAAACTTAAAATTTGCCAAAATGGAGCATGTTTCTTCACAAAAAAAATTTTTGTATGAAAATTTTTGTGAAGACGAAAACTTAAAATTTGCCAAAATGGAGCATGTTTCTTGACAAAAAAATTTTTGTATGAAATTTTTTGTGAAGACGAAAACTTAAAATTTGCCAAAATGGAGCATGTTTTTTGACAAAAAATTTTTTGTATGAAATTTTTTGTGAAGGCGAAAACTTAAAATTTGCCAAAATGGAGCACAGGGACTAAAGTAAGGAACAAGTGTGTAGGCAATTGGCGTCAGTGCCCCTCAAAGTGGCAACTCTGCCATCGATATTTGCCACCACGGAAAATTTCACTGTATCTTATGGTGAATCAGTTTTTCTAACTGAGGAGCATATTTACAGCATTTGACTTCCCCCTATGGCTCCAATCACCATGCAATTAATTCTTCGACTGAACTCAAGAAATTTAACCAATAAACTAACAAAATTTGCGTCACAAATGGCAATTGTTGAGGAAACCACACCATTTTCAAGAAAATTTCTGAAACTTGATAGAATCTTACAAATTTGAAATGAATCCTAAAATGACTTCGCATTGAGTTAAGGAACATAATTAAAATAAAGTCTGTAACCACTCCTTTATTCGCCCAAGATGAATTATTTCAAGTTTTGCTTTACACGTTTTACAACTTAGATTTGGCCCTTTCAGAACAAAAACATGGGCCCCTGACAAGATGCGGCTACACCGAAAAAAATACTTACTTTAGTCCCTGAATGGAGCATGTTTCTTCACAAAAAAAAATTTTGTATGAAAATTTTTGTGAAGACGAAAACTTAAAATTTGCCAAAATGGAGCATGTTTTTTGAAAAAAAAATTTTTGTATGAAAATTTTTGTGAAGACGAAAACTTAAAATTTGCCAAAATGGAGCATGTTTCTTCACAAAAAAATTTTTGTATGAAATTTTTTGTGAAGACGAAAACTTAAAATTTGCCAAAATGGAGCATGTTTCTTCACAAAAAAATTTTTGTATGAAATTTTTTGTGAAGACGAAAACTTAAAATTTGCCAAAATGGAGCATGTTTCTTCACAAAAAAAAAATTTATATGGAAATTTTTGTTAAGACGAAAACTTAAAATTTGCCAAAATGGAGCATGTTTCTTCACAAAAAAATTTTTTGTATGAAAATTTTTGTGAAGACGAAAACTTAAAATTTGCCAATATGGAGCATGTTTCTTGAAAAAAATTTTTTGTGTGGAAATTTTTATGAAGATGAAAACTTAAAATTTGCCAAAATTGAGCATGTTTGTTCACAAAATTTTTTTTTATGAAAATACTAAAATGTCGGCGGTATTCTTAAAAACTACTCTTTAGCGGAAATACTTCAGTTTAAATGTGTGTACGTGTCCGTTAAAATAGAGAAAATCGGTTCATGATTCGGTTCATGAGAAAATGGATACAAATAATTACGTTTTTTATGTTGTAACAAGATACCGCGACTCGTGGGAATTACAACCCTCGCTTCGCTTATTGTTCATTGCATGCATTGCAGTGCATTTCTATTTTCTGGCATAACTTCCGAAGCATTGATCACACATAGCTCATCCATAGCTCATCAACTTGACCTTACAAATGTCAAATGGATAATTTTAGGAACCTAAATTTTTCACTATTTTCTGCCAGTCAAGGAATAACACATTAAATTATCAATTATCAACATATTAAAATCCTGTTTTTCTGGAATAGTTTCCAGAACCCTATGACATGGCCCTCATTCCTAGTCGATTAAACAAAATTTTATCAAAATCGGTTAAGAATTATTACTCAAGTTATCGTCGTGACAAAAAAAAAATGGTGACAAACAATTACGTTTTTGATAACATTTCATACAATATCGGCACCAAAGTATATAAACATACTGAAGGTAATGCAAATGCTATGCGGATCACAAATTTTACGGAACCCATGTTTCGGGTGAATATAAGATCTGTTATGTTGTTTGCGTTACGTTGGCGTTTTAATGTTAGTAGAAATGTATCGTTGTGCATACAATTTTCTGTGTTGAGTATGAAGATGCAACCTAACAAAGTGAATTTAACTAGTGGCCAACATTGTAAAAATTATATTCACCCGAAAGTAGGGTTCCGTGAGTTTTTGTGGATTTGCATTACCTTCAGTATGTTTATATACTTTGATCGACACAGCACATTAAATTATCATAAATTATCACAATATCAATTATCAGCGGTGTATTATCATGTATTATCAATTATCAACAGAGTAAAATCCTGTTTTTCTGGAATAATTTCCAGAACCGTATTCCTAGATGGCCCATCTTCGAACTTAACCTCAGGAATCCCATTCCTCGTCGATAAAAAAAAAATCATCAAAATCGGTTAAGAATTACTCAAGTTATCGTGATGACAAAGAAAAATGGTAACAAACAATTACGTTTTTGATAACATTTCATACATTGTGTGGTAACAAACATTTTAGGGTATTTTCTGGCGTAAGACCCTTGACTTTCAGTCAAGGGAATAATCCAGGGATGGTCCACTCTAATGTGAGAACCAAAACAGACTACACATTCCATATCTCAACATAAATTCAACTGACTTTAACCAGTTACAGACGGCAAGCAAATGACAAGTATCATAATCGGGTCTATTAATTCCATCGATCAAAGTATTTTCAATAGGTTGTTTTCAAATCTTGTACTTCAATTTTTTTTAAACATACATTTTACTATATAAAGGGACCATATTACCCAGAGCTTGTCATTATTTTTGTCGTCTTTATCGATAACAGATGAATAGCCGTATGTGACAAGCCTTTGCTCTTCCCTTTCCTACCTCGTTTGCGACTGCAAAAAAAGTTCTTACCAGTTGTCTCCAGAATCGTTCCACTGAGACCCATGTCCGAACTGGCCGTATGAGTTAATCGGACAACTCCCGATGCGCTCTTGAACTACTTTTCATTTCAAGCAGGTCCCCATTCGTCTTTTGGTAGCCAATGTGGGCCTTCTGATCCTTGAGGTCGAAACAGCGTATCTGTTTCTATTTTATCACTTAATGCTTAACGTGAACCATTGTGGGCCTTTATAGGCATTCCAGCTGGGAATATTTTCAGTGACTCCAAGCGTCTTGTGAAAGCATACAACGTTTGATACCAATGATCTTCAATCAAAAATAAAGGAATTGAAAGGTGGTTTTGAATTCGATGTTCTTAGTGGTTTTTCCCATATAATAAAGGATAGGAAAGGTAAGAAGGATAGTTTTTTCCTTGTCTCAGCGGTTTTTTCCCCAAATATATTTAAAAAGGGAATTTTGTTCGTGAATATAGTGTCGATTTTAGACTTAGATTTTCTTCAAATTTGGTTTATGAAAGGAGGGAACAATGATAAATTGTATTTAGCATACCTGTTGTAAATTCCAGAAAACTAACAGCAAACCTAATAAATTGGAACACGAAGGAACTTGAAGTGCTAATATCAATCGTAACTAAACGGGATCAAAAGCTAATTATTCAAAGTTCGGCAGTTGCACATTGAGGTATATCAGTAACATTCGTAAGTTCTTTGTATTGATAAGCTCAATTAATAATGTCAGCAGGTCCATCTTCTCGAAATGCATATCCTTAATCTTAGTTCTGGTTTCTTGTGTTTACTCCTCATTTCATACCAAACATCTGCCAATGCATTGTGCGAGTGGTCTGGATGCGGTAAGCCATGTTCGAAAGATGTTAAAACCCAGGCGAAAACAAGAGACGGATGTCGTGGCTTGGACGAGAAATCAAAGTGTTGCATTGACAACCCAGTCGTTTGTGAGTCTACTGGATGCGATCACGAATGCCAGCGTGATACGATAACACTAACAACGACAAGCGACGGCTGTCGTGCTTTCGACACAAAGTCAAAGTGCTGCATACACGCGCCGGCATCCTGTGAGTGGACGGGATGTGGCGACCAATGTAACAGTGGAACAATTACACTGGCTGTTAGTGGAGATGGTTGCAGTGGCTTTGATACCAGATCGAAATGTTGTGTTCGTTGGCGAAATGCGACATGTGAATGGAGTGGCTGTGGCTATAGTTGTCCGAGTGAAACGACAACGCTGGCCACATCGGGTGCAAATTGTAGAGGTTTTGACAAACGGTCGTATTGTTGCCTACAGGGCATTTATGACTGTAAGTTTGGTGGTTGTGGTAGCAATTGTCCAACGGGAACACAAGTTTTAGCCGAAACTAATATGAATTGCAGAAGTTCATTTGAAACGAGGAAAATGTGTTGCAGGCCACGAAACATCCGATATTCAAATGTCGTCGGATAGAGATTTTAGAGAAAACTGCGAGATGAATAAATATTGAACAACATTTGCATTCGTTTTAGTCGCCCTTTCTCAGTCACTCTGATGAACATTCTAATTTTTCTTGAGTGAATCTTTATAAGTTTAGGTGCGTCGTGTGTTGGCGTCGAACCATATTGTATGGTCCGATGCAAAGCCCGTGGTGCACGAACCCACTATGCCATATTCGATTTGAATATTTATACAAATTAATCTACCTGCAAAATGCCTGAAAATTAGCGTTTAAATAAGGCCTTCCATATATTAACCATAAATGATCAAATCAACGCTGTATCGTTACATAACTAGTTCCATACAATATGTGGAACAGTTCCATTTGGTGTGTTGAATAGTTCCATTAAACGCGTAGAACAGTACCATTTAATCTGCGGAACAGTTCCATTTAATGTGTTGAAGTGGAACAGTTTCAAATAATGTGAGGAATAGTGAGGTAGAGATTTTGAGGAAGATTGCGAGATGAACAAACATAGAGCAACATTCGAAATAATTTTTTTTATTTACGCAAAGAATAACACAAAGCATCCCTTTCTCAGTCATTCCAATCCACTCTGATGAACATTCGAACACAACCTTTCTCGTTATTTATTTATATTATTTATTCATTACACCGAATAAGTGTATATGCACTTTCACAATGTCGCGGTGCAGGCAAAAATGATTTTCCATTTTCGCTTTAGAAATTTCATATTCACTTTGCATCGCAAAAGCATGACGAACATAAAAATGCAATTACAGATTGTGTAAGCCTTCCAAGTACTTATATTAATGCTAAAAGTTTGCTTTGCTGCTGCATACATGCGTGTGAGCCGTGTGTACATTAATATGGAAATTCGAATATATGTACGTTCAAGACATAAATCATCATTATTGTTGTAAGGTTTTTCATTTGCTTTGTTGGGATGGCTGTTAGTGATGCACAGATATTTGTGCGACATACAGTATTCAGACTTCAATCGTGGAAACTTCCTGCTTCCATACCATCTCGATGAGTTGTCTTAAAATCTTCACGCTTTTTAAACATCTAGGAAAATGCGAGGCAAAATTATTTGACTGCACTCTCTTCGAGTAAATTGAGGTGAACGACTTATATGAGGGAGAAATAGGTTAATATCAGCCCAAGGGATTAGTTAGTATTGCAATATGGATAGATCGTATACTAATTATGACGTTATGACTAAGGGAACTAAACATTTAGTTACCGGGAAATTTTGAGCCCTTGCAGAACAAACCCACCGGGAAATGTATGACTGGGAAGTCAATTTTAAATTGTTTATTATCGGGAAATTTCGACTCCGTTCGGGAAGAAAACATTATTTCCATGCCCGCTTAGGCAACCAAACTCTCACTCGGTCAACCATTTTCATTTTGAAATTTTAGTTTTATAACTGAAAAATTATTAGAATGTCCTTTTGCTTTACACTGTTTTCAAACCGTTGACCATAAACACCGCTACGTGATTTAAACTAACGATTGCATTAGCAAGGTAACCATGAGTCATATTACTGAAAAACTATTTCAATGGAGAGAAAACGTTAGTTCTTTTAATTGAACAATAAATTTCCGACTTTGCATTTGACACGCAAATTGACGGCATGGCTATGTGCAATAATTACTATAGAGACAGAGGATTGCGTCCGAGATTTTTTTTATTGCTTAATTACAATTCTTCAGACGGGCGGGACTCAAATTTTATAGTTTAAATGAACTTCTTGCAACAACTTACTGAACATAATTAAAATCCTGTTTTTATGGTTGGTAATTCGTTCCACACACAAGCAGAAGTAGTAGACCGTATAGTTGAAGTATATTTGTATCATCTACGGTATGTTCAGAATTGGTGGTTTGAAAACTTGCCTTGGACAAAATTTAGTGTATGATGATAAAATTCTTCTACACGCATGGAACTTTGAAAACCGACACATTTTCTGTTTCGTGTCTTACGGACTTTTTCTGAATTTTGCACGTATTTTTATGCGGAGAAATCAAAAACTCGAGTAAAACACAGAAGCAGAAAATGTGTCAGTTTTCAAAATTCCATGCGTGTAGAGCACTCAAATGATAAACTTAGCCAAATACAAGGTTTTACGTGCTTATATCGTTCAGCAGTTTTATTGGTTCCACATGGTTTTCTATGCTTTCATCAAGAGAAACATAAAGAGAGTAGAGAGAAAAATTAAAAGATAGACGCTATTGTTATGTGGAACGAGTAAAATGATGGAAGTAAACTAATGCTTAATTTCCTCCTGCCAAAGAAGTACTCCGTGTGAGAGACAAAATTGATTTTTTTTAATTTTTCCTTTGTTTATTTGACGGCTCGCTCTCTCACTTGCTCTCTTACAGAGTACTTTTTGTTGAGTGCAATGGACACTTAAACCCACAAAAAGTAAAGACTTAGTTTAGGTTAAAATCCAAATAAAATTCAGATTGATGAACAAGATCTGGATTTTCTAATAATTCTTTAAGTGTCCCTTCCACTCAACAAAAAGTACTCCGTGAGAGAGCAAGCTGTCAAATAAACAAAGGAAAAATTTAAAAAAAAATCAATTTTGTCTCTCACACGGAGTACTTTTTTGGTAAGAGGAAACTAAGCATTATGAATGAAAGATGTAAAAGCAGATATTCGTGGCGAAGCGACACCATCGCTAAACTTCATAATTTTCTGATTGCAATCACTTAATTGCAATATGAACGTACCCTATTTGAGCAAGACTGTAATTCTATATACCCTCATATAATATACGGATGTATACACTTGCTTCGCTTTGCTTTAATTAATTCACTACAACGCTTAGCTTATCAAGCCTGTGGCTTACCTTCTTTAGTTGAGGCGCTAAAGGTATTCAGTTACAACACAGCAGCTCACACTCAGCGGGATATATTTAACTACCATCATAATTTCCAACGCAAATTATGGCAACCGCGTTTTCTCATGAATTAAATGATCTAATTAAACATTTTCTTGAGACTGTGCCTTGTACGTTCAGTTTTATTTGTTGCTTGCGACACGATAAGAAAGTCAGTCAAATAACATCCGGCTGTTATTCGGGGGATTTATCATTAAGAAACAGAGACACAGAATAGATGCGATGTTATAACAGAGTTTACATACCCTCGGAAATGCATTTGTACGCTGCTGGGGGATTTCTTATTTAAATGAAATATTAAATTTCTATTTTAATCATTTAGCTACAATGGCAGACGTGTATTATGAGAATAAATTAGTCTGAAATGAATTACTTATGACTCAATTGTTATAAAGTTTTTACGTGTAAAACTATTTACATAGCAAGGCTCGTAAACATTATACAGAAGGACACCCAATTTAAGGACACAGTAGCTGTTGATGACAGCGACGACAAAAACAAAGCGATTAACTTTAACTAGTTCAGTTATGTAATGTTAATGTTAAAACGAATGAAGTAGAAGATTTTGTGCCGATCTGTTGAAAATCTTTTAATTAAAAGATTCGATAAAGTGTTAACCTTTGTGACGTAATTTGCTGTTTTTCAATTGGCTCACTAATATAACCTCACAGTGTTATACATGTTTGTACGGATTTACCACTACTCAAGCCACGCATGAACTAACCAGCAGAAATACAGCTGAAGCAAATTACGTCACAAAATTGATTGGGACTAACTGTAATTATATTTGGAATTAAAAGTGTTGTAGAATCGATAGAGGTCGGAATTGCCAGATTTCTTTAATTAATATTTCTATCCTGTTCAACACTAAAACTTTATTTATCGGTATTTTAGTATTTGTTGGTGGGTAGGTTAGCCTCCGGAGTATTTATTAGGAGTGGAAAGAGCAGCTTACCCAGCTAGTCTGTCTGCCTTTTCGTTTCTCATCACACGTGATCTTCCAGCTCGATAGAAAGTTTAATTAGGACAATAAATACCCTGTGTATGCGTAACAGTCGTCGGAACGGCACAATATACATCATAGACACACAATATACGTCGACAACGTACATTAAGCATGTTAGAACCCCTTACCACGTACAATACACAATGTACCCGACGCACTTTAATTTGATTCTCAAATAGAAAGGAAATTATTTGCGATACTCTTGACGAAAAATTAACTCTAATATATTTTTCTCGGTAACATAATACCCACTCACAATGTCAACCAATTTGATAAATTGTATTTTCTCCCCTTCGTTCATTTTACAATAATAAAAAAATGAAGAAAATGTTTTTCCAAAATACTTTTTAAGATGCTATTTAGCGAGTCTATATGTATAATATAGGAAAAGACGAAGAGTCAAGTTCAGCAAGTTCTATACATGCACGTATATATATATACAAACGGCAACATAAAGTAGTAAGTCTTATAACACAAATGGAAATAAAATAAAGATTTGTTTGGTCGTTGACGACACATTTTTTAATGCGAATGGCAATTTGTCACTGAATTTTCAATATAAAATGGAAATTGAAATTGATACTGTAGGCGATAGTGTAGATGGTACCGTTATATATTATATACATGCTATTGCAACAGAAAAGTCACAAATAGAAATTTTCGATGAAATACAGTCTAATAAGGTATTGCGACTGTACCGTTACGTATGATTTTGCATCGATATAGCGTCGACGCTTTTCCAAAACTAGCTAAGGTGTCGCTTGTTAGCAGCTTCAATTAAGTTTACAGTTGATTTGATTCACAGTCAATCTTAGTTAGTAGATTTGGTAGTCTCCTAAACCTCTTGGGTCTGAGCAATCGGATCAATTTGGCACATGAACAAGTTCAGGCTTTCGGACACTCCGAGATGTTCATTGGAAGAAGAAACGGTTCACGCTTAATATGTGATTGCCCCAAATTTTTTCAACTAAGACGCAGGATGCTAGGAGACTTACAATTTCGAACGTTTTATGCATATATTTCCACTATTTTCCAGTAATCGAAATTCGCAGTGTACGTAACCAACGTGAATATATCAAGTAACTCTTTACTTTAGTTTAATTTACTTTAAATAACACTTTTATTGAAAATAAATATTGAATAGCCACAAAAAAGTCCAAAAATGCTTCATACCCGAGTTCATACCCCACTTTTATATAGAAAATAGTCCAAATAAATTTGGAAATTTGGGTTCCAAGAGTATAAGAACAACGTGAATACATCGAAAAATTAATTATTTTAGTTAATCTCACTCTTGTCAGCAATAAATAATAAATAGCCGCACAAAAAACCTCAAAAAAGCGAAAAACAAACGAAAGAAAAAGATACAATTTTGTCGACTTGGGGTGGAATTCCGCTAAAGTCGCTCCAACCCTTTGCAGTGAAACTTATCCAAGGATGTTTTTACATATTATGGTACTATAGAGGCTAGGCTATCTCACCATACGTACCATGTCTCTGGCTTATGTCACTGCAGCCGGTCAGAGACTTGGGAAAATCACATATTTTTTCACCTAAAATGATTGATATCACCAACAGGTTAACATGGACCTGGTGGTGTGTATACTCAATATGTGCGTCTCTTCAAGGCCTACAAGGCTAGCTAAAAAAGTTTTTTTTTCCCAAAATGGTTTTACTCGACTAATCGCGAGAAAACGCTTTTGGGCCCCTTTTGGCAGACCCTTACTTCATGACCTCGAGCATCGACAACAAAATAAAGTTCACCAAACGTAGTACTACGTTTTACTCGCAAAAGTTCAACGAATCGAATGAGCTATAAGTCAATAATAACTGTGACCCCTTGTCCCAAAATGTCTGACTTTGTTCAATGTTTTGGCGATATCACTCTTTAAAAAAAAAACTCGGAGGAAAAGTGAACAATCTCGTTTTCGTGCGATTATAAACCGCAACTTCGCCTCGGACAAACTCACACAAAAAGTCGATCTTTCAATTTTTTATCCCTGAGTGGTTATGTAAATAATTACAGTCGGTGGAATTGTGAAACCAACGAAATAAAAGAATTAGTATTTAACAAGTTACTTTAATCAAAAGAAGTAACAGATTTTTAATTTTCTTTATCAATAGCTCACTCAACGTGTCAGAATTTTCTTTATGTAGCCAACTATCGCCGCGCGGTATTTATTTGTAAGACTGACACAAAACCTATTTCTATCAAATCAATTTTCTTTATTCCGTTTACGTTGCTGCTCCTTTAAGCCTCGATATCACTCATAAAATAAACGTTAACATTTTGTACAGAACGAATCTTACTGCAATTTGCAAATATGACCGCGCAGCCATAAAATGCTATCGACATTCGAAATTTGTTTTTCCATTTGTTTCCATTATTTTCAAAACCAGTTGAACCCAATTCAAACAGTTCAAACATCAACTTTTATTCAATTTTAATTTCCATTTGAAACTTCCAACAGCAAAACTGTTTCTCTACCAATATAAAAGTTTGCAATAATGTAATATTCATCGTTGATCAGACCAGAAAAAGATGGAAAAGTGGTGCTGCTACTTTTGTGCAATATTTTATGCTCTCTCTCTCTCTCTCTCTCTCTCTCTGTTCCTTCGAACTTCCTAGACTGAAAACCATTTATATTGTTGATATTAAATATGTCGTACACAAAACGTGGAACTGAACGACTGCATAAAATATGAAATTTCTATTGCAAAGTTTGAGGTGTTTGTGGTTTATATCAAAATTACAATTCAATATTTTTCCCATTTAAATATCACCTGAGATCGAACACATAAGTTTGGACCAAAGAAAATTGACGATAAATTGACTTTAAATCCAGAACCACCCAGAACAATCGAAATTTTTTCATTCATTTCCAACGTATAGCACGCCTGTTGATAAGAAATAGTTTGAAATAGTTTGAAATAGTAGTGGTAGTGGCCACTGGCAGAGGTATGCTTAGTAGCCCAGATGGAATTTTCGGTTTTTTGTATGAACGAAGGATATTCTACAAATTTTCGCCATCAACGCAATAAAGATCTAATATATCAAAACCCATTTTTCAAAAATATTTGAAATCAATCTTTTCAAAACACTTATATTAGTTCCAATGAAGTAATAGATCCGATAGCAAAACTGATATTATCTGAGTAAAGTTAGGTCCTTAATTGATTTTTCGCCTAAATGTAGGCTATGCATGCAAATTCATCGTACTTAGGTTAGCTCATATGTACGAGTCATTTAGTTTGTAAAACTCAGCAGCCACCAAACACGCTGTAACTGCCCAAATTATGAAGCTTGACGAGCAAACTTACCGACGTTTTCACTGAGATAGTATCGCTAGAAAAATTCCATGAGGAATTGTCTGACACGGAAATCGAACAAGAATCATTTTGATGGAAGGCTATAGCAGGTAGCCATTGAGCCATCAAGCGAAATGATTACAGATGTCGTTGCTTCCGCCCAAAGGGTCAGCGCAGCGACATCTATTATCATTTCCAAGTAGCCATCCCGTCCGAAGTATTTAGTGAACTTACGAAATAAACGTTTAACCGGGCAGAGCAATCGGGCTGTAAGTGGAATTCTTCTTGCCATAGGCAGACTTTGGGCTGAAAAACAAACTTACAGTAAAATACGTTGAGAAATTCACTTTGTGGCAATGAAATCATTTTAAAATGCTTCAACCATATGTCAGTGTTGGACCAACATTTTTTCTGGCTTTGCACGAATCGGATTATTGTTCGCATTTCATATGGTTTCGTAATAATACGTGACACGTGTCGAAAAAATCTTTCTGTAGATTTTTCCTTTACCAGTCATAAAACTTGGCTGCACGAGCGTCTACACGAATTTATTTTAAAAATATATTTCGCCAGGATAAGTGCACAAAGACGCAGTAAATATTCATGAGCATACTCCATGACAATGAAATGAAGTTGTGATATAACCGGGGAGTTTTTTTTTCTGTGAATAATTAAGTTGTTTGCAAGACTGCAACTTATGTTTGTATGTTGTGCAGCAGCAGTTTATGCGTCTCGACGCTAACATAGAAAATAAATCTTTTATACCTTAGGATTTCAGCTATACGTATATTGTATGTATATATGTATGATTCCGCACTTTTCCATATTTTAGAATTTTATATTTTCTCTGCTTGTTATTTAATAATTCAAGTTCGAGATTATTTTATACGGAAAGTTTTGTTTGTATTTCAAATTAATTATTGAAAAGCTTTTAAAGCATTACCACCATTACGCTGAGTAAGGAGAGTTTTATGTGTTTTATATGTTCAGAATGAGTTATGGCAGAATCGTTACTGTGGTCGTTTTCGAAATTAGATTATTCGCTAAGTTATGAATTGATTTGGGTGAAATTAAATAAATTGAAATGCACTCACCTCAAAATGGTTAGCAAGACATTCATGTCTTTCGTTGTTTTTCTTTCACCTCCATTTTTCACAACGTGTCATGCATTATCATTAGTAAAAAGTTCTAACATATGAAACGTGTGGAACTTGTGGGACTAAAAAAACAAATAGTCTCATGAATGTTGCTAAGTATTTTGAGGTGAGTGTATATCAAATAGATTTGTTTCTATGGTTTGTTACTTTTACTAGTTTTCACAAAACGTTTTTTTCTGACTCAACAGAATAATTATAGACAAATATAACACTCATACATTCTGCCCTCCTTCACCAAGTCAGACAATTCCACGTGGAAATTTTCTGGCGATTACATCGCATTGGCAACGTCCTATAGTTCACTGAAGCATTTGGGTAGTTCTTGAATGTTTGGTGGCTTCATCGATACAGAATGACTCGTTCGTATGCACCCAGCTTTGTACAGATATTATCTGAATACTTCGAGAGTGCTTCGAAAGTCACGTTAAGCCGGTGTTGGTAATACAAACAAACAAAGTAGACCGATTAAGTTAAGGGAATGACATTACCATAATCTAGGGCTTCCTAGAAGATTGCAGACGTCGGGCTACACTCCATATAATACATATACAAAATGGAGTTTATTCAACGATGATATGGCAATGTATCATCGTTGGAAGTTCTCACGATCAAGCTCTAATAGGTATGTGCACAGGCACCAATTTGTTATGTTCAAGTCAAGTCAAGTCATGTTATGCACGAAGTCACAACTACACATAGACGAAAGCCGAAGCAGGATTTCTCAGCTAATTTCGTTAACTGTAATTCGATCTTTTCCAACAGATTGAACCAAAATAAAAATCTTCAATCTCCAACTACATTTGGGTATATTTTACTCGCAAAGACCCCGGAATCGAGTTTTAGTGCTACTACCACTGATGGAAAACAATTTTCTTGGAAGTCCAGCGATGAAAATCTTTTACTTCATCAGTTTCAACACTTAATTTGTTAAATTCGGCGACGGGATGAGGAATTCCTCTGTGACCAACGCTTCACAATGACATGACAAGTAAATTATTTGCATTAAATTTCAAACTTTTTTATAAAATGTGTGATACACTGTCTGATAATGTAAGGCTCAGAATACGTCGGTTTTTCTCCTGAACCTGCCAATCAAAAACCTAATTCCTAATTTGACCTGAATTCGATCTGACCTGATTTTCATTTGACCTTATATGACCTGATTTATTCCAAATTTAACCTAACCTGATGCCTGACCTGTTTTAGATTTAATCTGAAATAACCTGAATTGACCTGATTCATTCTGAGGGATTTTTTTGAAAGTGGACCAGGCTCCGTCGGAGCTATTTTTTGCGACGGTTTGTTCATATGCCCAGATAGCCCTTGGCCCCAATAGTGCCTATCCAACGAGCCGCCACACATGTGTGTCCTTAGTCTGTAGCGGCAGTAAATCACGTATAAAAAAACACCTTTTTTCGACTTTTGCACCTTCATCACCAGCCAAGACTCAAACATGAAAATTAAACGACTGCGGTTTTGGACTATTGGGGCCAAGGGCTATCTGGGCATATGAAAAAACCGCCGCAAAAAAATAGCTCCGACGGAGCCTGGTCCACTTTCAAAAAAACCCTCTCTATAGGTTTCCTTTGTCATGTATTGGCATGAAGTTAAACATCTAGCTAAATAAAAACGTTTTACACTTATATACTATCAATTGACCATTTGTCGTTAGAAACCTACAACTTCTTTGAAAGTTGTTTATTTTTGACCAGAAATTGAATTTCAGGTCATCAGTTCGTATCAGGTCATTCCACATCGTGACATCGAAATTCGAGTCAGATCAGGTCAAACTCAATTTCCTTATCAGGTCAACCTGACCTGTGTCGTAAGCCTTAGCCAAAATCTATCAGATCACGTCCAATCAAGTTTCAGGTTATTAAGTTCATACACACGCGAGTGTATTTCAGGTTGACCTGACATGTTCCTAGCCTAGGAAATCAGTAAATCAAATCCACATGCGTTGAACAGCCGATTACAGAGCAAACAATTTGTTAAAAGTGATGCTTTGTGATTCGGTTGAAAATTCCACGGCATGGATTTTACGGAACAGGCAAACTTTTATAATAAACTGCAAATAATACGACCCACCACGATAAAATATGCACGTATTAATTAAAATCCAGGCACCTAATTAAAACTTGTTTCACAATTTTTTTTTACAGCGAATTTATTATATGCAAACTTCAACAATATATACCACCACAACACCCCATTATAATGTATGTCCTGACTCCCAACTCCCTTCACGGAAAATAATTTGTAGTAATATGCAGTTAAAAAAAAAAACTTTTGTATAACACAAAATGTATACACGACCGAACGAAAGTGATAAAGTGTAGGCGACAAAATTTATTTACGAAGCGAATCCATATTTTCATATGATATCCATCAGGGGGCTTGAAAGTTTCCGACGAAAAAGAAATTGTATTTGCTTGGGACATGTAGTTCGTCGGTGCGTACAAGAGGTATTGAAATTTACGACTAAGATTAGGATAACGCTGGGCTGGACTGACGGTACACGAGTGTAGCTGTTGTCGAGTATTAATATTTCAGAAAAAAAAACAATATATCTTTCACGCTGTACCGTACACTCTGCCAAGGGTGAAAATGTCACCAAAACTTTGGTCACCCACTCACATTCGACTTGTTTATCTTTTGCAGAATAAACGAAGATGAAAAAAAAAACGAAACAAAGGAAGAACGGAAGATTAAAGAAGATGTTTATGGATACTTACCGAAATTCCGGCACACTTTGAACTCCTCGTCTCTTTTTATTTATTTATTTATTTATTTATTTTGCAATGTATGTAGTCACATACGTGGACGAACATAAGAAAGGTTCTGAATTCTATGTATGGGGCGAGATATCACTGCCAACATACTTATACGCTATGAACGTAAGTTATTCCTTTATGATTTTTCTCCATCGAAACTTTTTTTTTCCTTCTTCTTCTTCTTCTCCCTTTACTATTAAAACACTTATTAGTTCTCCTCAACATACTTTACACGTTTGCTCGCATCACTCACCCTTGCATTTAATCTTCGGTTATGTACGGAAACTTTTGAAAACTAAAATTGAAACCAACTGTGTTGAACATTGTGAAGCACATTTAAGTTTGGGGTTTAAGTTTCGAGCATTTTCAAGTCAGCTTTCACACATTTATATGCATTTAATCGGACCTGACGGTATATATGCCAAATGAATGATGTTTGTTCGGCAAAGTTTTATTCCTTTTAAGAAACTTTTACCGACCGAATAAAAATTTGGGGAACATTTTCTAATTAAGTGGTTGCATCAAATTTAACTTACTGAAATTAACAAACAAATGTCGATAATGGGAAGTTTTTTCTTCTTCAAATTAATCAATTTAATTACTACCCAGCGACCGAAGGAATTAAGGCTAAATATAACTTTGGTGTGAGCAGTTGAAAATGTGACGATTAATGGGACGAGGAAATTTTATTCCGAAGGAAGTGCTCTATGTCATTACTAAATTAAGTAGCTCCTTTAGATAGTTATCTAGCTCGCTGGAACTACGCAGTGATAATTATGTAATTAATGAACTAATGAGATGAAGAAGTAGTAGTAGTAGTAGTAGAAGAAGAAGAAGTAGTAGATTACGTACATCTTATCTTAACCGATAAACATTCCAATGTACCATATATGGTTGGTTGTATCAATTCTGTCATGTTGAAATAAAGATTTACTAGCCACACCATTCTGTCTGCATCAGTCTGTGAGACCCAAACAGAAACTGCTAAATAAATGTTTTTCGCTGACACCCTAGTTTAGCGTCGTAATTTGGATGTCTTTGACCGACTACTCCTTACCACGGCAGAGTAAAATAAATCAGGCAGGAGCTCTTGATTTGACTAGAGACCTGAATTATCTAGTAGCCTTATATTTTGCGAATAAAATTAATTCATTTTATGTTAGTGTTCATTTGAGCTCATTTTCATACGGTGTATTAGGTCCATTATTTGACGTTTCAAAAATGAACCGCTCCTGTCTGGTTTATTTTACTCTGTCGTGCTCGCATCAAGAAATTCTATATGTCACTGTTCTAAAGGCTAATACACAGATCACTTTACAACGGTGAGAGTTGTAATTCCGCGCTTGTTTCTTTTTTTTGTAAGAGATTCAAAGGATTGTGAAAGATGAAGTAGTAACCAGCCAACCGGAAAATGCGGGAAAAAGACCGATTTCGATTTTTTCGAAGAATTATTTTCATTTTAATGTCACTCAAAAACAATTTGTCTTCGTCTACGATTATTTGTTGCTTTTGGAAAGCTTAGAACTCAGACATGACAGTCTTCACTTCAGGTTTCTGATATGTATGTGCCTCGCGTTGTACTTGTCCCGATTTAAACTTTTAAATAAATTAATAAATTTCTTGTCGTACACTAAAGCTAAATCGTTCGACACGCTTCTTATTTCAAAAATAATAATAAGACTCTATCACAAATCCAACAAAATTAATTTACATTTTACACATGCGAAATCTACCGCTCTCATAATATTCATTTTGTCATGTGGAATGTGTATGAATGTATCTGAAGGGTCTATAAACCCAAAGTTATTCAATTAATTATCTAATGGATAGCCTACCACCTAGACATTTAATAAATTGCATTCGACATATCAAAATCTTCATCCAATTTCAATAGCTTTTTCACTTCGAAACGAATAAGCTACTGATGCTGCTGCTATGCAAATAAATTGTTTGATAATAAATAGGATTGATCCCTCCAGGCTATTGTTGCTTTGTCATACTGTTTACTGTTTTTGGTCTCATATTAGTATCCAGGTAACAGAGATCGACATTTATGATGCTATATTGTAATGTGAAATAATTCTGCTGAGCTCCGGTAAATTCTATAAAGAGATGGGAATGTTTTTTTCCTTTTTATTTTACGAACGTCTACTGATATTGCATACATAAATTCTTAAAGATTTGAATGTCCGATGTTTACAGAGGATTTGATATTTGTATAATAACCCTAAGACGATTGAATCTGAGCAATTCTAAATTCGAAGGTGTTACCCTTTACAGACGAAAAGCATATTGCCTATATCAACATCGAGCGCAGCACTTCTATTTTTTTAAGTGAAAAATGTTTGACTTCTTTTGTTTTAACATAAATTAACAATATAGTAAACACTATCAGGAGCTGCTCATTTGCTTCACGTCTTTGGAAATGTAAAGTGTTAACCTGTCACAAACGACAAGCACATTAACAGTTTTACTATCTGATCTATTACTTCGTTTGATCTAAGATTTTCAGAAATTGATTTAAGAAATCTTTTACTTCATATGTTTCGAACATGCCTTTTGCTATATAAGACATCGTTAGTCAGAGCTTGTCGTTTATTATTGCTGTGTCTGTCGATAACAGATGACAGCCGTCTGTAACTCAGCCAACCTACTTACTGTGCTTGTTGATCTTATTGAAATAAATTTTGATTTGTAAACTAACATGTCCCTTGCCACATTATCCACTTCTGCCTTGTTTCCAGGAACTATTTTTGGAAAAACGTTTTTCCATATTTTCCCTAACTTTCAATATTATCGAAAAAGATTTTAAAATACCGGAAAATATGGAAAAATGTTTTTCTGCCTTGTCGTGCTCTCTCATATGCCCTTGCTTTCTACAAAAGTGTTATCAGGAAGGTGTGTCTGTTCACAAAAACAAATTACAAAAAATGCAATTAAAAACTGCAATTTTGTTGGAAAGCACAAACACTTAAGGATGCACTCCTGTCTCATACATTCACAGAACTGCGATTCACCTCTCAACATCACGAATTACGGCAATAAATTTAAAGTTGATGTTGTTTGTTATATACAAAAAAAACACCTCCTTGCAACTGCGGCATCATGTTATAGGGAAAAGAAACATTTAACTGTGTTGAATAGATAACATTTCCCACTCTGTTTAACACCTGCTATTATGTATACCACCCTCGGAAACGTTATACCACATGTACATACCAGAAGCAAAGAAGAAATCTTAAAGGAAATCGTTGCATACTAAGATTTACAGCGCCCCATTTTGTTGCGAAAAAGTCTTATTTATATTTATATTAAGGTAGAGACGATTAAGGAATAGAAGATGAGAAATATAGTGAACATGTTTGGATAGGATAGCAAGGGAAGCAAAGACCGAAAAAAAATCTACATCAAACGTTATATGGTGGAGCAGGTTGATAACGGGGATGTTATGTATGTACGGTACGTGGTTGTAAATTTCTCAATGATATTTTAAGGCATACTAGGGAAATTCTAGCTGATTAGGATATTGTAGACTTGATTAAGATACGAGCGATGTCTTTGAATGTCAAACGGAATTAATTAATTTGATTAAAGGCAGTAAAATAATGATGTCATCGACGTTCTATCGTAGTTGTTTTGTGTGCAAGTTAGATGTGTGTGTTTGAGAGGGAGAGTGATAGAGAGAGAAGGAATAAAATGTCAGTTTATTAGTCCTGTAACAATTAGCTCTCTTCAACGTGATTTTAATTGATTCTTACAATGATGGAAAATCAACCAACTTTACTTTCGAATGTCAAGTAGTGTAAAGTGATTTATCTTAAATTGACATTTGGCACGGCAGAGTAAAATAAACCAGGCAGGAGCGGTTCATTTTCGAAACGTGAAATAAGGGACCTAATACACGTGATGAAAATGAACTCAAATAAACACTGACATAAATTGAAAAATTTTATTCGCAAAATATCAAGGGCTACTAGATTATTCAGGTCCCTAGTCAAACAAGCGCTCCTGCCTGGTTAACTTTACTCTGTCGTGCATTTGGTTAACATGTTGAACATGTGATTGTGAAGTCTTACTCGAGCTCGGTTTTGTTAAGAGGACTGATAAGGAGTTTAAGAACGTCCAAACTCTCTGAAAAGCTCATGTACGTGCGTTCGTACTTATAATATGCATCGGTAGTTTGGCATTCGCATAAGTATACTTTTGTTAATCGCACTCAAACCGCTAGGCGTGACGAGAATCACCGGTTCCCTCCATACATCGATAAATGTGATGCTATCAACATTTATTCACTGACTCTTCGAAAAGACTTTTATACTTGATGTGTCTGACAACCTGACATAGCCAGGTAGATAGTACTGGACCCTTACCCAATTCGCGCTGATGACTTTCTCACTGTGACGATGTTGTAGATTCCAATCAAATTGAAAGGTAGAACCAGGATATCATGATTCAATTCATTTACAATTAAGCGGGACAAATCGGTGCAAACCTTTGTTACACCTTTTGTTCTGCACATAAAATCTTTTACTTCTTTTACTATAAAGTTTTCAGTAACTGGGGGTCACATCAACTCTGGTCAGAATAACCCCCGGCTAAAGCAACTCGATCCTCATTTGCTGATATTTTTTCCGCTCAACATCACATCATGTGTTACAAATACCAAGATCGAGAAAACAATGACGAGCTACATAATAGCCACATGGAACAATCATACGATACGATGCTTAGTAACATAAAATCTAAATTAATGTCACTCGCTTCCAGTAAACTACTCTTCATCATTGTTAATCGAAAATCCCTTTAGCTACTGTAACAAATGATCGATTTAACATACCCCACCCCGACCATTAATATGAAACCACTTCAATTTCTCTATATTCTTCAGCATACACACTTCCCATATCCAACAAATGGAATTGATAAATTCCATTCCAGACAAATCCCACAACACTAATTTCCTCCATAGATTTGTCATAGCAATAAAATACGCCATCATCATCATCACAAAGAGAACTTTTATATGAACCGAAAATAGTCGAGAAATATAACACTTTGTTTAGTTATCAAAATGTCTGCAAACGTTGTTTATCGACGTGATTGTTCATTATGTCTTTTGAATACTTATCATAATCTTGTCGGTCTTGTCGTCTTGTTTCTTACCACTCTAGTTTTCTTTATATACATACTCGTACACAACGGCGCTACATAAAATATCCCACTGAAATTGTATTACACTGGAATTCAACAATCGAATCAATCATCTATAATTCAATCAAACAAACGAAGATGATTGTTGTTCAATTTCGGTCGGTTATAAATGGGGCCTTTACGATGGCATTGTTCGACTATATAAAACACATTTTGTAGGATACGTATAAGCTACTTAACTCTGTGAATCCGTGCTCGATACATTATGATAGAGAGTGGTATGATTCACATAAACATTAATGCACGTTTGTCGCAGGAACAATCATTCGAATTGGATATTCAATTCATGTCAACTGTGTATGGTCATTGGACATGTTTGTAGGTGGGGTTCCCATTTTAATTAGTCGATTTCGTTCTAATTGTTTCGCACGCTGTTAACGGGCTACTCCAAACCTGAGATCTTTTGTTTGTAATCAATTTCCTGAGACTAATCTTTCGCAGATCAGCGGTTTTACCATAGGATCTATTACTTCGTTATTTGATCCAGGAAATAAATAAAATATCTTTTGTTTTTACAAAAAATCAAAAGGCTCGAAGGCACACAAAAAAGTGACGTTTCATTTTGATTCCGAGCTTTGCAATGAAATCAAAAGTTCATGAGTTTCGATAAAAAAAACTATCGAAAAAGAAAGGATCACCCAAGATTTAAAAAAAAAATCGCTAATGATTCAAAAGCCTCTGTACTCTAGCCATTAGGTATACTGAAAACTTTTTTCGTACCACGTACCGATTTTACCGTTGATTTGGAATGAAGATTCCGAAATGGTACAATGTACCAATTTATTTGGTGAGTCGTACCAATGGTTGGTATGCTGCACAAATTAATTGGTACAAGGTACCAATTTGACCGTTGATTCCAAAGGTGTAGTGGGTGTAGATGCTACTTGAGGCACATTGTACATTTAGTCACAAAATGGACACAATATCTTACAATACAACCATGAGCCACAAAATCGGGCTTGCCCGATTTCACAATATGCCCAGTGCGGCGTCAGACGTTCCGTACTAAATTTCAAATCACTCCAACAATGTTTCGAAATCGTCTGAGGGCATACCGTTTTCTTGTCGGATCATTAACGCTCAATTGTACATTTTTGAAGTGCAAAAACATCCGTGTCTTCGGTCTCTGTTCAACCAACCATCTGCAACTATGTCAATAAGCGGTGTGATAATAGTTATTTATCTACCAAGGTAGGTATGAAGGTATTTTTTCGCACTAGATGTCGATTGTCGATCCGAGGCGAAGCCGAGGTCGACAAGACGTCGTGTGCGAAAAAATACCGGCATACCTACCGTGGTAGATACAACGTTTTTCGCAATTTCGGGCCATAATCACCTTTCCAATGCAAAATATTACCAAATTTTCTACCAAACATTCACATGCAAACATGAATTCATTTGAACGATCAAGCAACCTGTTCTATATACACATTGCAATGTGATGTATAGAGACGCGCTAAATAAAATCAAGTAGTCAATGCTTAGTATGTACGCTTTAACAATACCAATACGTTCTATATAATTGTGTGACTCTGTAGCCGAATGGCTATGGTCGTTGCTTGGTGTTTGGAAGAATTTTGGTGTTGGATGTTCAAATCCTGGTCTGTGCAAAGTTTTTATTTATAAAATTTAGTCTTTCTTAAAGGTACTGAGCTATGTAGCGTGCGAAAAAAATGTGAAAAAGCCCAAGTGCGAAAAAATAATCAAAAACGCACTGTGAAATAAATACCTTCAAAACGACATTAAATGGATGCATGGAAAGGTGATGATTATGGCCCGGAATTGCGAAAAATTCCTTACGATTCTCTGCTACCATAATACGTACTTTTTATGTTGCTCCGAATAGAATATTCCTTACGGTGGTGCTGCACATTACATATATATTTTCGTTCCATTCTTTATTACCTTAAGCATTCACATGGCTGCAATGATATGATGCTACACCGATAGTACACATAAATGGCAACCATTTAAAACAATTTTGAAATTTATTCGTCTGCAACACCACGAAATAAATAAAATGAACATAAACATAAATTGTATTGGCCTAAAGCTACAAGATCAATGGATGTGATAGAATAAACAGTGTCGCATATGTGTGCCAGCCAGAGCCTTTATGCTCCATAAATTTATAGGGGACAAAAAAAATACTATCAATCTTGCTCGTTGAACATATTTTTTGCGCCCGAAATTTATTGCTGATAAGTTAGGTAACAAAACTTGTTTTCGATGAGTTTTTCACTTCTATTTTTGAAAGAATTTGATGGAGTGTAGAGTCGCTACATTTTCAACTGCAATTGCTTCTACTGAATATCAGCGATACCAACCAACCTTGCAGTTAACACAAATGAAAGAACTCAATAAAACCAGTGTGAAATGGTTAATTTAAGCATTAGTTTAACTCTCAGGGACAAGTTGTCATTAGTAATTATATACAGGTTGCACGGATCACAGAGGCTCTGAAGTGACAGAGACACACCACTTCACATGTAAGGGTTGGACAAGGTTCCGATTGACCTGAATTTAACCTGAACCTGAATTGTTCCGACCCAAATCTCACCCGAAACTTACTTTTACACCAGAAGCCATCAGTCCTGAAAATTTCAGATTTAGGTCAAACCTACTCTCAAATTTACACTACTCATGCAAAAATTGGCCAAAATTTTTCTCTTATTTTCAACTGCTCATATCTCAGTGTAGTGTTGGCGAGCCCAATCAAACCCTATCTGCCCGAAAGTACTCGATTCTGTAGTGTTCATGTATCTGAAAACACCTTCATAAGAAAAGTGTATTTTTTCGGTTTTTGATCAACTCCCACCCACTCGAAGAATTTTTGGCTTCGAGGGACCAATAGTTTTCAGTACACACACAAAAAAGTCCGCCGGAAAACGCACCCGATTTTGGTAGATACGTATTTAAATGAATCCTTTTACACAAGTTCGTGAAAAACTCCTGAAAAATGGACCCATGCAAAATTATTGAAAAATGTTGACAGAAAATGTATGATCAAATGACAAATATTTTTTGTGCTTGACGTAAACGCTTATTTTTCAGGCATTTTTCATGCATTTTACAGGTTCTTACGAAATGTGTACTAGCCTTTAAAATACATAAGAGACTTTAAGCGTAAAACAACTAAACAACGATGCGAAACCACTTAATGCATGGTAACATTCGAGCTGATTTATTTTTAGGTGAGCGTTAAAAATCAATTGATTTACCAATATCGAGCTGTTACCAATTTGCAAAGGAATAATTCCATTTGGGCCTTACCCCAAAAGAAATTGAGTGTCAATTTCACATAACGTGAAAGCTCAATAATGAAGAGGAAAATCCGTAAACAATTCTACATGTCATGTGAAAAAAAATCTTTTATTGTTGCCAAGCTTCAAGTATAGTCTAAAATATTGGTAAATAAATTCACAGAAATTGTCTATAGAAATATTTTCGTTTCTTATCGCTGTTGAAGAGTGCTGTTAGTAAGTCCTCACCACTCACATTTCCGAACTGTGGTTTTCAATAAATCCATTTCTATGGAAAACCCATCAAACGTAAAGATTTTCTTTTCTTTTCAAAGGATAACGCGAGCAACAAATGAATTAACTCGAAAATAGCACCCTTCGTCGTATTAATTGCATAAAATTTGCGCATTAACTCACCTCCTCCACCTTTCATAAAAATGGAAATTCTGCTTCCAGAAGATAACCAAATAAATTTTTTTATTTTCCAGTTTAACGATTTGATTTTTAATACGAAAAAGGGCCTCCGACATTTTATATCAGCAATATGTATTCAACATGGTAAAAAATACATATTCATAAGGGGTGGCAAATTAATACAAAATCAAAAATGAAAAGCTGTAAAGAGCGGGAGAAAAATGCAAAAAAAGGTTTGGGTTTTTTGGTTTGCGTAAAAAATATTCAATTCATTGGAAAAAGTAAATCTTGCGTAAGGAGCCGAACGAAAACAGTTTTTTTATGTTCGAATCCGTGTATTATGTTTGCGTAACATCTGTCCAAATAATGTTATTTTCCTCTGAGAACGGGTAAAAAAAAGGTTCGCTTTGATCATCTTCATATCATCGATTGCATAAGCATCTTGTGGGAATTTTTTCACAATCGACGGATGAAAGACCCAGATTTTAAATAATAATTTCTCGAAAATAAAACTTTTTTTTCTTCGCTCAACCAGCATTAACATGCAAAATGTTTTGTAAACAAAGTTTTTATTAAACAGACAGAAATTTCACGGCTGGTGTCGAGTTAATGCCATGTACAGAAACACCGCACACACACAAAAGTCGATGCGACCGAAAAAGTTTAAATTCAAGTGCTCATGTAATGTGTGCGAGCGTTTTATCATAAAATCCAACCAAATTCGGTGAGATGCAGAAAGGCGGAAAATTGGTTTTCCGACGCTTTTACTCTTGCAATGTTTGCCATGAATGAAACGTATGAAAAAAGGACTTTAATCTTCGGACTATTTGCAACCTCATTCTAGATATTTGAATGAGAAATCGTAGTTGAAATATTTGAACTAGTTGAATATTCCGAAAGTCACACTCTATGATTGCGGCGTTCCATACAGCTGCACTTCGACATATACTGTGGAAGCTGTCCATAAAAGACGTGTGTATTCAGTGGGAGGGGATCGACAAACGAGGACAAACAATGTTAATGGTCTGAGCAAAATCTAGATGGAAGGAAAGAGGGGTCAAAAACTGTCATAACAGTACTGACGTCTTTTATAAACAGTCCCTATATCATCATCAGTGAGTATATCACCCGTCACTGGACAGCGTGTTTTCTCGTTTCTCTGTTCATATTTAGAAAGAAGAAAAAATTCCGGATATGGAAGAACATTTACTACAACGTACATTGACTAAAACATTGACAATAATCCCTCGGCTTTGCTTCCATCAAAAATAATCTTCAAAGAATTACGTGTTGTGCTCCAGCTAATGGACATTTCATCTCACGCTCTGCTGTTGTTAATGATTCACGACAAAATATTATTTTGCTTTTTTTTTTCTCGAAAGCGGAGGAGAGCTGTACATACCATGTACCATTCACATTCCAGGGAAAAACTATTTTCAGAATTTTCTATTAAAATCATTGTCTCACCACCGTTTACGCGCGCTGGCACTGTGCGATAAAGAGGATATTGCTTGTTCACAATTTCCGTGCTTCGGAATGAATTATACTCGTAATTGTTTCCGAAAATTGAATTCAAATCTCCGTGCAATAGAAATTATTGGCTGTATATGCATTGCAATGGAAAGTTCGCGTTGCGTATACCTTGAACGGAAACAAGTATAGTCGTTGCATTTCGCTGTAATATAATTGCGGTGTGACGTTTGTGTTGAGAATTTTCATTAGAAATTCTTTTTCAGATTAAAGAGGATTTCTTCATTTTAATTTAACTTTCTGAACAGGTCGGATTATCACGATTGAACGACCGGCATAAGTTAATGAGGGGACTGGTTAGTGAACCATCTTTGTGTAATGGCCTCATAGAAAAATCCTTTTTTGATATTCTTCACAATATGCCGAAAACACTGCATTTCTATCAGCGGGTATTGCAGAGTTGGAAAAGAATGACGACCACTTCAGTGTAGCACTTACAATTTCAATGTTTATTTTGACGAGTTGGTGATTGTGATCCCAAGCTGAAGGCGTGGATCATAATCCAGTTCGTCAAAATAAACATTTGGACAAGGAGCATATAATAACTCAAAAAGGGTGCCCATACAATGAAAGAACCTCTTTTTTCTTTTAAAGGAACCGCCGGAGACGGTAGAACCTCTATATTTATTTGTATTTGCATTCCACGCAATATATATTTCAGTAGTGATTAATAGATGGATTGTTGTTATTGTAGTGTATGTACACTTCTTAAACCCTTTAAAAATTGCTAGATGTGTCACATTCAATCTTTTGCATACTACAAACTTGTCGCGCGGTATTATCAATATATCTGCTACTTCTGTTGCTTAAAGTATTTTCAAGTGTTCGTAGATAAAATCTTGTACTTCATTAGGTTTAACATACATTATGCTATGTAATGTCATGTATGTCTGAGCTCATCATTAGTATTTTTGTTGTTGTCAATCACAAATGATTATTATTGATTATACATGTCAACCAATTTTCTGGGAGGTGCGGGAAATTATTAAAAAAGCTAGACTTTCGTTTATTTTTCTAGTATTTTCGTAAAATTATTGTAATTGATGCCATATACACGATTAACTATAATGCAGAGTGACATATGAATTTTTATAGTTTTCTATTTCATTAAATTTTCTAGATTTAGGCTGAAATTTTTAAAACAAACGCTACGAAGAGCATGTCACCGTATTGCTCAAAACTTTCAGATGTTTTCGTCCCATATCAACCAGAATTATTAATATTCCAACTCAATTTTTTCCTCGTACAATTTATAGTTTTATCAAAGTTCTTCAGTTTGATAGTTCTTGACAAGATATTTCTAGTTAACACTCATGACAGCAAAAGAGCTATATCAAATAAAAATTGTAAAAATTTTTCCAAGTTTGTTGTCAATTTGACGGATTTTGACGTTACCTTTCCATAGTGCCCTCAGGAAGTTCATGAAATTTAAATCCGAGACTAAATGTTGCTTAATTTTTGGTATTTTCACGACAGAGTAAAGTTAACCAGGCAGGAGCGCTGATTTGACTGGGGACCTGAATAATCTAGTAGCACTATATTTTTTGCGAATAAAATTGTTTAATTTATGTCAGTGTTCATTTGAGTTCATTTTCATCCAGTGTATTATTTGACGTTTCGAAAATGAACCCCTCCTGCCTGGTTTATTTTACTCCGTGGTATTTTCTACCAACTTTAATGATTTTCTGGATATTTTACTTTTTTTGTCTAGGATTTCAATTTCATGAACTTCCTGTGGGCACTATGTAAAGGTAACGTCAAAATCCGTCAAACTGAAAACAAACGTGGAAAAAAATCTTACAATTTTATTTGATATAGTGCTCACTAGAAATATCTTGTCAAGAACTATCAAACTGAAGAACTTTGATAAAAATTACAAATTCTACGAGGAGAAAATTTAGTTGGAATTAATCAATAATTATGGTTGATAAGACGAAAACATCTTAAGCAATAAGACATGCTCTTCGTAGCGTTTGTTATAAAAATTTCAGCCTAACTGTAGAAAATTTAATGAAATAGAAAGCTATAAAAATTCATACCACTCAGCATGATAGTTAATCGTGTATATGGCACCAATTACAATAATTTTACGGAAAAACTAGAAAAATAAACGAAAGGCTACCTTTTTTAATAATTTCTCGCAGCTCCTGGAGCACTATTTGATGTCGTCCACTCTATCTCTCAGACTAGAGAATCATTTACCTAAACGTTTATTTGACAACACTTAAAACTATTTGTGTTGTCAAATTTTTGAACAATATTTTCTCTAATACCACCACCATATCCAAACAAGACTAAATAATGCCTCTGCCGAAATAGCAAACAAGAAAATGTCCCATGCAAATAAAGCACCAACGCCAATTTTAAAATACACAAACATTTCGCAATCTTTGCATGAAAACATTTTATGAAAAGCATCCACAGTCGCTCCACCTGCTCGCATGTTACATATTACAAAGTCATTTTCCTATTTGTTTTGAGGTTTATTGAACCGAAATAGTTTCGAAAGATTACTTTGAAGTGTACATAGTGAAAATAGACGAGAGAAGTTAAAGCGATTCGGGAAAGTAAATAAAAGTAAATCTGCAGAAAATGTCCTTGCATGTGAATTTGATGGCATTACACAAAGTTTGTAATGGATACTTACTGAGCGAAAGCATTCGTTTCGATATTTTAAAAATAGGGAACGATATAGCCAGGGCCGGAAGTAGCCAGATTCCACATTTTTTACTTTAGCGACAATTTATCGAATTGATTTTGATTTAGTGTCGAAATTGGCATTTGTACAGCCAGTGCTGTGATATGATCTCAGAAAATTTTCGCAACATTTTCATAGGTTTGAGGTTGGTCACTTTGATTTACCAAAAATTAAGACGGTGATGTACCGTGATTTTCCGAGCTAAATGATTATATTTCATTGAGTTATCACGATTTCTAGCTAAGTTATGATGTTTGGCTTGGTTAACCAATGGTAATCAACAATCTTCGAAAAAGTTGTTACCTTGATATGTTCTAGCCTGAGTACTGCCCTGATCGCTACATTTCCTGCATAGCCGAAGCAGTTAGTATGATGACGTTTTGGATAGTTTTTCTCCAGGTAGAATTCTTCGTTTTGTTGAAATTTTCTGTTCGTTTTAAATATGGAGTGGGATGTAAATGCTTGAGAAATAGCGTGGTAAATCTTCAATCAATCAATTTTTGATAACTTATTTTTGAAGTGGGAAAAATGTTCAGAAATTAGTTTAGCTAATTTTTTCGGGTCTCGGTACTCGGGCTTCGGACCTCTAAAATTTGATTCGGGGTTAAGGGTTAGGGTAGGGTTTCAAAAAAACTCCGGTCCGCTCATCTTTATAGTGAAAGAATCTTACCGAACGAAAAATTAATAGACAAAATCGCTAAGAGAAGCTTTGAATTTTGTGTTTTAAATCGTAATTTGCACATGCCGAAGAAATGAGAGAACTCGACTCTAAGGAAATTAAATACCTCTGGAAATACAACTAGCATACTGAATATGAACAGAATATCGTCAGTGAGATGCAATGGAGATGTAGTAGATTAAAAATGTAAACGAATAATGTTGCGTCCCTACACTTTGGAATGTTAAAGGTGTCTTTTCACAAAAATATAATTGCATTACTAGCAACCCGTTAGTCATGAGAGTTTATTTTCTTTAACAATTTGTACCTAACTTCGATGATTATTTTCAGACAACGTTGCATTATATGCTGCAGTTCAGTTGCGAGTTCACATGGATACGATGTGTACTTTAACACACCAACAACGACGAAGAAAATCCAGAAAATAAAGTTAACCGCGAAACCAGACGCTCTTTTACAATTTTGCGTCTATCAAATTTATTTCAATAAACACATGCATCCGTATAACTTTTGCTATCACATTTAGTTTACAATATTGCTCTCGAGGCAAGAATGTTGTGTCGGAAGTTTATGACAAGTTTGTATATAAAATAATTTTATTTGAATTAGTTATATTCCAAGCTGAGGAGGATGTGGTGTGCAAAGACGAATGCAACATTTTGCTATGGTGGAAAAATTTTTGAGACAACAGGAAATCCAATCATTTTTCCCGTAGTTACACAAAACGGGGGTGATGGGGTGAAAAAATTCAAAGTAATGCAACTGACAAGAAACAATTTTGAAATCGTTAAAAGATACTTGAATGCGACGCTCAGTACAGAAGACAACTAAGTGTAACGGAAATTGATTAATTCAGCTAGGGCTAGGCAATTTAGATACGAACTTATTCTCAAAGAAAACTATTTTCTACCACTGACTGTGGAGTGTTTGTTTAGAAGAAAACATCGAGAAAATCTTTAAGTTTTGTAATGCATACCGTGGAGTCGAGGTAGAACCAACTTCTTACCTAATCTTTCGATTTTATTGCAACCATTTGCAGTCGTTTCCAATTCATTAAGGTGATATTGTTCTTACGCATTAAATTCACATCAAATGCTGTTTTACAACAACTTGCAAAAAGTCAAATATTTTTGGATGCTTGCCCTCTTCCTTCGTTTTGCTGTTTCCTTTTGCAGTCTGTCTTAATTTTGAAAATTTTGAAGTAAAAATAAAGCAGTGTTTCAATGTCCATAACGTTGGCCTTAGTTTGATAACCACAACGTCCACTGGAGTACATGTTGTTTTATATAAATCTAGTACTTTAAAATCAGTAAAAAAAAACCCTTCAAGGGTAAATGTGACGCAAGTCGGCAAGTCCTTTATCTTACTTACAAAATAACTGATATCGCTGAGGGTGACGCATTGTGCGTCGTACGCAAAAGTTTTATCAACAAAAAATTGACTCAAAAAATTTGTGAACCATTTTCCTAACAATATGTTCCTCAACATCTGCCATCTTGAGTAACATCTTGAGTTATCTGAAAATATGAAATTATTCTTATTTTAAAACAAACATCAATATTTCGAAGTTCAATATCTTGGCCAATTTTGAAGCTGCAGTAACGTGTGATAGCTCGTTGAACTCGTAAGGATGCCTAGATTCCAAATATGTAAGTAATATTGGGGCCGTTGGAGTTAAGGGGGAGAATTCAAAAAGTTGCTGTAAATATGCTCCGCCGTCCTCAATTTTTTTTTGTTAAACAGCTGACGTGCGGGCATGATGATACACGATGTGCTATGAAAAAAAAAACGGAGCCGGATTTATTTACATTGTAAAAAGTTTCGAAAAACTCAGCTGTTGTAGGTAACTTTGTCTCCAGGTGATCTACAATAGCTGCCACATCTGTAGCGAACCATACAAAACTACAGCTGCGGAGACAAAGTCACCTGTTACAGGCATAGAGGTAGACTACCTAGAGGAATTATGACCGAAATTCATTGACAAATTACAGGTAAGTTTTTCGAAACTTTTTTGTCAGTGTACCTTTATTTACACAAAAACATATTTAGAGAAAGAAAAACCTAAATTTTTAAAGAGCAACACGAATTAGTGGATTGAATGACGATACATGAACGAATATAAAATGTACGATGAACGATTTTTATTTACCTGCCCGAAATGGTGTTCTAATAAAAATTCTTCATCAAAAAACCATGAATTCGATATTCTCGTTTTGTATTTTTAATAATTTATTTACGAACAATGAACAGTATTGCAATAGAAAGAAATACAGCAATTTCGGTCGTATGGCTTCGACTGAATATTTTCTTTAATTTATTCAAAATGTTCCTTTGGCATTTTGTGCTTTTGGGGGCTTTATAATATTTTCTTCCCAAGAGATTATAACATTTCACTTTTCAAATATATTCCACTCGACGTTTTTTGCTATTTAAATTATTTTGAATAATGCAAAGGTTTTCCAGTTTTCATAACTGCAAGAAAAATAGATTTTCTCTTTGTCAAAGTATACGAGTGCTGCAAATGCTCAGGGGGAATTATGAGAATTTTTTTTATTTTGTTGTATCTTTACCTTGCCTGCGAATGATATTATTATTAACATGAGCAATAATCCTAAATGACAAGTGTTGAAAAGCCTGACAAAAATTGTAAATCGATTCTAAATAATTTATTCTTTGAAAGCGTACAGACCCGGTAAGAGCTTTTACGGGCTATTTGCATTTCGATGTTAAAACACATGAATCGAATTACGTTTTGCTCTCGGAGGAGACGGTACTTTAAGTGAAGAACTGAAAATGTTTTACAAGTGAAACGTTCCAATCTAGTGAATCGTTTTTGGTTAGTAGAGAAGGAAAGAGGAATTCTTTCATTGAGATAATCGAAATGTGGTTCTTGTTTGGTTCAACTTCCACTCCACGCAGAGCATTGAGCATAATACAACACTCGCGTATCAGGAAGAGGACTGTATTAGTGCAATTTTGACCTTGTCCGTCCTCTATTCAACAACTACACTATTCTACTCAGAAGAGACTGCTAAACTGCATACTTTCTTAGATAAGTGTTTTGGGCTTAAGTAACTTCAAATTTGAAACAGTCCAAAACATATATTACATAAAATGAGGAATCGATCATCAAATATTACATCTCTAAGCAGAAGATGACGAACTAATACAGCACCTCTTCAATTTCCATCTACCCTTTTGAACTGAAATCTCTTGAGCTCACCCTGGAACAATTACACACTGTGCAAATGGTCTGGTCACTTTATAATGTCTTCGGTATTCTCACGCCAAGCTTTATTATAACAGTTATTTAAACTAATTTACTTTGCGATTTATCATTCATTCTCCTAGCACTTCTTCTTACAATATTTCCGAACTAAATTCGACCACAAATTACGAGTTCCAGCATCAAGTACGATACAATAGACGAACAGTACAAATCCTTGCATGGTAGCTAAAGTGCAAAATATATAAGTGAAAACCAAACCGTCCTTCTTACCGACACCGGACAGAAAACCGAAAATCCATGTCATCCCCAAAACGAAAAACAGGAACACCAACAATCTCAACTTCAACATCCGTAAATCGTCTTTAACGACTTTACCTCCCTGAGAAGTTGCCTCTCCGTAACAAATGCTACGCAAAACGGATAAGAAAACAATTGCATTACACACCATAATCAATGCCAGAGGTAGAACCACTCCGAAATAGAATGCCTGTCCGGTTGGATAACAAAAATATTTTCGATCAAAGGGGACATACAAATTACAATCCCAGAGTACGACAATGGCTATCGGTATCAGAGGACATCCCCAACCGAGTATGGCTGATTTTAGGATGACTCTCTTCACGTAAAATTTGTTGAATACAATCACGTACCGTTGAAATTGCAAGCAAGAAATGATGAGCATCCAAAGAAAATTGGCCAAAATTGAAAAGTGCAAGAAAACGCCTATCGAAATGCACCTGCTCTTGTGATGGTCAGTTTCTTCAGAAAGAAATGCTTCATCATCAACATCAATTACAAAAATTAGGATCATTTGCAGCAAAATTGATGTGGCAAAGTGAAGTAAGATTTTCGCACTGCATTTTTGACGCCAATTTGAAAATGTAATGGCCGTTAAATAGATGCCCAGAACACCAATGGAAGACAGTGAGCATCCAATTAAAGTTATTACATTCAACACTCTCTCATGATGTCGGTCAAAACGTAATTCGTTGAATAAAACATTACTGAAATGAGTCAAATGAGAACAATTGCAAACTAATACCCGTTCACCACTAACATTGAAATATCCGCCCAATCGACAACCATCGTCTGACCAACCATCAATCGACGTAAAATCCCAATAAGTGCATATCGATTCGGATGTTTGGTTCAATAATTTAAAAAATATTTGAACTTCACTTCCGACCGGAAAAGGAGTGAGTGAACAGCACATTGAAATTGAAATGATTCTTCCGTTCGCTCGATACCTTCGTTCAGTCGGAGCGGAGCGAAACAAATCGTCGCTAGAGAATATTGTGAAAGTGATCTTTAATTGAGATCTGAGAATTTCCTCTGGTAGTTGGACGCCAATGACAAACCCATCGTCTTTTATCAGGTCCCCCAACTTTTCGTTTTCATAAATGTACCGTGACGATGAGTTAGTAAAGTCGTTGAGCCAATTATCTCGGCCTGAAAACAGTGCGATTCCCGATATACCACTGACCGAGGGCTCAGTTAAGTAATTTAACAGCAACGGCGTTTCAATCGATGCAATTCCACCGGTCAGATCATCGATTGGATGTTGCATGTTAGACAACAGCAACTCATCAAGGCTATCCAACATTAAGTTGGTTGAGTTCAAAATCGATGAGATTTTCAAAAAATTGTCTTCCGATGCGGACACGTTGTTGAAAATTTTGAAAATTACTTTCAAATCATCCACTTCCAAAGAAGTCTGATTCGAACTGACAATGGTCGCAATTTTTTCGACAATTCTGCTGATCACAAAAACATCTACCGGGAACAGAGTTCCATCGAAACCATCAAGAGTTGTTGAGACATTTACAATGACATCGGTTATCAGAAAAGCATCGTGATCGACCAACACAAAAAGCTCGAAAAGTCTTCGGGAAACGGGTGAATAACATTGATTGTCTGGATGATCTTGCCACATTGCACCAGTTTCTTCATCACCCGCACAAATTCGGTTGGGAACCGATACGTTTGTTAGAAAGTCGCAGATCGGCGGTGAAAATGATTCCCCAATGCGACCAATACCCCAGACAATTAGCTCGAGCGATGACATTGAATCGTGGAGACAGAAGTCAGTTGATCGAACTGATATGACATTGATGTCTTCATTCGGATCATATGTGAACTTCTGGAGCTTCTCATAAACACGGAACGTATAGAGCTGCTCGTTCGTCAGACTTATTATTGAATCCTTAATGGGTTCATTATAGAGAGCTACAGTCAGTCGAACTGTGTACGTTACATGAAGAGAGGTGCTATTTTCGTCACGACGATGTATGACAGCATGACCACACGAAACGTCCGTTGTTTTGGGATTTGAACAGGGGTGCAGATCATAGATTGTGAGTAGATCATCGATCCAGCCTTTTACATCGCATTCAGTTGTGCATTTCTGTTCAACACGCACCACAAATACCGGGAAATAAGCAAAAATCTTTTCGGTTTCAATAAGAGTGTCGGTAGCGTACATTTTTTGCCCGGCACACCAATAAATGCCACCGCCAACATTTTCAACGAAATAATTGGCAGTGGGTCGGTCGCTGGCAATTACTTTCAATTCAGTTTTGTACTCGGTACTGACGCCGTCGACTATGTCGACTATCAACGCATAACACTGAAAACCGACATATTCATCAGCGTACCGAAACCAAAAGTCCTCATTGGTCACATTGATCTCAAGCCTACGTTCAAATAAATTAAACGTCATATTGATAGACGGTTCCAAAATGGTAACGCTGTTATCCATGCACACAATACACGATATAGAATCATTCTCCCAGGTCCACTGTCCGGCCGCATTGATGGTTAAAATGCTGTGTCGTTGGTTCAGTATGATTTCGTGATCCATAAATGGATCCCAGAATACGAAGTTGATGTCCGAGAGCTTTAATGTACCCCATTCTGAGTAACGAGTTACATTACGCGATTGTAATCGAAATAAACATCGATCGCTGTCGTCCAAGTCCATCGTTCGACTCAAATGCATAAACATGATATGGTGATCGTTACTCTTCATATCCATCATTTCCCCGTTGCAATACGAATCGATAACGTTTTCCAGACCTGTTTCATCGGTAATTGTTACATTCGGTGCGAGCTTCTTTACTGTAAAACATTCTTCGATCGGATCTATCATGCTTTGAACGAATCGATAGTATCCGTCGTCGCATACATACGAGCGTATCAAACTACTTGTTCGTGTCATTATTGAATAACTACCAGATGCGGAACAATCCTCAATCACTAATTCTGTCGAAAAGGAAAGTTTATCAACTTTCACAGCCAAACACATGTGCTCACAAGAATGGCCTTCATCTGCACAAAGAACTGTCGCATTACTGAATTGCACAGCCAGTCCATACTTTCCGGGTACTTTCAGTTGAAGTTGCACATCTTCAGTTGAGTAGTCAATGTCTCGGGTTATTTCTTTATTTGGCCACGAGTTGTACGCAGGAATTCGTACAATATCAACTGATACCCCGTTATCCGCATAATTTTTCATCAGAAGTTTCCTTTCCTCTGCATTTAGATCCAAGAAAGTAAACGATGTTCCATAGTGCATGTTTAAATCGTTGGAAATGTAAATGTGTTCGCAAATATCAGTTGAATCTACCTTTAAAATTGCGGACGAATTGGTATTGGAATTAGTTTAGAGAATTCTGATGCGAGATATGACATCTTACTTTTGTCTGCACGCTTGCCGGGCACTGACTCGGCGCAAGCATGACCGATTTGCATTGTGTATCTACTATCGCGTGATTAGGTGACCAACCTACGGCATCGGAACATTGTCGGTACACTAAAAGTTTTGAAGCATCCAAACATGTTGAAGAAATATATTTCGTGCTAGGTGTCGTTTCGTTCCAGTACACTGTAACACCTACAAATTCAAACGCAAAAAGTATAGACTCGAACTGTGAGAAAAGAACAATCTTACCGTTTACATTGACCGGTTCCTCATTGCAGATCTACAAAGTAACGAATAATCGATTTGACATTGAATTCTAAATTAACTGTTCTTTGACTCACATCCTCCATTCGTACAGTCTTGCCTACGAGTAATGTGGCCACAAAAAAATTAATGAAAACTCGCACATTTAACTTCATTTTCTAAGACAATCAAATTGCAACTCTTAGTTACTTCACAGCCAGTTCGGATACAACTGGTTATTCAATTATGAAACCCATACTTCAACACCGGATCACATGCCGAACTAAATCATTCAAATGTGGCCATATGTTGCCTCTTAACCACGATGAAAATTAGGAAAATCGAAGCGGTCTCACAAAGTTTCTACTAGCGTTTGCGAGACAACAGTAAAATGTTTGGTGAAATGTTTCTATTCATTCACTCAACTATTTCATTTCTATCTTTTTCATTCTTTTCATCCTTGTCTAAGAGCACCTCGGCAAGGTGAAGATTTTGAGTTGGGGTCCTACCATTGTACCAATTTTTCATTTCAAATTATATGTCCACTTCCAGCACACTACATATCACTACACTACCCCAAATAGTCCGTTGCTAAAATTAAAAACGTTATAAAGGTCGATTGTCCAGACCTGAGACTTATATTGCACATATTTCGATACACTAGTGAACTTATTCAAGGTTAAATCTCCAATCAGGCCAATGTCAGGTTACCCTGTCAGATTGAACCTTCTGTTTTTTTTTATAGATTTGGGTTTAGATACGCTCCTTTACTTGCACCGACAAATGCAAGGGACAGCAGCTAATAATGTCTATGAATTATCAAGAATCGATTTCACGAAAATATTGAGGTGTGAAAGGTATGCACAACAGGCCCAACTGCGAGTATGACACGACAACTTTTCAAACTTACTGTAGATCTCGCTCTGGGTGTCAAAAGTTCAAAGAAAAAGCTTTTCCCCTAAAAAAGAAGAAGTAATTTGCCATCATAATATAAGCGCGTTGGTGCTCTAGTTTCGGGTCTCTCATCCGTCACGTGATTGGCAATGAATACTCATCCTTTCTTTCGACTGGGTTTAGAGATGAGCGGGCCGCCCGAAATACATCGGCCCGACCCGACCCGACCCGGCCCGATCGGGTTCGGGTCCGGGTTTTGAAAATTCATTCGGGCCGGGTCGGGTCGGGCTTTGAAAACAAAAATTCGGGCCGGCCCGACTTAGAAATACAAATTTAAAGTAAGCCAATAAAAGCCTATAAAGCATGAAACACTAACCTATTTTATTATTTTACTTCGCGTATAAGATTATTGCAAAGCTTTTATGCGTAGAAAATGATTTTTCTTCCTGAAGTACCAAAACCGTCACATTCACTCACCAAATTTAGTACCGAAATAGCAACATTCTCCGACACTTTTTTCTCTCAATTTTCATTCCCGCTTATGTCATTTTCGATCCTATCTTTATTCTTTCCCAGATGTGTCATATACTATAACAAATGAAAATGCTACACATGTGATATTAAATGCGATCTCGCATCAGATTTTGTGATATCGCATGCGATCTCGCATTATATTTTGTTATATCGAATGCCATCTCGCATGTGATATTGTGATATCGCATGAGATTTTGTGATATCGCATACGATCTCGCATGTGGTATAGAGATCGCAGCTGAATATGGCGTGCAAATCTGTTGTTATGTTTTGTTCGGAATGTGACTTTGGTACTCCAGGAAGAAAAATAGTATACATACCACGGATCGAAAAGGTGTGTTTTAGACCACGGTGGTGAAAACGTCCTTGGTCTCCGCTCCGCTTCGCGTCGCTCCATCCCTGGACGTTTTCACCACCTGGGTCTAAAACACACCTTTTCGATCCTTGGTATGTAACATACTATTTCATTAAATTTCTTATAGTAAAAAAAAATCGGGTCACGTCGGGCCGATGATTTTTTCGGGTCGGGTTGGGTCGGGCCGCGAAGAGAAAAGTCTCGGGTCGGGTCGGGCTCGGGTTCAAAAAATTGGATCGGGCCGGGTCGGGTCGGGTATTGAAAAAACGTCGGCCCGCTCATCTCTAACTGGGTTACATAACTCTCTTTGCGAATTTCCTTCACCATCATAAATAGTAGTAGCAGAAATTATTTAATTTGGTTTTATTATTCAATAGAATTCGTTGATATATTTAACAACCAAATTGATCATATAACATGATAAGCTATCAGGAAAACACATAATTAAAATAATAAGCTATTTTCGTTGCACATCGAAGATAAGGAGGCAAGAACCTGAGGCAACTGGAAATCAAGAAAATTCAAAATACACCATGTTATTATCGATATTTGTCGGGTGGGATTATGGTTTTCCTTTCCACCATATCACGCTACATCAAGCATTTTCAATTTAGAAACAAGTCAACTGCAGGGTAGTCTTTCAATGTAAGTCTGAAGGAATAAAAAATTTGTCAGAGGCGAACACCTTTCAGAACAGAAAAGTTTTTGAAAATCATCGGAGAAACGTTTGTGTTGTCAGTATTTGTTTGACCTAAAATTGGGGCAAAATGCCTCAACTGAGAAAATCGAATTTCTGAAATATGCACGAAAAACATTATTTTTGATTCATTTAATATTCAATTAAATATTAATATTAATATTAATATTCAATATAATAGAAGATATTAATCACTTTTTGATCAAACAATTTAAAATTGAAGGAAGATTTTTTACACTTTTAAAAAAATTCGATTTTCTCAGTTGAGGCATTTTGCCCCAATTTTAAGCAAAACAAATACAAACGTTTCTCCGATGATTTTCAAAAACTTTTCTGTTATGAATAGCCTTCAACATTCGCAAGAAATTAAGCCCACTTGAGCAAAAATTGAATCCTTTTCCAGATGAATTTACGAATTTTCAAGTTCAAGATCCACTCAATTTTTCAAAGACTCACGAAGAAGACTTTTTCGACAAAATTCTTCCGGATTTTATTTTTTTTCTGTGGGAGGCCGAAAACTCGAAAATTTAGCTTCTATGATTTGTCACAAGTTGTAAATAAATTTTTCAAAATTTTTAAAATCGATTTTTGACATCTAGGAACGATAACAATTTTTTGTGGATTACGCCAGTCTCGATCCTTTATCCATCGCACACCCCTAGTATTTGGGTTATTTCCGACATGAGTGAGGTGCTCTAATGCTGGTTCCCAGGACTAAATATTCTAGACATAACCAGATTTTTTGATAAGTGCGCACGGGTATGAATAGTAAAGCTATAAAGCGCTATTTGCTCCCATGCAGACTTTGCATTTCAACAGTCAATTTTCCTTGTACAAACGAGCCTTACAGTTATCAGAGAAAACTTGAATGTTCCTTGTATACGTGTGGGCGTACAATTAGACATTTCGACAGAAGCAGCCTGAATAGACCTTCTACAAACTGGCAACAGAAACAATCGTCCTAGTACAAAGGGGGCTAACAATTGAGTGTTTCGTCAGAATCTTGAATCTTCCTTTTACTAACTAGCGACAGAGGTGACTTGTGCAAACTGACCTAAAAAATGGATGTTTCAACATTTGGTTGCAAATAGTGTATTTTAGGCTATTTGTAACCGGTTGTACCAGCGTGAAAATACCTTGTTGAATAGCGGTGACATGACGGAAGTCTTTCATCGACATCCTCAAGAAAGTAATAAATTACAGATTGAACCTGATAAGCTGCAAATTCAACCAATATTACCTTTAAAGCCAATTACATTATAACTTTTTATCTCCAATTTTAAATCATTGCAACGGTAATCCCAACATTCATATCTATCGGCATTGTACAAGCTCGTATCAGTAGCGACCTTATCGGCTATGTATTGTGGTTTATCGGACGAATTTATTTAAAATATCGATCGTTTATTACCATTTAAGTAAGAAAGTTCGATGCTGATTTATAATGATTTTTGATTGACTTGCCCAACATTTGTACACACACCGTACCGAGTTGGTGAGTTAATTGCAACAATGGTGGTAATTAACTCCAGCTACACACATAGCGACACGAATGAGAGCTAATAAAAGCATTTCTTTTGGTATACTGTCACATTCATACGACAGAGTAAAATAAATCAGGCAGGAGCGGTTCATTTTCGAAACGTCAAGTAAGGGACCTAATACACAGTATGAAAATGAACTTAAATGAACACTGACATAAATTTAAAAACTTTATTCGCCAAAAATATACGGCTTCTAGATTATTCAGGTCCCTAGTCAAGTCAGCGCTCCTGCCTGGTCAACTTTACTCTGTCGTGGTCACATTGGACAAGAGAACAGAAGAAAAATGTGAATTAGTTCTTCTTTGCAACGCTATGTGTACTAGGGTTGTATAATATTGCCGCGACTATTTGAATCGCTATTGTAAATATGACCGAATTAAGGGTAATCGATGCGCGTCATCTATTATAAATTATGATCAGTATTTGTATGTTCGTTTAGAGCGGTAATCAGAATTTAGTTATAGTCATTCAGTATCAATCGTTGCAAGAAGCAACATCCATCCAACCAACCAACCAACCAAACCATTATATTGTATAATCTAATCAACGAGTCTACCAATTGTTAAAGTATACCAATTTATTGTTAATAAAGAAAGAATTAAAATCTGAAAACCTTAGGATTTTAAACATGGTCCTTCGACGCGCATCGATTACCCTTAATTCGGTCATATTTACAATAGCGATTCAAATAGTCGTGGCAATATTATACAAGGGTGGTTCAAAAAGCACTTTGTTCGCCTTTTTGGTAACCATAGGATTTCTGAAAGGCCATGGCAAGAAACTGAGATTGCCACAGATTGCCAAATGCAGCCTTCTCAAACTCGAAGTTAAATTGTTATTTATTGTAATTTTTAAATTCTTGAATGGTCTCAAGTCCAAAGTATACAATAAAAATCAAAAGTTCACTTGTCGACATCGAACTCTCGAGTGACCACTGACCACACAAAAAAAAAATTCGTGCGCCAATTTTTCAAATTTTTTGTCCAAGCACACTACATGTCACTACAGTTGCTCCTGTACATAATATAGCCACTAGCTAAGGTCTTGTACACTCTAATATAGTCCGTAGCTAAAGTCCAAAGTTAAAAACGTCAAATTCTGATTTTTTTTAAAATAAAATCTATTGAAAAAATCAGTCAGTCAAGGGACCTGATTCACCCAAAAGGTGGGGCTTAGCTTAATTTGGTTTCATTATTCAATAGAATTCGTTGACATTTGACATTCGACATTCAATAACAAAATTTGATCATACAACACGATAAGCTATCAGGCAAATACATAATTAAAACTATAAGTTGTTTTCGTTGCACACCGAAGATAAGGATGGAAAAACTGAGGCAACTGGAAATCAAGAAAATTTTATATATTTTGGTTAATTATTGATATATGCGGGGTGTGAGATTGGTTTTCCATTGGACCATATCACGCCACATCAATCTCTAAACAAGTCAACTACAGGCTCGACTACAGGGTAGTCTTTGAATGTAAATTTGAAAAAACTACCATTTTGCACACCATTTGGTTTTCAGGATCCGTACGAGTTCAACGCACTATCGAGCATCAAATTCGGTGCGCACAGGTGAGATCATTGAAATAGAACAACTTAAATGGGAGCGATATTGCTAAACATTTCCATAGATTTCTTTCAAATTTCGTATGTAGGTCAGTCTGGAATTTTAGACCAATAGAAGGACAGGAATAAATCGGTGTGAGAGCAATATCATATTTTTATAAATTTTGTTCGTCTACAAGCCAGATAATTTCAAGAAACAACTTAAATCTTACATTGTACAAATTGCCCTAACTGGCCGTAAATGTATTTTAGACCGTTTGTACCCGGTTGCAAAAAGTGTATTTTCAACTATTTGCACCCGGGTGCAAATAGCACCTACCTTATTAAATAGCACTGACGGCTAAACAAATGCATTTACGTTAACGGAAGTTTTTTATCGACATCCTCAAGAAAGTAATAAATTACAGATTGAAAATGATAAGCTGCCAATTCAACCAAAATTACCTTTATTGTCAATTAGTTTATAACTTTTTATCTGCAATTTTAAATCATTGCACCGGTAATCCCAACATTCATATCTATCGGCATTGAACAAGCTCTTATCGGTAACGTCCTAATCGGCCATATATTGTCGTTTATCTGACGATTTTATTTAAAATATCGGTCGTTTATTACCATTTAAGTTAGAAAGTTTGATGCTGATTTACAATGATTTATGATTTACTTCCACATTTCCAACAATTGCACACACACATACCTAGCAAAGCATTTCTTTTGTTATGCTGTCAAATTTGACAAGAGAACAAAAGAAAAGTGTGAATAGCCTATGCCAATCAACTTTAACTGATGATGGCATTTTAATGCTTAATTTCCTCTTACTCCCTTTACGCTCCGTTTAAATAATTTAAACTAATAATAATTTAAAATAATTTCAATTTTGTGTTAGTCACTAACGACTATCTTCCCAACAGTGTCAAGAATGGCCTGAATGGCAACATCTTTTTTGTATATTTTCTTCACAACTTACCGATACCGACTGAATTAGCATGAAACGTATTGCAGGAATTTCTAAGGACATAAATTCAGGGAATTGAACACTGAATTGCACAAATTACTTTTACATGCTACATGCGTCGAAAACCGTACTTTTCAAGCACTTCTTTCGACGCCCTTAGCATGTAAAATCCATTACATAACTCGGTATAAAAAGTAAAAAGTCTCGTTTTCGTGTGTTTATTTACCTCGGCTTCGCCTCGGATCAACAAAATTCACACGAAAACTCTACTTTTCATCTTTTTATCCCTAGTCATGTAAAATACTATTTCATGTGTCGGGGCCGAAAATGAGTGAGTTTCGAGATTTTTCTCGGGTTTTCGACCCCTTACATGAAAATTTTTTTGAGCATCTGTTTTGGACGATTGATTTTAGCCACAGGTTAAGACACTTTCGAGTTGATCACGAAGGCGGTGTGATGAAAATTTTCCTGTAGCGCCAACTAGGTTTGGAAATTTTTTTATGACGATTTCAACTTAACAAAAACCAAATTTGTTTTCAAGTTGACTTTTCAAACAATATACATGTCTGAATTGACAAGATTTGTGTTTCACCCGCCTTCGTAAGTCTCTTTACCTGTTCTTTCAGAACCTTGATCAAGGCGACGAGAATCATCACAAGAGGTGAATTTTTGAATGAAATCGGCCATTTTATCATCAAATGTAGTGTGTCATCCGCGTATATGTATTTGCGTGACCTCCCCAAAGTTTACAGCCTTGAACTGAATGAACCACACTACTGTAATTTTAATGTTGCAAACTTTAGACCTTATGTGGAATTTGGGTGGAAAATAGCGCAAATCACAATTTTCAGGAATTTATAAAGTGAAAAACCTTTCCGGTTTCATGTTTTTTCGTGAAAAGACGAGACACGGGTATCTTTATTTTGAATTTTTATACAAAAAATTGAGAAAAAAATCATTTTGGCATAGTCTATTAAGTCTTCTTTGCAACGCTATGTGTAGCTAAAGTAGGTATTGACCGGTAAATGAATACGCAAGGCCTTAAAAAGTCTTTTAGAGAATATGAAAATGAAAAATTGAAAACACTCGTCGAATAGAGAAAATAGTTTTGAAAAATGGAAAATGGTCTTCAATTTTAGAATTTTTCTCGAAATTTTGGCCCTCAGCACGAAGAGTTGTCTACGCATCTGTTGTGGACGGTTTTTTAGGCACTTTCGCTTGTCGCCCTCACTTCGTTCGGGCTGCAACTCGCCAAATTGTCTAACATATACCGTCCAAAACAAATACGTAAATAACTATTCCATTCATCGACATCTAATAAATCATTTCATTTGTACAATTAGGCGATTTCACTATTGAGTGAAATAAATGGAGAATGTAGCACTGATCACAGCAATTTAATGAATGGTTTGTGTGAAATGGAAATAAATAAGTAGTGAAAGTGTATTGTTCCACTTGTAAATAGTCACAACATAATTAGCTTAAAGCACGTAGTTAAACTTGAGCTATAGATATTTTGGAAAGCTAACGTTGGAACCTTCCTCTGCATTATATAAGGAAGAAGAACTTGCTTCCACTGCTTAAAAATCCGATGCGAAATTAACTTAATTATAACTATCTGACCTCCACTATTCTCTTGATAGTTTCGATACGATAACAAAGTCACTAAATAAAGTCTAATACGCAAGTTAAAATCTCTGATTATAATCTTTCAGAAATGACAGACGTAGTGGAGATTATAATCATTAAATCTATTACTTTTTTTGCTTTATTTTTTTATTGTTTAATTGTCAAGTAATGTTGATACCAAATCTTGTCCTTCTTGAAGGTAATGCAAATCCAGAGTTACACACGGATCCAAACTTTCAGGTGAACTTTAGCTCCGTCATGTTTCACACGTAATGAATTCGTTTGCGTCAAGTTGCATCTATTGGTGAATTTAGAACGATTTAGCGGCGGTATGTTGAATGTTGCACAGATATAACATTCGTTTGCGTCAAGTTGTATTTAGTGGTGAATTGGAAGGATTTTGCGCCGTTATGTTGCACAAGTCTTTTTCAAGGAAGAACTTGCCGATGTTGCCATAAGATAATTACATGAAAAATAGGCCATTTTGTACGGAACGGGAGTTTTCCGGAAGGAATGATTCCGCATTATTTTCACCAATGCAAAGGACTGTAAAAATTTCTTGTAAATTATTATTGATTTATTAGCCAAAATTCAAACATTGTGCATTTGCTACTGTTTCCTAGGTCAAAATAATCTCCACGTATGACTATGCAGCCCTGGCCTGTAGCATCTCGATAAAGTGTTATCAGCAGGTTATATTTTAAGATTTGTATTGCAGGAAATAAGAAATGTATGCATCGAACACGTGATTAATTGCTTTATCAGCGAAGAGATTACATGCAAACCGGTATATAAACCCACCAAAAGTGAATGCATAAGTCATACCATCGTCGATAATTCAATAGGCGTGTAACAGTCTAACAGTTTCTTGCATTAACCGAGAAAATGAATTTTCAAATAATTTTCCTTGTACTAATTTCTGTATTCACAGCAGCAGTTTCCGGTTGGTTTTTACTCTTCGCTCTTTCGTAAATGCTAACATTAAATATTTCTTATCCAGCTGAAGTTATCTGTGGTCCTGATGACGCTCTTTTGTCGAATCCCGTTGATTGTGGTTCGTTTTACCTATGTTCGAACGGAGTGCCTTACCTTCAACAATGTGCACCAACGCATGGCGTGGCATTGGTTTTCGACCCGAATTTGAACCTATGCGTTTGGGCGACTGATTATGATTGTACGGAATCAGAGACAACAACAAACTCTCCAGCATCGACAATGGAACCTTCTGAATCAACAAAGGAACCTGCTGAATCAACAATGGAACCTTCTGAATCAACAAAGGAACCTTCTGAATCAACAAAGGAACCTTCTGAATCAACAAAGGAACCTTCAGAGCCAACACCATCAGAACCTCCTTGCCATGAAATCAGTCACCCTACTACTTGTCAGGGATCGCCGCATAATTGTTCATTCTGCTTCGATACGTATTTCAGTGATGGAACTGTCGATATGCCTCGTTGCGATACGTACAATAATTTACTTGAGGGTGGATGCCACTCCTTTGATGTCAATCGAACCGAATATGATTCTGTTGTGGTTACAAATCCTAACTGTACTACTTGGTTGCCGGTAGAGCCTGGTAGAAAGAGAAATATTTCGGTAACATTCAGCTTGGAGAAGCATCCGTTAGACTTGTATTACTTGATGGATTTCTCCGGATCAATGGCCGATGACAAGGCGAATGTTGTGAAGCTTAGTTCAAGCTTACTTGAATTACTTGCTAACCTGACTGATGATTTTCGGATTGGATTCGGAACTTTTGTTGACAAGCCGATACTTCCATTTGGTGGACCTGAAGAGTAAGTAGTAACAACCGACTTACGAATGTACACTTTTGCAAGTCGTCTCTTCGTTACAGTTACAGCTTCCGCAACGATTTTCCTATAACATCTGAAACAGCTGGTTTGGTACAAAAAATCAATGACTTGCCGATATTGGGTGGTAAAGACGGTCCTGAGTCTCATGCTGATGCTTTAGCTCAAGTAATAGAATGTGCCGAACAAATTGGTTGGAGAAGCAACAGTAGACGCGTTGTTCTGTTAGCTACGGATATTGATTTCCATATTGCGGGTGATGGCGTATGTGTTGAATAAAATACGAGAAAGATATTAGTGCGAACATAGAACAAAGTCTACATTCGTGCTAGTATCTTAAATCCTACAAATAAATCCAATTTTCGAAATACATTTTACAGCGAGCAGCAAATATAACAGCTCCATACGTAGAAGGATGTTACATGGATTCCTTTGGTTCATATACTGAAGAGCTAACAATGGACTATCCCTCTATAGAGCAGCTCGCAAACGCTTATTCCAAAAACCAAGCAACAACAACTGCCATTTTCGCAACCAGTTCCAAAACAGTAACGTTCTACGAGCAAGTCGCTTCACAATTCAAATCCGCATACGTTGGCGCTCTGAACAGTGACTCATCGAACGTTCTCGAGTTGATAAGGAATGAATTTGCGAAAATTGAGTCACGCATGGAAATCGAAAAAAGCGACACAAGTGAATCGGTTTCGTTCAAATACTTTTCGAATTGCATGCGTTCGGATGATGAACGTGAGACGACCGTTTGCGAACATTTGCCGAATTCGGGTGATGTGACGTTCGTTGTGGAAATCGATTTGGCTGAGTGCCCGAAGGACGGAGATGAAACTGGTATGATGTTTGACCTGAATCCGGTCGGGCTGCCCATTTTTATTGAAGTGGAATTAAGTTATCTGTGCGATTAACTTATTGTCGATGAACAAGCATTACAATAAAATTAATATTCAAAAACAGTTTTCAATCTTTTACTGGTCAATCTCACGCCGAGTTCGAGCTCGACTCTAGAGTAGGAATCACGCACCGAGTTCGAGAAATTTTTCGAGATTAATCGTAGCCCTTTTTCTTGATTTAGTCTATTTCGTTGGTATTTGTTCCTGTTGAATCTCGAACGACTCATATGACGAGTGTTTTCACTCTACGAAGAGGCATAATCCAAGTATGCAATTACAATGAAACAAATCAAGTTACCCTTGCAAATGGGTATTACGATGTTGTTCTCATCAGATTCAGAATAAATACAACTGTTCAGCGGGCAACAAGCCCCAATAGAAGTGTTTATGTCTCAAAGTAAGGCTCTTAGTACGACATAACTAAAGCCAGTTGGAAAGTAGAAGAAGTGTTATTGGCCCAAGCAAAGTCACTGAAAAGGAAATTGCCCTTCATAAGTAGTTGAAGGTTCCAGTTTCAACAGTTCCTTTGTCAGCAAAAATCAAAGATATGTTGGGCTAGGTACTCTTAGGATTTCATAAACGCTCGGCAATTGTATCGCCATAAAAACTATGAAATCTATTACTTCATTTTGTTTTATCAACACTCAACATGATGCGTAGCTCTCAAGTTCCACTCAGTGTTTGACATCTAATCTTCATGGACGTTTGTTTCGTTAATAGATCACGGGACCCATTTATTGTGACCACGACCAACCGGTTCTTGCGCACAGGCATAAATTCAAAGATCTTTGCTGTATTGTCATGTGGTAGTGGAAAAGTCGCCCCGACTGAGCGATGCTCGAAGGCTATATTTGATTTTTTGTATATGAACGAAGGGTATTTTACAAATTTTTGTCATTCAACGGCCGAAGGATTTTTGGCCGTTTTAGCCAGTTCTGTCCTGAGAAGGTAAAGTTTCTCTTTCCTCATTCGATATAGTAATTGAACACAATTACGTCATGTAACAGCCCCTTTCATTCAAATCGAGATGTTGCCATCGTAGTGAACGGATGAAAACCATGGCAAACCTAAGCTCATCCTTTTATAAATCCCGATATTAATGAAAAGCAAGAAAAATCCTTCTTATGATAGCTTATTACACACCCACCGTGCTAACGTACACATAAGAAACAACTGAAATCTTAATTCATTTCATCATTTATTAATAAACAGCAGTCGAAAGGCGGATTATATTTTTCATTTGTTTTATTTACCGAACCATTTTCTAATCGAAGCAATGAAAATGAAAAAGAAAAGCCTTCGTTTGAGCGGCATTTGTTCTGCGTATATGTACGAATATAATGGGATGACTGGGTGATGAGGGCGAATTAATGGAAACTCATCCAACCAAAAATTAATTACATTTAAATCAGTTTGTGGCACTATATTGTTTCACATGAAAGTTTAAAATGTGATACGCTCATGCACGCACTTTAAAATATCGCTGTACCAACAAAATAAATTTACGCTTTTCTAACAAATAATATCGCAATTGTGCTGTTGTTGATGGGCGGATATAATATTCATATGTGTAATATGGAGTAGTAGATACATTTGAACGTCATACAGCTACGACAATATTTCTGAGTTGAGCGAGCGTGTAATTTTCCATAATGTTAATACCGAATAAATTCAAATTAAATTTCACATATAAATTAAAGGCTGTAGGCTGTTTGTGAAAATATGCGAAAGCCTTTCAGTTTTCGCACACATCCAAAATGGAAATATGTTAGAATTTAGCGCTGGAAGCTAAATCCAGCTGAACGCATATTATGTGTAATGTCGCAGTTCTTTTTTTTCATTTCATCCATCAGCTCGGAACAATGTTCGTTGGATTATTATTAGTCGGATCGCGATTAATTGTTATGCTTCTCATAAACTGAAAGGGACATGACAGAATTTGTTCCACTTGATTTGTAAAACATTTGCAGAGAACAGTAGAAGAATACAAGGCTTTTAGGGCTTGTTCAGAGTGTATGTTGTGTATGTGTAGAATGTAGTACACATTGTACCATGATTTACTCTCGTTCTTTTCGTAGTCAGAAGTTCAGAAGTCAGAATTAAAGTTGCTTCTCCTTGAAAGTCCATCTAACATTTTTGAGCAGTGAATAATACGTTGAAGCCAGGTTTGATAAGCATTAAACATTTTCATAATTTTTTAAGATTTGTTGTCACGGCAGAGTAAAATAAACCAGACAGTTGCGGTTCATTTTCGAAACGTCAAGTAAGGAACCTATGAAGATGAACTCAAATGAACACTGACATAAATTGAAAAATTTTATTCGCAAAAAATATAGGGCTACTAGATTATTCAGGTCCCTTGTCAAACGAAGCACAAGAATCGAGATTTAAAACGTTTGTCTTCATCAGCCTGAATCATTTAATTTGTTTGATATTTCAGTTAACTGTTGCTAATAAAATATTGCGACTTTAGAGTATCAAGGACACTCCCGCCTTCCTAGTAGACAGTTCCGAGAAACAGTCTCACTTTTCCAATATTTTCTCTGTCTTTTTTGATTCGATACACACGAAGGATGTAAATATGGAATATTTCAGTGGAATTATTTCATAGTAGAACGTTGTCTTGAATAAGAATTTAAATGGATAAACGTTTGAGGGAAAATGTCGGAAAAGTGAGACTGAATAACCTATGTACTAGGGCCTCATGATTCACAAAATGATATTTTCTTTTTACAAAATCTCATATTGTGAATCAAGCCTTTCCTTTTTTAACTATTCATGCCCGACATAAACTTCACCAACTTTAATAGTTTTCAATCGGTGAAACTATACTTGTTCCGAAGCATCTGCTGCTAAGGTTTTCACGTGCCATCTGTTGTTGTTGTCCGTTAGAAATATGTTAAACGAGTGGAAGACAGTGCTTAATAGGGTGTAGCGTTTTGCAGTCTTTTTTTTATTTTTTTAAGGCCTGCGGGTAGGCTCGATGCAGAATGGTCCACTGATCACGAAAATAACAAAAACATTTTTTTAAAGTTCGAAGCTCCCATGCGCACCTCTGAAAACCGACTTTTTGGTCACAGAGCCATGGTGAAAGCAGTTCTGCCGCCTGTGTTGAAACAAATTTGTTAAGTGTATATATATCATATATGATAACTACTCGTAGAGACTGTGGCTTCAATTTGGCATACTTTAAAATTTAAAAAAATTCGACACACCGATGAAAAATTACAAAAAGTGTTCCCGACCATGACTTTTCCAGAAATTTTTTGGAGTTAAAGCTTTCTAAAATCTGGGACTGGGAAGCAAAATAGTCGTGTCGTAGCTCATTTTAAAGGGAATTTCAAGAGCTTTCAAACGAATATAGACTCGACGTAAAGTTTCACCGGGTTGCAGATTCGATGACCTTCTAGTGTGTAGAAAATGGTACGAGAAAAACTATATTTTTTTAATTTGTCACAGAATTTATGCAAAAACGGTTCCAAATCGTTCTTAGTATTGCTGGCGTGAACAATGCAGCAATTCTGGGCGATATAATAGACATTAAACGATAATCACACGGTAGAAATGTCCCGTCAAATGTACGTAACTCGGTCGAAAAATGAAAAGTCATGTTCCCGTGCTTACACATATGAAATGTTTCGCTAGTGATTGGTGGACTAAGTTTTTCAACAAATTATTACCGGAAACTTTTTGAAAATGCAAAATCAGCCACATCAAAAGCTTTTTTTTGAATTATCGACCACCTAACGCAAACTAGTGTTCCTTTTAAAGCTCATGGTTATGAATTCATTATACATTTTTTTTAACAAAGCCACATCTATACTACATTTTCCCTCATGTACTTGCATTATAGTGCAACACGTTCGCATAAAAAATGATTACTCTGTGCTCACAGCATAACGGAACAACAAGACTGGAATATACAATTTTTTCCCCGTAATTTTTTTTATTATTTTTTTTTTGAAAATAAACAACGGTTTTTGTTCGGTTTGTTGTTGGACATTTTAAAAATTCACAAGATATCGCAGCTTATGGCGTGAAAAGTATTTGCACTTGTATGGCGTTTACCGCATTCAGTACGTAAATTTTGTGTGCATTTTTATCTCGATTTTGGCAGCAACGTGTCTGTTTGAAATGGTATTTGCGTGAATAAATATAACTGTAAAGTGCAGATAATATTGTTTGGACAGACGAATCGTTTTTTTTTGTGAATGTTGTCTTATAAAAATATGGAACGAAACAGAAATCTGAATAGAATTTATTTATAAACGTTCGTTGATTGGTGGAACAATGACTTAGCTTAGAGACGTTTTTTCGAGTTTACCGTCAACGTCAGACTTCATTTTAGTACTTTTAGTCGACAAAATGCTCTCATAGAACGAGAATTAAACGTTACCATAAATGAAACACTTGAAGCTTAATCTGCACTTTAATTCGTTTCAGCTTTTAAGCTACAACAATCGAAAGATAGAGCACTTTTCATTCGTTTACGCTAGAACAAACGACAGACGATCGAAACTTTTCATTGTTTGAAGTTCTTGAAATTCTTGAAGTTTTCAATTCGGGAATTTTCATAAAGAATTCTACATAACATCCGTAGCCCTGATATGCTGTTTTGTAAAAAGCTTGTGACATTATCATCATCATCATCTGTCGTCTTACTCCTCGAGGGATTGAGAGTCTACAAATTGTCTCCATCGTATTCCTTGACTTCCGTCCATTTTTTCTCGCCATTCAGCGCTTCGTCGACGACTGTTCGTTTCCACGTGATTTTAGGCCTACACATTTTACGCGTTCCCGTGCGTCGAATTGTGTGGCCGATCCAATTCTATTTCCTACGTTTGATCATCACTTTCATTTTCTCGAATTTAGTTAGGTTCCACAACTCGATGTTTGAAATCTTTTCTGGCCAGCGTATTCTCAGGATTTGTCTAAGGCATAGATTGACGAAGACTTGTATTTTGCTCTCGTGATATGATCAGGTAAGTGACAATTTCTTCGAAGTGGTAGTTCACCTCCACTTTTATTTCATGATTTTACAGTTATCCTTGGTGACTCTTTAGTGATTATAATCAATAGAATCCTTCTAATTTTTCATGGAAGCAGGAGGACAGGCAAGGGTTTCAAAGAAAAATAATTTTTACCATGGGAGTGAAAATAAAGACTTTATAAAAAGTATAAAAAGTGACATTTTAAATAGAAGCATAATATTGTTGTTGGTTTGTCATATGCGTGTGGGCAAATGCGTGGGCTCGAATTATTTGTAACATCTAATTTGTCTCCGGCATTTTAATAAAAAAATATTTTTAAACTGGAATTAAGTCACACAGAACGTTTTAAGCCGAAATGTGATATAGAATTACATTAAATGAATGGGAATTCTAGGTAAATGCCAAATGTCGAATGAATTTTTAAGATCAACATGGCTTTGACCTTTTTCATTTAAACCGAAACAACATCCATTTTCTACGAATTTCATAAAAGCTAATTTCCAAAACTCGTAACATCTAATTTAGACTGTTGACGGTGAAGAATTACATGGGATGATTGACACATTTTGATTTGAAATATTTTCCAATTTATCATACGCATCGTTCAGATTTCGGTAAAGGTTAAATGGTGAAATGATTTCGACGGAAAAGTATAAAGCTTCAATTCTTCGGATAAGGTAATAATTTATTCAATTATAAAGGTTTTCCTATTTTTACACACGAATAACTGCCAATGAAGTGAAAAAATTTTTTTTTTGCTTTATATTTATTGTGTTGATCTGTGAATTACGGTCACAATTTGAATGGATTTTGGTAGTTAATGTCCCATTGAATTTGGAAAATGTTAAGGTTACATCTCCATTAAAAGAAAAGTTCGGTGAAAAGTTTCGATAAAAATAATTCTCAATCGAAAATTTCGGAAATTTTAGAGATTTTTCGATAGGTTGACTGTTAAGCATGTTCAGAGATATTTAGTCAAGCTCAATAAATTGATATATCAGTGGCGTAATATTCAGTGAACGTTAAGGGCGGTATTAATGGATAGAAATAAAGTTTTCGACCATAATGTCTGGCTGGGTAAATGAAACATTTTAGATGGATTTTCAAGCGTTTTCTCACGTTGCCAGTGAGACAGTTGAATTGTAATTTTCATAATTTACAAACGGACAGCGTTTGACTAAATTACGATTAAATCTGTTAACTTTTAACGTTTAAGTACCGGTTAGTGATATACCGGCCTGAAGTTATTGACATAAATTTGGAAATAAAATTTTCCATAGGTTTTTTCTCCTAATTTTTGAGAAAACACTTGCCCATTATCTTCTCAAATTTTCCTAAATTTTTACCTATTTTCCATAATTGTATCAAAAAAAATTGTCATATATGTCGGTCATTAACTTTGATTTATCTATAATAGCTGCAGTGGTATGAACGGAGTACGACATTTTGTGAGTAGCTAAGTAGGATGGCACTATATATGTATACTATAGGTAGATGTTGTTGGCCAATCGTGACATTCCTGACTTTCCTTAGAAATGACGTTTCTAGAGAAAGCGCTTTTTCGACTGGTGGCAACTTTGAGTAGATCTAAACGTAAGTATATTCACAACGTGTAGTACTAATAGCCATGTGATCATCTGTCATCAACAAAAACCACAACAATATTAAGCTTTAATTATATAGTCCCTTTATAGGAAAACGTGCGTTACAACTAATGAAGTAAAAGATTTTCTGTAGCATAGTTCAAAGAAATGAAGTTACAGATCTAATCGAAGATTAAACGCTTATCCATTTGTAAGCAACGTTTAGTATCCCTTGAGATATAATACACTTCTACATTGCCAAGTCTGTCAATACGGCTCCCACAAACCCATTTGGTCACATGAATTTGTATGTAGCAAGCAAACAACGGATGTGCGAAGAAATCTTTTTCAATTTTCGTTTCTACACAGAAAGAACATTCAAACCCTGGAATATTGCCACCATCATTCATTCAAACCGTCCGGTAACTAATTGAGCATAAAGTGTAACGCCCAAATGTGACTGCTGAACAAAGTTACAAAATTGAATCATGTAATTAGAGGACTGACAGCCTTCCAAACACTTCGAAATTAAAAAGCCTGTACTGAACAGGTAAAATTAATCATTGCTTTGTGCCATTTCATTTAATGAAATTTCATATGCAAACCGTTACTTATTTCTCCCAGCGGTGCAATATCAGCCCCACAGATTCTTTGTGAGTTATTTCGAATACATAGAGAGAACAGAAAAAAAATCAACCCCTAAAGAAATTTAACAAACACAATAAAGTGTACGCTAAATTAAAAATTTAATATTATACTTGTGTTTCATGTTCATTCACTGGTTCCATGCTACCGTCAACTATATTATAATATACTAGCAGAACACAGCTTTTTATTTTTATTTGTTATATTATGGCATTGCTGCTGCAGCCAGCGCTTTGATGTCAGGTATTAAGCTGTTTAACTTTATTTGTATATGGCAATATGCCATGCAAATGCAAAAATTGTTACTTGTTTTCATTCTGTATTGTACATAGGGTTTTCGGGCCAGTCTATAAATGGTAGTAGTATAATACTCTTACAGTGTAGTTTTGTACGTGGAAGCATTGTTTTCAGTTTATTTCAAAATAATAAGCGAGAATAATTAAACAACAACAGAAGCAGAGTAGAGGGATTGGTTCAACAACAATAAAAAATAAATATTTCGCATTTTGAACTAATTAGAGAAAAGTTCTGCATAGTTCTTAAGCCGAAGTGGGTTTCTTGCTTGACATTGTTTGCAATTTGATAAATACGAAAAGTTGCAACTAATTCGAGTTTCGACTATATTTATCTAATTATTCGTTTCGAGTGAACATATATCCGAGCAAAAATTAAGTCTCAAATAGGTTTCAATCAAACCGGACAGTTTCTGTGGAGATTGCTCTAATGAGGACCCTCTTAAAAGTCTGACAATTCAGCTTTTTACAATGGTTTGGCAACAATACCTGTACACCATCAACCAAATACATCTCGGAATTCATTTATTCAATTCAAATCATCATCAGCATCTTCATTTTCTTCTACTCCGCTGGGGAGCATAAGTTTTCCATAATGAAAATCAGTTGGCTTCATCACCAAAACGAGAAGAAACAAAAGACGTAAGAGAACGGCTCGTGCTTAACGCCTGTTCGAATCGTAAACCATTCTCCCAGATTTCCACAATGAATTACTCACTTCGTTTCTCTTTAGAGTCCCATTGTTACGTTCAGCAGTCTACGAGGTATAACTTATCAATATTATTTGATACTTCGTTTCCTGGTCGTTACTGTTAAAGGCCTGTTTAAAATCAATGAAGAGCAGAAATAGCGGTACGACCACTCAGTTCAAATGCCAGCTGAAAATTTTTAGTGTTAAGATCCATAAATTCGGTTTAGAAAGTAGGGTCGGTAGGGTCCTACGTGTTTTCGTGGATCTGCACTACATACTTCGTTAATTTACTTTGGGTAAATTTTACGAACCATGCCTCTCGCTTGGTGTTCACAAAATCACATTTTTCCTTTCCAAATGTCATATTCTCATTTTCACTTTGTAAACGTATAATTGCTAGCAGCAACGCAAACCAAAAGTGCTTCGAGTGACAGCTGTCAAATGGAGTATTTTGTATGAAAAATGATTACAGATTTTTTTACAGTGCAAAAATTTTTCTGCTTCTCATCTGTTACAAACAACGATAACAAAACATGACAAGGACGTGTAAATAACAGGTTGCATAGGAAGAAGTAAAAAATTTGATGTCAATCACCTTTCGAACCTCTTCGAAGTTGTTGCGAAAATTTTCATGTTACTAATTTTGGAATTATACTTCGGGTGGGTGAACTATAGTCATTTGTGTACCTGTTTTGGACGATTGATTTTAGGCAATTTCGCGGATTGTAGGCCGAACGGAGTGAGGTCTACAAGCGAAAGTGCCTTAAATCAGCCGTCCCAAACAGGTGCACATGTGAGTTTTCATGCAGAGGGCCGGAAACCCGAGAAAATTCGAAAAATTGCCCTCATTTTCGGCCCCGAAGCATGAAAAGCTTATGAATTACTCCTTAACCATTTCTCCAGACAGCAAGAATATTACAAAGATTGTTGCAGGGCCTATTTTAAGGAAATTAAATTTCCAAAAATTCTTAAATTTTTCCATCGCTTTTCGTCATTTTATCTAAAAACACAACAGATTGCATCGTAAAGTTTGTTTTTACTACCTTTTTAGTTGTTTTTCATCTCTTTGAGCTTAACTGATTACTTTGGAATGAGATCTAACAGAAAACAAAATTTGGAAATTTTAAGAATTTTTGTGAAATTTTGGAAATTTTTGGAAATTAAATTCCTTAAAATAGGTCCTGGATTTTTGTCGAATCTACTACTTTATTTGAACAAAGTATTTTCAACAGAAATACAATCTTTTACTTCAATTGTTTTAACCAATATTTTGGTTTATCAGACGATGTTATCCAGAGTTTGTCGATCACAAATTGTATAGCCGTCCGTAAAAGGTTTAACATCATCATACATACGATTTTCCCTAAAATTGCATGTCATAAATTAATGAGTGTCTCAAAAGATCTGATTTATAGTTTTTACTGCAGCATCTGTAGATACATAAATTTAGCAGCAACAATCTTTAATAAATAACATCCATTCGCTGTGTAAGTATTTCGTTTCCACCACATTTGATCTGCATTAAGAATTGTTTAATGTCGTGGTTTTTAATCCAATTTCCACTCTTCCAGTCAGAGAATTTGCATTCCTGTTGTGTAATATTTTAAATAAATTAAAATCAATTTGCATTCATTTAGCTGACGTAAAATTCTATTAGAAGTTCGCCGTGTCTTCTCGAAATGTGTCTGCGTGTAAAAAGCTATCAATTAAAAAAGCTTCGTTTCATATCAATTTAATTACGGTACTTGCATGCTAAATGGGTGAATGACTCTGTACATTTTGATGAATGTATTGTTGTCGAAATGAATCGACTAGATTTTCATAATACAAAAAACGAAACAATTTGAATCAGACGTAAAGCTGCATAAAGGCGACGCCATGCATAAATAAAGCTATTGAAAACGTTGCAGCATTTCTCAAACTGTATAGTTTCAAAAGAGAATGTAGAATTTATTGTAGGCAGAGAGGTACAACGTCGTTATAATAGAATACAATGAGAAATACATTTCTATTTAGTTAAAATGTTATCAATTCAGCACAGACGGAATTGTGCAATTATATAACTTACACAGTGTATCCATCTTCTATTTCTCACTCACTATGGTAGTACATACGAAAATGTTCTATGAAGAACAACAACGGGGGGAAGTTTTATTTAGCAAGCGTTGGTATTTTCACATTAAGTAATGGACTTAAATGTTTATAAATTACAAGTTTTTCGGATGGTGAAGATGTTATAAGAAAACTGAAATGATTGCAGTCATTTGTTTTCTTTTAAAATTGGTACGAAGTGCCTAATTTCTATAGACTTTTGGATCGGTATACAACCTAAAATTAGATTACACATTTCTCCAGTCATCTTGCGAAGAATGTGTTACTGTGGACAACGTTATGGTCATATCTATTTTCATAACAAGGTAGTAAATGGGGTTGTTTGCGCAATAGATGTGAGATTGCCGATACGAGCGAGGCGATCACCATAAAAATACCAATGAAAGTAAATAGATAGGTATGGCCAAACGTTCAAATTTGTTCTAGCCGGATCACATACGGATTTGCATTCCGCCACCTCAAACGAACTCATTTCTAGTGTAAATTTCCACTAGAAATGAGTTCGTTTGAGGTGGCACCATGCAAATTCGTTTGTGCTCCGACTTGTATGGACTGGCCATACCTACTTATCTACTTTCATTGAAAAATACAATATGAAATATTACTTAAACTTGAACAACAATACGCCAATACACTACCATATATCCGATGATACATCATGGTTCTTGACAACTTTTCCTCTAGCTGTACTTAGAATACCGAAAGTACCGGTATCTATGGAACGGTGTTAGGGCATATTCCCAATAAATAAAAAACTGTCCGTGACGTAATTTTTAGTAAAACCCACCAGCTAGACACGGATATTGAAAAGTACCTGAGACCGCTTTTGGGGGCTTGGGCCTGAGACCTATTATGGAAAACGTCTCTCTTGCTTTTCGGCAATTTTTCCCCTATTTAAAACGAAAAGGCTATTCGCACAAGTAGTAATAAATTAACGGAAGTTAAGATTGTACTATTAATACCAATAAAAGGTGTTTTTGAAAAAAAAAAAATTCGCACAAAGTGTGATTAGTATTTATTTGACTGTTCGCAATTTTTCACTAGATTTTTCACAACTCATTCGAGAAAATTGTCATTTTCTCTCCTCAGCTGAGACTTCGGGAGCCTTTGTTGTGAAAAACATTGTGTTTACGGGAAAAAAGTTGGAAATTGAATTTTTTCGGGCTAATTGTGACACCCACACGCTCAGGAGGAGAGTGATCCTTCCTTTTACAAAGTGTTTATAGAAGAGAGTTGTGCATAGTATTACAAAGTATTTGAAGAATAGAGTGATTCTCCCTCTCTTTATAGAAGAGGGTGATTATGTCAAAGCAGAATATGAAACATTAACGGCTACATTTTAATGATTTAAGTCAATGCTAGCTTCATTAACTACATCATATTAAGTTTTACAGTCCATCAGAAAATTGCGAATAGGTAAATAAGGACTAATCGCACAATGTGCGAATTACCTATTTAAAATTGCTTATTACTCAGTATAGGTGACAATTTTAATGACAATAATGACCCCTTTTGACCCGAAAGTACTAACAATTCCCTTTCGAACGATACACTAAACTACTCGGTGACTTTTAATTATCTGGAAAGAACTCCATAAGAAAAGTGAATGTTTTCCGTTTTTGGTCATCTCCCACAAGCATTGAAGATTTTTTTTTTAAATTGTAGATTTGGCTTTTAGTGACCAAAGTACGCAAAAAAAAATCCACTGAAAAAAGCGTCCGATTTCGGTAGGTATATTTTCAAAAGAATCCATCGCACTTATCTAACTTATTATTGTTTCAACTTATCCAAGTAGTAAGTAGTAAATGGTGTACTATTCACTTAAAGAACCTTGTGCCGGAGGACAAAACTTTTGTCCTTTTGAAAAGGATTTCACAGGAAAAAAGGTTAGTTTAACCCAGCTATGCCTTTATGGTGAATATTTTAAACTTGGTGAATAAGTTAGGCAAGCATGACAACCATATGCACTTAGTAAATGTGTCGCAAAATAGATGAAGAACACTGAAATCTTAAATTAAAGAATTAAGAAAGTAGAAATTAAATTTCATCTCTGTATCGTTGAGTCACTGTAGCGAGAGGCGACAAATGAATCACTTCGTATAAACTCGAATTAAACTCATTTATAGCCTGATCTTCGATTCATCATAATTAAGCTCACCCTTAACCACTACAATTATTCTCAGATTATGCTGCAAAGCACACCGAGCATTTTAGACTTATCAAAGTCGAACATAGCAAATCCCTATAATAGCTACGGCTCTGTGTGCTTTACGTGTTGTATACTTATGTATAGCAGTCATACGTAATACACCGAAATGTGTCCTAAACATCATCCAATATTAAACCGTACATAACATATTGCATTTCATTATACTGAAACAATGTCACGGTGTATTTTCGAGATTATTAAATGAACTTGACGACGACGAGAAGTTTTCGAACACCACTCGGATGCAAGTGTACAATGTTATTATTATGTAAATGAAGTAGACAACTAAACAACATTACCAATTGTATGTAGTGTGCTATGTGTATGTGCACTGTAACGTCCGTAATGATGATTTTGTATTTTTATCCAAACATTTCTGGTTACATTTTCATGTTGTTTATGATCACTAACTACTAAAACCGACCATAATTCCATTTCTAATAGCTGCATGTACCTGCCCTAGGCGATTCTTGATTGTGCCGTAGAAAATACAACTTTCCAGAAAGACTACTGTACGTGCACTCTGTCTGGGTATGTACAGTTGCCATAATTAACTCTTGATGAATTCACTTATGCAACTTGTTGTCTAGCACAATTATACAAGGGACTTTAGCGTCTATTATAGTCAAAAAGAAAATGGTGACACGACGTAAAAGTGTGTCAAATAGTTTTGCAGTTAAAGGGGTATTTGGGAGTACCATTTCGTGTCGTAGAAGCAATGTAAACATTACAAATTCTAAGACGACATGTGTGCATAAAGCTTATTTTAACTATGGAACACTACTACACATTGGTGGTGCATTTACATATAAATCAGAAAATCAGAAACTATTTTGGAATCCAAAACTTTTTGAAACTTTAATGGAGTTTGTAGTGGCTTGAATGTTGGAAGACAATAGTAGACGCGTGCCGGTACGAGAGGTAAAACGGTTCTCTCGGTCAGTTTTCTTGAAATAAATTGAAGTTGACTGGACCAGTAATATTGGAATGGTAATGGAGAAAAACACAGTAAATTTTCAGTTTCATTGTTTGCGAATGAAACTTTGTAGCGTTCTTCCTTAAAATAAATTAATTGCGAGATAAATAGAAAAGCCTGCTGGAAATTACAGCCTGGAATAAACGGAATAATTTCTATATAGTCTAAGCCATGTAATACGTCGATAAAAAAGTCATGCACTTTGGCCAAAGCCAGTTTAGAATAGCATAGTCACAACAAATCTAACAAGCTAAGTAAAAGATTCCGTACCAAAAAAGCCGTTTGTAAAAGGTTAACCTTTCACAGGCAGCATGCATATCACTAGGAATAGGATATACCTTATTTAGGGTGTTACTTCTTTTGGTGCATTTTCAAATATTGATAATAGTACATTACTGCTATAAGGCTGAATATAAAAGACGTGTACGTATACGAGCGCTTGCGCGAGTATTAGTACGAGTCTCTTATATACAGCCTTATATCAGTGGGGTATTTTATCGCAGTAGGCAAACGTTTTTTTTTCTACTGATATAATTTTGCTTGCAAAACCTTTAGCTCTCTTATTTTATCGCATACGGTGTGTGTGTATTGTGCGCTATATACACGACGTACATAAGAGTAAACAAATTTACCCTAGATAGCTAAAGGTTTTGCGAGAAAAATTATATCACTAGAAAAAGAGATGTTTGCCTACTGCGATAAAATACCTCACTCGCGTATACGAGCGCTTGCGCGAGTATTAGTACACGTCTCTTATATACAGCCTTATAGCAGTAATGTACTATTACTTCATTAGTCATAACTTTTCCAAATAATATCAATTTTCAATGTCTTATTTCAACCAGCGTCTTGATATATTGTAGCTAGAAGTAAGAACGTTCGTGATTATGGATCGTGTCCGGCCGGCGGAAATCAGAATCACTTGAATATAGCTTTCGAATGACATCTCATTTATGAAAAGCGGATTGGAAATGACCAGGGGGCTAGAAAGTTGATGAATTTTCATGGAAACTTTTTGGGGGAACCCTCATACCGACTCTATTCTGACCCCCCAAAAATAGTTCCTTCATAAAATATCGGTAATGAGACGTATTTTCCAGAACAGAAGAAGTTTTTCAAGAAGACTTTTCGTAGATTTTCGACTTTCTTTCCGTTTTCCGGTAAAGAAATTTATTCCAAAACTTTTCCTAGTAATCAACATGGAACAACGAAAAATCTTAAATAAGGATCTGGACTACCGATGACCATTACCTCTGCAGGTTTCTTTGTCATTGTCTATGATTTTATCGATGATTGAAAATTTCAAATTCAATCTTGAACTAACAATTTTGCCAATTGCAACTAGTGTTTTCTACATCTTATTTTATGATCTGATGGAGTTTTGGGAGGCCTCTTCTTGAAGAATCAGAAACCCGGATCAAAGACCCTTTGATCCCTAGTCCCTAGCCTTACTTCCTCTATTAGGAAAGTTTTCCCGAATTTCGATATAAAGTCGTTAAGACTCTTGTCATCTAACGATAGTAGATCCTCATTTAAGAATTCATAATACTCGCAAGTGCAAAACCTGGGGTGATGGAAAGTGGACAATCCATAAGTATATAATGTCTACTAGTCTCAGGTGCTGGACCTCAAGAATAGATTGGGTTAGGAAATATTTCACATTAGAATTTCATAGAAAGTACTCATGCACTCATGTACTCGGAACTCGGTAGTAATTCGACGTAATTTACTTTAAACGAACCAATTATGCAGAATAACGTAGAATCTTCCATTCAGGCCATTCCATGGAAAACATTATTTGTATACGAGAACAGAGAATCCAAACCCAAGATTCCGTTTGGTCTAACTTTTCCGGCAATAACACTTCAACTTCATCAGTTTCTTCACTAGTTCTAAGTAGATTAATTTCGCAGTGCAGCTGTGCTATATAGTTTTTCCGAGTCGATGAAGGAAAATAATTAAATCAATATAATTGAAAGAGAAGCGGAAGGTAAGGACAAGTATTTGTTGAACAGTATTTCGATTTTGCTTAAACAATGAGAAAATCAAAACAATACGAAACAACGAATTATTTAATGGGGGAATGTGTACCGCTCTTGGAACCTTAAGAGGCTCGTTCAACACAACAATACACCGAAAACTATTAAAAAGAGATTTCCAACCTGATTTAATTACACAAAAGCAGCGCAAACATGCAATAAAGTCAATTTCCATTCAAATCAAAAGCCAGTTCATTGTGTTGATTGTACCGTTTTACATGGAATGAACATGCAGCCTGATAATTTCCTTTTATCTTCCATCTATAATCTCCTCTCTCACACATAATACGTAAAACAATTTCCAATTTAATTGCGAAACTTCAACGCAATTGTATTGTATACATATAATGCAACAAATTCACAGAAATTATTCACATTTTGCGCTTTTCCGCACTAAACCCACACACAATATATTAGTAACATCTCAGTTGTTTTGCACTGTGTAAAAGGTTAGGGGCTCCACACACCCGAAATTCCATCAAATAAAACTTACTTTGAACAAAAACAGTGGTAATCGTATGTAGAGATGGGTAGACATTGGTTACAGAGGCAGCACATTATTGTACACATAACAACAATAATTATGCAAACAATTTTGGAAATTCAATTCAATAAAATGAATAAGGATTTGCTGCAAAACACAGTGTGTTCTATACATAGTGAAGCGATTTTAAAGAGATATATTTATTCAAGCCGAAAATGTCGTTTTGAATGTGAATCAGGAGTTTTTCGTGAGGGTGGAAATCGTGTAACATAAGTAAAATGTGGGTAAATGTACCGGGAAAGATTTGATTAAATTGGTAAAAAATCTCTCTTGAAAGGTAAGGCATGCGTTGTTATTTTAATGAAGCAAAGTAAAACTTTTCAATTTAATTTCATTATACACGAAGACGGTACGGTGTGGGTCCCCTCTCTCTCTCTCTCTCGCAAATCTATCTTAGTATATTAAAATGTTGTGTTCGTACACTGCATTATTGCACCCTAAATGCGAATAAATTTTCTGTAGCTTTTGCTAACGCACGTGCGTTGACTTTGATGACAACTCATTCCCTTTTCACTCTTAAACATTTACGTCTATCTTGATATGGTGTGTATATAGCCTAACAAGACAGTTGATTGGATTAATATAGCTAGTACGTTTTGCTTGATGTATATGTATAACCTTCGAGAATAGAATGTTTATTGGACACGCATTTCCGTATTTCATTTTCAGACGGGAATTGGATATTGATTTGATCAGAAAACAGAAAATAACTTAAATGACTTGCATCGCTGTCAGCCTAACAATTTATTGACTAAGCTCTAAAGCTTGAAGATTTCTGATGAATTTTTATTAGCATTTGATAAATACTCTGACAAAGAAGTTCATTTCACCAACATCTTATGAAGTAGATCAGCTTTAACGGAATGTCACTTATTTGAAAGTCGTCGACTGTAGGTCTTTGTTGTTTTTGAAGGAAAAAATCTGCACGTTGTTCAATACATGTGTACGTTGACGCAAGGTAATCCAATATCTGGCCAGAACATTAAAGATCGTTGAGAAGAGAAAAGCTTATCTTTCAAGTCAGTTAAACTTTCTTTGCCTTTGATGAGAATAAACTGCGGCCTTTGAGTGACAATCTACACATACAGTAACTAAACAAGTTAACTTAGATATAGAGAAATCGTTAGCAGCGCTTCAGTCATCTGTTAGCGATAACGATGACAAAAATAAGGGATGTGCTCTAGCTGGTATCCTCTTAAGTAGGAAAATTTTGGTTTAAACAAATGAAGTAAAAGATTTTTATATCAACTACTTGAAACAAAATAGATTTAATTACCGCTTTGCAAATGTTAAAAATTCCAACTGATTTCCGTCTGGTGGTTTCATAAGCAATTAGAGGTAGGAAGTATTATTTTGCTCGTTATGTGGCTTTGGAAGAGAATCACATTTGATGCAAAAATGAAGAAGAATAACAACAATGCTTCTGCCGGTGAGTTGTGCGAAAGCTGTATACTCAACTTTATTACTTGACTCTGTCCATTTTGCTCACAAATCTAACAATCGGTTCAAATATGTCTGCGGTTGAATTTTGAACTTCCACACTGGCAGTTCAATCTAGTAGTGGAAAGCAGACGAGATAACCACTGCGCTACTGAGTTGTCATAGGGATCGATAATTTGGAACCTTGTGTCGATTGTTAGTAGTTACTCATATACCAAACAAATTCCACAAAAATGATAAACTTACAAAGGAAAAATTGACGAAATTTTGACACTGTTTGGACGGTCATTCACAGGTACTTTAGTAGTATTTAGTGAACATTTTCATAGAAAAGTGAAATTTTGCCTACTCTCGAGTGTAACTCTATGGATACTCAGTTTCTACCATGTAATTATTGTTTCATGCTGCGCTCTGGCAGTAGAACTTCGCTCTTGTTTTCCATATGTACAGTGTAATTAACCTTATTTTCTCCAAGCCATGAGGAAATGTTACCTCTTTGTCTGATGACAGTTCAGTGAAGAAAATATTTATTTATTTTCGTCTTGTTTTGAAAGGGGAGAAAATAGAAATTTTATGCCCCCAACTGTCACCTTTATTTTTGAAAAATTGTGTAAAAAATTGACACAGCTCGAACATATGAAAAACGTTGTGTTCACCTCTGGACGAAAATGGAAAATTCAAACAAGAGTGAAACTTCACTATTTTCCCGAGGGGGACCGCACTGAATTTGCAACTCTTTTGCAACTCTTTTTCTTCGTGCATCTCTTTTGCAAATCTTTTTTTCGGCATGCAACTCTTTTGCAACTCCTTTTTTTCCGCGTGCAACTCTTTTGAAACTCTTTTTAAGTGCAACTCTTTCTGCAACTCTTTTTATAAAATGCAAATCTTTTTCATCGATGGACCGAAAATCGGTGTTATTATCAGGGATATAATTACTTAAATTCAATGAAAATAGAAATGAATGCGGTTGGCTATGAATTGAATTTAAATGTTATTTTGTATTTTAGTATGTTACTCGATAAATAAGATTAATGTTGGGAACCGAAGTCAATACTTTATATTTGTATTACTTCCTAAGGCTTGGGAAGCTTCTCTGTAAAATCTTTTTGAGAAATGGAATATTTCGTTAGATAGTAAAAAGGAGGTAAATTTTCAGTAGTTTGGCTTGTTTCTAATTATTGATTTATCCACCTTCACGTAAGGGTAGCGACTCTTTAGATTTCTACTATTACAATGTAGTGAAACGGTTCTAATCATTCTTTGTTGTCTTCCGGCGAATTTTAGTAATTTTTACAATAAAAAGCCAAAATTATCTGAGAAAAATGGAATGGAGAACATTTGTGAAAATCTCAGTGTAAGAAGTTTAATTTCTTGTCAGTTGGTGTTCTCTACAAACACAGATTGTGTCTCTAACGTTCGTTCTCGAAATTCTTTCAATAATTTTATAGAATCTCTTATCTCCGTATTCGTACATCAATTGTATAGAATCTACCAAATTTATTTATAGAATGAAGATCTTTTTTCTGTGTTAATTCCAGATTTTGAATGTGCAACTCTTCTGCAACTCTTTATTTTTGGCACATGCAAATCTTTTGCAACTCTGACTTTTACTTATAATGCAGAAATCTAAGTCATTTGCGACAAATGTTCAAACTCTGAAGTAGAAGATTTTGTATTATGTGCAACGATTCTTCTATTGGTTATGTTTTGTCTTGATTGATTTAAATTTCTGATTTGATTCAAAGACATTGCTGTCCGATATTTACTTGATTTGTGTTAATTTATTTACAATTATTGGTTCGCGTTTCGCACCTAAAGTTTCTTTTGGGATATTGAATTGCTTTGACTTACAACAAGATTTACGATTCTGTCGATTTACTTTTACTTTTACATAGCATATCACAATGGATATTGGATAAAAAGTGTGAATCTGAATAAAAAAAAGTATTTTCGTGCAAAAGAAATTAATTTTGAATTATGGCACTACTGCCACACACTACCAACAGAAGCTTAATGGCTTCGTGAACAACTCCAATGAAATAATTAAGCCATAATAAAACAGCGTGCAATGTTTTATTAACTTTTTTTTTTATAAAAACGAAAAAAAGCAAGCAAACCAGTTGACCATTGTTCTAACATTACTCTACCTCTGTGGACATAAATTTTTTTGTTCGGAACGCCTGCAGCTCTCTATACATAGTACAGTATGTGGCCTGGGTAATATATGATGTGCAGGGCCGACATTTTACACCATTAAAACAGTTTGATAGTGTTATGTTGTTAATGCTGTGAAAATGGAAATGACCGATAAAATCATTTTATACACAAACTTGGAAAACCCAAACGCTATGCATACCGACCGCTCTCCGTTACCAATATATGTACAAAGTAGAAATCTATTTTATATGGTATAATAACAACCATGGACAAACACTACGTATAGGAAAATAAAATATTTCCACTATAATGTGCAGGATCATGCACTATATCGGATATGGTCACTTTGGGAGTTGTGAAATGTCACGGATAATATTTTCTTTAATGGTCGAACATTAGTGGATAGGATTGAAAATGTTATTGGCCATTCGGGATTGTAAGACCATTTACGAATTGAGTTACATTAGTGGATATGTTGGTCGAGATGTTTTGCATGGACAATGACATGCACTTGAGATCGTGGGATAATATGTTTAATGAACGTCTAGTCAAACAAGAAAACTTTTATTGCTTTCAAATTGTTTCGCCTGATGGTACTAAATTATGCAGACATCTCCACTTTGCTCGAGAACTTCAGTCCGACATGGTTCAAGATGGCTTCATTTGGAGAATGTCTCAGCCGAAAAAGGACTAAGGTCACATAGGTGTGTTTCGCACTTTTAATTTATGTCGTAAACTTCAACACTGATATAACGCTACAACATCACCAACGACTCTTCTTTGATCAAACTCATATCTCCCTTCGATCCAAAAGTCATATCAATTTTTAATGATTATTTCGCACTATTCGCTCTTATAGATGGAATGGATAGATTAGCGGAGCTGACAATTAAGCCATTTCTTCGTAAGATTTTTAGCTTGTTTTCAGATGTTATCTTTGAGAGAAGTAGTTAGGGTGAGATTCTACCTGAAATTCTCAAATATAAGTCAATAGCCTAAGATCCTATGAAATCTACTACTTCATATGCAGATAGTTTGTACCTGTATTTTACAAAAATGACAAGTTCAACTGGCGAATCTATTACTTCTTTTGATCTAACATTTTATATTGAATTTGATGCGAAATGTATTACTTCATGTGTTTTAGGAAATATTTTACTATATATGAAGCCAGAGTTTTCATTTCTGTCGTTAACAGATGGAAGTATGTTGCCATTCTTTCAACAATGCAAAGTCTTGGTTTACGCATTTTTTGCATAAATTTGTCTTTTACACTTATGTCTTCAAGTTACATTTTCCAAAACGTTTATGTGAATTACAGTTAAACCAACGCAGTTCAAGCAAAAGTGTTAATTACGACAGCTGCCAAATAGAGTACTATTTTGCATGAAAAATTGTCCATATTGTTTTACAGTGCCTTTGGTTCGATACATTGTCCAGTTTCAGTACCCTATTTAGAGTGCCGCTTATGCTTGAAATGCGTTGGTTAAACTCATTTGTACAAAATACTGAAACCAAATAGAAAAATGTAAGTTAAATACAAAATGAAAATTAAAAAAAACTTCATGACATGCTCCAAGGCAGGTTGGAAGATAAGATTGACGACAAAAAATTTCACAATATGTCGTACTCAAAGTCATCAAAACAATTTACTATTTAGTTAACGTTTAGCATGTAAATGTACAATTGCTACGTTGTTGTACCATTCATAAATTTTGTCAATTTTTGAAACGTTACAAGACATTTACATTTACAAGACCAAACCAATTTTCTTCTGCTTTTCTTTGGACAAAATAGAACTGACGAGTGACATTTAAAATACAAATGACTTTGCTACATCAACGAATATCATGTATAGATCATGCCCAATTAACTGTAAACCCAAACACTGATAGCTAGACCGGAATTCATAGAGAACCCTAACCTCAAATATTGACTTGACTTGACTTGAACATAACAAATTGGTGCCTGTGCACATACCCGGTAGAGCTTCCAACGATGCAATGTTGCCATATCATCGTTGAATGAACTCTAACCTCAAATATGTAAACAAAATCGAAATTATTTGGAACATAGCACTGTCAAAGGCCAAACACACACCTGTTGACTATTTTTAAAAGAATTGATAGCCATTGTATGAAAAAGATTAGCCAACTTTGATCGGTTCAGTCCTCTATTTGAGTGACGTCAAAGTCAGCTTCGGTGCCAGACAGTGCGTTGCCGGAATCTATTTAATTTTGTGTTTTGTTTGGATCAACACAAACGTTAAATTTCATCGATTTGCTATGTACAAAAGGTAAAATTATTGTTGCTTCTACTATGCCGCCGTAAGTGTTTAAGTTCATTATTTAACAAGAAAACAATGAAAATCACTAAGAAATGTGGGTCTGTTTTAAAACGTAAACACAGCGCCTCAAACGGCGTGTGAACTGTGTCACACATTTCATTGAAGCGTGGAAATCATAAGACCTTTTGAGATGAAGTGGACTGTAGGTCCAATTTTGAGCTTTGATTTATCTAGGTAGTTGTACTGTTAAAGAAGTACAGGGAACGTCGGCGAATTTGCGTCAGCTGTTTTTCAGCTCATCATCCCATATAAACAAAACTGCTCGCACGTCCTTTATCACTGCGGTTTTATCACTGTCATTCGTTTAACTAGATAGGTATTTCACGCGTATAAAGACGCATAGACACTTTTGTTTGTAGGAGTGGACCAGCAGAGTAACAGCTGAAACAAATTCATGTCTAAATTTTATTGATGTCGTTTGTAAGGTAAGGTAACCAAACGTAAAGACTTCTAGGAAATCGGGCGGTTATGGCTAATCAATTGAATTTGAAAATACGCTTGTAGCATTTTCTACATATAGTAACTGTTGTTATTCTGATATTAATTCAGACATATTCCCATCGTACTGCCAGCTCAGCGTAACAAACTATGAATAAATAAAAATTCATTCGATGAAACGACAGCTGAAAAGTATACAAATGAAATACATATCGTCTATTGCCACACACGGGATATATATATATATATCCTTGTTCCGGTTGTGTTTGTATATGCATGTACCATTTTGTATTGGGAAATACGTTTCAAAAAAGCTGGTAAAACAAAGAGAAAATAAGACAAAGTTTTTTAAAAGTCATTGAAAAAGAAGTCAAATATTTCAATGTTGAGTGACGGTTTTCGTATGAAACGAAATGAAAGAACGGAAAAATAAAATTTAAACATCAACAGCAACAACAACAACAGGGAATATATCTCCAAAAAAAGTCTTCCATTTTTTTTCTGTTCGAAGAATGGCAAGTCTGTGAATATATTTCGGTTACCAGAGGGTATATATCCTGTCCGTATAAACTGAAACTTTTAAAATATTATTTTGCTAGTTAGGGATCAGGAAAAAGTTTTTTTAACAAACCTGAAAAAGGACAAAATTCGGGATGTTTTGTGGCTAAAAGTTTTATTGTGCACAAGGCTCCGTGTAATTAGTGAGAAATTTTAAATTGTTATCCCAATAATCTCTAGCCTCAATTTTTTTCCCGTCCTTTCATGTCAGACACCGTTTTGTTATAGAAAATTTTTATATTTCCAGCAGTTTCCGAACATTTTCGAATGAGAAATTTTCGGAATTTCTATCACATGCCACCATATGTGTCCATGAGAGTAAACATGTACGGTTCATGTTTTCTCTTCATGTTAATTTCGAATAAGGTAGTTAACTATCGCCGTATGTAATATACATCATCATCCTCTCTGTATAATATGAACGAAAGCTTTGTTGCGATTATAATACGCAAATGATTCATCTAATTTATGCACTAGACACTTAATATCAAGGTAGTAATATATCAGAAGCTGTTACATATTTCATCACATCGTCTCACATCACAGGCAAAGATTTATATTCCTCAGACGAGAAATAAATGCGAGAAGACGCAAAAGATAGTTTGAATTTGTGAATGTGTTCAGGTGAAAGATCTTTGCATATATGCGAAATTCTATATCGTTGATTTGAAGCGAAGAAAGGTTTGGTCGGAAAAATGTTGTCTGTGTACATGTACATTGTACACAGGTGCTTTGAAGCTTAATCTCAAATCCATAATCTTTCACAGACGATAAAGATATCAGCAGTATAATTATACTCTATTGAATCTACTACTTCTTTCATCCACATCCATGTATTTTCCACAGATTGATTCAAAATCTTGCGTTTCACTTGTTTTAATTGACATTTTGCTATATACGACCACATTTCCCAGAGCTCATTGCTTATTTTTGTGGTCGCTCTCTATAACAAATGACGCACCTCTCCGATTAAAGTACAGCAATTTCGAGAGCAATATTGTTATGCTAACTTCCCACTTCGCCGTCAGTTCGTTTAAAAAAATGAAAAATTTGCCTCTTTTCTATTGTTGGAATGAACTGTCACGTAAACGGAGAGTAAAACGGCGTAGGTGCGTGGCCACCTTTAGAACTGGCGACGTCGTAGATAACCACAAAAGTTGAGAACCTTGAGAACTTTCCAATTAATTGGAAATCGAGAATCTCATAACACTTTGTACAATCAAAAGATTTAGTTAGAACAGCGTTTGTGTATGTTAATTCCATTACAAAAAACGCTATACAAAACTTCTCGCTTCTCGCAGTATAATGGGCTTTGAAAACGCGATATTCATTAACCGCGATGCCTCCCACGAACAACATCATGTTATCGCTAGTAATTAGATGAAAAATACTTCACGTGATGTTAATTTCAGTTTAGGTAGTGTTTGATGGAAATATATGGCATAGCATCCCCTTGTTATAATTATTTAAGTTCACTTCATACCCATCCACTTAATAGGGAAAATTCAGCCAATTAGCATATAAGACAAATAGTTGTTCCCCCCGTAGCCTTCCATTCGATGATACATTACAGAAGTTATAAATGCGTTCATACAGAGAGACTGCCTCGTTCTTCTTCTTCGTCTTCGGCGTATTGTGTCTATGAAAGGCCCCCCGAAAATATTTATCAAAAATAATAACGAGAGATGTTATGTGCGAGATAGGATTTGATATCACATCAGTAGACTATATGTGTACGACATACATTGTCGTTTTATGTGAAAATAAATTTATTCATGACTTTTTCCGAGCCAATTTCGTACAGACAATGATGGTTGTTACGCGATGGTAATATCAAAATTTTTTAAGACCAATAACATAATTTTATCGTTGCTTCAGTCTTAATAGCCAGACACATAAAATTTACTTGATACAATTAACGATTCGAAGACGCTGCTATGTTTAAACGTTCGATTCAGAATACAAGTTAATGAATGCACAAGTTTGTTGCAATGTCACGACGAAATATTGTTAGACTTCCCGTTGTGCTCCTCATTTCGTCATTCTAGATTTATCAGTTTGGGACGATCATTTAAGATCTCGAAACACAGATCTGTTGATCCTTTGTTTCCATTCCCGGTCATCATGTAAATCATGGTAGCCTTCCTGTTGCCGATAGGAACCTGTCTAAGATGTCAGGTCCTATTACAGCAATTTCCGAAGGAACCACCTCTTAGCGTCTTAGTTGAAGAAATTTGGGGCAGTCACCCGTTTCTTCTTCTAGATCGCAGGAACATCTCGGAGTGTCCGAAAGCCTCAACTTATTCATGTGCCGATTCAGTTTGTCATTCTAACCATGATAGCATCCGGACCTGGTCATATTGAGCGATCGTAGTTTTAGATGGGTTTAGGCAGACTCAGAAATATTTGTATAGGCTAGGATAGGTAGCCAGTTCGGTCCTGTTAGTACCGTAATTCGGAAGAAGGGCAGCAATATAGCTCAATTTGTGCAACCCGAACTACAACATAGACAACGTAACCTTCTCCGAGTCTTAGCTTTTTCCTAAATGGGATGAATGACTCGAGGAAATCCATACTTACCATCATATAATCTCATAAAGTAATAGTAGATTACGTCCTTGTTCGGAACTTTTTATTTTGCCTTGTGTGATCCCTGCTGGTAAAAGCTTTGGAAAGTAAACAATGTAGAGACAAGCTGTCAGAGCCAAATTTCGGGAATTAAATCCTGCAAGCAACGCAGGCTCGCAGGGTTGTTTGACTTTGTGGAAGAGATTTCTCACTCACTTTTTGCCAGTTGCTATTATTACATGATTCGTCTTAAAATTCTCTGTCACCCACTGTTTCTTTGTCCTTGCAGATTCCAATTCGAATTTTTAAAAGTATGTCAAAATCAGACGTCTAAATTTGCGACTTTTTCTTAAACAAAGACAGTTACGGCGGTGCATCAAATCTTCAAAAGCTATTAATCACAATTATGAATCCTTTGAGAAAACAGTGTATGGAATGAAGAAATGTTCGTTTTACGAATAAAAAAGACCACCACTTCACGTACTCAACTATTTTAACAGGATTGTTAACTGAAACCACAAAATTCATAATCCATAGCGTGTGTATTCGTTGGCATTAAAGTTGTATTTGTGTCATTAAATAGAGATCGTAAACTATTTATTATTAACACGAAACTTGTTCAAATTATAATTTATTTCGAACAAAGTAAATTTCGTGGCCTCTAATAAGCTCCAACCAAATAATTCGAATTAATAAACACACAACTCACGAGTTTGATATTAATTGAATCCATTACTGGCTTTACAATTTTATTTATATAAAATACAAATGGAATCGGACCTACACTCTGCCACACAAATGTTGTTTGAATTTTCAAATATATATTTGTTTGCCAACCCGACTATTAATATGATTTAATTTGATTCATAGGATTTATTCGGCAACGAAATATTTAAATTGAGTTTTATTGATGTTTATTTTTAGTGCATAACATGTGTAGTATTGCATGCAAAGGTAGAGATATCGGTATTTACCAGTTGAAATATTGCAGTCGAGATTGCAATCAATAGACCTCCCACGCCAAAAATGAGCTCCTAAATTCATAAATAAGGAGGATTTTTTTTTAAATCAGGAGGATTCAGGAGGTTTTCATAGTCAGAAAATAAGGAGATTCGTGACTGTTCTGTTATCAAAGAAATGAAAAGCCAAAATTATTTAAAAATTTATGAAACAAAACTTTTACAAATAAAGACTTTTTGAATGACAAACGATACAGTTATGCATTAATATGCTGAAGGTAAATTTTTTTGTAGAGTCGTAAAGAAGAAGGACTAAAACGACAATCTAATTCGTTTGTCAAACGTTCTAGCTTAGTGACAAGCGACTTATAATCTGTTTCATTAGACGACACATTTAGAAAGTTTACTCATATTCAGCTTGAGTCGTAAAATTTTTATGCCCGTTTCCAAAACCATCTTAGAGTGGTTTTGACAATAGTTTTCTTAAAGTTTACTCAAAAAAAATTCTTCGTTCTTTTTTTGGGGGTTAGACTGCGTCAAGTCCTCCGCTATCGCTCCGGACATGATGTAGGAATCTAAGGAACAATGAAGGAATTTTTGAGAAAGAAGGATGTGAATTAAGAAGGTTTTGATTGTTGTGAAAAAGTACTGTTTTTAACATTCAAAAGTATCGACATATTATAGATTTCTTGCTTACTTCTCTCATTTCTCATTTTTATGGAGAAATAAGAAATGTATAATATGTCGATACTTTTGAATGTTAAAAACTGTATAGGTTCAGAAATGCTAAACAGTTACTTATGCTAAAAAATAGTTAAGGCTCAATTGTGAAAAAATCGAATGACTTGTGTTCACTTTATTCGTAGTTGTCTTCTATTCGTCTGAGCTTCATGTATGTATCCACAGCCCGTTGCCAAATCGAAACGTGAAAAAAACCAGAATCTGATTTAATCTGCGAATCTTTGTAAAATATGAGATTGATATGCGTTTCTCTCGGGTAATACAGTCTTACATATAGTGTTAGATCTAACCTCGGATCTAATACTTATAAGCTGAAAGATCACTTACCACTTAGGAGAATCAATCTTGCTACTCTGTATAACTACACTCACGGAAATTTGAAAACCAACACATTTTCTGTTTTGACGTCTATCGGTTTTTTTGTGAATTTTGCATGTATTTTTATATGGAGAAATCGCAAACTCAAGTAAGACACTGAAAATTAAAATCTGTCGGTTTTCAAAATTCCGCGCTTGTAGAACACTGTTGTATGGGGTTGCATGCTAAATGTTTTTTCAGATACAAGATCAAATATTTGAATTATAGAGTTACACATTGAAGTCCAGCGGTTGAACTCCTTGCATTTAATAATTCTTTCCAGATAGGACTATTCATCTCACAATGATTCTCTCTAGGTCTATCTCATACAACGACATTGAAAGTGTTCAACCGTTCTTAATCAATAATTGGTACCTGTTTGGTACAAGTGAGTGGATATAAAGGAATATGTGAGCGAAGCGAGCGAAAAATTTTCATTTAAAACGGTTGTATTTGCATAAGCTTGTGTCGATAATGAGGTAATTTTCCAATGTTCATTCGTTTTTTTGTCGAAAAAGTTGGAAAATAGGAGAATTTATTAAAAACAAGGAGGATTAAGGTGGGTTTATCAAAAATAAGGAGATTAAGGAAAATAAGGAGAAGTGGGAGGTCTGATTTTGATACACTGATAAAGGGATTTCACTCATTTTGCTGGTGCTGGTCCTTTATATTGTAAAATGCATGTTAAGACAATTGAAGTACAAGATTTGAGATCAACAGATTACTTTAATCGATCGAAGTAATAGATCAGATAGTAATGCTGGTCATAACCTTGCTGTCTGCAGCAGGTTAATGTTTCAGTCTTGGTCCAATATACAAAATAAAATTCACCTCAGCGATGGATGGTGCTTTTTCGATATGTTTTTCGATTCAATCATTAAGAAAATGTATGCTACGTTAATGCTTGGGTACTGAATTCGAAATTGTAATCGACCAATGGTAAAAAACTTTATTTTACCTGGAAAACATGCTAATTCCAGGGGTGGCGTTATCTAATATGCAAAACAAACACCAAAACAAACAAATGGAGCATAATTACTCTTCCCTTTCCCATGGATCGCGTGAAGCGAAAGTGGTCAGAGGTTAGCGTGGTCTAATCATCTTCAGTCGTTTCCACTGGTCCGTTACACGAGACAGCAGTAAATTTTCTGATTGAACTAGTAATTTGAAAATTTACAATAAACGTTCTGCCACCTTTCGATGGAAATTTCGAAACTTACGTGTAGCGGTAAATTTTGAATTTTTTGTCCTAACGTTTCAGTCTTCATCCAAAATCGACAGAACCCTTAAGAGGGTAGACTCGGTGTGAAGTAGGCTATATATTGAAAAATTGGTTTTAAAATTAATGTAGACCATTTAATGAAAATCTGTTCCAGCAATTAGATGGGCAATATGTTTATCTATCTCTAAAAAATGAAAAACGATTTACAATAAGCATCAGTTGGAAGAAAACCGATTTCCAAAATATGAACGTCGCTTAAAGTTAGGCTATGCAATATTTTTTTGGAAATCGGTTTTCTTCCAACTGATGCTTATTGTAAATCGTTTTTCATTTTTTAGAGATAGATAAACATATTGCTCATCTAATTGCTGGAACAGATTTTCATTAAATGGTCTACATTAATTTTAAAACCAATTTTTCAATATATAGCCTACTTCACACCTAGTCTGCCCTCTTAAAGGGTAAATGTGACGCAAGTCGTTTATCTTACTTATAAAATAACTGATATCGCTGAGGGTGACGCATTGTGCGTCGTACGCAAAAGTTTTATCAACAAAAAATTTACCAATAAAAATTTGTGAAAGAATTTTACAAAAAGAAATTCGCGTCACAAGTGGCAGATGATTCGGTTTTCTTCCGTTTAATTTCTTTCAGTTTTTTAACCATTTTCCAAACAATACGTTCCACAACATCTTATGGAAATTAAAAAATTCTAGAGAAATCAGTCTGAATCCCAAAATCTATAAACCAATCTTGGAACACCTCACTTATATCGAAAATAGCCCAAATCCATCGAAAAATCCGATGGAAGTTAGGAAGTGCCAGAGGAATCATCTGTCATCCCAAAGTTTAAGAACCGACCTAGTGGAAGTTTTAATGATCCCCACAATTTCCTACAAGAAATACATCCCAAAACAACACACACCTTTCACCATATTACCATCCATATCATGCACCGAAATATACATGCTTTTATATGGCATTTGTATGAAGACTTTAGAGAGCTCTAGCTCCGAAGATATCGATTTTTTCCAACTTTTGAAAATTCCATTCTTATTTTTGGACCATTATAAGCCTACAACCAAAATTTCAGGAAAATCTATAGAAACGTTTAGGAGTTGCTGTCCACTTTTCCGTAGGAACTAACTAAGTAACTAACCAACGTAGGTGATTTGCATTATCTGAAAATTCGAGATTTTGCTTATTTGTCCGGATTTTGTAAGTGAGCCATTTTGGAAGCCTAATTGTATTCGCTATATGGCACATCCGTTTCCCAACAGCTTTGATAAAGAACAAGAGGGTTGTTGGAACAACGTTTGCACACTATTCACCGAATTTCAATTAAAACAAAATTCTCTTTAAATACAATTCCAACCTCAAGTTTAAATTTCAACAAATTGTAACATAATTTCCCATCCGAGCAATTATTGAAGTGTTAACAGAATTTTGAACTTGACGGTAAATTTTCCGCAACGCTCCAAGTTATAATACCGCGTTGAAAGTATATGGAATTGGATAATCCTTAGATTTAAATTATCATTTAAATTTCATGCATAAACATTTATTACAAGCTAATTAAGAATGATTCCAGCATCTTAAACATAAGGTAAATAAAAAATGTGGGATAGCAGAGAGAGAGAGACTTTCCATATCCATTCGTCCACCGCAGAAAGGAAAAAAGTTTATTTTTTCTATTAATTTTCTTTAAGCAAAAGAAAAAGTTTATGCTAGCAAATGGAAATGGAAACTTTGTTTTAAATGAAAGTAATTTTATTACGTGACTGTCACATTGCTGTGTGGTGGAGAAAAATTCAAATTAAAAAATTCTTTTAACAAAAATTGATTGCGAATGCAAGAGTGGCTGGAAATTTTTTTCCCACTTGTTCTGATGGGTGTGGGATGAGACCATATTCACTCGAAAAGTTTGTTATTCAGTTTGTCGATTAGAATTCATTTCCGTGTTAAACTTTTAATTCGTTAGCTGTATTCGCAGCCGATTGAAATCAGAAAGGAATCATATTGTGATCAATGATACTGTTAAAGTTAAAGTATAAGACTTAAAATGAGTTAAAGTAACAAGTGATTTGAAACATAACTCCTTGAGACAGCATGCATAATCTTTCCATCGGATAGAAGAATAAACGACCCTGTCATTTTATCAATTCAATCAGTTATTATCAGTACAAATGACAGTACAAATGACAGTACAAATGACTGTTACTTATTTTGATCTAAATACATTCTTCTTTAAAATCTTTTACTTCATTACTTTTAACATGTATTTTGCTATTGTTCATTGATTGTTTTGTCGTTGATAGCACATGTTACCTGTCAAGTAAATTGTGGGAATTGTGGAAACTGTGGGAATACTTTGGCTTTTCGCAATTTGTATCTCTTCTTCGCTATTCGCACAACGTACGAGCTCATAAGTATAGAATTTGAGCCTCTTGAAGTAATTGTAAAAAGTAGTTGTAAAATAAACGGAGTCTGGCAACACTGCAGTCAAGGATAGATTGTAGGCTAGATACATTTTTTTTTATACTACTGTTGCCACAATTTCAGCTTTTTAGCCCAAACCCTGAAATAGTTGTAAAAAAAGTTGCAAAAAAATGTCTCTGCCACTACTTTTCCAACTATAGCTGGTTTCACCACTACTTTGGCAACTAGCTTTACAACTACTTTTACTGAATTATTGGCAAAAACAGCTCTCGAAATTTTAACAACTACTTTTACAACTAAGTTTACAATAACTTTAGCAACTACTTTTGCAACTAATTTTACAACTACTTTTGCAAGATCTTAAGATTTTCTTGAGTTGAGTTGAGACCTCAACTCAAGTCAATTCCCAACTCTCTTCTCCTAACTAGGGAATTCGTCCTTTTACGAGATGGAACGTAAATGAGTTTAGTTCATTCCTAGGGAAATCATCCTTTTACGAAATGTAACGTAAAGGAGTTTAGTTCGTTCCTACAAAATTCATCTTTTTCGAAATTAAAACCAATTTTCATTGTACATAAAAGGCGTTTTAACACGCCGAGCGATCCGGCCCATTGCCCCGGAGCGAAGCGGAGGGCCGCAATGCGAGCCGGGCGCCGGAACGGTGTCGGTAACTTAGGAGTTAATTTTTTTTCTCTTGCATCGTCTAATAATTAGCCTGTGTAATTTTTTTTATATAAAATTTAAATTTACAGAACCAAATTATAGACGGCAACTGAATTCACCCTTCGATAAATTGTGTTAGGAAGGTGTTACCATTTACACACACTTATCTTTACCAATATATTCTTTCAGCTGCAAAGTAGTTGCAAAACTTTGAGAACGGTTTTTGCAACTAAGTGATCAATAGTAGTTTGAAAGTAGATGCAAAAGTAGTTGCAAAAGTAGTGGCAAAAGTAGTTGTAAATGCAGTTTCAAAACTTTGGAACTACTTTGCCACTATTTCAGCAAAAGTAGTTGTAAAAAAATGACAATATAAGATGATTTTACGACTATCTTTGCAACTATAGCTGGTTTTGTCACTACTTTTTCCACTACTTCAGCTTTTTAGCAAAAATCCTGAAGTAGTTGTAAAATTAGTTGTATAAAGACGCATCTAGTCTACGATCTAGCCTTGACTGCAGTGTTGTCAGACTCCATTTTTTTTTACAACTACTTTTACAACTACTTCAGGGGGGTTAGAATTTGTATGTCCGAGCCGGAGGAGTAGGAGCTGTATAAAACTACACTTGTCGAAAAACAGTTATCGAAGCGAGTTGCTCAGAAACAAACAAGATACACGAATGGGTTTGCAGGTATAATAAGAAAAATTCACAATTAACCTGTCACATACGGCTATTCATCTGTTATCGATAACTACAACAAAAATAATGACAAGCTGTGGTTAATATTGTATTTTATATAGGATATAGGAAAATGCATGCAAAAAATTGAAGTACAAGATTTGAAATCAACCGATTAAAAATACTTTGATCGATGGAAGTAATAGACCCGATAATAATACTGGTCATATGATCGGCGTCTGTAACAGGTTATAATGAACTACGTATCCAACGTATTCTGGTTCACTTTCTGCAAACTTTCTGGCAAACTTTCTGGCAAACCCCCAACTCGACAAAACAATAATTTCCAAACAGGTGCATAATGTACTATTATTACCTGTCCTATGAGCTGACATAGCAATGTTCCTCCTACGAAAATAATCCATTACTGAATATTTTCGCTTAATTTTTCGTGAATTCTTACGTGCATGGGGTGTTAATGTAATTGTCATGCACGTATTGACTAATTTTCGCGGGGTGCAGCAAGTAAAAATAGTTTTTCTAACATTTCTAAACTTTTATTCTTTTTTGGACACCCCTAAAGGTATGTTGGGTACAGACGTCTCCATTCGATCTGTTTAAGTGAGTTACGTTTTCCGACCATCGCTTCTCATCCAAAACAATTCAACAATTTCCAAACAAACTCATTTCACAACAATACCATAGAGGCCTAAAAAAATAAGCGATAAAACGTCTGTAACTGTAGGGCGTCATTAATATTCGATCCAACAGTTTAGACACATATTTTCACCAGAGAGTGGAACAAAACCAAAAAAATCTTATAAAATCAAAATCAAACGGCTCTGTAATGTAATTAGTGAGATGCTTTCTCATTTTTCTCATTCGCCATTCAAAAGCTAAAGTAAATAGCCCCGAGTCAAAATTCCCATTATAATTTTTTGTTTACACACCATAAGCTTTTATGCATGCGAGTAAAAACTTGATTTTTTTTTCTTTCATTTATTTTTCTCATATATGAATGAGCACCAATACACAGAGCTTTAGTCTCGTTCACGTCGTCATTCTCGAATGCGGTCGGATTTTTCGCTAGGACTTAAATGTATAAGTACTTCCATCGTATACAAATATAATATTCCCTTAACTAAATACTTTTATGTGGAATGCATGTGTATTCAGCATAGAGGATCTGGTAGAAGGAAGTTCTGGTTAACAGAAAGAAATTTCTTCTTTTTTTCATTCAAATGGCATAGACGAACAGCAACATCTATGTGAGATATTTTTATGCTGTACAGTTGTACCTTCATCATCTATCTATCTCTGTGTGTGTAGTGTATGCTGGAAACAACTCTCATATTCTAGAGATGAGCGGGTCGATTTTAGAAAACCCGACCCGACCCAGAACCAATCCGAATTAAATTGTCAACGCTTGACAACTTGAATTAAATTTTTAACAACCGAAGTCTGTACACTTTAAGTCTGATTTCTACTTTAAAATATTCGCCGTACAGTCAGAGTCAGTGAAAATTCAGCATGAATTTGCTTCAGCTGGTTTTTTTTAGCTGATCTATCTATGCAATCAAAACTGTTTATACGGTTGAAGCTGCTACACGGACGCGTTCAGTAGTGGTAAAACCGTGTAAAGATGGGTAAACAGTTTTCATTGTTTGTGTGTATCAGCTGAAAAACAAGTGATGCAAAATCATGCTGAAATTTTACTGCCTCTAACTGTAATATGGCACCATGAAGGGTTTCGGTTGGTTGAAATTCGTCTCTATCGTTTTTTAAGCGTTTTTAATGACTAAAATTTTTAAGTGGAAATCAGGCCTTATTGGAGTTCCATATAAAACCCAATCCGAACGAAAATTTTGGAACCCGATAAGTCAAAAGTGAATCAGGTCGGGCTTGGCTTTCTGAAAAGTTCGGGCAACCCGCTCATCTCTACTCACATTCCCATGTAATATCACCACGCGTATATTATGATATTTGTGTGAATAATAATGTATTCCGGAGGCTTTTCTTGTGAAAAAATGTACGAATTTTCCGAATATGTACACACATAAAATGTGGGTTCAAAAAGCTTTTAATGCCCGAAGAGGAATATTTTCTGAAACGTTGAATTACCAAAGTTAGAAAATATAAAGACAAATATTTGATAAATTTTTATTGAATGCGTTCTCCTCTCTACTACAATGTCTTATTATGGAGAGATATTATGTATGATTGTTATTTATTAGGGTTGGCAAAGTATTTTTGTTTACATAAGAAATGAATAAATTGCTTCCTCATCCTTATTAAGTACAGCATAAAGAGAAAATAAGCGAAAATGTATGGGGGATAGGGTATGGTATATAGGATACGGGGAGCAATCGTAACGAAAATGTGTCCTTCTTATATATATGAATGATTGCTTAAGATATTTTCAATTGGTGGTTGATTTATTGTTAATTTGCTGGTTATAAATTTGGAGCAATTGAATTTTATCTGTTTGCTTTAAATTTGATGATTTTATTTTCGTTCCGGGTTTGTGTTTCCGCTGCGATGTTTAATTTGTTCAACTGCACATACGTCGACTTTTAGATATTGTTCAGATAAAGTCTCGAACGATTTATTGAAGTTGAAAATTAATTCGATTTGTTTGCATTGGAAAATTGATTGGGTAGATACTTTTCTTCGTGAGTACACACATATAAAATACAAAATCTTGAATAGGGGTTATGAGCACAACCACCGCTCCGACATTGTCTATAAGTTTGTTGTCAGAAGATTACATCAAAAATATATTAAATAAGGAGAATGTCAAAATCATAAGCTTTTAACCAGAGTCGGTCCGGATCATACTGCGAATTCAATAGATTTCCGAAGGACCTTTTGAGCTTTTTTAAGAAATAATAATTTTATAATTTTACTCGTTTTACAAATAAATTTCATGTAGCCACCAAGGGGGTCTTTCGGCAATGATGCTGAGATACCAAATACGTTTCTTTAGCATGTAAGCCGGCTGATATATTCGCTGGTCCCAACTCTATACTCTTTTAAGCTTCTGTTACGCCTAAAGACAAAACGTGAAGAATTGGCACTTAATTAGTTTGTGTAGTACAAAAGTTGCTAGTTTTGTATTCCAACTATGCAAATATGATCATTGTTAAAAATTTGCAAATGACTTACGTGACAGTCAAATCTTTTTAATGTATCACCTTGCACGAAACTTTCATTAAATGGGTGCAGAAACAATTTATTTTACTTAGTTGTTAAGTTTATTTCGTTTAAAATTGGAAATCAGTATTGATTGGTGCATACAATGGTTCGCCATATCCCACCAGGCCATAGCAATTAATTTAATCTTTAGTCAAACTTTACATATACAGTTTGTAAACTAAAGGCTTATGCAGAATCAGCAACAGCTGAACGTCACCAGCTGATCAAAAAAACACACTCTACTTGTTTAATATACAATCAAAACACATTCTAAACGACGAGATACATCGATGACCTTAATGTATGTATGTACTGTATGTAGCTTGCCTTAGAATTGTTTCGAATACAAAGGTATTGTCTTCGTCGACCAGTTGGAGATCTTCAGTTGTTCCTGATTTTGCATTGCATAAGCCTTTGGTTTACAAACTGTATTTTCTTTAAGAAAAACTTTGGAATGTAATATGCGTGTACAAAAAAACGTTTTTTAAGACTTTCCGAAAAAATTGAAAAACTCCACTCCACCTCAATTAAGCCAATAAAATGAAAAATCGGTAAGGATGATCATTGACAAAGCAAAAACACTAAATATGTACTTTGATACCTCACCCTGACTCTCAGTTACAACCTTTACGATCCGAAGATATTTTTATTAATTATCGGGTACGATTTCTTTTAAAGTCATAATTGTGAAATTTCCACATTTTTCCCGAGCCCTCTCACTTTTAAAAAAAAAGTTCTTCTGTGAAATGATCACCTCGATATTTCCTATCGATAGCACCATTAGCTTCCAGAAACAAAATGGTGCGTCCGATTAAAAAAAAATCAACAGGAGGATAAAATAGATATCTGAAAAAATTTGTAGCTTGTACCAACTACGGTGGTTTTACAAAACTAGCTTACAATTGTTTTCCAAAAAAAACGCCAACGGCCCACTTTACATTACATTTTTAATAAAAACAAAAAAATGTATCGGAGTTGAGCCCACCCTGAGATTCCGGCCTAGCTACGGGAGGTCGACAGTCATCTGTTATCACCAACGACATTAACAATAAGCGATGAGCTGCACCTAGCGTTGGTTTATGTAGAAAAATGAATGATAAAATTATTGAAGTCCTAGATTTTTCGTACATCAGACAATTTTTAATACAGAAGAAGTAATAGATTGAGAAATTTTAATGTGATGGTTAAAGGTATATATTCAGTCAGCACTAAGGTCTTATCATTGATCTCTGATCCACTGATTTGGTAAGAATAAAAAATGGATGGAGACTTACTGTGTTTGTAAATCTCCGTATGTCGGATTTCGTGCCATTCAGGAACAGCAAAATTCTATTAATCAATTTATCTATCTTAACGTGAAACAGATACATAAATCTGCCTTTAGGTCTATCTACCATTTTCTAAATTATTTTCTCACATTTCCGACGTTTAGTGTTTGCGCATCAAATACATCTCAATCCACATTTTGGAAGCCCTCCAATTTTCCCGTCAGATTCCATTAACCTTTTCAAAAGAAAGAAGTTAATGTTCCACAGAAATATGAACCTGCGAAACTTTTGTAATTAGTTTAATAATTAAGAAACAACAATAAACCAATTAAAACTTGCACCCAAAGTTTTTCCTACAGCGGGCTGTACAACCACACACAAAGCCACGTCAAAGTTTTTATCTTCGTTCAATTTACATAAAAAAAGAGAGTCCCGGTTATATATCTATCACCATCCAGTTGTTAGGTGATTTGGGCCTGAGTGTAATATTATTTATGCAGCGCAAAGGGTAAATAAAGAAAATTAATAAGTGAAAATGAATTGAATGCTTTATGAGGACGACCAGTCGTTACATAGCCTATATATATTATGGCCTAATGGTCGACTCAATGTGTTTTTCTGTGTCACACACTATTAAATAACTGTATACAGAGAATTCGTTAAATATTTTGTCATAATCATAAATAAAAACATTCCATAAGATTATGGAGAAAAGGAAGCGGAAAAGGCATCACACACAAATACATATATAAAATCTGGGTTAGGTAAATAAAACGGTCGTTCACCCACCAATAAATGGAAAGAAATATATATCTACCAAAACATAAAAATAACATAAAATGTCCCCAAAAAGTGTATCCGAATATTTTGACAAGGGTTGCATTTTTGGAACGACGAAATGTTGAACGTAATATACACGTGTTTGCATGACATTTTTTTTCCTCCTCGTCTGTTTACCATAATTGTTGTGACATTGTTTCTCCCCCACCGCCGCTTCCAAAACAAAATATTTACGCTATTATTGCTATTTGACGAAAAGAATGTCTCAACTCAGTTGTATAATACAGTCACGTGTTCGGAATGCGCCCATTTAAAGTAAGTTAATTATTTTCTTACACGGGTATGTGTCTGCAACCCCTTAATGGTTATTGTAGCTAAAAACTAATGTTCGGCTCTTCGAAATTATTTTAAGAATTTGTCATTGTGATGAATGACGGAATACTTTTTCACCGAATGTTAAGAACAAAATTTCTTTTATGATGGCCAAGTTGAAACAAATAATCTCCTACCTTTTCTTTCTGTGCTGGTGATGAACCCTTCCTTTAAGTACAACAAAAAAGTAAAAATAAAAAATAGAAAAAATTGTGCACCGTCCCACATTTTGATCCCATGTTTTTATTCCGTTATCTGTGATGCTGAGTGTATAAAATTGTAAGCAGCAGAAGGAAAGAAAAAAATGCGTTCGATAAAGTGTTTTCTACTTCTTTATGCTCAGATAAAGGCTAGCCATTCTCCGTTTTTATTGTGTCGTATTTGCTGGTCAAAACAAACATTTTCCTTCCATTTTCCGTTTGTATTTACTGTGGTTTTTCATCAGCCGAGAAGATCTATCGTCGTATAATTTAATACGATTTTTTTTATGTTTATTTTAAAGGAAGAAGAACAAAGTTTTGCCCGCAAAACCGTTTCCTTTTATTTGCGAAAACTAAATTGTTATTGCGATAGTTGAGTGCATATATATATTTCTATACTTTGTTGTGTTCGGTTAAGATTTTGTTTGGACATCACTGTGAAAGCTCAGTCTTGGTATTTCCATTAGTCTTCATAAATTTTGTGGACGCGACAAAAAATGAACTCATTTCATTCATAAATGCGATTGAATGCTGAAAAATCTAATAAGTTCAATAGCATTATGCAATTCGGTGTTAGGGAATCTCGCGCCGCGTCATTCACAATAACTCACAAAGTGACATCTTCCTTATACAAAATGTGTCAAAATGTGAATTATTGTGAATGACGCGGCGCGAGATTCCTAGCAGCCTGCAATTCAAATATACATAGCTCCTGTATAAGAATAGCCTTTGAATACCACACATTCTTTTTGATGGAAGAGGAGCACCACATACAAAAAAAATGCCTTTCACTATTAGTTCTACTAGAGATTCTCCAGTACACTTCAAGTTGAAAATATTGAAATAATGGTCTAAAAGTGGTTTTCTTGGTCGATTCTCGCAGCCTTCTGTGTGTTTATGAGAACGGAAAAAATTTTACCCGAAATTTCCTCTACAGTAGTTTTTCCGGTCAATTCTGTAAAATAATGTGAAACCCAATCCTAAGGTCGGAAACAAAGGAGCAATTTTGCGTTGATTGAATCGACAATTATGTTGGATCTTCCATTGTGAATATTCGCGTACAATGGAATGCTTATTATCGATCCCATCAACCCAAAATTGCTCGTGTGTATTCGGCCTAAGGAGAGAATTGACAAGTATAAAAATGCTGAAAATGCGCTTCTCTTGTTTGTGAAATGAGATCAAAATATTTAAATCAAACAGGAAAACATACGTGTTCATAATGTTTAATCGATAGAAAACAAATATTGCGGTATTCATTATGAAATATTCCTAGCCTCCAGTGAATGTTCCAGACAATGATCCAACTGCTTCCAATACCGCGTTTATCACCGTGTCGACTTGAGCGACTGGTGCGCTAATGACGAACTGAAAAAATCCGAAGAATTATGCTTTTCATAACTAGATGAAAATCTTCGAACTCTGAAACTTACGCCAACGAAGTGTAATAGAGTTAGAGTTAAGCAAGAAGCGATAAATTTCATGATTAATTTAGATTTCAATTGTTGAGCACTTAAGCAGTCACACTGACATTCTAGTGGATGTAACGACGTTTTATATCATCGTAAAAAATTATATTACCCGGAAGTCATAATGTGTTTGTTTTAGCCTCCGATACTGTTCATTGTTACTTACTGTAAATCACGGAACTTGAGCTCGTTGATTGTTTGCTTTAAATTACCGGAACTTATCGTAACATTGGAATCATCAAGTCATTTTGCTTTTTGCATTGTGAAAAACAGATGATTATCGCAATATTTCGATGTGCAACCATCTGTTCCAATAAATTCCGTGTGTGGAAACAAACATGAGTTCAATGACTGGAATATTAGAGTGTGACACAGAAAGGGTTTTGTGGTTTGAGTTTAGAAATTATTATGCCGAGGTAAGTTCGGCCAAAGTGAATTTGTTTCCAATAGATATGGCTGCGCCAAAGCACCTAGCAGGGTATTTCCATACCTTTTTTTCTTAATGTCTTCGCAAAATTATCATTAAGGCTGCTAATGGTATTATTGGTATCAAAGTACTACTCTATTTGACGTGGTATGACCTCTATTACCCTTTGGCTGCTCCATTTAATATCGAAACCTTCAATTTGAATGAGTTTCTGTGGGCACTGGTGAAACGCTCGCTCTCTAGTAAATAAAATCGATTCGGATTTTTGGACTATTGATGAGGATCGGATCCACCGTCTCTTGAAATATCTATAGAGAATGAACGCTGGCTACCTTTTGGCGTTAGTTTACCGCAGCGAAAGAGTAAATTTATGTAATCTGCACAGGTTTCTCCAAGTAGGATAAGTTACAATCGCTAAACCGAACTGGTGTGCATACGGTCTTTTGCACCAGCTGGTCCCATTTGAAATTGTATGTGACCAGCTGGTGCAAAATAACGTTTAACGTATGCACACCAGTTCGGTTTAGCGATTGTATAACTCACAAAACAATTTTTCCTTTAAAAGTAACACATTTTTGCTTTAATGGTTTTACTTTTTCAAAAAAAGATTTTGGTTCATAGAAATCATCAAAAAACGAATATTTTTCAGCCTAGATGGGCTAATTTTCAAATGGTCCATTGCACTTAAAACGTCTTACCGATTCTATAGGAATTATTTAACGATATAAGCCAGGTGGGAAAATTCAGCGGAGAAATCAAGAAAAAATGTTTTGCCAATAGTCACTACTCATAAGTCATAGATCAGCCACGCGATATCTTAAGTGTACGATTCGAATCTCAAAGAGCTACACATGTTTTTTGACGGTAAGTGCTGAATGATGTAAGTTAATAAAAGCACTTCAAGCAAAAGTGCTTCAAGTGACAGCTGCCAAACAGAGTACTATTTTGTATGAAAAATTTTTCAAGATTTTTTTCTGTGTAAAAATTTGTTTGATACATTGTCCCGTTTCAGTATTCTATTTAGAGTACCACTCATGCTTGAAGTGCGTTGCTTTAATACAAGAAAAAATTATCAACTCAATTTTAAGAGGCATCGATACTTAGCTAAAATTGTAGACTACATTTGCGTGTCTCGCATTTCATTTTTGAAGATATCTTTTCATCAGAATCCTTTTTGAAAAATGTACGACCACGAATGTGTCAGCTTTAATGCTTTAAATAAAAATTAGTCTTGGTTGTAGTCGTTTGACGAGCTCTGAGAAAAATTAGCAGTTCAACGAAATTTTCATAAACTGTTCAGTTTTCTCAAAGCTGGTCAAACTGCTACGGCAAAGCATCGATGCCTCTTAATGGAACCAATATTTCACCTAAAATTTTTTTGACAACTAATCCCTTCACAATATCTGTTACTCCTTTCGTAGTAGATGTGACGTCGATATTTTTGAACAGGTTTCGAGTTACAATAGTTATCGCCGTTTCTTCAAATATTAACCTGTTACAGGAGGCAAGCATATGACCAGAATTATTATCGGGTCTATTACTACTTTAATATATAAAGGACCATATTACCCATCAGAGTTTGTCATTGTTTTTTTCGTCGTTATCGATAACAGATGAATAGCCGTATGTGACAGGTTAAAAAATTGACAGCAATTGATACGAGCACGTAATCGAATGAAATCTAGAAGACATTATTACGTGTGATACCGTACCCTTCTTCTCAAACAACACATCCTGAGCTTCACTATTTAATCCTGTGACAGTGAGATACCAAGATATTAAGGTTAACACCAGCACTGATTCTTGTACTTCAATGCTAACTTTGCATTCGTTTAGTAATTCATACAACCAAACAATTCACAGCTGGACAGAAATTCGTTTAAAATTAGGAAAATTTTGGAAAATCCAAGAAAAATTGTTCCCTAAAAATAGTTGCTGAAATTTATATTTTGAACAGAAAAAATAGGTGCAGATGACGTAAGTTTCAGTGAGCTACATTCTACACTCATCAGGTGCCACTCTTAGGGAAAAAAATTTAAACAAATTGAATTAGTGCTGTTTGCAGCAAAAACGGTAAGAAGTCAAAAAGTTTATATTCATTTGACTCGTTTAATTTCATTGTATTACCATGGGGACCATAATGTATATTTGGCGTTTACTTATGTTAATAAAGCAATATTTTCGCGTCATTCTCTACCGTGCTCACCTTTGTGCTTTGCGCATAAAATACAATAAATCATTTTTTTTGTTACTTTTTTCGGAATAAAGTGTTCATACATAGGGCTTAAGACATTTATTAAATTCGTTCACATAAGTATATACACATACCCATAACCCATCCGAAAATACAATAGAAAATTCCTCATAAATTTTTCAACAAGTGCTGCGAACACATGCAATATCCAAGTTAATCATTTTGACATTTTGATATGTTCTATGCGGTTTTTTCTTCCAGTGGAAAATATATACTGTACTGTACTTATGATGCTGCATGTTGTAACGCTGGTTTTATATCTGATAGGGAAATGTTTGCACCAACAGTACCGAAATTCACTCGCCGAAAAAAAAATAATGTTTTCCAAACAGTTACAATAAATTACGAACTTTTCTTCACTGCGATGGAATATTTTGTGCAAATTTTATTTATTGGAAGTAAATTTGCGGCGAGTAGAGAGATGAATGGACGAGTGGTCTCGATTGTTATTTAAGTATGTTCGAATGATGCATTTATATTGCAAAATAATGCGCTTAGTCAATGCACTTTATTTATTTATTTATTTACACCAACGGATGTAATTCCACTTCAAGCATAAGTTGTACTCTAAATAGGGTACTCAAACAAATTTTGGCACCGTAAAAGAATGTGAAATTCTTTGTCCTACTAAATAATACTAAATTTGGAGGTGTTATTAGAAGCACTTTTGCTTGAAGTGTCTTGGCTTAGTTGATTTGACTTTCATTAACGTTTTACAAATAGCAGTGCAATCAAGCTAAATGTCAAAGAATATGCTGCTGCTCCTGTTGTCTAAAATATTTTCTTGATGCAAAATCCTTTACTTCATTTGTTTTTAATGAATCCTCTTAATCGTTGTTTCAGGTCAATTTTGGCATTTAAAAATGGATAGTGGCTTTTAAAAGGTTCAATGCAGTTGAATCTTCTTCTTATTTTTCAGCCTTTATTGTAAATATACTGGATGTAGGGCTCCTCTTAGCCTAGGGATAATTAGCCATTGGACCACGATTTTAACATGAATTTCGAGGAAACTATTGGTTAGCAAGCCTTGGGATATTCATCTGTGGCTGATTCGCTTGACCTTAAAGTCAGAAAATGCATCGCAGTTCGGTTCCTCAGCATTCGTTACAATCATCTTCTCCAATACACGTACCAATAGTTGGACATCTTTTCTCCTTTCATTGATAAGCCTAGAACAAGAGTGTCCAACTACTAGTACAAATGTTCGGTGACTGGTGCCTCCGATACTTTGTTTCTTTAATTTTTGCCTTGTGTTACGCCAATTATATTTCATCGGTTTTTCGAAGCTAGTTTTCCATTGTTATCATGGTACTAGCCGTATGAGATAAGACTTAAAAAAACAGCAAAACTAATTCTTATCAAACAAAACATAAGATTATAATTCATCAATAATGTCGTCACAACAGTTCTTTTATTCAATGCTGGCAGTTCGATCGATACTATTACTATACTAGATACCACCCAATTTATACACACAATATCATACCTTAGGCAAAATCACGTTTTCCGATTAATATCCATTTTAAAGATGCTAAATGGCTTTTCAAAGCAAAGATTACACGAATAAAAGGAAATTGTGTTCGCTTGAAAAGATCGATAATAGCAAATACTATTATGCATATATAAACGGCAGAGAGGAGAAAACGTTCGAAAATTTTCCGAATTTAATATAAAATCTGATAAGAAATGGCTTTGACGAATATTAAATTTATCTTTGGAATGGCAATTTAGTGTAAATTGTCTCCTATAAATATTTACTCTAAGCAACGAGAAATATCAATCAATTTTAGTTGTATGGAAATTTTCCTATGTTTAAGGAAATTGTCAATCGAAAAACGGTTTGGCAAATATCAAAGTTAAAGCGCGTCGAATTAATGGAATTTCATTAAAATTTAAAAGCGACGAACAATAAACTCTAATGCACAACGGTGTGTTGTTAATGAACAGACGGAAAGAATAATTATCGAATCTACTACTTCTTTTGTTCAATAGATTGATGTAACAACCTTTACTTCATTAATTTCGTATAAATGTCACTGTCACTATAAAAGGCCTCGTTTTTCGCATACTATGTTCGACAGTTGACTTTCGTCGTTGCTGTCGATTACAGATGTCATATGTCAGCAGAACACGGTTTTATTTATAGGGCACGGTGCGTCTGAATGAATTTTAACTGAGTATTTCGATGCACTTTTGATATTTTTGGATATTATTAGTCACCTCGGAGCCCTGAACAAGGTTCCGCAAAATTTTTGGATTTTCATCCGTAAAGTCGGTGAGAGTGGTGCATAGCCCATCCTGTCTACAGAGAGAGTGTTGGAAAACTGGTTGTGGTTGCAATCGATAGTGCCTGAAATTCTAATAACAGTTGTACAAAAATTCAGTACCATGAGTGCAAGGGAAGCCGACAGAGACATGCTAAAGTTTAAAAAACGTGATTTTCAAACAGTCACAGAGGCGTGGATACTAAAGGTACTAAAGGAGGTAAAGAAATAACTATTGTTTCACGGCATTCTACATTGTTAAAGATCAGTTGAAATATAAAATCATTTTTGGCGGATTTAACGTAACTTTATTTTAAGAGGCAACCTTGTAAATAAGCGCAGACACAACTTCTATTAACTGAGTCTAAAACTCAGCGACCATATTTGGGGTTTTCTTCCAAAACTGCTGCGATGGAGGCCATCAACTGAAAATAGTGAAATAAAGTTGGATTTGTATCTTTGAGCTTTTCGTGATGTAATTCTGATTTGCATGTAGACTGTGTGATACATGGATTCGATGAAAAATCTGCTTCAATGTAGTCCAATGAATTCAAAAGGTTATCGTCAACATTGGTAATGTTGTTGAAGTCCAAATAAATGAACTTGAGTTTCGGTGTGTACGAAAACAAATCTGAGTCCAAGACGCTGATTTTATTGTTGTCCAAGCTGATAAGTTCCAGTTCAGGAAACGACTTCAAATTGTTTTTCGATATGTGATCGATCGATACGTTCCCCAGTCGTATAGCTCTTAATTTCGGGAAAGAAAGAGCAACGGCTTTTAAGACGTTGTCAAGATTATTGGAAATATCCTGATCCACCAAACGAAAGTATTCAACTTGATGACGTTGCGTTGCATCCGATGGAGTGATTCGGACGGTTGTTTCACTTTCGGCTGGCAATGTGCTGGTTATGTTTGCATAACACATCAAAGTCCTGTCGTAGTTGTTCAGCGTCACAACTGTACCATTTTTGTATTCACATTCAATTAGAATGCCAGCTGTTGCTGCTGATATGTGAATCAAAGCAATAAGAACAACACCAAATTTCCTACATTGAATGAAACTGTGATATGAAACCGAATCGAAGCGAAGGCAGAATTCTTAAATTATTTTACTTACATGATGACAACTTGAGATGAGACTGACCACTGATGAAACAAGTTCATTTTAAAATTTATCAAGTAATTTTGTAGACAGAGCCGAGCAGAGTTTTTCGTTTATTTTTGCAATCATGTTCGTTTACATAACAAGGTTGGCGAAGCAGTAGGAAATTGATAAGAAGAATAAACACAACACATTTCGTAGACCGGTTATTTTGGTCATTAAAATTTAAAATGAACTTTGGCTTCGAAAGATTATACTCAGACCTCTTAGATACTTACAGATACTTAGCTGATGTATTTAGAAAGAGTTAAAAGAACCTTAATTAGTAGAGAACCGCCGTTGAACAAACTAGGCACAAAACTAATGAATCGTCTAAATCGTTCAGGTGTTATTGGATATAAACAAGTGCAACCAGTTTTGTTTGTATGAATCGAAAATCTGCAAAACACTTGAAGCCGAACCAAATTTGATTGAAATCTACTTCTTCGTTTCTTCTAAACAATTTTTTAATAAGATGTCACTTCCAAGAGATTATTTTTCTGGTGTCGTTGTCACTAACAGTTCAGTGGCTGCTGTTGGTACTTTATAAGATCCGTTAATACAGTGAATAACAAGTTAACATGTCCCATACAGCTATTCATCGGTTATCGATAACGACAACAAAAATAATGTCAAGCTTTGGGTAATATGGTGATGTATACAGTAAAATGTATGTTAAACAATTAAAGTACAAGATTTGAAATCAACAGATTAAAAATACTTTGATCTGTGGATGCAATAGACCCGATAATGATACATATGCTTGCAGTCTGGAACAGGTTATTAACAAGGTTGTGACCAAGAGCCGTTTTTGGGCAAACATTTTCCCACATTCTCTTAAATTTTCCAAACTTTTATGACGGTTAAGTTAGCTCAAAAGTTTTCTCAAAATTTTAGCGATATCGCTAACCTTGAACGATTTTGCGCTACAAAATCAGTTAGCGCTATTTCGTAGCGCTAAATCAATTTTGAGAAATCTTCAGATATTTGGAATTTTGAGAAAACTTTCAGATTTTGGGATAATTTCAGTCGTACCGAATTTCGAGAAAACTTTCAGATTTTGGGATAACTTCGGTCGTCTCGTATTCTGAGAAAACTTTCAGATTTTGGGATATCGTCGGTTGTACCGAAATTTGAGAAAACTTTCAGATTTTGGGATATCTTCGGTCATACGGAATTTTGAGAAAACTATATAATCTTGGGATATCTACGGTCGTCCCATATTTTGAGAAAACTTTCAGGTTTTGGGATATCTTCAGTCGTACGGAATTTTGAGAAATCTATAAAATCTTGGGATATCTACGGTCGTCTGGTATTTTGAGAAAACTTTTAGATTTTGGGATAATTTCGGACTTCCCATATTTTGAGAAAACTTTCAGATTTTGGGATAACTTCGGTCGTCCCGTATTCTGAGAAAACTGTCAGATTTTGGGATAACTTCGGTCATACGGAATTTTGAGAAATCTATATAATCTTGGGATATCTACGGTCGTACCGAATTTTGAGAAAACATTCAGGTTTTGCAATATGTTCCGTCGCAGTCTATACACCGAAAATTTTGAGTTTGGAAAAGAAAGATCCCGTAGAATCGATTTTTTGATGTTTACGATTTAATTATGGCGAATTAGTGGATCAAGGGTGTGTCGATTTCATTGATGCATAGTACGAAGAGTTGTGTTTCATTTCATTTCAATATTTTTATTAACGAAAAATCTCGAAAATTTCTAATTTTTTCATTTTAGTATTAAAAACATAGCTAACGCCGACCCGTACGAAACACCTATTCGTGTCAAAAGCCTTTAAAATCACTTACATTATCCACTCTTTGCCTTGTTATCATATACAAATAAATTGCCGGAGGCAATATAGACAGCCCCGTACGAAGACAAATTTCATAAATTCCTATTTAAACAGCTATGTACCGCTATATTTAATTAACTATATTTTACTATAAATAAACATTTCACAGAAAAATATGATATTATATAGCTCTATATGCCTGTATATAGCTCAATATAGCTGTATATAGGTATATATACATGTCCATATATGGAATCCCTGAAACCCCACACACATAACAAATTATTTCCATGTTAACAGAAACTCTCTAAGTACCATTTTCCCAAGATATATCACTTTTAATAAAATCCAATATGGCCGCCGGCAGCCATTTTGTTAGGAGACCGGAAATAGTACCGACGCTTTACATTCGTTAATACCTTTCAAACAAAAAAAAATTCATGAAATTCGGTCAAAATTTACTCGAGATATTGTCAAAATACACCACGTTCACTGTACTTCCGAGTAGCCAGATAAGAGCTCACTCCAAGAGACCTAGCTCACGCTCCGGAGAACATGATTTCATAAATTTTTTTAACCTGATTGGTACGGTCAATACCTATCTAATAAAGCTAAAACAGACGAAATATGTTCAAATGTGGCCGACCTACAAGCAAAAACTGCTTGCCGCCCTGTGCCTGTTCCACACCAAGAGGTCTAACTCACGAGTCGGTCATCCGATTTCCATAAACTTTTTTTTTGTCGATCGGTATTGTAAATACCTTTTATTTGACGTATCACTTACAAGTTTAACGTTTAAATGTCCGGAGATATCTTCGAAAAACCGTAAAGCACTTATTGGGCCACAGCTCGGGAGGGGTCGATCCAAAATCACTCATCTTCAAACTTAGCCTGTCTTTTGACATTACCAAACGGGAAAAAAAAGAATTTTCAAAATCGGATGCGTTTTACTCAAGTTATCGTGCAGACAGACAGACGGACATTTTTTTTCGCGGATTTGGCATCTCTAGACAACCACAATAGGTTTCCCCTTACTCAGGGAGTCCAATTCGACGTGTTACAAACGTATGCGTAAACCTATAAGACCCCAGTACTTCGTACGGGTCTAAAAACTGTGAATTGATTTCTAATATCATCAAGGTAAAAGTTTTGATGTTTAATCTTCATTTACACATAATTCAAACACAAAAAAGTAGTCTTTAACACGTATCGGTGCTCGTTTCGTTGAATTTAGATAGCGACAACGCACTTAGAATTATGTGTAAATGTAGTTTAAAAATCAAAACTTTTATCTTGAATTAGAAATCAATTCACAGTTTTTTTTAATACTAAAATGAAAAAATTAGAAATCAAATGAAATGAAACACAACTCTTGGTACTATGCATCAATAAAATCGACACACCCTTGATCCACTAATTCGCCATAATTAAATCGTAAACATCAAAAAATCGATTCTACGGGATCTTTCTTTTCCAAACTCAAAATTTTCGGTGTATAGACTGCGACGGAACATACCGCAAAACCTGAATGTTTTCTCAAAATTCGGTACGACCGTAGATATCCCAAGATTTTATAGATTTTATAGTTTTCTCAAAATTCTGTATGACCAAAGATATCCCAAAATCTGAAAGTTTTCTCAGAATTCCGTACGACCGAAGTTATCCCAAAATCTGAAAGTTTTCTCAAAATTCGGTACGACCGAAGTTATCCCAAAATCTGACAGTTTTCTCAGAATACGGGACGACCGAAGTTATCCCATAATCTGAAAGTTTTCTCAAAATTCCGTACGACCGAAGTTATCCCAAAATCTGAAAGTTTTCTCAAAATATGGGACGACCGTAGATATCCCAAGATTATATAGTTTTCTCAAAATTCCGTATGACCGAAGTTATCCCAAAATCTGAAATTTTTCTCAAAATATGGGACGACCGTAGATATCCCAAGATTATATAGATTTCTCAAAATTCGGTACGACCGAAGTTATCCCAAAATCTGAAAGTTTTCTCAAAATTCCAAATGTCTGAAGATTTCTCAAAATTGATTTAGCGCTACGAAATAGCGCTAACTGATTTCGTAGCGCAAAATCGTTCAAGGTTAGCGATATCGCTAAAATTTTGAGAAAACTTTTGAGCTAACTTAACCGTCATAAACTTTTCTGAATTTTGCTTCATTTTTCTAAATTTTCACTAAATTACTTTTTCCAGAAAATGTGGGGAAATTCGAGAAATTCGGTTATGTATTAGACTATCAAAATGCGAGAGTTTCTTTTAATTGCAACCTATCTTATTCAATCGTTCAAAAAATGGTCTCAGAATCAGAATGGTTAAAAAATGGTGGAAGACGTTCAACTGACTAGACGGTGTACGTGGTGTATATTCTTGGCCATAAAATTGAACCAGTTTTTTTTTTTATTTAATGAACTTTCTTTAAAAAAGAAAGAAAGAAAATTGATTCGAGCCAGACAATCTTAACTTATTTAGCTCTCTGTACACTTGTGGAATCTTGTATAGGCTGTCCACCTAAAAAACGTAAATTCTATTGAAACAGAAAGTAGTCGGAATGATGATGAGTCCAAGTACCATAGAAGACAGTCATTAAATTAATTTCCCATAAAAATCCCTGATATTCGGGTAAATCTCCGCTATAAAATCTTCGATTACTTAGACGTTCAACTCAGCAAGACCCGGTAAAATAAGAGATCAGTTTCGCTTTATTCGTTCAATATTCATTGGCAGTCGAATCGTTCATCGGTAACACACTAAACATCCGATAAATAAAACCAAGAAAATAACAAATTTACGTGAAAGCTTTTATATTTGATAAATCTCATAAATGTGCTGAACCATTACCGCCAAGAATTTCATCAAACAAAAAGTTCCAGTCAATCAATTTTATCACGTCTCTTCACAACCTTTATTATTCCATAAGTAAGTGTATACAAGACACTCCACTCTCTATACATACATTTTTGCCAAACAAATTTCATCTGACTCTGGATTGTACACACACCAAGAGTGGAGTGTATTAACTGTGTGGAAATGGTGATGTTTTAGCTGGATGTATAGATAGATGTATGATGGTGCCTTTTGTGTACACTTTCTTTTGAGCTTTAACTTTGTTTCCCAAAATGGATGTGTGCTGTTTCGTGCCATTTCATTTTGTGCCAAAATTCAACAACATTTACAATTTTCACTTTTAGCACACAAAAGAAACAACACACAACCTTCTTTAGTGGAAACTTCTAAGACCCCCATTTGAATACAAAGTTCCGTTCATTTCATATACATAAATTTAGAGGAAAGACCTTTTCCCGCATATTATTCAACTTTCTTCGCATGTTTACGTAACGTCATACATATAGTGGATATTATGTAGGAGGTTTTTCCGTCTATACATATAAATTTTCTTAAAGTTTACGTACAAAAGTGACAAGCACATAAATATATGTTTGTCGTGTGTAAGACTCTGTATACGTACGTCGTATAGTAGAATGGTTATATTGTGCATAAAGTATAATCAAACAGAGCGTAGTTCAATTTAATTTTGTGTAAAATACGTCTGCTTTTCATTTTGGATTTTAACAATAGCTTCGTCTCTCGACGGTGACATTTCAAATGTGGAAAGCCCGATTTTGCAGATCTTTCGTAAATTCTCACTTCTTTAACATATAAGTATACCCCCCAATCCATCCATTAATATAATATGGCCAACAATATCATGAGCAATATTGCATGCAGAAACTAAAAAGAATCGCTTCTGTGACGCAAGTCTGTTTTTCCATTCCTTTAGCGAACATATTTGGAAACTTTCATTCCTGACTTTATCTTACTTGAATACGGAAGGCTTCGAACAGCTATACGACACCCTGTCAAGTTTCAGTACCCTTAGTACAGTTGATGCTTGAAGTGTGTTGAATGAAGTATATTGCATACTAGTTCAAGCTAAGATTGCACAATTTTGAATGTGTGCGTGAGTATTTTATCCCATTGTGAATGTTCATGAAACGAGTGTAATGATTTTCACACATAATCGCGGACCTTATCGAATTCAGACATACGGCTAATCATCTGCTATCGATGACAACGACAAAAATAATGACAAGTCCTGTGTTATATGGTCCTGTATATAGTAAAATGCATGTTAAACAATTGAAGTAAAAGATTTGAAATCAACAGATTAAAAATATTTTGATCTGTGGATCTGTGGATGCTTGCTGTCTGTATCTGTAACAGGTTAAATCGTTAAATACATTTACTTGGCCAAGATTGTGTCATCACGTTAGCGTTCCGTCAACGAACCAAGCACCAGAACAGATTTTTTAACGATCATTTGGCCCCTTATTTTCTGGCATCATATCAACGTTAAAATCTTAACTTATATGACCACTGCGTCGAGCAGGCCTATTATTAAAATGCAAGACACTTCGAAACTCAAAAATACTGAATTTTCATCGTCCACAACGAACTTTATTATCACAGTTAATTAGTCTACTTACCATCACAGTTAATAGAGGCGGTAATAGTACATTAAGTCCACGGGTCCAAATTTTTATTTTGACGAGTTGGGTGATGTCGAGTGCTTGCTACCAAAATACATATCTTGTGTTTGGATGCAAACTTTTAATTTTTGGGCTTTTTAAAAATGTGTAGCATGTTGTGTTGTTGCTTCCCCTTGAGAGGCTCTTTCAATACAGTAAGGAGTAACAGATTGAACTGTAATCACCGTAATACACTTGTCGGTTGTTAATGGCTAGACGTAGAGGTATTAGTATTTTTGCAAGAAACTCGACGAGTCTCGTCAAGTTTCAGTTGCGAAGAAAATGCGAAGCAATTGAAAGACAGACTTGCGACACCCTATCTGTATTTCTTGTGTCACTGACTGGGAAAGTTTGAATTTCTACGTATAGGATAAGCGAGCAGTACTACTGTAACGAAAAAAGTTTCTCTTTTTTTGTCGAATAAAAAGTTTTTTTTTCTTCTGTTTCGTTTTTGCAAGTTTTCCTCTAACTTTTTATATTGCAATATCGAGAGAAGAACGTGTGAATTTTTCGCCATTTATATCCTTCGCAAGAGTTTTCAATTTGGACATTTGGAAAGTATTACTGGATTTTATTGTTCACGATCGTACCCATTGCATTCTATTATTGTTGGGGATTACAACTTCGAATAAATACGTTGGCATTAATCGGAACAAATGTAAGGCGAAAACTTTTTGGCCGGAAAACAAACGACATGAACTTAATTAATGGGAAATAATGAGAAAACGATAATTAGTTTACTACGAATTTATTATTACTTTGGCTCGTGTCGAGGATAATTGTTTTAGTTCTGTGTTTAAACATAGCACTTTGTCCGAATGAACAATGGTCAACAAATTGATTTAAATTTTATAGTTTCTATGGAAGAAGAAGCTGATGATTGTGTTTGTGATGGATAGACAAATTTTCTAAAGGTCTTACCCTAATGTGTATGATTTCCGTTCAAATTTGAATTTGCCTTCAATTGTCTTTGAAATTTAAGAATTTTTTTTATCAGTCATCATATCCAAGTTTAATCCACCAATCGAACAAACTTCATGCAACGCAGTAGACGACAATGTAATGATAAAATTAAACCACATCTGTTATCTACAACGACAACAAAAATGAGCGATGAATATAATGTGTAAAGCTATGAAATAGTTAAATATTAATGTTAAAAGCATTGAAGTAAAAGATTATGTGAACTATTATGAAAATACCTAGAACAAAAGGAGTAATAGATTTGATGTTTAGGCTGATATGTGAAGATTTAGGTGTGGAGAGCACGTATACTTACTTTATTCTGCTTAAGAAGATTCAAATTGAAGGAGAGATTCACATCAATAGTGAAATTTGAAGCTCTCAGAAACTATGATGTAGCATAATGGGTCGTGTTGACATCAAGATATTTCGGATAGGAGTTCACAAAGCGCGCATGTGAAATATGTCGAATTTTAGATCATACCCTCCCCCATAGCATGCAAAAATGTATTAGCAAGTATTTGGAGCATTTGAGAATGATTTTAGTCAGAAAACATTCCAACTTGGCATAGAACTGCTTCTCTAAGGATTCTAGAACTAAGAATGAAGGTATCCTAAAAATTCTACTGATTCCAACTAATAGTTTTTCAACTTGACATTAACTTGCAACTGATTCTGTATTCCTTTTAGTACAGCCCTGGTAGCAGGTAACAGGCAAATATTTGTAAATTTCGCTGACATAAGATTTTGAAAAAGAAAATTCTCGAAGGATTTTCAATGATTTTCTGAGGATTTTTCCCAGATTTTCAAGCGATTTTTAAGGATTTTCGTGGTTTTTCTTCGATTTTTGAGGATTATCTGATAAAAGGGTTTTTATAGTTGTCAAAAATTTTCAAAGGATTTTCTTCTGTTGACAGAGGATTTTCTAGTATACCCACCACTCCCACTCGCTAGATACTATCAGATTGACGAGTGTGGTGATAGAATATTCTGTATTTTAGACCTGAAATAAGGAAGCAGACTTAAAATTGAAAGGTATAAGGGAATAAAATATTTCCCACTGCCGTTCCAGTAACAATATTTTGACATAATCTCTTACCCAAAGATTTTACAACTTCCACAACACCAATTCCGAAACATTTACAGAAGTAATTGGGTATATATGTTCCGACACAAACGGCAAATATTTTCTCCAGAAATTTAATTACTTTACTGACATCAAAGAGGCGTTCAAATATCGTATATATGTTTGAACAACCGAGTTTCCACTTTGTATACTGAGAGAAAAACATTAATAAAAGTTTCACGCTTTTAATGATTCAACTTATGAATGGAATGATAACCTTTACTGGTGTATCCATACAGACTGTATACGTTCAACATCTGTCATAAAATCAAAATAAAGGAAATTTGTCTAATTAATGACTAATTTATTTTCCATGTGGAAATTGTACATGATGAGAGTGAAAGTGAATAATTTCCGAAGCCATAAGTATACGCATTCCTCGCTGGAGCATGTCAAATTTTTGTAATTGTTTTTCGCTGTGCCTCCCAAGTATCATACGCCACTCTGTGAGGAAATTATGAAAAGCAAACCGAATATTACACGCATTTAATACACTCAAAGCAATATAGGAGGCAAGCGAGCAAGCAAAAATAAATGAAATAAAGAACAAAAATGAATTATGACTCATCTCTGCGTCTCATAAACGTTTCCTCCCCTAAATGAATGGTATATAACATTTCACTTCGACTGGCGAATATGTGCGAAAATGTTTTCACAGCATGGAAAAGTCATTAAAAGCGTAACAGCATTTAATGCCCTTAAATTGTGTGTATTGCTGTGAAATTATCTTATAAAAGTGAAGTGTTATGAACACCGAAAGATTAATGTTAAAGGAAATTGAAATATAAATTAATGGTCGAACATAAATTAGTTGAGGCAAAAAAAAAGAGGAGAGAGAGACAGAGTGTGGAAGAAAAAAACGTAAATTTAATAAAAATTTTGGTAATTAATGATTTCATGACTTTTTACCAGCTATAACCCGCTATTTTTCTGTCAAATGTTGTACAGCTACTTCCCGAAACCAATCAATTAAAAAGGTCCTGCCGTTTTTTTATTTCTTTTGTTTTTCTTCTCAGTTCGAACAATTTAAAGTATACAAATTCGCAGTGAACGTTAGTCTACAGATGTGACCGTATTTGATATTACCAATATTTTCCGTACTTGTTACACCTGCAACAGAATAATGCGAAACAAATCTCGTAAAATGAGAAACTTATACAATAATATCAAAAAACTTTAATTTTGATAGTTGGAGTGCATGAGGATATGTATATTTAGAGTGAAACACGGGTCAACCACTTCAAAAAGAGATGCAAAGAGTTGTAAATCGAGTGGTTGATCAATAGAAGTGACCAAACGGATTTCAACCCGACACCTGAACTAAAATCTGAGCTTGACCTGAACCTGAAATTCGACTCGAATTTGACTTCAGCCTAAACTTTTACTTTCAGGTTTGACCCGAGGGGTAACCGACTCGGGTAATTGACTACACACTCTTAAAGGAATTGCCGGAGTATCCGCTAAATAATTGTAATTGATGGAAATACGAGAAATTGATGGAATTATAAGGAATTGACCGGAATTGGCTGTAAATACGAGAAATTGATGGAATTATAAGGAATTGACCGGAATTGGCTGGAAATACGTTAAATTGTAAGGAAATGAAAGTAAATAAGGATAAGTATGATGATCGGAAATTCCTGGTACTTTTTCCCGATCATTATACTTATCCGTATTTAGTCTAATTTACTTTCAATTCCCTTACAATGTATTAGTGTATTCCCAGTCAATTACTTATAATTCCATCAATTTCACGTATTTCCAGTCAATTACGGTCAATTCCTTTTCATTCCATCAATTTTACGTATACCCAGTCAATTCCGGTCAATTCCTTATAACTCCTTCAATTTCTTGTATTTCCATCTACTCGCTTTACATCTCAGACTTTAAAGCGTCCAGGAACTGTGAAATTGCTTTCTATGCTGACGACACCGGTCTGATGGCTGTTGCTAAACATACCAAAACGATCATGAACAGACTACACGGAGGACTGAAATCCTGTCATAAGTACTTGAAGGAATGGAAAATTCAGCTAAACACGACTAAGACTCAAGCCATTTTGTTCCCTTTCAACAAGTCACCGAAAAGAAATTAATCTTAGTTCAGGTTTGGGTATCGTTCAGAGCATAGAGTCATACTCGAGAGGTGGCATGGTGGAGCTGTCGATTAAAGGAAACCACAAAAATACATATATGGGAAACCAGACATGTTCAAATAAAGACAGCGCCATCTTGACACTTCTCGAGTGTAGCTCTGTGGTTCAGGCCGAGATCAACCCGTTCCGAGCATTTAGTACTAGTGTTAAAATGAAAAAGCAAAGTTTTTCACGAACGTCTTCATCATCTGCAATCTTCAATGTCGACAAAAATATTTACGAGACGAGCTCTGGGTAACACAGGGTGCGTACACCTCCGGACATGTATCAGTATTCGGACACTTATGGTTTTCTCATTGATAAACTTTTCAATGAATGAAAGAACAATAGGTGTCCGACTACTGTTACAAATCCAATTTTTAAATAGGCGTCAAATGAGAATGTTAAGGCGAATCAAAAAACTTGTGGACTCGAACGCCAGATTTTTAGACTCTGACTCCAAGGGTACATGTTGGTTTTCAGTTGTCATTTTTCGGGAAAAAAATCTTGTCAGCGACGGACCGGTACCCTTTAACTCAGTGTATTATTCGTATGTTTCATGTTTCGATGAAAATCGTCACGACCACCAAGGTTAGGAACGGAACCAATTATTAAACGGAATAAAAAGCCAAATTTTCCAATTGTTTTAGCGCAAATGTATTTGAGTAACAAAATAAAAGTTTTCCATTAATTACCAGCGCAAAACTTTGAAGAATTTAGCGAAGTTTGAAGATTTCCTGCAATCATTTCACGTGTGTGATGTCACTTTTATCATCCATCAAGTTGATGATGCTGCTACTACAGCTTTCATTGTCGTCATCGACTGGAAATCGTTGTTTATTAACCCAGCCAATTGATGACTGCTGTACACCTCGTATTGTTTCTCCGTTTCCGAATTTAAGAGTCTTCAAATGACAATCATAATCAATATGAAGCGATTTTGTGTTCTCATTGTTTCGGTGAGTCTTTGCTTCACTTATGAACGTACGAATCGTAGACACAGCCATACTGACGCTGTTCAGTGTGTCGAAGCTTCCATCCAACGATGGCAAGTCAGCTTTGTTTTTTTCCGAATTATAAACAAAACTGACGCCAGTTTTGTCAATGCTTTCGATTGAGCCGAATCCATTTTGTAATGACGAGTGATCGATTTTCTTCGATTCATGGGAATTTTCTCCCTGTACATCCGATTCAGGCTTACCGTATCTATTCGATTTGAACGAATATTCGTCTAATTTCATTTCAGATTTCTCGAGTGTGTTCGATGTTCTCTCACGCTTGGCCGGTCCAGATTCAATTCCATCAGATTGGACGAATTCGCTGGAATGTTTTTTCTGCTGCAGTTTGAAGGGGCTCTCATCCGTTTTAAATCTGTTTAGACTTGTCGTTCGCTTAGGCTTGACAGGTTCCAAAAGCAGTTCTGTTCCGTCAGAAGCTGTGCCGGGGGCACCGGAAATTTTCGTCGGTTTGAACGGATTTTGTTCCGGATCCAGTTCAGTTTTAGATTCGTTCGATTTACTCGCCGCTGTTCGCTTGGTTTTAACGAATTCGAAATCGGTCTCTGCTTCACCAGATTTGCCAGAAACAGCGGACGTTTCCATGGGTTTGACAGATTCAGAATGCTGCAGTTCTGTTCCTTCACATTTGCTGGATAAAACGGATGTTTTCTTCGGCTTAAATGGATTTTCCATTTCCTTTTCAGGTTGGTCGGTTATGCTTGCAGCTTCCTTGTGCTGGACAGGTTTTAAGTGCAGTTCTATTCCACCACATTTGCCAGATGGACCTTTCTTACGCTTGAATGGATTCTCCTCCATTTTCATTTCAGACTGGTCTGATACACCCTCTGCTCCATTCGGCTTTGTTGATTCCAAAACGGATTCAATTCCGCAAGACTTGCCCAGAGCATCAGACGTTTTATTCGATTGAGGATTTTCACATACCGTTTCGGTTTTGTGGGATTCACTCGTTGCTCCACTGGACGTGTCATGTTCCTGATCACATTTGACGGATTCAGTAGAAGGCTTCTTCGGCTTAAAGGGATTCTCATTGATTTTAATTTCAGATGTGAGCGCTGTTGCCTTGGGCTTGACGGATTGTGCTTCTCCAGATTTACCTGAAGTATCAGACGTTACCTTCGGCTTGAAGGGGTTTTCTTCTTCTGTTTTGGAGTTGTTGAATTTTCTCGCGGCTCTAACGGGCTTGATAGGTTCCCAATCACATTTGACGGACACGCTAGCCTCAAGTCTCATTTCAGCTTGGTTGGATGCACTTGTTGTTCCCGTAGGCTTGGCAGGTTCTAGAAACAGTTCTATTCCATCAGAGACGCCCGAAGCACCAGATGTTTTCTTCGATTTGAAGGGATTTTCCATTTCGAATTTTGATGTGCTCGAGGTTCCATTCGACTTGGCGGCTTTTAGATCAGCTAGTTTACCAACTGATTTGTCGGTTGCTGGCTTTCTCGGTTTCAAGGAATCCAATTTAGATTTGTTTGATGTATCCTCAGGAATGACTGGTTTTGAATGCCGTTCTACTACATCATCTTTCCCTGATGCACCAGAAGTTTCCGTGGGTTTTGACGGATTTTTCTGCGCTTCCACTTTAGATTCAACATTCAATTGCAATGTTCCCTTCGGAATCGAATCAACACGCTCAGACACATCATGAGCTGTCTCCGATTTGAATGGATTCGTGATCATGTCGAAATCAAATTTCTCGGATGCAATCGATGTGCGTCTGGAGTTGATGGATCTGGACAAAGTTGTTATCATTTCGAGTGACTGATGAAATTCTTCTTTCATACGTTTCTCGCACATATAGGTGGTCATACCTACAACAGATAAATGTAGCAGAGTTATTGGCTGTGAATAGTAGACTTATGCTGGGAATTCTTGAATAATCGTTATAATCTGCCCACGAAAGGGAACTCTAATTAACGGATTTTTGCGAAGGTTAACTTGGGATGAGAAACTAGACAAGACTCCATGCTTCACTTATCTGCTTCCAAATTTCAATTTTTACGTGAACTAAGCAAGGGAGACACTGATTTGGATGTAATTATTGGAAGGCCAACACTATCTACAGGATAAAGTCACCACTAGAAGCTGCAATGTGAGCCAATTTAGTAAAATCGAAACGGGAGCAACATTTTAATTTCGGGTTAGTCAAGACGCTGTGAGCACTGATTTTGAACAAATATTTAAAGTTAGAATCCAGTGAATCTAGACCACCAGGTCCACCCCTAATAAGAACGACTCAACGGAGGAGTTATATTCTGTACAATTACCTGAAGATCCACCACAGGGAATGCCTTTGTTCAATTGCAACAATATTTCGTTGATGACAACCACTTTGTCCTTCCACGTTTCAGTCGACAGTGTACCAAATTTATGCTGATCCAGGTCAATTTCTTCGATAAAATTGATTCGTTTGGCCGAATCGATGACCGATTTGAACGTGTTGCTCATATCTTTGTCCCAGCTATGCTTAACCTGCATTTTCACGATCAACGTCTCAAAGTCCAATGTCTAAAAATCGGTTTTTCTTCGATTAAATGGTGTTTAAAAGGATGATGATGAATCCGGAGACTTACGCTTACAGCGGGCAACACGGAGACACCTCCCAATTGCACAAGATTGAAATCTTTTTTGAGATTTTCGGTCAACGGCTGAATGAACTCCGCTTCAGTTTTGCGTAATATTCTGAACAATAAGAAAAGAGAACAAAAGGCACATGAAGCGGGTAGGTTTTTTTTTGCAGCGAAAACACTAATTTACCCATTGTCGATGCACCACAAGGTAATATTATCGCCATTGACATTAGTCACGCGTCCCCGTAGCCATTTGTTGGAAATTACGTCGAAGAAGGTGATCAATTCATTTTTATCTGGATGGTAAGTTGTCAATTGACGGTCATGCAAATCGTTTCCATAGCATTGTAATGCGTAGTCAAACTTTGAATATTCGTTGTTCACACAATCGTCCACGTATTTGAAGTAGAAATGATGCGGATCGACACAGTGTGTGATGAATATCCGTTTTTCGGGAATCATTTTTCGTTTGAAAATATAGATTTACTTGTAAAATGACAGCTCTAATCAAAAGACGTACTGTCACAACCATTCGCTGTTCGCATTTATTTCGATCGTGTGACAAAAATATGGCACGGAAATTTGCGAAAGCGTCATTCGTAAAGCGTTAATAAGTTTCACACACACCGAGCGCATTCATAGGGTTGTTCGTTGTTACCGCTTAGGCTAGCCAGGAAAGTACAGGCTGAATCTTAGACTTATTCGGTTAAAACAGGTGCTTACCAAAAAAAGCGAAACACTTACAGTCAGCGACTTTGAAATAGCTAACGCAATTTGTGTCAGCTGATCACTCATACGAACAAAAGTGTTTATTTGGTTTACACGATGAAATAGTTAGGGGTCAGTCACAAGGTACTCACGCTTCTAAGGGGAGTGGAAGATTAGACAAATTCATGCGCTGCATACATTTTCAAAAGAATGTAAAAAATGCTTATAAGGGCTAAAATTTGCAATTTTTAGTGTGCGCTGATCTAAACAAAAATGTGCGCACTCTATAGGAGAATGGAGTTTAGAAACTAAGGGTAAAATCTAATACAATTCAGTACTTTTCTTCATAAAAAAACTGCTGTCACTGAATTATTTTTTCATGAACAAACTTCACTGCTGTGCTTCCATGGGAAGGAATCAATGTGAAGTTGTTACAAGCCAACCGACTAGGCGAATGAATGGTCCTTAGCACGCGCGAGGGAGGTGTAAAACCGTTTATGGACGTAAAAACCAAGGTTTTGAAAGAACAAGTTAAGACACTTCTGAGTGAGTTGAAACACAATTTTTGGCAATTTATTAGGCATGTTTTGCAAGTTTCTGAAAAAACAGATAAAACGAAGGCACACAAATTTTGAAAAAAATAGATACATTTTGATGAACACACTCATTACAAATTGTTTGAAATGTCAACTTGAAGGGAAAGAAATAGTTTTTATCAAGTTGACATTTCAAACAATATGTCCAATAAAAAGCATTTATTTGTCAACTCAGAAGTGTCTTAACCTGCTCTTTCAGAGCCTTAATTCCCTTGACTGAAAGTCAGGGTCTTACACCAGAAAATACCGAAAAATGTGGGTAACAAAAAGGCTCACTGTGATTGAAAATATATGAAATGCTATGAAAAACGTTAAATGTGGGTAACAAAAAATCGTTGAGGGCACGATAACTTGAGTAATTTTTAACCAATTTGGATGATTTTTTTTTTAAATACGTGGAATTAAAATCCCGAGGCTAAGTTCGAAGATGGGCTATGTAGGACTAAGGATCTGGAAGCTATCCGAGAAAAACGGGATTTTATACTGTTGATCATAGCCTCAATTAAAAAAGATTACTTTGATGAAATTTGATTTGGTTTGGTAGTGTGGGTAAATCATATAAGTTTGTTTTCGACGTGCATGAAACTAGTAGGAAGAATAATTTCTTCATTCGATGCCCATCTTCTAACGTGTAAACATCTCTTGCTAACAACTTGATAGCTTACTATCAAATTTAATAGTTGACTAACAACTTTATAGTTGACTATCAAATTTGATAGTTGACTATCAAATTTGATAGTTGACTAACAAATTTGATAGTTGACTAACAAATTTGATAGTTTACCAACAAATTTGATAGTTGACTAACAACTTGATAGTTGACTATCAAATTTGATAGTTGACTAAAAAATTTGATAGTTGACTATCAAATTTGATAGTTGACTAACAAATTTGATAGTTGACTAACAAATTTGATAGTTGACTATCAAATTTAATAGATGACTATCAAATTTGATAGTTGACTATCAAGTTGTTTGTCATGTATCAAGTAGGCAGTTTTTACTCCCTTTACAACCACATCTTACGCCAGCAAAATGCCTGTTATCAAATTAGCACACTTTGATTAAAAGGTGTAAGAAATTTTAATAAAAAAGTTAAATTTTTGCAGGCAATATAAAGTCGGAGCATTATAATTTGATCGATTCTACTCATTTAATTCTTTTTTAAATAGGCGCGTGCTATTGGCACTTGGGTGCGAATAGTCTATATGAAGGCTATTGGCACTTGGGTGCCAATAGTCTATAAAAAGGCTATTGGCACTTGGGTGCGAATAGTCTATATGAATGCTATTGGCACTTAGGTGCCAATAGTCTATATGAATGCTATTGGCACTTGGGTGCCAATAGTCTATACGAAGGCTGCTGGCACTGGAGTGGAATTAGCGGCGCAAAATCTTATTTCAACATGAATTACACAAATCATCTTCCAATAGCATTCGTATAAACTAATTCCACTCCAGTGCCAGCAGCCTTCGTATAGACTATTGATAATTTTGTTACTAAATGAAAAATTAAATATTTTTTAAAAGTTTACGTTCTCATTCGTAAAAGAATAATTTCCCTAGGGTCGAACGAACACCCATACGTTCTTATTCGTAAAAGGATAAATTCACTAGGGTCGAACGAACATTCAGACGTTTTTATTCGTAAAAGGATAAATTTTTGAATATTTTTGATTTTTTGTTTCATTTTGTCAAATCATCTAATGTAAGGCTCGGAACGGGTTCGGGTTGACCTGTTTTAGTTCAGGTTGACCTGAACCGGATTTATGACCCGAACCTGAAAAATTATTTCAAGTTCAACCCGAACTTGACCCGAACTTGAATTTTCGATTTCGGGTTTAACCCGAACCTGACCTGAACCCGAAATTGTTCAACCCGAATTTGACCTGAACCTGAATTTTCAATTTCGAGTTCGACCCGAACCTGAACTGAACCCGAAATTTTAAATTTAATCAGGTCGGGTTCGGGTAACCCGAAATTCTGAGCGTTTATTACACTAAAAAAAGTCAAAAATTTCGGGTTACCCGAACCCGACCTGATTAAATTTAAAATTTCGGGTTCAGTTCAGGTTCGGGTCGAACTCGAAATTGAAAATTCAGGTTCAGGTCAAATTCGGGTTGAACAATTTCGGGTTCAGGTCGGGTTCGGGTTAAACCCGAAATCGAAAATTCAAGCTCGGGTCAAGTTCGGGTTGAACCCGAAATAATTTTTCAGGTTCGGGTTAAATCAAGTTCGGGTTCCGGTCTGACCGAACCCGACCCGTTCCGAGCCTTAATCTAATGTAATATAAAGAGAAAATCACATCGAATTTGTGATCATAGGAACTTTAGTCTAAATTGTGTGTTTGTCGTGTTCTGGTTCATTAAACTTTTCTTTACATAAATCGTTATTTCACTGGAACTTATGTCCCAGATTCCTGCCTGATTCCAACAGGTTATGGGCCCAGGAGCGTTTATCAAGTCGTGTGGAAGATATTATTAACATAGCTAAGCGTAGCATTGCGGCATAGAATTTCATAGAAGCATAGCAAGGCATAGCGACATACATTCGCATAGCAAGGCAAGGCAGCATAGGAATTCATAGCACCACAGCAAGGTAGAGCAGCACATCTAAATGTCAGGATCAACTGGAGACATTATTTATTTCGGTGAATTTTGAAGATTTATGAGACGTGGCTTTGGTACAGCATTGCATAGCAACGACATAGCAAATGGCGTAGCTGAGCATAGCAATTGGCGTAGCTAAGCATAGCAAGATGCATAGTCGTTCAAAGCGTAGCATAACCAAGCACAACATCAGTCAATATATAATGAAGGATTGATTGGACACACTAACGTAAAGAACCAATTTGGTATGGTATCTTCGGAGGTCATAAATTGAGGAGGAGGATGAAAAATTAAGTTCATCAAGTCGATCTGATTGAGGAGGAGTGTTGGAGATCAACTTAGCAATCACATCGAATTTGTGATTATAGGAACTTTAGTCTAAATTGTTTGTTTGTCGTGTTCTGGTTCATTACGGTTCTGGTTCGTCACTTTTCTTTACATAAATCGTTATTTAACTGGAACTTATGTCCCAGATTCCTGCCGATTCCAACATGAAAAGAACATCTCGACGCTCCTATTAGTAAAAGGAGAAATTCTGTTAGCGTCGATCAAAACACATCTACCTTACTCTTCGTAAAATGATAAATTTCCTAGGGTCGAACGAACACCCATAAGCTCTTATTCGTAAAAGGATAATTTCTATTAGGGTAGAGCAGAACACATCTACGTTCCTCTTAGTAAAAAGATGAATTCACCAGGGTTGAACAGACCACCTCTACGTCCCTTTTCGTAGAAGCATAAATTCGGAAAGATAAATCGAACACCCATACGTTCTTATTCGTAAAAGGATAAATTCACTAGGGTCGAACCAATACCCAGACGTTCTTAATCGTAACAGGATAAATTTTATTAGGCTACAGTAGAACACCTCTAGACGGAAAATATAAGAACGCCAGGCGACAGTTTCAATGTTTTTTTGAAAATTGAAGGCATACGGAATACAGAAAACAGTTTGGTGTTGTTACATGGCGCTTCTTAACTTACTGAAGATTCGATTTCAGTTGACAAATTTCATAAAATGCCTCTCAATTTTAGAAATTGTTAATTATTTAGGCGTTTCTACGCCTCATAAAGACGAACTTCTGATTATGTCATTAACTGTCATTTAAGCAATAACAAACATAAACAACATTTTATGTTAATAGCCTTCACCCAAGTGCCAATAGTCTTCATATAGACTAATCGCACTCAAGTGCCAATAGCCTTCATATAGACTAATCGCACTCAAGTGCCAATAGCATTCATATAGACTATTGGCACCCAAGTGCCAATATTCTTCTTATACACTATTCGCACCCAAGTGCCAATAGTCACTTCGTTTTAAATAATTGTAGTTTTCGAAGAAATCATTTCGAAAACATTACAGTATAAAAGCTTAGACACGTGCATTTGAACGGATTACCGCGAGTAAACAGCTCTAATGCGCATGTGTAAGCTTTTATACTGTAATCTTTTCGAAATGATTTCTTGAAAAACTAAAATTATTTAAAAATGAATAGAATCGATCAAATTATAATGCTTCGACTTTAAGATGAATTTTTGAAGATTTTTTTTAAATACATGGAATTAAATGAATCAAAGAGAATATTGTAAAAATTTTATGAGTGTGAAGTTTGCGGCCAGAGCGAAGCGAGGGCCGTAATTCACACGAGTCGTGACATTTTATTCACGATTGAAGGTTTTTCGAATGGAAAATCGAGGGATTATTTTTCCTCGGTCTACCAATAAATTTCTCCTTTTACAAATATTTTTAATCCCTTTACCATTATAGAGTGGTACCAATTTACCGAAAATATTGGTAAACGGAGTTATTTTTAACGATGAACCAAAAACTAATTAAGTTCATTTATTACCATGTCACTGGCCCATGTGAAGGTATATTAAGTACCGGGGAACTTCCTTTTTTACGCAAAAGTGTAAGAGAAGAACATCTATCGCACTTTTTTATTTTGTGAAAAAGTCCTCGTTCCACATTCACAAAACAAGCTTCGCATCTACTCTGATGTAACAAAAAGGCAATCAAACAGAATAATAGACAGCTCAGTGGGAAGTTTACGGTCAGAGCGAAGCGAGGGTCGTAATCTACACGAGTCATATTTTATTTATGATTTGAGGTTGATTGGAAATCTTGAAAATTGAAAATTTTAAAGAAAATTGAGAGCTCAAAAAGTGGTCAAAAATCATTCCACCTTACCCTCGATGGTTTCCAAGAAAAACGAGCCATCAGAACAGTCGGAGCGTTTGCTGCGACTGAGCCCCGTACAAACCCGTATATCTATTGCGTACGTGACCCTAGTGCGTCTGTCACCCTACTTTGACCGTAAGCCTATTGCGCCGGTTAATGTAGTTAAAGTAAAATTATTATGTAATATGTACATCTTACAAATTGCGCATAGCGCAATTACGAAGCCCCGTACGACGTTCCTTTCAAATGAAACAAAAATTTCAAATCGCCCTAAAATTTTATTTTTTTGAAGGGCCTAGTATCGGCCTCAGTCCGAGGACCCAAATTTAAAATTTTTTTCAACTACATTCTATTCGGCCTTTGATTACCTTCCAAATGAAACAAAAATTACGAAAAACGGATGAAATTTGCTCGAGTTATATGTAAAATACACATAGGGCCCTAGTATCGGCCTCAGTCCGAGGACCCAAATTTAATTTTTTTTTCAACTACATTCTATTCGGCCTTTGATTACCTCCCAAATGAAACAAAAATTACGAAAAACGGATGAAATTTGCTCGAGTTGTATGTAAAATACACATAGGGCCCTAGTAGTGGCCTTAGTCCAAGGACCCAAATTTAATTTTTTTACAACAACATTCTATTCGGCCTTTGATTACCTTCCAAATGAAACAAAAATTGCGAAAAACGAATGAAATTTGCTCGAGTTATATGTAAAATACACATAGGGCCCTAGTATCGGCCTCAGTCCGAGGACCCAAATTTAATTTTTTTTTCAACTACATTCTATTCGGCCTTTGATTACCTCCCAAATGAAACAAAAATTACGAAAAACGGATGAAATTTGCTCGAGTTATATGTAAAATACACATAGGGCCCTAGTAGTGGCCTAAGTCCAAGGACCCAAATTTAATTTTTTTTCAACAACATTCTATTCGGCCTTTGATTACCTTCCAAATGAAACAAAAATTACGAAAAACGGATGAAATATACTCGAGTTATATGTGAAATACACATAGGGCCCTAGTAGCGGCCTTAGGCCAAGGACCCAAATTTAATTTTTTTTCAACAACATTCTATTCGGCATTCGATTACCTTCCAAATCAAACAAAAATTACGAAAAACGAATGAAATTTACTCGAGTTCTATGTAAAATACACATAGGGCCCTAGTAGCATTTCACTTCTAAGGCCCTAACTCACGGTCCACTCACCCGATTTAAAAAAACTTTTTTTTCCTGGATTAGTATTGACAATACCTATCATTTGCCGTGTCATTTACATTTCCATCGTTTATTTTGCCATAAATATCACCAAAAGACCTTAAATCACTTAGGTGGCCCTAAGTCACGAAGGGCCGACCCGAATATGCCCATCTTCGAACTTAGCCTCACTATTTCGACTATCTTTCAGGGAAAAAAAAAATTTTTGAAATCGGATTTGATTTACTCAAGATATCGACGTGACAGACGGACAGACGGACAGACGGACAGACGGACAGACAAAATTTTTATTGCAGATTCGTCATCTATGAACATAGGCAAACACTTTGCCCTTACCGTCTGCTTCGAATTCCATCAATTACACACGGCATCGTAATCCTATAAGCCCCTTTGTACTTCGTACGGGGCTAAAAATTGTCAAATTTTACTGTCATTTGCGTGGAGTCATTAATATAGTAAATATATTATGTATTAAATGTGACAAGTTTTCATGAATACGTCAAAAATACATTTAGAAAAGTGTCAGTCAAGGGACCTGACCCGCCCAAAAGGTGGGACCTAGTGTTTTGTTAAACACACTCATTACAGATTGTGTGAAACGTCAACTTGATTTTTTTTAAGTTTTCTTTTCGTACAATCTATAATGAGGGTGTTTAACAAAACAAATTGTCAAAATTTGTGTTTCATCCGCTTTCGTAAGTGTCTTAACCTGTTCTTATAGAACCTTGGTAAAAACACTAAAATTCACGCCGTAAGTGTGCCTCAAATTTGAGTTTTAACTTAAAATTTTTAAGTGAACGATTCGATGAAAAAGTGAACCAGCAAATACATTTCAACGCTTCCTTGTATGAAAAAGACGCTACGTTAGAAAGACTTTCCATTTTAAATTTCGACCGCACTTACTTCGTGAATTGGATCACCTATCAAATCGGTGAAACGAAATGCATCACTTATTTCAAAGCTGGCTGTAGTAGTAACCAATGAAAGTAGAAACAGCTGAGACAAACAAAATGTATAATTTTATGTGTTCGGAACAGTAGTGTAATATTTCCTAAGTTTGAATTTACAGTCATTCCGTTTTGCATTGTTGGCATTTCATACAATAGAGCATATTGTTTGATATGACAGATGTCACCTACACGGAGGCAAAATGGAATGAAAACAGACACAAAACGAAAAAAAATGGCCCGACTCTGAGGCCACCTTAAAATGCGGACTGTGCGAATAGTAACTTTATAATACTTCGGCTATTCGAACATTGTGCGAATAGTCTCTTCTTTGATGTGCGAATAGCACTCATCTTATTTTTGGACAATTCAAAGCGATGATCGATTTTCAAATATTCTCGTGAATTTTCTTCAATATTTTCAACGAGATTCTCCAATCTCCATCTTTGTAAATTCAGGAAAATTCGCAAGAATATTTTCACGAATGTAGGCGCTCATGAGTGCTTATTCTGTCAGGCATTACTAAAAGCGCGGAGGACATTACTATATGATATAAGCCTTCTTTCGAATCTTTCTAAAGTAATTTTTTTGTTATTCGCCACGTCACCCTTTAACTGCATAACTGGACTGCTGGCACATTTTCCCTAATTTTTCAGAAATTTCTTTCATTTTTCCAAATTTTATCTCAAAAATAGTTTGGTTGTCCTTTCGACAAGTTTTAAGAGTTTTTTTTTACCTAGATTTAGGATATTTCTCTATAATAGGGTCCTACCTGATCAAGTATATTAATACTCCAGCGAACTCATGAATTTCCATTGTTCCACATAAACGTAAATTATCCCACTGTGTCTCACGACACTTAAGTAATCATCAGAAGCAACTCTCCGTTCCACCTTTTTTAATGGAAAATCGACGTCAATCTAAATTTTAACGGAAAGTGGAACTGTGTTTAGCAGGTCGTACACTTTTTGGGTACGGTAAATTTTAGTGAATTAAAAATTAATTCGATCTCAGAAATAATTAATGTACGCAACAGTATTGAAAATCCAGAACAGCAAATTTCCCAGGTAGATCGAATTTTAATTGAATTACAAACATTAACAATATTGAATATTATACTTATACCTTGATGGCAATTTGGTTCATTGAAGATGTGCTCAAAAGTGTCAGAACACTTCAATGTCATACCAATCTCTCGTGCTCTTCCTCTACCCTTTCAATATTTTATTTGAAATTTTTTTTTGGTTTTATTTCTACAAACATCCAACATCGTTCTTTAACAATATGTAATGTATACCGCGTGTTCCAATATTAAACCATCAGCAGAGTACACATAAAGTGATAAAATGAATGTTCGATGATATACATTTGCGAAAGGATGTTGTCGTGAAATGTGTGTAGCACAATGTGTAGCACAGGTTATACATAAATTATAAAGACCTAGGTCGGAGTATCATTTTACGTTAAATTGCGAAACATTGGTCGCAATGTAATTTGATTTACTGTCTCTGATATTTACCTTTCGATATTATGTAGTGCTTCGTGTAGTCGATGTATAAATTTATTACCTTTAAATTAAGGAAAATATTGTGATAAAGTTGCCATAAAATTGCTTCCCATTTATTAGGTTACATAAAGGTTGAATTTTGTCAATGTTCGACGTTTCAGCAATGTCTCTAATGGGATTCTAAATTAGGTTTCGAGAAGCTTAGTAAAAAAGTTTGTAAATCAAATCGTTTACAGTGAATATGAAATATAGGACGTTGTTGGTACGCTTTTCTAAAAAATGTGTCAATCTTCACTAATATTTAGGAAATTAATTTCCGAGTTTTCCATTGAAGCCATGAGTACTATTCTAGAACTACGCCACCAGGGCTGGACTGGCTACTAAAAGGCGTTTCTGTGAAAAGTAGGAAAAGGTGCATAAAGAGAAGAAATGGCGACAAAAAGGCTCTATTGAAAGGCGACAATAAAGCAAATTCAATAAAATTATTAAAAGCGCACTTGTGATTTTCCAAGTCGCCTCATACGCTGGGCCTTGTGCTTCTGCATTTCTCGATTCTTCAGATAGAATAAGTCGTATCGTTGTAGTATGCATAATGTACAATGTCCAATAAGATAGGCAATGTGTTCAGTCATTACTAACGAACCAGACATATAACACAGAGTACATCAGATATGTGGTGCTAATTATACTAGTTATATCTCCGCCTTATGTTAGACTTAGATATTATGTACACAGAATTCATCGTATGTGACGTCATTCTTCTGTTTCCAGTACGTTGGGTTGGAGGAACCAACCCAAATCATGAAGCTAAGGTGTGTTTTCGGGTTTCACTTGTATGCTATTCAAGAACAATCTCATGCGAAATTGTCCCCATCAGGACTTGAGTCCCAGCATTCTTGGTGGAAGGCCAGAACGTTACCACTAAGGCAACCTGTCCGTTACAAGATGAGTACTCTTTTACTGGTATAGAGATGGAGATTTGAGCTTGCGACTGATATACTTCCCTCACTGGAAGTCCGAATAGAAGATTACAAATATCGTGGGATTAGTATAAACTGTTGGTATATATAGGACATTCTAAGGCTAGATCTCTCTTGGCTGCTAAGAAGTAAAATGGGCTTTTGAACAAATGTTGTGTTTTAACGTTTCACTTTAGGTTATATAGCAGAAAGGAAGTGAAATTGGAAGTGGCCCCTGCAGGCGAAAATTTTGAAATAGATAGAAGAACAATAATTTTCTACAGTCAATGTCAGTGAAATTTAGACATGATTCCTCTGATTTTCAACTAGTCCGCACATACAAACTAAACCCTGTTAAAGTGTTGATCTTCGATCGGTTTTATGAATCCGATGCAATATTCATTAAAATCCGCAACACTCTCAACTAATGCTTTCAAAAAACGCCTGGTTAACGTGGAACAAAATTGAATTTTGAATTTTCCCTAAAAGTTTTTACCGTTCTTCAGCGCAATATCGTCGGTTTTATTCAAGAACACATTTGTATTTCACGTAAAATCTGAAGAAAGTTTTGCCACAAGGTGCAACCTATGAAACGTTTTTCTTTACTTTGTTCTATTTTTCCATCTATTCGTGATAGATAAAGTAAAAGTATTCCTTTATCCTTGCTATGTTGATATTCTTGATGGATATAAAAAAGCAATAAGCCGTTAATCAATCTAATTTGTATATTCCGTGTCTTATTATCACCCTGTTCGGTCTCTGATTTTAACATCACAGCCATATTAGATTTGCGTGACTGTTACTTGAAATTTTCCTCAAAAAACGAAAGAAATGTTTTTCCGGCGCCATGCGGTGATAACCTCCATATACGACTGCTTTTTCGCTGTTCCATTCTTTTTTTTCCTCTGCCTTACATATCATGTCGTGCATAACAATAAAATGTTTAAAAAAAATATTTTTTCCGATTTTCTTTTATTAATATTTAATTATGTTTCCGTTCGACGACGACGATTCCTTTTCTATTCCCATTTTGTAGATTTTTTTACTCTAGCCTACAGCTGTATTTAAATGTAGGTACAAGTCTTTATTAATGTCTCAACTGACTGTCGTCAACGCAAAATACGGAACATTATTTCAATATTTAAAGATACTTGAATCAATATACCAATCTATTATCTTAAGGTCGCCTACGTGTTCGTTCATTCGATGAGGAATATTTATATGGATAAAATAACAATCAAAGAATATCCTTGGGGCTACATGATTGTTTTTGTTTGTTTCGTGTAAAACCGATAGTCAAAGCTCTATGAAGTACACAATGGGGTAAGCAGTAAACAAAATTTATTTCTGTTGGTTCGGACGACTGCAAACACAATTTATTCTTGCAGTTTGTCGGTATCAAAGAAAAGAATCATTTTGATGTAAATACTGTGCCAGATACTTTTTCCTTTACGTTCCTAAAGGTTTTTCTTAAATTAACCTTTGATACACAAATGCTTATAACGTGTTTTCAGTATCGAATCTACTACTTCTTCTGATCAACCAATTATGCAGCCTCTTTTACTTCGCTAGTTTTTCGTTAAAGCGCCAAAGTTTCAATCTTTCAGTTTTTATGGTGATAGTATGGCCGTCAGCTGTTTGTAAGTTGTCGTAGTCGTAATTGCTTTGAAAAATGTAAATTTAACATTGCCCTGCCACACCCCAGGTTTTCAAGTTTCTCATTCGGAATTTTCATGCATCGCATATACTTGTCTAATTTGTAAAGCTGGCTTCGGCCATACGTAAAGATAACAGATTTACTAATTTAGGTTAGAATAGAACGTTCAAAGAAAGTGTGAAAAGCTAGTTGTTCAGTGTTTTTCCCAATACCCTAATGCAATAAATATTTACATGCTTAGGACTGGATTGATGAAAAACACGGTTTTCGGGACAGAAATATGTGAAAAGAATTTCATTTTTAGTTTGACGATTATCGCATAATTGATTGCGTTGTTTAAATGGAAAATATTTGGACAGGTGTTGCAGTCGGAAAGAACTTTCGGTTCACATTTTATTGAAATTGAATTACTGTTCCAATTTGCGCATGATTACAAATGGCATTGAAGGAAGAAACGTTGCTTAAAATTCCAAAACAGATTGATTAAATACGATTCTTTTGTACATTTTCCAAAAAATATTTGCCGATGAATTAGTCATTCAAACAACGATATACCAGTATCTACCACTATACATTGCAGCATTTACGTAATTCATTTAGATTCGCAACAAAAATGGTATAGAATACAATAACTTCTCGATTATTTCTCAATTAAAATGAAGTGAAAGATATTTTTGGCACTTTACCACCGTCACTCTTAAACACAACTAATTCCATTGCCACTATTTTAGTCGCCAAAGTCATGTAAATGTTATACCGCCGTAAATTTATGTTGTAAGGTTGCTGCCACTATTTCTCTAATTAAAAGATCCAGACAGTTCAACGTCCCGCCTGTTGTCTATGTCATCTGCGATCGACATTAACGACAAAATAAGCAAAAAGATCTAGCTAAAATGCAGAATTTTATAGTAAAATAAAAGTTGAAACAAATGAAGTAAAAGATTTTGTTTAAATATTGCGTAAAAACGCTGATCATCAAACAAATAACAGATTCGACAAAAATTCTGGTGAAACGCTTGCTATCTACGAAAGGTCAAGAAGGTAGCTATTAAATGTTTGTATTGTTTTAAAATGAAAACCAATCATTTTGAGATTTATCCGGAATTAAATATTTATTTCGCCACAAATCTTGGCTTCTCTTAGCAAAACAACGCGACATTCCTCATTACCTAAAATTCAAACTCATTGCTCATGTTGTTTCCTGCGTCAAAGTTTTATAAGCTTTTTTAGACATAATGGATATGGCGCAAGCTGTTCAAAATATCAGTCACATTCTAGATGTTCAAGGTTGCAACGTAAGTAAGATAACTAAGAAATTCCATATTTTAAATCTATAAAACTAACTTCATAGCAGCGAATTATTTTTACTATTTTATTTGCATTAAACAACCTCGAATTCAGGTGAACCAGATGCTCCCGTGCCAAAATATTGCGAAAACTTTTTTTTTTGAGTAATAAATACAAACGCAACAACTATCATCAACAAACACTTTTTCGAGTATTACAGTTTTGGCAGAATGTTTGTACAATTAAATCGAGATTAAATTTTGAGCATGCAGCATTTCTATGGGACTAATAATCGAGTCTGCAACGCATCAGGACCAATCACAAGTCATGTTACAACAGCTGAACGAAGAAATCGAGCAAAATCGGTCTCAAAATCAACTTATCGAAGACAAAAATCATGATGGACATCAAAATTGACAATCAGACGGCAGAGGTCAAAAGAAGGATTGGAAGAAGGAAAACTTTTTAAAAGCAAAATGAACAACAGTCTGAAAAGGAAAGTGTTTGATTCATGTGTCCTACCGGTGTTGACAAATGGAGCAGAAACGTTAACAGTAACGAAACCATCCGAGAACAAGCTCAGAGTGAATGCAGTTTGGAAAATTATAGCAGCTAATGGGTCATGAGGAAGGGCAGTACTATTTTCAGATCTCCAGCTTGTAGAAAATGTCATAAATTTTTTGTTTTAATTTATTCTTATTTATTTCTCAAAAATAGTCCCTGGAGTGAGGTCGTATCAATGCTTCATAAATTTGTATTTTATCCTTTCTATGTGGAGAGTGGTCTGAGAAATAGTGCTTTTGTCGTGCGCACTATTTGAATGATCTATAATTGAGCTTCTCGTAGTAAAATGAGAAATAATTCTGATTTCCAATATCTTGTTGGTTGGTCAGTCAATTAAGAATCAAAACGTCTGATTATCTGCCATTTTACGAGATGAGACACTCGGAGCAGGTTCATTGTTCAGTTAAAGTTGATTTAATCCCAAGCCAGATTGGTCAATTCAATGAACGATGACCTTTTTCCAATTGCCTAGCCTGTCATACGATTATTCATCTGTTATCTGAAAGTTATCGATAATGAAATAACAGAAATAATAACAAGCTCTGGGTAATATGGTCCTTTATACATTAAAATACAAGTTTATTGAAGTACAAGATTTGAAATCTAAACCTTTCAAAATTACTTTGATCGATAGAAGTAATATAACCGATGATAATACTGAGCATATACTTGTCGTCTGTAACAAGTTAATGAGCTTAATCTGACGGTGGACATGAAGCTTTGATTGAAAGTTATGGATAAGGGCTAAAGCTTACCAGTAACAACAGATATACCAACTCTTATTAGATGGACCACGTTTGCACTTGCGAGTGTTATGTACCAACCACACAGTTAGCTCGAGAAGTTTGTGAATTAATTGTTTGCATTTTTTTAGGCAGATTGATCATCGACACATCTGTTATGTATTGATGATATTCGTGATATCAGAAAAATTTTCTTATAAAAGGAGAGTACCACGGCGCCAACGTATCAATGTTTTATTAGAATTTCTTGTCGATTTTATCACAATGAAGTTTCTTACTTTATTGCTACTTTGCTGTGTCGCAAAGGTAAGTGCCGTGAAAAGAAATGAGAAAATTGATTTATTGTGGTATTGCTAATTGCTACTATTCATAGGACATAAATAGTGCCACTACCATCGGTCAGTTTTCCAAAGATGTACAGGCCCGAATAAACTTTAAGATGACTCAACACACTAAACAAGTGTCTGCAGCCTCAGGAGGATCTAAGAGCGTCAAAGTTCCAACTGCACCCAAAGTACCAACGCCTTCCAATCCGGATCTAGTAATTAACAAACCACCGGAGATACCACTAGCCAAACCAAAATGTGATTTGAAGGGATTAATTGCATTGTTGAAAGCGCTGTTCGGTATTTTTGAAGGTTTGTGTTCGAGTCTTAAAAAAGATAGTGGGCCAATTAAAGAACAATGTAGTGCAGCCAAAGCAAAAGTTACTGTTGAATTCAATGTGGTCTTCGAAGTGACAGAACAAATTTCTTATGACTTTCCAACATGTTCTGATGTTGTTAATCCGGCAATTAAAGGACTATCATCAGCTTTTGGGAAAGTCTTTGATGCTGTAGGTAAAGCAAGCGGAAGTTGCGGCTCTGCAACTAACGGCACCAGCACTGAAACTGAAGCCGCGACAAACGGAACAGACACGTCGTCGTCTAGCGGATCCGCAACTAACGGAACCGATACTTCATCAGGTGGACCTGCAACTAACGCAACGGACACTTCAGCTGATGGATCCACAACTAACGGAACCGATACTTCGTCTAGTGAACCTGCAACTAACGGAACAGACACTTCAGCTGATGGATCTGCGGCTGACGGTACGGACCCAGCAACTGGCGACTCTGCAGCTAGCGGAAAAGAGGTTGACATGTCTATAAAAAGTTTAATAATGGCTCTTCAAAATGTGTTCCAATCGATGAATTCAGTTACAGGATCTGCAAAGCCGGCTGCCGGAAGTAGTGCAGCTGACGCTGTTTCTGCTTCCGAAGCTTTCCTGAGCCAGATTCTACAAATGGTGAAATCTCTACTCGGTATGGTGACATCCGTTTCAACTGAAGCATCGTTGGAAGAGAGTGAAATAACCAAAGATTTGTCTACCGCAATTGATGCGACAATTGAGAAAGTTAATGGTGGTAGTAAAATACTCGGAAGTGTGTGTATTGAATTTTCTGCAAGCTTAACGATCATATTTAAATCCGTGAGCTCAGTCGATTTAGAAACAACCACTAAGGAATGCGAAAAAACGAAGTCAGACATTACGTCAGATCTTGATCCAGAAGCAATTGAGAATGGAACGGCGACGGAGGTAGTAAGTAAAGCATCTGAAAATGTTTCAAGTCTCTTCGACACCATCGGAAAGAATTGTGCAGTACTGAAAGCTGATGTACCAGCTATGGGTGGTAAAGTTGATTCCTCTCTGACCAGTGTTAGTAAGGCAATAAGTATTATTTTCAAACTGTTACTAACGTCTGCTAAAGAATCTGAAACCTCAAGCGGTGGGTGTGCAACTAACGGAACAGACACTTCAGGCGGTGGATCTGCAACTAACGGAACAGACACTTCAAGTGGTGGATCTGCAACCAACGGAACAGACACTTCAGGTGGTGGATCTGCAACAAACGGAACAGACACTTCAGGCGGTGGATCTGCAACTAACGGAACAGACACTTCAAGTGGTGGATCTGCAACCAACGGAACAGACACTTCAGGTGGTGGATCTGCAACAACCGGAACAGGCACTTCAAGCGGCGGATCTGCAACGAACGGAACAGACACGTCAAGTGGCGGATCTGCAAATAACGGAACAAGCACTGCTTCTCAGTTTTCAATCCAGATTGATTTGGCTGTCTGTACTCTCATAGAATATTTAGTTGATCTTTGGGCAGTTTTTACAATTGTGATAAATTCATTGTCATCAGACACCTCAGTAGCTGCAACAACCGCTATTTCTTTTCTCCAATCAATCGCCACAACAATTGCTTTTGTATGTTTCCAAGTAATATCCTCTCTTTCAATTATTTTCGAAAAGTTCAACGAGTCCTGCTCAGACAAACTAGTTGTTACTGTTACAGCAATCGGAGAAATTGATTTAGAGAATGACGATTTTGAAACCATAGGAGAAGATTTAACTCAACTATTAGAATCTACTAGCGGATCTGCAACTAACGGAACAGACACTTCATCTAGCGAAACCGACACTTCATCTAGCGAAACCGACACTTCATCTAGCGAAACAGACACTTCATCTGGCGAATCTACTACTGACGGAACTAGTCCTGCAACTAACGGGACTACCACCTAAAATGCCAAATCGACAACTGCAGTTCAATAGAAACAAAATGTTAGGAATCAAGCAAAAAAGTCGACTTTAACTAAATTATCTGATTTGACAGTGATTTGAGAAACTGAACCTGAATTCTTAAAGCCAGTCAGGTCAGGTTTCAGGCTAAGGCTGACCTGAAATTTTCAAAAATTCTCAAGCAATTTATCAATTCAGTTGCAGGTCAAATCAGATCTCAGGTTGACATGACCTGTTGTTTAGAGCCTTATAATCGATCCTGTTTACATTTCAAAAATAAATCTGAATTTGTTGTGCATTCATCCTAATTAAAAAAAACTATCTTTCAAGCAAAACCCGTTTCATCATTATAAGCATTTAACTCCACAATTTTGAGAGGATATTTTACCTGATGTCAAAATCTTCTGCCAACGTTCTACCGATCTGTGTTATAATAAATACTTAATTCTAAACTATCGCTACCGCCGGTATCGGTAGGCTGCTGTTAACATATTTTAATATAATGATAAATAATCAGCACTAAAAATCTTGGAACCAATGAAATCGATGTCACTCTTACGCTGAAGGCTAAAGTGTTGGAATTTAAGATTGAAAAATGAGATGACCGCCTGTTTTTCATTGGAATTTACGACTTCTAAAAATTGCATACTTTTTCTTGAGTTCATAAGACTGTAGGAAAACGAGAATAGTTGCTAATAGTTTTGTCAGCCTACACCAAAAGTGTCTAAAACGCAAAACACAACACACTCAGTTTACCCACCGTTTACGCTACTACAATGGAAAGGGAGAGACAGAAAGACTGAGATGAATTTTGTTTAAAACGGTGAGTAAACGAAGTGAAGTTCTCATTAAGGGAGAGAGATTTAAAGTTCTTACTCCCAGTTCAAGACAGCACTGTCCCCATTTCTATCACTTTTCAGGTACTCTTAGGCTAGTCCTCAATGTTCTAAAATTTGGTAGGTACACTGCAGTGAGAAATATTTCATTGACGATATATTGTCAATATCTGTTTTGCCTGAGGGTTGACAATTTTCACATCTTTTGCAAAATCTCGGCTTCGCCTCGGATTGATAATTCTCACATCATTTGCAGAAAACGTCCATTGACGTATCGGTTATGAAAATAACTGAAATCGTTAATTGATGTTATGGTCACGATTGAAAAAGTTCCTACTCACGACTGACATAGGTGTATAATAATGGGGTATAAAACTACAAGATCTTCGACTGGAAAAAAGTTAATTTAAAAGTTTTCTGAATAATCATAAAATCTAAATCGGAAAATGTTACGAATTTTACTGGTGCTATTAACAATTTACAATGTCAACGGTCAAATACGCTGCCTTTTAAGCACTTATGTGAACAACGTTGGATTAACAAAAGTAAAATTTCGTTACTCGAAAATGGGTATTTTTTTGAAACTCATTGCATTTTGTTGTCACGTTAGGAATTGAGTGGAACATACTACGTGATCTATACTTCAGCAACCGTTCTCGATTGCGAGCAAAATACCTGGACAATCGGAATTGATAACACATTGTCGGTTGATATTCAATCAACTGGTTGTTGTATGCAAATCCAAAACTTTGATTCCTCGAATAAGACACAATTTAGCTACACCATCGTCAGTCCGACAGCATCTGGATGTGCATTATCATCGACCGAAAAGACAACTATGAAAATTATAAAGCAAATAAACTTTGGCGGTGATACCTGCTTGATAATTTACATATGTAGACCGTCTCGGCAAGGGCTGCTGGTACTGTGTCGCAATCGAAATCAACCAAATACGTTGTTAGGATTCATAAATGCGTTACTGACCACGTTATTGGGACTGTTGTTTGTTCCAGAATTGCGTAAAGTTAATCAAATTGGTTGCTTAGGAAGTAGCACCTGCATTTTGTAGGTAAATTTGAACATTATGTTGGTTTCTGTTTGAATTATCAAATTTTTTTTGGAGAATCCAAATGTTTCCGCAGTTCACAAAGTAAAAACTGATGTAACACTGAAATTAAAATTATTGAAGATGTAGACACTACGAAGAAACACACTATACATTTTTAGAGACAAAGAAAGTAGTTCCCTTATATATATGAATTTCCCAGACCGAGTTACACGTGCCTTTAAAAACACATCGTAAGCTCAAGCATTTTATACCAAATTGAAACATTATGCAAAGCAATGCATATCAACCAGAAAAATACTTTGAAAATGTCTGAAAACTAGAAAATCAGCAGTGTGTGCGATTAGCCCGAAGTAGCATATCACGATCTTGACAAGACAGAGAAGTTTGGTCTCAAAGTTAATCCATCGAAATGTGAAATATTCTTTTGTTCAGGCTCAGTCGACGAAGAAATATATTTGAAGTTCAATGCACTTTGTCCTGGAATCCGCGTTGTATTCAAGGAAAATATAAATTATCCATTTATCGAAGAAAGTTTCAAAAAATTTGCAGAAAAAGTTTTGTGCAAAGTGAAGGTAATGTTCGAACGTTTGAAATTTCTAAATTCGCATACGTCATTATTCCTTCTCCGAAACGGTTTTGTAATCCCAAAGTTACTTTATTTGATCTTCGGCATGGAAATTTAAAGATTTTTTTTCAGCATTTGATAATGAAATTAGATCTGAATGTAGATTTGAATCACAACAAATGGACGCAAGCAACTTTACCAATTAACGTAGGTGGTCTTGGAATAAGAAGACTTCAAGACATTTCCTTGCCTGCTTTCCTTGGCTCGTCATTTGGTGTTGGATTTGATTTGTACATCGAAACTTGATTTGGCACGTTTCAAAGCAGCTGGAATAAGTAGGCTTTTGCATTAAATACAATGAAATTGATCAAAAATTTATTGAGAAAATTGTCAGTTAAGGGGATCTGACCCGCCCAAAAGGTGGGACCTAGTATACCAGCATACGATTCGTGTTGCATACGTTTTATGCAACAAAGAAAATCGAATAAATACCGAAGATAATTTTAGTGTGACTTCAGTAACACGTGGCTTTGCAAATCCATTGCAAATCCTTTATCGCACTAGTGCGATAAAATACGTTCATTAGACATTGATCACAGGAGGCGCAAGTTACAAATATCATCACTGAATTGCATAATGGTTATTTTCGCAATTCCGGTCCATAATCATCACCTTTCTGTGCATCCATTTAATGTCGTTTCACTGTATTCCTGGACGCTAAAGAACCTATTACCTTCAACGAAGGCTGCATTATAATATAAATTGCAATGTGATGTGAAGAGACGCGTTGAATGAAATCGAGCAGTCAATGCTTTGTATATAAGCTTCAACAATACGTTCGGTATAATTGTGTGACTCTATAGCCGAATGGCTATAGTCGCTGCTTTGTGTTCAAAAACCTTTTGGTGTCGGGGGTTCGATTTCTGGTCAACGCAAGATTTTTATTTATAAAAATTTAGCCTTCAAAACGACATTAAATGGATGCATGGAAAGGTGATTATGGGCCGGAATTGCGAAATAGTTATTTATGACATCGAGTGCAAAGTGCTTTATTAGGCTCTAGATGTGTAATTATGACACGAGGCCGAAGGCCGTGTGTCATAATACACATCGTGAGCCCAATAAAGTACTTTGCACCGAGATTCGTACAACGTTTTATGCAACAGAGGCATCTAAAGTTCGCAATTTTCGAACATTATGATGCTGAGTTGCATAAAGTACATTTATGCCGCTCAGAATCATAAAAGATAAAACATAGTATGAATCTCGACGGAAGTACTTAATTAGGCTCACGATGTGTATTATATATTACGGCCTTCGCCTAGCAACCAAAGACCTACGAAGATATCGATACTTTCAAATAATTTATTCAACAATTTTCTTCTTTGTATACCTTTCAAACATCCACAAAACTTGATAATCGCATCGAGATTAAACCATATTACCCAACCGAGAACATGCACACATAGCACAAGCACACAGACTCTACCCCAACTGTACACAGCTAATAATATCCATAAACAATAAACATGTGCATTTCCACCCCATTTCAATAATTTCTCATTTCGGATCCCTTCGACGGATATTTTATTTTTTTGCATTTTCATATTTAATTAATGTTTATTTGCAGTGGGGTGTGCGGTACATACATCTCTACTGTTAGTGCCGACCAATGCTATATCCCATGCATTAATATTACACATTCATTAAATACTTTTAATAACGGTTTTAGGGAGATGTATTTTTGGAAATAAAAGATAAAAATAAAACAATCATTCAAAATGCACTTGCTATAACGGTGCATCATACAGACGGTAATTCACATTCGGAAATTTTGATTGATTTTTTGTTGCAATGGATATTTATTGAATGTTGAAGTAAGTTTGGTGTGTATTTGTGGTCTGTGCCTTCAAATATTTACCTTATGTGATGGATGTCTTTCGATTAACTATAAGTTTCTTGTCTTTAACCATTTAGACGATCTTTAAGTTCGATACGGATATTATTGAATTTGTCCCTAAAGACGCGCTTTTTCCAAATAGTAAGTTATTTTGGTCCCAATCGGATCTCAAAAGTTTCCATTGATCTAGTTATACTCCCAACGAGTTCTGCCGTTACTGTCGGCGAACGAAATTTTGGGGTGGTGCTAAGACTAAAAGTTGACGGTGAACTACTGGCAGTGAAAGCACCAAAGCACGATACATTGTACAGGGAAATTGATGTGTCGTCAACACTGCCAAACCACGAGAACGTCATCAATATCATTGGAATAAGCGTTTCCCTGCCGAAAATGATTTTGATGACTTTCTGCGAAAACGGATCGCTGGAGTCGTTTTTAAAAATAAAGTACGACTTCGAGTACAAGGAAATTTATACAATTTTGCTTGGTGCAGCGACCGGACTCCATCAACTTATATCGAACTTCATATTTATGGATTTTCGATTGAATTTATTGGGCAAGTTCATCTTCAAAATGCATCGATCAAGAAAAAATTAAGAAAATAAATTTTTGATCTGTTCAGCTTTTCGACCATCCGAGGCACTTTTTTTACTTTCTGTTTATTTCCAACCTGAAACGTAATCTGGAAAATTCAGTTTTGAGCAAGTTTTTTGTTGATCCAAATACAGTCATATCCAATTAGGACATTAACTTCTTTAACATGGAATATATTTTTATTGATAATGGTCGCAAGTATAAAATACAAATCGGTATTGAGTAAAGCTGAACTGATTTTGAAAATTCTTTTTTCCTTGAATTTTCGGAACTAGAACGAAAGGTATTATGTTGCATATTCGAGTAAATTTCATGCACTACGACGACTTTCGTTTCATTTGAGAGGTAAATGCATCCCAAATAGCCCGCTGTAAAAAATATAAGATTATCGTCACTCTACGGAAAGCAGAGAATAACCGTTCAAGTGTATAATATACACTAGAATGGTTATTCGAGGCTCTCGCAGTGACACATCCTGCAACGGTTGAAGCTGGTGGCAACGTTGCACATCCTGCGACGGTTGAAGCTGGTTGCAACGTTGCACATCCTGCGATGGTTGAAGCTGGTGGCAACGTTGCACATCCTGCGACGGTTGAAGCTGGTGCCAACGTTGCACATCCTGCGACGGTTGAAGCTGGTGCCAACGTTGCACATCCTGTTAAAGTTAAAGCTGGTGTCAGCGTTGCACATCCTGCAACGGCTGAAGCTGGAGGCAATGATGAACATCCGGCGAAAGTTGGTGTTGGTGCTAGCGCTGCACATTCGACTGGTCCAAGAATAGAACCTATAATCATGTTGCCCGTTCGTTGCTTGTAGTGTATAGAATCTTCGATGTAGCCTTTTGCAGATTTTTCGTTCCGCCATCCACCGTGTCGCATGATTGTCTCCATATCGGCTCCGCTTTTAGCAAGGATTATCGCTGATGTATGTCGGAACGAATGTCCTGCGAAAGGAACACTATTTAAAAAAGATATGTCGCAAGAAACAGGAGATGTATATTTTGATTACCTGTATACCGATCCAGCAATGACAATTTTAGGTATTCAGCGATTCGCCGTGGTATTTTAGAGAACTTATTTCGTCCCATGTGTTGCATCGTACATTTTCCACGATGATAGTTAACAAAGAACCGACCATTTGGATCTGCATATGTATTTGTCAACAATGCCCACAAACTTTCCGGTAATTGTGAACGATCGTGGTATTTCTGTTTTGGTTTGATTAAACCGAACGAGGTATAACGATTCCGAGTGTTTTTCCACATCGTTAGGTGTGATGTGGAGAAATTCTTTGGTGCGGCATGCACAGCAAATCCCAAAGATGCAAATAACCTATTTTCAGAGCAAAATGAAATTGAAATTACGAAAGCACGATAAGGAAATTAGATTTATTTACCATCGCATTGAGCCACTGCAATTCAGCAGAATCGAAAAACTGTTTCAATTGAGCTTCTGTAAACACTTCTTGCCTTCACCGACTTGAATCCTCTCGCTTTCGCCTTCAAAAACGACACCAATTATGCGTACTTGCCAATGTCAATATTTTCTTTAACCCGGATCGTGGCTTTGAGCATTGAGAAAAAGTCCAAAGGCTCGTCGGCTTATAATTCTTTTTGTCCATTTCGAAGAAATATGCCATGATGATCTTCGACGAAGTGGTTTTGATATTGTGAAAAGTTTGCCACGTCTTGAAGACATTGTAGACCCGGCAATACTTTTCCCGATACTTTACCGGCAGCAGTTCCAACGATGCCAATTCAGTGTTCTGCATCACCTCGAAAGGAATGTCCTCGTCTATTCATCCATATCGAGATCCATATCCATCCACCTCCATGAACTTCGGTGGCAAATTTTCGTTTCGGCACGGTCCTCTGACGCTATTTCGCACGTGCTAATCAATCGGAGAATATTTTACAATGACTAGTGCGAAGCATGCTTGCCTGACACTTACAACACACGCACACATACGAAATCGTGAGTGTTTAACGGAATGCATGTAACGATTGTTGCTTTTGCTTAGTTTGTTTTGTATTGAATGCCTTTGTAGCGAAGACAGAAAACGTTTCGCTAGATATTTTTTTGGGTAATTATTGTATCTATCTAGCTAGGAAAAAGGGAAAAAATAAAAAAAATAAAAAATTTCTGTACATCAGAAATTGAATCTATGATCCACATTTCAAAAAATTATATGCTGTTCCTGTGCGGTAACTCTCCCGGGTACCGAGACTTCAAAACTATGTCAATTAATTCAAGTTATTGTTAGACATACCATCGCCTTATAGTGTATGCGCGAGTGTATGTGTTTGTGTATTTAGCTAATTCGAAATTATTTGCGTCCACACCTTTTCGAGACGTAGTAGTTCTAAAGTCACCTTAGTTCGGAGGTCCAGACTGAAAGGCTTTTAAGGTTTTTTAACAAACAATATAGTTGGTTTCGACATTAGCGCTACACTTTTTCGTTTGAGCCTTTTCGTTCACTCTGTTTCCATTACATAACCCAATCATGTCTATCAGAAATAAATTTAAAACTTAGTGAACGCTACTACCACTCGTCTATCGTATAGTTAATAGAGAATAGAGATCGTAACGTGGCAAATATAAATGAATGCATACGAATCCCTCCAATGTCGTTTTACAATGTATGTACCACTGAAAGGTAATTTCTACCAATCAATTTGTGTTAACAGATTCAATGAACGAACATATATGTAGCTTACAGCGTCAATTAAGGATGATTTCGGTATTATAATTACCAGAACATTTATCGATTACAAAAGCAACGGTAATGCTATTCGGTTTTTGATTTACGATTTAAATTAAATGATTGCGCTAATGAAACCGAAAATCAATGGAATATGGGAATGGGTATGTCGATCAGCAAGTAATGAAAAAATAATAAATAAATGAAATCGCAACATCGATTTACCGAGTCGTAATGGAATACAACGTCATATACTTCTTCTAGAAACATGATTCAAGGCATTTGAATCTCCTAAATTTCAACCGATATTTGAAAGGAAAATTCAATCGATTGGATAGTAGTAGGGATGCGTAATGATGTGTAAACATTTTGTCAACTTTGTCCTTCTTTCCATTTCCGTTGTTATTCGAAATTGAAGATTCCAGAAGGCAATGCATAAAATAGATTGCCACGATAAAGTGTGTTCAATGTGACTTGTTACAGAAAGGAAAATGTGTTAACAACATCGACCCAAAGATCTGATTAAATTTTGGATCAAACTTTAATACTGACGGTTGGTACTGTAAAATACAATTTTATAGAAATACCCCGGCATTATGTGCCTACGCATTTTGTACAAGAACATTTTACAGTCTCATTAGAAAAAAGTGATGGAAAAACTGGAAAATTTGCGAGAAACTTTTATGGCGCTTGCTATTTGCACTTAAGTGCAATTAGTATTCTATTACACTATTTGAACTTAAGTGCAAATAGTTTCCTTTTTCACTATTTGCACTTAAGTGCAAGTAGTCGTCTTAAACACTATTTGCACTTAAGTGCAAATAGTATTCTTATACGCTATTTGCACTTAAGCTAAATTAGCTAAATATGTATGATATACTTCTGTTATGCATAGTATGCGTCGGGTATGTATGGCAAACCTGTCGTATGTAAGTTTACGTACGATATGTGTGCCATACATCTCACGCGTGTAGTCGACGTAGGACATGTGTAAAATTTTGGTATGTGTAACTTCATCGCAAAATTACCTCATACGCCCAACACGTTTGAGAAAAGCACACGTTTAGGATGTTTGTATACGCATGGTAAGTATGATGTCAAAAGATCGTACTTGTTGTGCGTTAACATTCGTACACTGTGCATTTTATATTAATAGCAACTATGTCAAGTCCTTTACGTACATGAGATGAATGTATCTGTATCAGGATTTTAGGATTCACATAAAAACAGAAATATTAAATTCAGTCATTTAAATTTAAAAACTTTTATTCCCTGAGTTTCAATCTCATACTGTTGAAATATCGAAATATTAAGCAAAAAGAAGAAGAAGGAATTACGATTACGATTCTCGATATTAGGTCATTGTCATATACCATAGTTCTAATTAGAATAAAAAAAAATATTTTCAAAGTTTCATATGTGTGTCATGTAAGTAAACGTATAGCATGTATAAGTACTTTGTGTGCAAACGTGCACCACGTTTACCTACTTCTACCAACGCTTCACAATACAACTATCAATGTAGTATGTCTTAATTGCAACATTGGTTGAAGCGCCGCTTTGAGATCAAGAGGTCCCCAGTTCAAACCCAGCACCAAACATGGAGAAAATTTTTATCTAAGAAAAAGTTACGATATAAATGAATAAAAACCCGAAAAATAAAAAAATTAAAATTAAAAAGAACGAAATTTGACGAAATAATGTACATAAAAATTTCATTTTATTTCGGATACCAGAGCAAACGTACTGGACGTTTACTGACGCAGTGCACGTGTACTAAACGTTCCCGAAGTTCGATCCAAAAATAGCTGTCTGCCAGCCAATTTACACGTCCACTACGTACAGTACACGTCCAGCGCGTTAACTTTTCTATCAGTGCACTTCCACAGTGTAGCAGTCGCTATGGAACACGATTTTGCGCTGCGTAAATAGTCTTTCTGCTAATTTAACTTAAGTGCAAATAGCGTATTCACGCCGTAAGTGTGCCTAAAATTTGAATTTCAAGTGAACGATTCGATGAAAAATTGAACCGAAAAGTAAATTTCAACGCTTTCTTGTATGAAAATGACGCTGCTATGCGTTAGAAAGTATTGCGCACTTTCCATTTTGAATTTCGACCGCACTTACGGCGTGAATTAGAACATTATTATTAACTTTAATGTAAGCATGAAAAAAATCAACTTCATAATTTTATTTCAATTTTAACTATTTGAAATTAATGTGTGCGCATGTCAGAATCCACACAAATAGCACGAGACGCCTTTCTATTACAATCTGTAAAAGGAAGATGTCCCTATGATCGAACGAAACGGCATTCCCATTACATTTTGTAAAAGGATGATGTCCCTATGATCGAACGAAACGCCTTTCTATTAAAATCTGTAAAAGGAAGATGTCCCTATGATCGAACGAAACGCCTTTCTATTAAAATATGTAAAAGAAAGATGTCCTATGATCGAACGAAACGCCATTCTATTAAAATCTGTAAAAGGAAGATGTCCCTATGATCGAACGAAACGCCATTCTATTAAAATCTGTAAAAGTAAGATGTCCCTATGATCGAACGAAACGCCATTACCATTACATTTTGTAAAAGGATGATGTCCCTATGATCTAACGAAACGCCTTTCTATTAAAATCTGTAAGAGGAAGATGTCCCTATGATCGAACGAAACGCCTTTCTATTAAAATCTGTAAAAGGAAGATGTCCCTATGATCGAACGAAACGCCTTTCTATTAAAATATGTAAAAGGAAGATGTCCTATGATCGAACGAAACGCCATTCTATTAAAATCTGTAAAAGTAAGATGTCCCTAAGATCGAACGAAACGCCATTACCATTACATTTTGTAAAAGGATGATGTCCCTATGATCTAACGAAACGCCTTTCTATTAAAATCTGTAAGAGGAAGATGTCCCTATGATCGAACGAAACGCCTTTCTATTAAAATCTGTAAAAGGAAGATGTCCCTATGATCGAACGAAACGCCTTTCTATTAAAATATGTAAAAGGAAGATGTCCTATGATCGAACGAAACGCCATTCTATTAAAATCTGTAAAAGTAAGATGTCCCTATGATCGAACGAAACGCCATTCTATTAAAATCTGTAAAAGTAAGATGTCCCTATGATCGAACGAAACGCCATTACCATTACATTTTGTAAAAGGATGATGTCCCTATGATCTAACGAAACGCCTTTCTATTAAAATCTGTAAAAGGAAGATGTCCCTATGATCGAACGAAACGCCTTTCTATTAAAATCTGTAAAAGGAAGATGTCCCTATGATCGAACGAAACGCCTTTCTATTAAAATATGTAAAAGAAAGATGTCCTATGATCGAACGAAACGCCATTCTATTAAAATCTGTAAAAGGAAGATGTCCCTATGATCGAACGAAACGCCATTCTATTAAAATCTGTAAAAGTAAGATGTCCCTATGATCGAACGAAACGCCATTACCATTACATTTTGTAAAAGGATGATGTCCCTATGATCTAACGAAACGCCTTTCTATTAAAATCTGTAAGAGGAAGATGTCCCTATGATCGAACGAAACGCCTTTCTATTAAAATCTGTAAAAGGAAGATGTCCCTATGATCGAACGAAACGCCTTTCTATTAAAATCTGTAAAAGGAAGATGTCCCTATGATCGAACGAAACGCCATTCTATTAAAATCTGTAAAAGGAAGATGTCCCTATGATCGAACGAAACGCCATTCTATTAAAATCTGTAAAAGGAAGATGTCCCTATGATCGAACGAAACGCCATTCTATTAAAATCTGTGAAAGGAAGATGTCCCTATGATCGAACGAAACGCCATTCTATTAAAATCTGTAAAAGTAAGATGTCCCTAAGATCGAACGAAACGCCATTACCATTACATTTTGTAAAAGGATGATGTCCCTATGATCGAACGAAACGCCATTCTATTAAAATCTGTAAAAGGAAGATGTCCCTATGATCGAACGAAACGCCTTTCTATTAAAATCTGTAAAAGGAAGATGTCCCTATGATCGAACGAAACGCCATTCTATTAAAATCTGTAAAAGGAAGATGTCCCTATGATCGAACGAAACGCCATTCTATTAAAATCTGTAAAAGTAAGATGTCCCTAAGATCGAACGAAACGCCATTACCATTACATTTTGTAAAAGGATGATGTCCCTATGATCTAACGAAACGCCTTTCTATTAAAATCTGTAAGAGGAAGATGTCCCTATGATCGAACGAAACGCCTTTCTATTAAAATCTGTAAAAGGAAGATGTCCCTATGATCGAACGAAACGCCTTTCTATTAAAATATGTAAAAGGAAGATGTCCTATGATCGAACGAAACGCCATTCTATTAAAATCTGTAAAAGTAAGATGTCCCTATGATCGAACGAAACGCCATTCTATTAAAATCTGTAAAAGTAAGATGTCCCTTTGATCGAACGAAACGCCATTACCATTACATTTTGTAAAAGGATGATGTCCCTATGATCTAACGAAACGCCTTTCTATTAAAATCTGTAAAAGGAAGATGTCCCTATGATCGAACGAAACGCCTTTCTATTAAAATCTGTAAAAGGAAGATGTCCCTATGATCGAACGAAACACCATTCTATTAAAATCTGTAAAAGGAAGATGCCCCTATGATCGAACGAAACGCCATTTCCATTACATTTTGTAAAAGGATGATGTCCCTATGATAGAATGAAACGTTCCATCCATTACATTCTGAAGATGTCCCTACGATAGAACTAAACGCCTTTCCCATTACAATAAGTAAAAGGAAGATGTCCATAGGACGTAATGTAGATATTTTTCTTTCTTTCATAATTTGTGCAGCTGGGACACATGTAGTAGAATACGTACCTACATCAATTTTTTTTTGGCACATTGTGCCAATAGTCAAAGTATTATAAAATGACTAGTGGTAGGTACATTGTGCCAATAGCATTTTCCTGTGATGAAGAAACGACCAATTTAAGTGCAAATAGCGTATTTGAATACTATTTGCACTTAAGTGCAAATAGTGTATAAGACGACTAATCGCACTTAAGTGCAAATAGTGTATAAGGAAACTATTTGCACTTAAGTGCAAATAGTGTATAAGGAAACTATTTGCACTTAAGTGCAAATAGTCACTTCGAACTTTTTTATCTCCCTCAAAGTCTGAAGATTTTCTTGGTTATATGATATGAGTTATTTTGCGTTTCTTGATTGAATTAATTACTACATGCCATGGTCGTAGAGAAAATATACCTCCAAGCGTTGTTAGTATACCTAATTATTAAGAGCAAACTCAACCACCTCAACCTACCTGATATACTTTCAACCGTAATTCATTAAATCAAATGGCAGTCTGTTTTACATGGTAATTGCGGGAAAAGCGTGGAACGCATTTATTGGACTACAATTTCAAGATTAAATTTATTAACCTTGCACAGACGGCAAGCATATCGCAAGTTCGAAGATGGTAGATAAAGATGAAACAAAATTAGAGAAAAAGAAAGTCTCTACAAGTAACATGATCTACTTGTATTATAATGAAATCAATCAATTGAGGCGTTGGCCGTGAAATTTTGGCTGAAGTTCATGAGGAATTGACGCAATTCCTGAAGTTATCTCCGAGTATTTCTTCCAATTCTTTGTCGTTGGTCAATTTACCAACGCATCGAATGTTGTGCGGAGATAGTCCTTGCCAATAATGACGTCTTTGTCTTGATCCAAGAGTTGGATGGCCTATGAAATGATGACATTCAATTCGTTGAAACAAGAAACTTCTATTGACATCGTCCGTAGGAGGGTATGTCAATTTTCATCTTTTTTTCAATCGTAACCGCGTATGTTTGCTTATCTCATGAGAACATAAAATCCTTAGAGAAATTTAGCTTAGTCTAATATAAGCTTGCGCGGGTAAAGACGATTCAAACAAGCCATACACAAACCATTGCATTTTTTTAATATTGGTTAATGTTTTGGCAATATAACTCTTAACATTTTGTGTTTGGAAGGTCCAAAAATAGGGGACCAGGTTTTTCGTCGTTTCCGACCAATCCCTCCAACAAATCGTGTTTTTTGTGGACACTGCTTGGGCCAGAACCGTTTGGTAGAGTAAACAACTCCAAGCTGTACAAATACATAAAGAGTTGGAAGAGGGAGAGATGTAACAAATTCAGGACTCGCAAGACAAGCGAAAAATTAGTAAAGTGAGCAGAAATTTCTACTTATCTACTCAGCGGACAAAATTATAAACGACTCACAGGACACTTGTTTTAACTATTGTCTACAAAATCTTTTACTTCATTGCTTAATTCCGTTTAACATACACAAAAGGTTTTGTAAATTGGATAAATTTCATTTTTTTAATTATAATTTCAACCCAATCTATGTCTTCTGGAGATATATTTTAGCTCTTGATGAACTTTCCAAAAGGTCTCTTTCATTGTTTATTCAAAAGTTAACGTATTTTCCATACCGTACCGATTCCCTGTTTACCTTAATCTAATTAGCCTGTTGCCAGCGTTGCCTTCCTATTCACTTTAACTGTAAAGTTTTGCTCGATACCACAATATATCTGGGAAATGGTTTTGTTGCCAGGGATATCAGATCATATGTTACACAAATTATAATGAACTCACGTAAGGCACGTAAACCATTACTGTTGAATTTTTGAAACAAAATTAAAGGAATGCCTCAGTCTGTTATTATTGTCTCGGTTGGAAACTCATGTAGAGCTACTTGTTTCGTTATCTTCAAAACGGATATGCGTCAAATTATGTCGTCCATTTTAACTTTGCATAAAGTTTAACCGAATGATGGCAAATAACCGAAGTTCACCAATTTGAATAGAGAATTTGTTTGCCGGAAAAGTTCGAATCTATATAGCAGTAAAATTCGAAACAATTATATTTCGGTTTGTTCGGCATCTTCTCTTCTCCTCAAGCTGCTCTCAGAATATCTCTACTGGCTGTGTTTATAACATGGTCCTCAATGTTAATGTTACAAAATGCGGGCATAAACTTTCTGCTTGAGTGAAAATCTTGAAAAGTTTGTGTAAACCAAAACTGAAGATACTTTCCATTTGTGTGTTATTATTGAAATGGACGGAATTGTTTTGCAACGGCTAGAAACATGGTTAAGTAAGTATATATGGCATGGCATGCACGTTATGTAACGTGTATTGAGTGCCTTAAAATTGAATTTAAAGTGGAAATGGGTTGGGATGTAGTGAGGAACGAGGCGAGAAAGAGCTTGTGTAATTAATAATCAATCCTTCTTCAACTCTGTATCATTTCTAAAGAGGACGGTGATCATCTTTTCCATCTAATGTCTATTCATCATCTTCACAATCTGATTGGCTATGGAAACTATATAAAGTCTGTATTGAAGACAGTCGTAATTTAATTTGAAACAAACACGCCAGAACCATACACAACTCGGAACACAAGCAGCAACAGAAAGAAGGAGAGAAAACCTTCACTTTACAGAAAAATTGCCAGGAAGAAAACAAAATGATGTATGAGCATTTAATCGGCTACAAGTAAAGCAAAAAAAAATGGAAGAACCTCGAAACGAAAATAAAACATAAAGCGTTGCGCCAAGCCATAATGGTATAAGTGCCTGTAGGGAAAAATGATTAATTTTCTTTAAGACAAAATGCCTTATGAATGCAAGCTATTCGTTTCAATTAAGTTTTCTCTGTAAGTGAAGCAACAAAAAAAGATGCGGAAGAAAATGTACGGAAAAGTGAAAAATTTTTCCGTATTTTTGTGAGCTGAATTTTCTTCCTCAGAATTATCATTATTTATGTGTTGGCGTTCGCTATCTGCAATTAAATATTAATTTATAAGATATTTCTTTTCGGTGCCGTCGTCGCTGCTATTCGACATCACAAGGACGACTATTATAATGCTGCAGTTAGGCCAATCAATAAATTTTGAAAAAAGGCTGTGCGTTCTGGTAAATCGTCTATGGAAGCGCCAAATATTGTCTGCTGATTATCGACGGTGCAAGTTTGTCTGTGGGAAGTCTGCTTTTTCATCGAAAAAATTTAAAGCGCTGCCCACGGGCTGGACACTCTATGAATAGCAGCATTTAAAAAATGAAGAATAGCGTGAATAGTGTCAGACCCGTGGCGCTGCCGCAAAACTTTATCAATCGGTACTATTTATCTGTTAACGACAGCGACGACAAAATTAATTACACGAGAAACTGAGACTAATGCTGCCAAAGCAAAACATGTGCCAAACTGTTGAAGTACAAGATTTTGGTTCAATCTTGTCAAAGAAGCAAAAGAGTCGATAAACAAGTGTCATAGATTGATGTCATTTGACTTAATACTGGATGAGCACGTTCGATAATTCGCACGAAGTTCCTTTGACGCATTAACCTGATAGTAAGATTGTAAGTAATTTTCTACACGAAGTAATTTGACTCATAAATTCAAGTTATTCAACGTTTATGACCACTCAGACACTCCCAATCTTGGTAGGTGCATATGTTACCATTTTTATGTAAAATTCTAGCCGGTAAGGAAATATATGGACACGACTAATGACACCCACCGTAACCAAAGTTCGTACATAACTCTCATTTCCTTGAAAATTTATTTTATGCTCCTGTTGCTTGACAATCTTATTTCTCACCAATGTGAAATGGGGACACACATATACTATTTCTGCTATGTCTCCCATAAAACTCCTAGCTCATGAAGTCACACAATTTCTGTAGAATATTATTAATCATCGCTACATACTTTCGCCCATCTACACTGCGACAACTTATGAATAAGTAAACGGACCGAGATGGCATAGCGCTATACATAAAAATTATTTTCATTCATTAATATTCATTAACGCTTTTAGTTTGGCCCGAAAGTACATTGAAAAAGGTACGTGGCCATTCAGATCGTCTAATATCCTTCCCCCCCATTGCCCATATTTTGTGTACTACACACATAAAACGTTGTGTATAACGCCATTTACCAGGAACTCAGTTTCCCGAATTCGAAATGGGAAAATACACGTGAAACGTTATTCATATTGAAAAACATTGACCTCGACCCAGTTAATGCATTAATTTTGATTTAGGGCCATTATCTTGACTATATCTCAGCCCATTTCGGATATCAATCCTTGAGTAGTATTTAGAGACCGTTTCCATATCTATATAATACGTTACGTGTAGGTGTAACGGGTTTTTCTTCCGTTTTATATGCCCATTCACTTCTTCCGAGAGTGGTAGAAACGAACATGTAAGGGATAAGTAAGTACTTAACAGACAAAACAGGTAACGTCATTATTATCTGCACTGTGCTTATGAATACACATACTTGTCTTGTGGAGTGGAGAACAAAACGAACGAAAATTTCTTAACGTTTTAATAGTAGCCGCAATGGACGGAAAACCGGTTTTTGAGGTTATTCGAATTACTTTCCGTCAGCTGAAAACAATTGAAGTAATAGATTTCATCATATCAATCTTAAAATTTTTAATGTCAGCAGAAGTAGCAGACTCGATAATAATAGACGAGATATGCTTGCTCTCTGTGAAAGTAGTCGAAACATCAGTGCTTCATCTCATCAGCTAGGCTTAATCACCTAATTAGAACCAAACATTACTAATCGAGGCATTTCGTTATTCCATTTACATAGTTACACACTCAATTAAATCCCAAAATAAGGTTCAGATAAGTACTGAAATATCTGGAGGAGATATTCATAGTTTTTAAACAGAATCGCAGGTATGCTTCAAGGCTATGATCATTGCCATTATATAGGTCGGTGACATTGTCGAATGACATTGTAGTCATTCATAAAGGTATGAACTTTTTGTATGAAAAGCCTCGTGTGAGTCTGTCATATTGCTAAAAGAAGAGGTGTGTGACTCACCCATACATCAATATTATGGGCTTGACCTCTTAAAGAATTTAAGTAGAAGGATATGCATGCCCATGAATGATAAATTGGATCACATTTACAGGCAGCATACCACTAAGAAAACCAACGTTGCTTTATAGCCTGCAAGCGTATCTCTATGCGTTCATTAAATCTTTTGCTTGTTGTTGAAATCATTGACTAGTCTTTGATAGAAAATCTAGTACTACAATTGTTCACTTTGCTTGTCCCGCTTGTTCCTTTTTTATTGACTCTGTAAACGCGGACTTTCTATCTTACGGCTGTTGATTGATTTTACATTGCTGATAAATTAGACTAAAACGTTAAAAAGCTAATGATAAATCGTTTGTCATGATATTAGGCAACCAAAAAGCGCGTCGGGCTTGTAGAACATAGGCGCCAATATAGGTACTAGAAGTACAATACGAAAGGCACATCGGGTGTTGCCCAGTACGGGCTGTTCGGGCTTTGATATCAAATCTAGTGCCGTTTGAAAAGATTCTAGAAAGATTCTATGTATTTCGATCAAGTTCAGATCGAAAAAGCGATTTAAATTCAAAGCACACGTCCAAGTTCCATTAAAAACTCACCTTTTAAAATCCTTTCAGTATTATATCATCAATTGAAGATATTCTTTTCCGTTGAAATTAAAACTTAAAGCGTTACACCTACCTTGCGAATTCGATAGGCGGAGGACCGACATCATTTTTATTAAACAATGATTTATTGCTTTCGTACATTGCGTCCGACAAATGAAAGTAAAACGACAGAAGGGGGATTGAAATATACAAAATATGTTTTGGTTCGGAAAACCTTTACAGCTTTGGGGCATAATTTCTAACTGAAAAAAAAAACCCTCTTAATACATGTGTGTATATGTGTTTGATGTTCTCGATGTATGTCTGAAGTGGTCTGAGTTTAATGCCGTTTTTATATACATGGGTCGTAAGTCGAAACAAACGCTTATATCTCCTACCTACCAACCAACATTTATCTGTGTAAATAGGAAATTATGTTATACGTTCCTAGGTACGAAAGTGGTTGTAGATATACATCGCCCCAGAATCCACCGACACACATAATAGTACTTCTAACGTAAGCCATATGGATCATGGCTACGAGAAAAAAGCGTGTGTGTGTGGAAAACCTGTAGGTGGCTTTTTCATTTTGAAGTGGTAGAGTATACCATATCATCTATACCTAGTGGATGTTGTTGTTTTCATTGCAAAAGAAGGGTTTAATTACTTACAAGCAGCAGACTTTTCCTCTTCATATATGTATGAATGTCGAGTTTGTTTGTTCAATGCCATGTTTTCTCTAAATAAATTCTTCTTTTTTTTGTAATTAAGTCGTCTCTGCAGGCGGTTTGTGTTACCGGAGATAACGAGATCGTTAAAAACTAAACTGTGTTATCGATTCGGTTGTGTGTTTATTGCATGATGGTGAGAAACATATAAATTATAAATCTGGAAGCTTTGATTTTTGTTTCGGCACTTGAAAATAATGGTCTCGTTCGTGTAAAGTGTTTTTAAGGTATACGTGAAAATTTTAGTTTTAGTTTGAGCTTTCGAGTTCGATGGATGCACAAAAGATCTTTCATGTCTCGAATTTCGTAACTGACTAAAGAGTTAAATTTTCCAAATATTTTTTTCTCATTTGGGAAGCGACCAATACAATTTTCGTAATCGGTGGAACTATTGTAATGGTGGCATGATTGCGAAAGAAAGAAACTTATGGTCACATGTCCAAAATTTTAAATTTTTAGATGGATACCATTCTGATACAACCTGATTTCAGTGTTTTAGTCTTTGTTCTGGTATCATTAAACTGCACAATAGCTTCGTTCATAGCATTTGTAGCAACGACAAAAATGAATGACGAGCTCTGGTCAATGTTGTTTTATATAGGTCTAGTCTAAGGAATGATGAGTTAATAAATTTAATAAAAAACAAGAAATTTTTTGATAAAGCTAGCTGAATGAAGTAAAAGATTTTATATCAAATACAATGCAGTATTTTGAACTAGAAAAAGTAACAGATTCTTGAAACGCATATTAAGACCGTAGGTCCACTGAAAAATCTTTAGTTGAACTTAAGTTTCTTATGCAATTACGGCAAATTAGTTAAATTTAGCAGCCAGGGTGTGACCAGGGTGTGACATTATTCACACATATTTTTTGTTGAAGTGTCTTGGTGGTGATGACAACCGAAGAACCCTTCACATCACGTAGAACATCCTTTGAGCGATCCTTTATTTAGTGCACGAATCAATTTATCCGTCGAATGGAATCTTGAGATCCGGCTACAGAATCAAAAAATCTACAAGTAACGGATGTCTGTATTTTAGTCAGTTACACCAAATGTCAAACATGATCTTACGTCAATGTGGACGTAGTGTCTGGTACGTTAATTCTCAATAATTATCAACTTGGAACTTAGCGCTTTTCCTTTTCTCTAGAACCAGAAATTCAGAGACCTGATCCTTACAATGTGGAAACAGGATGACCACTTCTTATACTAGTCTTACCTCGTCACTCTGCCCCTCCTAAGAGCTGTCTCCAAAGAAGATTAGATATCAGCAACAGCAACAGTATGCCAAATTGAAAATTAGAGTCCGAAAGGTTGTTTGGTCGACTTTACCGATCACATTCAACCTCGACTCGAATTTTCGTCGTTTAAATAAACTTACTGTTTTGCACACGTAAAAACTCCACATTCGTAATTAAGCTGTTCTTCTTGGTGTAACTTGGTATTTCTCTCATTGGCCATTTGAAATAACATTGGAGATGAGAAAAATAAGAGAAACGGAAAGAGTAACAGCAGTAAAGTTTGTATGCAAATGTGGGATTTTTTACGTGGGCAAAGCAGTATAAATAAAGTTTTGCATTAGGATATATAATGAGGCTTTCTGTTGCTCAGGTTAGCAATCTTTATTGTTATAAAATGAGATCTGAATACATGTGTTCTATAAAGAGCTTTTTAACTTTTAACCAAAAACAAATTGACTTACCTTTACTGCAGATTACCTATTAATATGGAAATACACCCCTCTGTACCACGTTATCATCGATCGTTAAAATTAACCTCAAAAATAAAACAATTTTCGAATTTATAATTTAGTAACTTGTGAATTTTTATTTTATCCTTTTGTTTCACCATATTGAGAGTAGGTATTCATATATATAGAAATATTGAAACAGATATGTCAATTAATAATAAAAAATAAAAACAAAACTTTTTTTTTGATTCTCTGACATTTTACACAAATACATCGGAGCGCTATATTATTCATTCTAGAGATACAAATATTTTTCCGGACGAAAATTCATGATGCCTAAAAAACCGGGTTCGATTGAAATATTTTTTTTTATATTTTAAGTGCTCGATGTCATACAAAAAATGCTATTTTTTTAATTGAAATTTTCAATTAAGGGGAATTTTTTTTCAATTTTTTCATTTATTTATTTACGCTTTACCTTTAACCATCAATAAATAGACGGAGTACCAATATTTTATTGTACAAATAACTAGTTTTCTGTTTTTCTGTTACACAATTTCATTGTTAAACTTATCAAATATTTTTGTTTTTCATTTCTTTTTCATTTAATCTGTTTCTTTTACTTTTTTTTTAAATAATGCCAACATGCGCCGTCATGGTTTTTTTTTAGAAAAATGGCACTACTTTCTCTTTCTGTAATGGCAACGTTTAGTCAACTTCTTAACGATTAATACATAACTATTTACAATATAAATTTCATTTATTCTTAATTTTTCTCATTAAATAAATTGTTGAGGAAGGAATTCGTTTTTCTTATGCGACAATATTTATGTATACCACGACAGATTCAATAAAAAATTAAACTTTCCATCTGTGGTCAATATAAATACATCGTCTGGGTGTTGAACTGTTATTCAACGTCTACCGTGTATCTACAGTTTCAGTTTTGCATTAGCTTATAATTTCTGTTTTGAGAGAGATTCGTTTTATTAAATCCTGCCAAAATCGGATGAATGAGAGAACCGAATTTTAGTACACTTAAGGGGTCATTCATAAATGACGTCCACTACTTTTCGTCAGTTTTAGACCCCCCCCTCCCCCCTCGTCACGCAAAAGTGGTCAAATTTGACCCAATTTTGTATGGAGTGTCCGAAATCGTAGACCCCCCCTCCCCCCTCAGTATCGGACGTCATTTATGAATGACCCCTAATAAGTATTGAGTCGCCAAATATTGGTACCGTACTTGACTAAACCGAGTATCTCAATAAGTAGTAGATCGAAAAGTACTGATGGAGGATAAATCTATTTCTCAGATTAGGTTGGACCTGTTTTAGTTCGTGAGGTTCATGAAGTTATTTGACTCTTTTTCTTTATAGTTTAGGGTCTCCTGAACTCAATCTTGTAGAATCAGAACAGACCTGACGTGAAAAGATTCAGGTTTTCAATTTCATGTTTCAGACCTGTTCTGACCATTTTCTGTATCCACAAGCTACAGTACTTTTTCGAATCTCAAATAGAGATTTAAAGTTGGTAAGTGAACTTTTCAGAAAGACTCATTGATCTGTTATCGACATTACTGACAAATACAACCGACCACCTCCGGTTGATGTGGATTTATATAGTGAAAAATATGTTAAAACAAATGAAGTAACAGATTTCGTTGCAAGACACTATAGGCTGTAACTATGAACTAAAGAAATAACAGATTCAGTTATTACAAGACAGGCGATTCTATTGATGACAAAATAAGCCAAAAATTTTTTTTCCATCATTCGAGGTCATAGAAATAACTAGCTCGATCCGAATTTGGCGGACTGTCGAATAAAATCTCTTTGTGGGGTTTTTGATTTTCATTAACACATGGATTACTTGACACAATTTTATCAACTGGGTAAACAACACTGAAGGTATGTTATGACTAATTTCACTCGAGTTAAGACAATTTGCTCAGACATGGTGGTTGATTCGTATAACAGTTGGAAACATTGCACGGTTATAACTAATTACTGAACCTGACAAATATTAATTTCATCTGTTATCAACAACGACTACACATATAAACGGTGAGTTTTGACTAATATGTTCGTTTAAACGCGAGCAGTAAATGTTATGATAAGAGCAATGAAGTAGAAGATTTCGCATCAATGTCTTCAAAATTGTCGAAGACGTTATAGACTTGATAATTATACTGTTGTTTGCTTGCCGTTCTGTGATAGAATGATAAACAAAAGAATGCATGTTATCCAGAAAAACCACCAATTTAAATCAGTGCCCTAAATTCTACTGCCTCATAAATAATCACCGCTTTCACTGTAGCGTTGCTCCTAGCATAATAGCATAACATAGACAATATGGTGCGGTCTGATGAAATCAAAATAGTGCTATGCTTTCAGTTTATTTGTGAACCAACTTCAGTGTTTTAGTTTAATATTTAGCATGTCATTGCCACACCATCTCTTCTCTTATAGGGCATCAGTTGCACGTTTTTTAAAAATCTATCCTTGTACGGCTGACTCTTCTTGATAATTTACCGTCGCAAAATTTTCTTGTTTTCCAAAGTTAGTGACGACGACCCTCAACACTTTTACATCGTCGGCTTGCCTCTATGAAGCCGATCCAATTACTTTCTTAACGTTTTAGCACCCATTTACGTTTCAGATTTTATGTCTTTTCTCTCTCTATTTCTCAGATTGATTATAGTCTCACCATTTCCCATTACTACTGCTTTGCACACGTAAAAAATAGGAGCAATTCGCTTACTGGAACCCGTTAGGTAACTTGAATAGTCTAATCTAAATGTACATCGAAATGCTGAATTGAGATTGGCTGCACAATTTTTATTTGGGATTATTGTACATCGACGGTGTATTTACAGGACACGGTACACAAAGGGTTCTTGATTATTTTTTTCTCTACTCAAAGATGTTTTAGATCCTTGCTTTCGGTGAGCGCCTGTCGAATTTCATTGCATCAAATACCGTACGCAATCTCAAACTATTAATCGCCGAAAATGTGCTCAGTATTTCGTTTGGTTAAAATTTTTAATTCGAAACTTTGTCTCTCAAACAAACAAAAAAACCTCCCGTCCGGCTTTACTGTAATTATCAGTGAAAATCCATTCTCGGTGCATCGATGGCCGAATGGAGTGTTACGGTGACACCACGATTAAGACTAACAGCCGGATAAAAAACACCATATAAATCACGAAAAGCCACCGATCCTTGTGGCATTTCATTTACCAGAAAGCTCAGTGTGTGCCTCTCCAAATTCAACAGTATTCCGATTGTGCTACCAGACGTTATGCCACCCTCGACTCGTCGTTCATGCACCGAATTATGTTGAAACCATGAACGCTGCCGGTCTATGTACATTGCGAACGCTTTATCGTCTTTGCCTGGTGGTGGGATGGGCGAAAAACGGGAAAAAAAATGCGAAATAAATGAAAAGAATTTTTTGTTGTTCTGTTGCTGTTGTTGTTGTAACAAAAGCAAGTTGAAAATATGATTTATTATCATCACAATATAGCTTTCGGTGTGTTCAAGGCGATATTACGGATATAGTCCAGTGAAAATGATGTTTTACGTTGATAAATTTAATGATTTTGATTCATTGAAAGTGCACGGCGATAGTGCACGTAACGATGATGGCTATTTTCTGAAACCAATAAAACGAAGACCGTACATGTACGGAATAGTGGGACGGGGGACACGTTCAAAGGCTCTCTCCGTACAATGCAATTTACATTTAAATGGAAAAGTTCAGGTTTAATTTTCATACAATTGTCTTATCGGTATCCGGTCGTTGTGCTACTTGAATGAAGTGTATAAACAACCAACGACGACGGACATTATTATCTTTAGTGCAAATTCAATAAAGACGAAACTTTATAGAGCACGTAGGAGATGCACTTGAACGTTATGCCAGAGTTTACGTCTTGTATTTTAGCACGAGCTTTAGCGTCACTAAATTACAGCATACATAATGCGGATCTTCAAAGGTTTCGTACACTTTTTTGCTCCATGTTAAGCTTAATCTCATGAAAAAGCTCCGGAAATTAATTTCCCTCATTCCACGCATCATGGAAAAAAGATCCATTCTCTCACAACAGATTTTTCACCCGAATCAATCGTTTAATTTCCTCTTAATTTACTGAACTTGTCTACGGCCGCCATACACCTCCACAGTATTTAATGAAGTTTCTGTCTCCCGCACATATTTTCACTGAACAATACCTACTGGTGTGTGCATCAAAACAGAAAAAAACAAAAACAAAATTTCTTACCCAACATTTTATCTCTAGCCACGTCAATTCGTGCCACCCCAAATGCCGGATCAGTATCAGCCGTATATTTATCGATTGTAAATTCCCAGTAGTGAATGCCACGGGAAAAACCAACTGAGCCCAATGCAACACGATGTTCCCATCCGTCAACTGACACCGTTGAATTGTCATTTGTAAAGATTAGACCCGAACCAAGACCGTCACTTAATTGCGGGTCAAATGTGAACCAAGCAACTGGAAAATGGGTAAAGAGCAAAAATTGTAAAAAAAAAGAAACCGACAACAACGGATAATGGGAAAGATTTATATCATCAGCATATAAATAAGGCTGGCTTGTCTCGGTCTCGGGTTTGTTGTTGGGGTTTTTTGCAGGGACTTTTTTTGAGAAAACATTTTTCAGAATTTTCCTGTCGTTTCCAAAATTCCAGCTAGTTTTACTAGATTTTCACAAACATTTTTCTTAATTTTCACGAAAATATTTTTTGGGAAAATTTGGGAAAATGTAGGAAAAATTACGAAAAATCTGGAAAATTGATGAAAAAATGGAAAAACATTTTTCCAAAAATAGTCCCTGGGTTTTTGTCTATTTTGTTTTTTTTTGTTCCTTTCTTTCTTTCGTGTTTCGTTTCTCTCCGCTTCCATTCACTAGTCGAATACATGTCATGGCGATGTGTACATTTCGCATTTGGCTCGCTGATATTTGTATACACAAGGACTCATATTCAGGGAATTTTATAGTTATAAGTAAAATTAGATTAGGTCTGCTTTTGTCAGGACAATTTAATGGAAAAGTTCCATTTGTTCGAGAGCAAAAAAATGCTTGGATACGTCGTTAGCTTGACTATCGGAATAATGAAATCATTATGTAGCTAAACCACAGTGCCATTCCAGCAAGAAATTAATAAAAAGATTTCCCTTTGCTGGCAGATCTTCGCCGCAGTTGGGTGGGGTTTATATCAACCATTAAGCAAATCAAAGAAAATTACCTTCAGCTGTTTGCAGGCCAATTAATTCCGAATATTCACCTTCGCCCGTACTGTTGAATGCCTTTACACGCGCATTGTACATGGAATTAAAATGCAGTCCGTCGACGGTGCATATTGTTTCCTTTCCGCAATAGACTTCCTGCGAAATGTTTAATGAAATACCATTTTAATGAGATTTTGCCTTTTAATTGTGTTACATAAACTATGTTGTCAAGACGAAGTTGCATCGTTTCTATGGAAGACAACGTATTCCGTTCCACTTCTTTAACAATTAAAATCCCCGATTGCATTCACGTATACATACATGCACGTACACTCCCATATCATTGGCAAATAAAATTTACTTTATTACAACATTTTATGTTCATTAAAAGCGCAAAAGTTTCGCTCTAATAACAGAACGCAGACATGATTCCACTTCGCGTTTAATGTTTAGTTAAGCATTTTCGGTTGTAAGTGGCACTTTACTTTTGTAATTAAACACAAGCTACTTACCCGAAATTCACCACCACTACCGTCGTCCAATTCGAGAACGTAGCCTTCGATAAATGAATGGCTCGGTGCTTGCCAAGCAACTGTAACCGAATTATTTTCAGCCGAACAATCTTCGGGAATCATGCTTGGTGCTAGTGGAGCTGTAAAACGATTTAGTTTTGAAATGTGGGTTTTTATTGAATTATAGTTCACAGCGGGGTAAAATTAGTTTCGAGAAGCTTTCCTTACTTTCCTTTAATTTTCTACCGAGTTTCTGATATATCTCCTTAATTTCGTCTGACTTTTTTACAGTAAAATGTGAAGAAATTTGTAAAGGCAGGAACCAAGGCAACTATTGGGCCGAAGAGAAATTTTGCGTTGCTCAGTGCGACACTATGCTGCGTTTTCCATTGCTACAACTCGGATTACAATAGAAAATTGTCGCTCTTAGCAGCAACGCTCTAGTGTTTTGGCCTAAGGTCTTTAAGTTACTGGCAAACATATTGTCGGTCTCACGACACGAAGGCGCATTCGATAAAATTCCATTGCGTTTTAAAGTCTACCTCCACTTGTCGTAAGATGACGATACGAAAAGACTCGTTGACTCTTGAAAATTTGTGAAGGAAAAAGATTTTCTATCAAACACGAAACGTTACCCTGAGAATATCAGTCATATGTTATCTTAGACAAAAATAGCACTTTTTGCACACACAAAAAATAATCAACAATCGGATTTAATTCACCTCAAGTTTCGCTTTGTGTAACAAGCAAGTGAGAAATGCAAGCAGCTAAATTTTAACTGCCACCGCGATAGGAGACAATACGTCATTATACATAGAAATAATCGATACCGACTAATACTCTTTTATCTAGTAGGAAAATGTATATTGAACAAATCAAGTGAAAGATTTCGTATCAAACACTAAACGACTTATAACATAAGATTTCCTTAATCAAAAGAAGTAGTAGATTCGTGACTTGCAGAACGATTCAAAATAAAAAACCTAAAACTTGTCGCAGCAAAGTTTTATCCATAATCACTCATCTCACCTGCAGGAATTCGTTCTTCTCCATCTCTTGCAGCTGCATTCCCAAAATTAAGTTTCGAAAATTAATTTTTATTTTTCTTTTATTCAAATTCTTTGCGATAATCACACCACAATTATCCTCCAAATTCTTTTCATATCAACCAAAATGTGTTTCATGCACACGCATACCCTCACTTAAAATGTTAAATTCGATAAAAAAAAGGCCATTTATTTGGAACGATAAGAATAATATCGAAAGAACGAAAAAGAAATGATGGAAATAAATAATGGGACATAACGAGAAACATGCATTGGCTATTGAACTTGACGTTTTATGTGTTTGTTTTACTTACGTTTCATCTGAATGAAATTAAGATTGTCAACAGCACGAACGACAGGTGCATCGTCAAGTGTTAGATCAACGATCGGTGATACGCGTGGCGCTGCATTTGTCACTTCTTGGTGCCATGTCATGTCGGTGTTAGCGACGCGATTTATAAGCATTGATCCCACCTAATCGTAAAAGAAATATAATAAAAACATGAAGTTGATATCTTTTTGAAGAAGAGTCATGAGTAATAGACAATTAGCCCACATAACGATAGACGACATAATAACTTTCTAAGCTCGGAGCCCGCTTGAAACCCGAATCAATGAATCAATCAATGGATCTGTTATGGACAACGACGACAAGATTAAGCCAAAAGTTTAACATTTGCTCACCTATATATGTGAAACAGTTTGATATAACGAATTGAAAGATTTTGTGTCAAAGATGGAAAACTAGATTTAACAACGGAAGTAATAGATTTAATGATTGTTATACGCACGCCATCACCATTTGTAGAAGATATAAATTCTGCTATACCCTCGCCATACTTTTCATACAAAAAGTTAACGAAAAAGAAGGAATAGGCTGTAACAATCAGGTGTAAAACAATCAAAATATTTTCTTGTTATATTGTTCTTACTCGTGGTACTTGTCCTCTACAAAAACCACTAAAAACATTTCTTGTCCACGAGAGGCAGAATAAAAAAAACTTTCAAGTTCATCGTGTTAGAATTCAATTGAAGTAGATTCGTTTGTTGCCGTTTGATCAGCTCTGAGAAAGGACAGCCGAAATTAGAAATTTTACCGAAATTAGAGTATACAAAAGTCACCACGAATGTTTTGATTTGTTTGTGGCGGTTTGAATATCTCTGAGAAAACCAAGCAGTCTATTCAAATTTAGGCAAACTGTTAACTTTTCTCATAAACTGATCAAACAAACTGCCACAAACAAATCCATCTTTTATTGAAAGCTTTTACCCATTTGTGGTGGTTATTGTCGTCCTACATTTTTATTTAAAAAGAAATTTTGTAAGACGATCTCTGCCAAAATACAGTTAAAAAACGCCCAAATGTAGGCTTTTCAACAAAGTATCCTATTAAACTTTTACGCATCTCCATCTCATCAATTTTACATCTAGGAAAACTCATGTAAAACTTTGAATGCCTAAGAAAGTTCGTAATTTCCTCTAAAATTAACCCCAATTCAAATGCAGAGCAAACGGCACACAACACGTCCATCCAGGCTACCACCACCACCACTACCACATACTTTTAATTACTTATCAGCCAAACTAAAACAGAAATATTTCGAAATAATTCAAATAACTCTTTGCAATTTGTTGCTTTTCATGTTTGCAAAGCCACATTATAATAAAAAAATAGACCGCACCGCATTAAATTAATGAAAACGTGTAGCGCATGTAATTTTATTTATGAAAATGTGTGCCTTCGACAAAAAATCCACCGCAATTTTCTTTCGCTAAAATTTTATCTCGAAAATCCACTTCAAAATGCAACTGGAAAAACAGGCCGCAAGCACCACCACCACTACTCATACCCCTCGACTGTGTTGAAATAAATATATCGAAATTCATGTTTATCCTAAAAATATTATTATGAATTTTGCACAAAAACGATAATAATTTCCATATCACGCACATATCATGCACGTGGAACAGCATGGTATATTATATCAAACATTCCTGCATGTTCGGGATATGATGTTTTAATATTATAAAATTTTCGGTTCGGGGTGGTGTATGTGTACATACCAGCAAAACATTGAAAATACATTTCCACAAAATGCTGTTTTTCCCACATTAGTAACGTTTGGATAATTCACAATTGGTGTGCATTTTTATGGATGTCGGAATATGGGGTTAGATTTTCGGTTTAGAGCGAGAGGTGATTTACAAAGCAAAACCAAAATCCTATCAAAGTGTTATCGTTGTTTTGTGTGGACTCAAATTATTAATTCGGTTGTTCCGATTATATTCAACCGTTTCAGCTAACCCATAAATTGGTTTTCAATTGCAAATTCGGAATGAAAACTTTCGTCGAAAATTATTTACGGGATGGGGCGGAAAAAATGTTGAACGATCAGCATGTTAATTCTTTTTTACGTTGTTTACCTGTAAAAATGCTGCGCTATCAGTCTCTTTCAGTGCTTCGATACAGAATTGTATTAGGCCGGTAGTTTGTTGCAATTTGCCGGTACAACTTGTTTGCTGTTCCTGTTGGAAGAAAGAATAAATTTCGTTCAAAAAATTATTTTTTTTTGCATATTTTTCATCAAAAATAATTTTCTCTTTTCGCAATTTCCGTGACGAAATAAACCAGAAAATTGAACTTACTCTTAATATCCTAATTTTGGTATCTTTATCCTGTCGTATCGCCTCCAGCAAATACTCCCTCCGATTATGTATGGCTTGGATTAAGGCTTCGCATTGTGTGGTCACCAGCCTTTCAAATTCCTGGCATGAATCCTGCCACGAAAATATGATCGAAATATGAAATCGAAAAATTAATGAAAGTCTCTGCGCTGTATATACGTGTTATATTGGTGGTGTTTTATGGTTATTATGGTTATGGCAGTATATAAAATCGGCTTGAGACATCGGAAACTAAATATTTAGCCGGCAGTGATGAGATATAATTTGTGTGGGGATCGATAAATGGACGAAAGAGGCATATAACATTTAATTTGCAAAAGTTTAAATGAAAAAAAAAAATTCTTAAAGAAAATGTAAATTAGGAAATTGGAATTTTTCCGCTTATTTTTCTTTTTGTTCTTCGCTCTGACGGCTTTGATAGACACGACAAAAAAAAGCCTATCCTAAACTTACAAACAACGTATTAAATTCGCTTCAGCCTTTTATCATCGCTGAATGCTTCCGTCGTAAATTTATTAATCGGTCTTCTATATACACCGGGTAGATAGAGAACGAGAAGAAAAAACTGGCTTGATGAATAGACGTTAGGGAATGTGTATTTTATACACATTGGAAAAGCGGAGAATGATATTCGGAAAATTCTTTTTTAAATCAAATTTTATTTTAAATATTCATTGAATGTGTAACGGAAGAAAATTATTGAGCACATCGTAGCGTAACTGAAAATGAAAAATTGATTTGAAAATAAAGTGAATATTAGATGCGAAAAAAACGGGTGCTGGATGGATATACATAATAAAAATATGAAGTTTGTGTATAGCGTACGGCGTAGTTTTATTAAATATCACAGGATATTGTGGAAGGAGGCGTAGGAGGGGATATTGCGAGTGAATAACAAGGGAAAATATGATAAATGAGTAGTGAACATTTTATATGTTTATAAAGTAGTGTCTAATGATGTTTACTTTTCAAAACGAATATAATTTGAATGGAAATTTATTCCCCGACGTTTTTTTTCCGTATTTTTCGTTGAAAATGATCAATATGGAAATTTTGCTATATTTTTCCGTGACGATGAAACTTTGTCGGTTAAATTTCAAAATTTGCATTCATCAGTCGAATTTGAGGTAAGTTATATATTTTTCCAACAACTTTTCAGAAACCCAATCAGGAAACTACGAATCATTTTGTAAACTTTTACAATAGTTTGACAACATCGACTCATTTGTTGTACATATATGTTGTACTTTCCGGGGGCGAAATTTATTGCAATTCAATTACAGTTCGATAATAGTTATTCAGGGTAAGAAGTTTGGATATGGGTGGAGAGATGTGAAAATAATGAGCTTGTCAGTTCAAATGTTCTTGTAACAAATTAACCGACATTAACAGGCTTTATAGAGTACGAAAGGATCTGTAAGCCAAGAATAAATTTTTTGCAAAACAAAAAACCGCAATCTACATTGAGAGATTCAATCGCAAGGCAATGGGTTTTGAACAAAGTTCATATGAGAATTAGGGACCACTGTGCTGTGGGACTATTTTGAAATCGGTTTCGCAAACATTCAAGGACTATTTTTTTCCTAAATTTTCCTGTTTCCCTTACAATTTTCCATATTTTCGGAGGGGGATCGCATATAGTTTCACCAAAAAAAATAGTTTCAGAAAAATGTCTTTCCAGATATAGTCGCTGCAAATATTTCTTCAAATTTCTCAAAGAAGGGTTTTCCCTTTTTAATGATTTCTCAAAAATAGTCCCTGGAGGTCATACAGGTCCTAGCTTCTAAGTTTTGCTACTCACCAATACTTTAATAAATTTGTTCAATAAAACTACTTACCGTGACTTTGTCGCTCATACCCTTCAGTCTTTGTATAAATTCTGTTGTTGAACGGGCCTTTTCCGATAGTTGTTGAAGATTATGCGAAAGTTCCGTCTGTAAACAATGAGAAAAGGAATCGAATTAGCGATTTGATGGTCCAAATAATTATAATTTAATTTCAGAAACAAACAAAGAAAGAAATGTTGAATTTATAGATCTATTACTTCATATGTTAAAAGTTAAGCTTGACAGAAAATCTTCTACTTCATTAGTTTGAACATTGGATTTTCTGTCGTATTCATCAATAACATTTCAGCGTATCTAAAATTCGTTTATTAAATTATTGAACCTTTTATCAATGTGACCGAACCCACTTTAGATTTCATTGAAAATCCATAAATCTCTCTTCCTTTTTTCTCTGTGCTATAAACCTGTTCGAGAACTTCAACATTGTTTTAGAGTTAAGTTCCGCCAAATCCATATCCGGACACATAAAAACCTAATGCGTCAAAATCCCGAGTTACAAAATCAGGATGAAAACACCGAATTTTGTATCTTCCGGAATTTGATCTGTGATCTGTGCCCGCTTATTTCTAATTTGCCTGTAGCGCTACCACGATTTTTTTTATAATGAAACTTAACAGGACAAAAGGTCTACACTTAACAAAATTACTGAAGTATCACCTTTTCGTTCAGATTCTACATAATTTCTAGATCCACAAATTTGACAGTCTTGATATTGAATGGTTTTTTGGTTTTTATCCTATATAGTAAACTGGTCGTTATACGTGTGCGACAAGAATTTCGACTGGGAAAAAATGCAAAAATGTTATTCAATATAACTGCTGTCAGAGTCTGTGGTAAAGTGATAATTCCTAATTTTTCATAATTGTATACGACAACAGTTATCTTAATATTTTTTAATAGCCACCGCCAGTTGTATTACAGGCAGCCATACATATAAGTCATTTTTTTAATTTTCCTTTTTTATCTGCATATTTACTATTATACTTCAGAGATATTACCCTTACCCTGGCATGCATTGTACCGCACTTGAACACGAATTAAACCATCAGATAACAAACCGCAATCATCCGTTATGTTCAAAGATATAAAATTCTATTTTTGAGCATTAAATTTCTCGCAAATATGAAACCACAAGACATGAAAGCATCTTGCACAGAATTTTATGGAAACTTTTTCTTTCGAAATATCAGCGAATATACGACATGAGATAAGTCTACCTTTCAGTCAAACAGACAATTTTTAGATGAACTTTGAGAGTTACACAATTTTTTTTTTGTGATATGTTTAACAAAAAAAATTCAACGTTCCTGAAAACCGTCTCCACGTAACATTTCGTTTTACGGCGTCTTGTGTTTATTTTTATTATAATATTTTGTGGTTTTTGCGTTTCATATAGCACTATACGTTCACATAATATTCTTAGTCGGGTTTTGACTGAAAACATACACCGGAGAACATCTTATATTTACATATATACTAGTTCGTAAACCATTTATAACCGTAGACCTTAACCTTATGTAAATTGTATATGTACTCTGTGGCATGACATTCTCTGTGTCGTGTAAAATAGAACTTAGTTTGTATCTGTCGAGTTGGTTTTTTATCAGCTTTATCAAGGTTTTGTATGAATATTAGAAGGAGAAAAAACGCGTAATATTAACATGGAAAATGCCATTGAAAAAGAAAATTAACTTACGACAATTTAATGCCATTAAATATGTAAAGTACCATAAAGAAAAGATTGTGATTTCCTTCCATAATTTTTCGTATTTTTATTTATTCCCTTGACTGAAAGTCATGGTCGTACGACAGAAATACCCGGAACGATAAGCTCATTATAATGTATTGAAAATTTTCTACATATTTGTAATAGTAGATTACAGAAGATTTTCTGCAATTGTTTAATAGACATGCATACAATGTTTGCAGCATATGAGCCGAAGGCGAACGACAATTCTAGATCTCATCTCAGAAAAAAAAAATTGAGCAGCGAGCTGGTAGTAATTATATCCACGTTATACGTTTTGTGGAGTGAAAGAGGACTAAGAGCGCTCACCCCTTAGCAAATTTTTAGCCTACATTTGTGCGCAAAAATATTCATTTTTTGATTATTTCTCTAAACCAAAATCTTTTTTTGAAAAAGTAAAACCATTAAAGCCTGCAAAAATGTGTTACTTTTAACGGAAAAATTGGTTTGTGGTTGACGACTTATCCCACTTGGAGGAACATTTGCAAAATGTGTAAAATACACATTTTGAAAAGGTTTCTCCAAGTGGATACGGTTATGACTCACAAACCAAATTTTCCTGTAAAAGTAACATATTTTTGCATGCTTTAATGGTTTTACTTTTTCAGAAAAATATTTTGGTTCGGAGAAATCATCAAAAAACGAATATTTTTGCGCACAAATGTAGGCTAAAAATTTTCCAAGGGGTGAGCGCTCTTAAGTACGAGATACGAACTCAACCGATGGATCACATTGGAGTAACGATATAAGAGGTATCTTAGAAATAATTTCTTCCTTGCGTCACGATCTGGAGGCGTGTTGTGGATTAAAAAATGCCAAGAATATCAAAGAATGAATGATGCATATGAGAGTAACCAGAGTGCGATATTGAGTGTTTTTTCTCATTTTTAAGCAGTTTGAGAACTCAAAAATATCACAAATTATTCCGGTTGAGCCCCCATGTACAAACAAGGGCCTATTTTAGAGGATTCAAATTCCGAATGGAACAAACGAAAATCACGGTCCGTTTTCTTGTAAAAAATAGAAAATCTATTGAAAAAAAAAGATCCGTCAAGGGGCCTGACCCACCCAAATTGGAGGTTCATCGTTTCTGTTCATACAATAAATTATTATACTCCCCATTAGCGTGTAATTACTGCTATGCGCGCTCTAAGAACATATTATTCAACGATTATTTTTATGAATTTTTTTTCTTCTTCATTCAAAACTTCTTTTTCATTCCATTCCCAAGTTTAACTTTCTTAATTACAAAAACTTATATTTGAATTGCCTTGGTGGATCAATTTGCTCAATGTAATTTAATGTTTCATTTTCATTCAATGATTTTCTTTTGTACAAAAACCGAGAAAGCAAACTGTTTATATTGTGTTAGCTTATATACATATCGAAAACCATTATTCCAATTATGGATTCGGTTTTCTGTTCCATCTTTTTATCTTTCAGTTTTTTTTTTACTCGTCCAGACTTTATAAAATTAATCATTTTTGTCATTTTACTATAGAACTTCATCGATGCGTATAATTAGCATGTTTATTAATCATTTTTGTTTTATTCATGCGATGAAATTAAAATGAAAATCCAAAGTTACCAACTTTAATTGCGGTCATATTTCACCGTATTTATTGATAAATATATGAATGGTTGGGGTGGGGCACTTGGTAGATATGGAATCGCAAAAAGAAACGCAAATTACATTGAGAACGGTGTAGGCTTATTACAATTGTATATTCTGTTTCAGACTCACATTTTCCGGTTGTTTTTTTGTATTGACGTTCCTGCTTGGAAATTCACCCGAGTACGTAACTAATTTGACGACGACGAGCAATTACTTTCGTTTTACGATCACACAGATATACCGATATGGTGAGGCTTATGAGCCCACTTACAATGCGCTTGAAACATGGATAATTGACGTAGATTTGAAATATTTTTACGATGCACCATAAAACGGAGCAACATTGTTCGGGAGAATTGAATTTTATACTGGAAATGTTGGCCATTAATTTATGGAATTGAAGAGAAATAATTGAAACTGACAATGTTGTCGAGAATGAGTTTTTTTTTCGTTGAAATTCAATAAGTGTTCGTCAAATTTTGATAGATTGTTGCGGTTCCATACTTACACTGCAGGTAAAAGACTAAATATTTTCATTGTTCAATATTTTCATTCCAAAAAAATCCAATTTCTCAATTATCAAGCGGAAGACAGAGAGTGAAGGTGATCCATGAAACATTCAAAAAAATTACAATTCGTAAAACACAGTCGTCGACTTTGAACTATGTGCCCTATTTCGTTTAGTTGTATTTTACTCACCAAAACAGCTTTACGTCAAGTAAAGACAATGTGCAACAACTTTTGTTTGAATGTGTCGATCAGCTGAAAACCATCTGAAACAAAATGCGTCGCGTATTTCAAAGCGCAGATTTTACGCGCTATATAGCGCCAAACTAATGTTTAAACAAATGAAGTACAAGATTTTCTGTTAAATGCTAGGTGATACGTTAAACAGATGAAGTAGAAGATTTGATAATTTTTGATTATATGCCGTGATACGCTTGCCGATTGTGAAACGTTAACAAAAAAAACTTTCTACGGTTTCACCCAGTGCAAGTGTAACAGTAATCTTAATAACTTGGAAGCATAAGATGAGTTTCTTGGTCAACACATAAAGTATTCAAGCCTTCGCTGATCGAGTCTCAACTGACATCTATGTAGGACGCAATATTAGTAGATTATTCACCCCTGTCCACATGTTTATTAAGACACTTGGGGAGTTATTGCATGAGCCGTATGCGAACACTGTTGGCATGATATTTCACTTGACATTCTGGCAACAAATGAGTACACTGTTGGCATGATATTTCAATTTATTTCCGAAAAACTAAATTTTATTGAAAATTTAAAATATAAATTCCGATGACATAGACTATCTATCGTCATTTTGTCATAATCTAAATTTAACTAGATCCCTCAACCACCAAACCAATTTCAACATAACGTAAGCCCTCCGCACAGCAGCCATTTATCGGAATGATAATAAATTATTTAGGAAAAAAAAACATTCCCGAACCAAATATATAATTCTCCATATGGCACCGAACGTTATCCAATTTAAAATGCATTTTGTTAAAGTTTAAAACCGATTACGTTTTATAGTTTGTCATAATAAAATTTTTTTAAATAAAATTCGTTCCATCTGTGATTGACAATTAAACTTATTTTATTTATATTACGATTATGTCCAATGATAAAGAGTTCAATGCATAGCCGTATGTAATATATATAATGTAATAATAACGAAGAGATTTGTGTCGTTTTATAGTGTTATGGTCACACATTTTCACTTCTCTTGTGTGCTGTAATTTGTCGTCGTTTTAAAAAAATCATCAAACCAATTTGTAAAGTAATTTATGTTTCATGATTAATACATTTCGTTGAATTCTCGTTTTTTGTCGAAATGAATTTTTAATGCGTCTTTGAGTAGGAAATAAATTTTGGGTCAAATTTTTTTCTCATAAAAACCTTTAGCTACTGGATACAGCAGAGATATGAGATGTAAGTTTTGTAACAAATATGCTCACGATGATTTAATCATATGGCTCATTCCACAGTGATCCACGCTACATTCCCGAATTTTTTTTTCTGGAATTATATAAAATTGTCTCCTAATGACACTGTAGTTCTCAATCTAATATCGACAACGATGACATAAATAAATAATCAATGAACCCTGAGGGAGGTGCGGTAATCATGGTTTGATAGCGAAATGAAACGCATTTCTGTGTAACAAAATAATTTGAGATAAAAAAGTCTTCGCAATTCGATTAATCTTTTCGAAGAAGAATTTCTATTTGAATCAAAAACGTACACTATATTGCACTTACCATACCAATTATTCATTCAAAAATAATCACATTGATTTATTTTCATTTAAGTTCGCAAGAGTACACTGTGCAAACATTACATGGAATTGTTCTATGACTTTTTTGTAAACCATGCTTGTTTCAAAAAATGAAACAAAACGAAACAAATCAAAATAAAACAAAGCAAATCAAAACGAAACAAATCAAAACAAAACAAAACAAATCATGTTTCGGCCACTTGGCAACAAATTACAAGATCTGTTTTAAAGATCAATACATGGATTTCGATTATCACTCTTTCCAGGTAGCATCATTGAGATTGAACTTAGAGGTAAACAAAGTAAAATTTTAAATTTTTTAATTTAAATTGCTTCGAAACAGCTAAAAACAAATTGTTTTTCCGTGGGAAATCTACGGAAAACAAATTTAATTTGTGCTGTTTCGCGACCTAATACTTACAATATTTTTATGTTTCACTTTGTTTACCTCTAAGTCCAATCATAATTAAGCTACCATAAAAGAATAATTAACGAAATCCAAATATTAATTCTTAAAACAGATCTTGTAATTTGTTGCCAAGTGGCCGAAACATGTTTTGTTTTGATTTGTTTTGATTTGTTTTGTTTTGATTTGTTTTGTTTTGATTTGATTTGTTTTGTTTTGTTTCACTTTTTCGAAGCAATGTTGGCAACTTACAATAAAAGATCTCACAGAATAATTTCGTGTGTATGAAAAGTCAATGCACACATGATTTCAACTTCTAGGATTTGTATTAAAAAATCAACGTTGATGTGATCATTTTTGAATAAATGTTTCGTGAGTGCAGCGGTGTTATGTTTTCGTTCGAATAGAAACCATGTTTCGAAATATGTGAACAATCTGCAAGACATTTTTTATTTCAATTATATATTGTTTTAGAGAAATGCTTTTCATTTTCTGTAAAACCACGATTCCCGCACCTCACTGCATGGCTTTCTCTATATAGCAACGCGTATGGTAACACTGATGAAGTAAAAGATTTTCCATTCACCACAAGGCAATTCTTTAACCAAAAGAAGTAGCAGATTTTCGTGTGATTAAGTTTGGGCTGATCCTCTCAGCATGACATATTCTGATCCGATCATTTTAATTATTCTATCAGCTAACGACAAGCACTACAGTTTGCATTTTTTAAATATTACATTTGACGCTTGAAGAGTTGAAGTTGAACGGTTTACAGCAATCTCTTCTCTTCTGCGTATTATGTCGTTGTACTATTATAAACTTTCGTCCGAACAAAGTTTGTTGGAAGTAATTAAAACTTATCAGAAGTCAGTCTTCTACATAACCACTTGAAGGCAGTTAATTTAAATGTGAAACGTAAAGAGGTTTGAAGAGGAGCAACATGACACATTCATTTGTGAGAATAAATGTACTCTGATGACCATGCAACTGTTGAAGCAGATTATCGAACCATCACGATCTGACCTAAAATCTAGTTTTCAAGATTCTGCTACCATCCTTTATACCTTTACCAAGAGAACTTTCTAAGAAATTTGAGAGATGAGTTCAACCATAAATACCTCCACCATTACTAAATCTCAAACAAAATTCAATGTTTTGTATGAATAGGCCTATCATTGTCAAATATTTCAGTAAATTTCAGCAAATTTCACTAAAAAGTTCACCAAAAATAATAAGAAAATAATGAAATTTAAAGTGAAATTTGCTGAAATAAATCTCAATATTAGGCCCTGAATGGGACACAATTTATTCCGGTTTTAAAAACGTACGAGCTGGATAGCTTAACGAAATTGATGAAAAAGTTCCCTTACTGCTCTTGGGAATTCAATGCTTGACTTCATTCATTTTCATGGCAACCAGTAGTCAAATTGGGCCATGTAATCCACTCATAATCGTGTAGTTTTATTGGTCATTTAACAAAAGTTTTTCGTAAATAATTCATGGAATAACATGACCATCATCACCATCATCATGACCGAGGATTGACTGATAATCCCTGTTTTATGGCGTAATTGATTTTTTATATATCAATTTATGAATAACATTCTGAATTTAACTCCGTAGTAATGTGAAACAATTTATTTCGACTCCATGTCGAAAGCGTCCGTGTTTTTTTTTTCCTCTCCGTATCTTTTCTGATTAAAATGTCAATCAATCTAACATTTGAATTTAAATTGCTAATTAGGTTAAGTCTTCGTAATTCTCCAGGCGCACATACATATTTTTGTATATAACGACAGAAATAAAAAAAAAACATGAAATTCACATAAGACCCATTCATTCGGGTTACACCCAGTTTGTAATATAATATCTCCCAAGAATTAATTACGATGTTAGCATGTACATATCGCTCGTATACGTTTTACAGTTCAGGTTTTTTTTTATTTTATTATTTTTTGATTAAAGCGTTACCGGTAAATATTAATATCGTTTTCATTTTTGTACATTACGATCCAACAGCATCCCAAAAAAAACCCGAAACGAGGAGAGAGAGAGAGAGAGAGAGAGAGAGAAGCAGAAAAAAAATAATTTCATTCGAAAAACCCATTGATTCAACATTAAAGCTTTTGTGCTAATGTATACCCTTCATTATTCGGTCGTGATGTCATTAATCTTGTTGCATCGTTACGTGATTTATATACGTACGGATTATGTTTAGATATGCTCTCCGTGCTATGAGTGTGTGATATATGAATTTTGTACCTTGGGCGAAATAACAGGCGTCTATACGCAGTGTATAGGGATAAATGCGTAACGTTATGTTATGTATACAGTGTACCCGACCTTTATATCCTGAATGCGGCTGGAATAATGAGTGTACAAATAACTAAATGGCATGCATGTTTATACACACAGAGAGGAACATTTTCTTGTACACACTACGTTCCACCGTAGTGTGTACCAAAATGTTTATGGAATTTTTGTTCAAACTATCCAGACGAGAGAGAGTGTTACGAAGTACACCATGCATGTAAGGTTGAGATATGTGAAAGTCTTCAATATGAACCATAAAGTTAAGTAAAGCAGATTGGAGTAGACGGAATTATGAAACGTTTTCTATCTTCACAGACTCGAACATTTGCTGCTAACAAGTCTGTTGGTAACTTAAGACTTCAAGCAATTTTTTTATCAGTGATGATTTTCTGTATACCGTTGTCTGCTCGTCTGCTGATTATGAAAGCTTATGGCTTTTTGGTCGATAGAAGTGGAACTTTCTCGGTTTTCACAGAGATATTTGTTACAAAAGCATTCAAATGAAAACTCTAAACTTTTTGGAATATCAACAAGTTGATTAAGCAGTCGATGGAGAGAAAAAACGAACGAACTTTGAATATGATGTTTGCCGTAGAATACAGTTCTGCATTCCGTTTTTTGATATATTTTGATTAATTGAGCAAAATGATGGTGGTAGTATCTCATCAAATGTTGACTTGAGTCGTTTTGGAAGCTAAAAACATTTTCCGGCGAAAAAGATTTAATGGTATTGGTATCTAAGGATGGTTTACATTGATTGGGAATGTGAAATGCAATTTAAGGGGAACTTTAAGGTTCTCATGAAGTAAATGACAATTTTTCAAACAAAAGAAGTTGCAGATTGAATTGATTACGGCTTCAAACGCTTGCCGATACTTTTCTTTCTATTATCATACTTGAGGGTTCTTTTATGAAGATATGAGTTTAAAAAATGGTATTAAAATTACAAATTCAAATCTAGTTAAATAGATCCAGGAAATATTGGGGTGAGAGCAGACTGCATTTTTTTAGAACAATTTGACAAATCAAATACTGTTTACAAATCAGACTGATTATAGTGAATGTAATTGACTTGAAATCTTCAATAAATATTCATGTTTATTAGGGTGTGTCCCAAACACGAAAATTTAATTTTGTTAAGTCTTGCCCTCTCAGGTGGTTATCTTAGACGAAAATATTAAATGTTGATTCTATAGGAACCCTTTAGTAGTCCATTTAATGAGGCCGGAAATTCGTCGAGGAGTAGCATCACAAGTATTCGCACGTACTACTACTCTGAGGCACCGATAAAGGAATCGAAAAACGTGAACTTTGAGAAACTCAAACTAATTCAATTTCGTTTTTACTCCACTAAATTGTTTAAATGTGTTTTCAAAGTACTATCCTTCCTGCGAATTTTGAGCCCTCTATCGATATGTTCGGTTAGGTGGTTTGGAAAGTTGGCAAGTCTGAAAACTCGCCATTTTACTCTCTGACTAATATCCGGCCATCCTACATTGATTCCAAAAGTCTAAGAGTCCATCTAAGAAGGTGAGACCTTACAACTTTCAGTTCATAATTTTCACTATGCATTCCACACACACACCCTAATGTTTATTATCAAGAAAAAGTATCGTCACCACTGCGACATATAAAGCTGTCGTTGTCCTCAGGAATTCAACATGAAAATTATCAAATTGCTTAAAGAAATCGATGCTAAAAATGAGAAAAAGTCCAGACATTCCCTCAGACTGATATTCTCTCAGATCCATAAAAAGACGTGCGTTGGCAAACAAAACAAAATCCACTCAACAGTCATCAACTCAACCTTAAGCAATGTGAAACAATGCCACTTCGGAAACAGATTTCGTACAAACAGCCATAAATAAATCATTCGTCCCACACTCTATCGTCATATTTTGTTGATTGATACATCTTTTATTAAATAATAAAACATCAAAATGGAAAGGTAAGGATACGAAAATAACACATAAACCAGAAACGCTCAACGTTTTCATAAATTACGCTTCAGATCAAAATCAAAGTGTTAAATCGACAAGTCAAATAACAGGAAAAAGCACATCCACCATTCCCATGTGTGCTATATAATCAAGAAAATTGCAGATAAATCTGAAAATTGTTTCGCCTCTGTATATAGTTATACGCTCATATGTGCCCTTTTCATGCTTTTCTTTTCACCTACGGCGATATGGATAGAAAGGTGTAAGCACGCATTACCCAATAAAAGAACAATAAATAAGGTTTGGCACGTATGTATAGGCATAACGCGATACGGTCAATATATTTTTCCATATAGAAAATGGTCTGGTTATTTCGATGACTTTTTTTTAGTTTAACAATCGATTTGATTTGGGATGGGAATAATAGCGAAAAGTCAAATCAAATCACTACATAAAATCAAAATGACTTCGTGTGCTCGCTGCACGACTTCTAGTCATATGAAGCATTAGTTTAATATGATTCTTTTCTCTCTGCTTTGTAAATTATATGCAATTTTGAACCGAACAGGTCATTTATGAATTTGATGCAATGATTAGGCGTCTGATTTCTTTGATATTATTCTACAATGCGATGTGGTTTCGATATCTAGGACAGTGAAATTTGATATTCTTTTGAAGTTAACTGCATTGGGAAATGCAATCAAATTTATCTCTTTTGATGTACAACTTATTTCGATGAGCTCAGTGTGTCTGAAGAAATTATTCTCGAAGCAAAGATTGTTGCGGTAAAATAGGAAAAGCCAAACGATTATAAAGATTCACATGCTCCGTCAAATATTTATTTTCCTGTCTACAAATATATATTCTCTATACCATTGTGTTGTGGCTATTCAACTGCCAATAGTAATCTCCCATTTTACAGAAGATATTTGCAGGTACCTTTCAAATGTAATCCTATAGTAGTGAAGTATTGTTTGACTTGAAACGGCTTTCCTCACATCTCTAGTTGATTTGATCGTTCGAATATGTGTTTAATTTTCCTCAACTTGAACCGACAATGGCGGGTTCCTGGCGAGTCCCATAGTGTGCTGTTTCCACAAAAAAATCACGGGAATTTTATGAAAGAGATTTATTGACTTTTGAGTTCAGCTAGATGAAACGTTGTTTTCATTAAAAAATAAATTTTTGTTCCATGTGTCGCCGCGCAATCTAGCAATAGGATGCTATCGCTGAAGAGATTATCGCGCATTTTTGACTCACTTTCCTGTCAAAATTAAGGTTTGGGTCCTACATGTGAAAAAATGTTTCTTGATTTTCTCGAATTTTCTTAAATTTCTTGATTTTTCATGAGTTTCCTCGAAGTCAAGAAATTTGTGAAAATCAAGAAGATTTTCCTTAATTTTCCTCAATCGCAAATTATTTTTCTTGATTTTCTAAATTTTTCTTCATTTTCGTGAATTTACGAAATTTTTCTCGAAAAAATTTATCCAAAACAGTCCGCACTAAATGCTTACGGAACGCAATCAGTACCTGCCGCAAGTATAAAATACACAGGTAGAGTATACATGTATGCCTATTTGAAATGGACTGCTAGTATTTTTCAAATTATTAACCAACTTTTTTCACATTTAACTCTGTCAGGTCAAAACCATTTCCAAAGTTTTTAATTTTTGATCAATGCCCCATCCAACGATACGGAATGCAAATCATTTGACCTGGCAAAAGTAATTTTTTTGTTTTAAATATTTCCATAATTTTCCAAACGAATAACCCTTTGCAGTGTAATTTAATTTAGTGTAAACATAGAGATAAACCCAGTCAGGATTCATTGGGTTCATTAAATTATTCGTACATTAAACGCAAATTTGAAGAAAATTTCGTACATGCTGCTGTTTTACCATAGTCTCTGGTTCGTATAATAATACCGAAACGATTATTACCTATACCTTTTCTCACAAATTAAGTTAAGTGTTCGCTTTTTTTATCCTCTGTATCTTGGTGCTTTTTGTCTTTTTGTGCAGAGATAAGATAAACATAATTATTAAAGAAGGTGAATATTATGGTGTTATACGAAGAACAGAAAAAAATGAAGTAGAAGAAGCAACGGAAAATATTTTTCTTGCTTAAAGCGAATTAAAGATGTAATTTGTTTGGGCTGTATAATGAACTGAAAGTAAGAGATGTAAATAAGTTAATTAAACATCCAATTAATTCATTTAGTTGATTCACACAGTCACACAGTAAGACTAATAGAGCATTAGGGTTGGTTCAAGTAGAAGTATACATAGAATTAAGTCATAAGTAGCACGGCTTCTTAATGGCATACTCTACCTAACATTACTTTGCAAACAATAAATTACAATGAAAACCTAGAGAAAATTAATTGGTTTAAGATTACACAGGTTAGAAAGTGAACAGTTTCGTTTGAAGTGAACAGGTGAAACATTTGAAGTTGAGGCAATATTTTATTTACTTCGCTAGAATTGCACTCACGACGAGCACGCTAGTAGTGTATAGATTTGAGGTTTGATCTTTTCATGAAAGTGTTTCAGAAATTTATTACTTCATTCGATCCTACATCCTACATCTTTTACTTCATTTGTTTTAACATACAGTTTGGTGGTAATGGTTACCTGACAGGTGTCCGGTCACATTATGAATGTGACAAGAATTTTCAAGATTTGTAAATTCTTTAACTTGAAATTCTTGAGAATTCTTAATTCAAGAATTTTCATAAATTTCCGATACCTTTCTGTAATTTCGAGAATTTTCAATAATTTCGATAATTTTCAAGAATCTATTTCACGAAAGTGAACCTTGTTTCCGATCAGATCAGGCCAAGTTCAGGTCAATTGAAAAAAAAATCTGAACTTTTCAGGCTCAGGTCAAACCCGACTCGTTTCGAGTTATGAATCATCAACATATAAAAAGGCGTAAATATAGGTAAGTCTGCAATTGAATCATCCTTACAAATTCACGTCTTCGATGTCTCTTACCGCGTCATTCCCATCACCTTATTAAATACAAAGTTATTTCCAGACATAATATTCATGACAGAAACACACCAAGACGTAAATTGTCACCATCACTCCATTGACCTCGTGTAAAAATAAGAAACATAAGCAACGTCGAACGGTCCGAAACACACGTCATCAATATATCTATGCGAAATTTTATTTTGTAAAAATAACATTATTTTGTGTTCATTGATCAGTTCGAGTGGCGTTGTAATTACCATTTAACATGTAATTCCATCGTTGTCAAATAGTAAAAATGTTAATGATGTCGAGGGCCAGTAAATTGCAGCAAATTTATTCGTATTCGAATCAACAAAACAAATCGTTTAATTACAAATTTGATTGCTAAATTTAGATGTGGTATGATGGTTGCAAAACAACACATTTTAAATCCCCCTTTTTACCGCACTTACAGAGCCAAAATATCCGATACGGAACTGAAATGCCGACTGGGCGAGAACAATATGTTCCGGTTCTCTCGTGAACACTATGTAAATTCGATAAATGTTCGACAGCAAATCAGATTATCAACCGAAATTAAAGCAAATAATTAACAAAACGCGATTGCGAAAACCTCATTTACGCAAAATATTTAATAAAAACACTTTTAGCATTCTGTTTGACAACCTAATGGAGTGCAATTTTGTTTCTAATTGTATTTTAGCAAATGAAGAGCATCCCATGGCAATCATATTACCGAATAATACACAGAAATCAACGTAAACCCTTTGCATATAATCTGCATTTTACACAAAATGGGAAATATAATTTGAATATCAAATTATGCACTGGGCTATTAGATATCGATGGTAGATATGTATAACATATTTACCGACGTTTCGTTTAAAATAAGTCTGTAATTTTATCTACATACGTGCCATCAAATTACGCTATTGTCCAATCAAAAAGTTTCAACGTATTTTGATGTGAAATGCAACAGACTTAATTACAAAAAACAAAATTGATTTCGTAATTTGTCACCGTTTAACTAACCATAAATTATGTCAACATTCCAATAGAGACAAATCGAACATTTTTTGTTCGTAAATATTAAACGAACGAGACATGAACTCCAAACTATTCAGAGCTATAAGTTCGACCAGATAGTAACCCGGGGAAAATCAGGGATTATTTTTGGGAAAACATTTTCCCTTATTTTCTTGAATTTTCTCAAAAATTATTTTTATGAAAAGTTGTAGAAATGTGGGAAAAATTACGGAAAATGCGGTAAGAAAATATTTTCCTAAAAATGGTCCCTGCCGAAAACTCTTCTTTTTCCTTAGACATACCGAATGATTTATTGAATTCGTACTTCATTGTCGAGTGGTTTAATAGAATTGAGGCTTAAAATTAGAAATGTTTTTCTTTCGCCTGTTGCAGGAACGTGTGACTAACTGTCGCTGTGTAGCCGGACTTTCAAATGAGTTTTTTTTTTTTTTTTAAATTAAATTGGAGCTGCGACAAAATTTTTACAGCATAAGACATATGCAAATTTCAATCTTTTCAACTGTCAGGCAAAACTGACATTTTGCTTTCTTGGCTTGTCCTACGCTCCCGGCACTTGCTTCATAGTGTTGTTAAATGTTAATTAGATTCTATTGTTGTTGTTTTTAGACTAATCGGAGTCATACTTAGATCTTGAGATAAATTGTGAACGAGCTGTTATAATATGTTATTATCATCTATAATCGACAACGTCGACAACAATAAGCAAACAACTCTTGAAAGTATTCTCATTTTTATGAGTAATTCCAGCTAATTTGTGAATTTTCGAAATATTTTCACTGAATGAAAACCGATTTCGGTAAACTTTTTTTTTTCCTTGAAAGCTGCTAACCTGACGCGTCGTTTAAGCCCCATAATTGGTCGATGTCAGAAAATCTCGGGGAGTTACCACCATAAAAATGTATGCTTGTTTTTAGCACATTTTTGAAATTTCTAGTTTATTTCACGAACCTGAACCGATTTCACTAAACTGTTTTTTTTTTCTGCTGAAAGCTATTGACAAGACGCGTAGTTTTACACCAATATGAGGTCATTGGCATTACGTCTCGGGGTTATATGACCAAAAAGTGTTTGTTTGTATTCGACATTACGAGATATTCTCAATAAATCTCACATCAGGCTTACCTTTGAACGCTGATAAATGTGAAGTATTTTTTGTGAATGCTTCTGCTGAGGAGGAGGCTAGCATGTATGCTGATATTTCAGCTCTGTTACCAGGGGTTAAAAAGGTTGATGAGTCTTCACTTGAGATTTTAGGCTCGCCAATCTTTGAATTAGGTTTAGAAAGGATGTTTTCTTCGAAGATAGAATCAATTAGTTTGATGTGCGATCGTTTGAAGTTGATGGATGTTCATCCTGCTTTGTGTATTTTTAGGAAATCGTTGAGTAGTTGTAGGTTTAATTATCTGTTGCGGACTTGTAAGGCTTTTTTGTTGTCGGATAAGCTGAAAGCTGTAGACGAGATATTCCGTCCTACGCTTGAAGCTATTACTAATACGAGGGTGGAAGGGTTTTCGTGGGATCAAGCGTCTCTCCCGTTGTCTTTTGGGGGTATGGGTATTAGGAAAGTAGAAGATTTGGCAGTACCAGCCTATTTGTCATCTGTTTATTCATCATCAGATTTGTCAAATGAATTACTTCAGAAATTTAATTTAAAAATAATTGATGACGACATTTTTCGTATGATTGAGGCAATCCCTCAAGATTATATTCCAGACAACGATATCCTTAGGAAAGAGCAAAAGAATTGGGATATCCCAAGGATCAAAAGTAGATTTTCGGAAATGTTTGATTCTAGTGAGCCGACTGCTCGTGCTCGACTGCTTGCGTCATCAACTAAAGAGTCCTCAAAGTGGCTGCAAGTGGTTCCTTCGAGTCAGTTAGGCTTACTATTAGATAACAATTCTGCAAGAATTGCTGTTGGTCTTCGTTTGGGTAGCCAATTATGCGAAGAACATAAATGTATTTGTGGAAAGAAGGTTACGTAGGATGGATTACATGGTTTATCTTGCAAAAAAAGCGGAGGATGGATTCCAGGACATGATGAAGTTAATAAAATCTTTTCTCATGGATTTTCCTCTGCAGGTTTTCCGAATCTGTTACAACCTCCGGGCATTTCTAGAGATGACGGTAAAAGACCGGACGGTGTGACTCTAATTCCATGGAGTCACGGTAAACCAATTTTGTGGGATGTAACCATTAGAGATACCCTAGCTCCATCTTATATAAATCAATCGTCCAAAAAATCTGGATCAATTGCAGATAATGCTGAAAGATTCAAGCATAATCATTACATACGTTTAAAAGAAAATTATTTATTTACACCCATTGCTTTTGAATCATTAGGTAGCATGGGTCCCGAAATAAGTACATTTATTAAGAAATTGGGTTCATTAATGCGAAAAGCTTCTGGCGAACCACGCTCCATGGATTACCTATTACATAAGGTTTCTATTGCAATTCAACGGAGAAACGCTAGTTGCATTTTGGGGACTTTGGGACGTAATAGAGTTGATGATTTTTATTTATTGTAAATATTTGTTTTTGAAAAGATCGTTTTTTACTGGTTGCGCTTTGCAGCCTTTTTTTTCGCTTTTAATCTCAACTGATTTCTGTAAACTTGTTTCCCTGTAGATCCGAACGCTATAATTCCACAATTGCACCAAATGACACGAAATTTAATTTTTATAAGATTTTTGGTTCATTCTGCTTCGAAGTAAGGTAAAATCACCTCAGCCCAAACGTTGCCGAAATTAACGTGTAACGCAACTAACCGCCGACTTCTTCGATCACACAAGTCACATTTCGCAGGCTAAAAATTCCAATTCTTGTTGGTATGAATGCACTGGGTCTCCTGAGTATTAGAAAATAAATAGACTGATTTGTTACCGCAAAACATAGCCAACACAGCTCACTTTATGCCTCAGAAATGACAAAATTTGTAACGCAACTAATCCTGGAGTTACCCATAAACGAATGGTAAGACTAACGGTTCATTAAATAAATTCCATAAGCAGACGAGAAACAAAGCAATTAGTCTTGGGTCAACATGATTTTAAGCAATGAACTAGCTTCGATCTGTCAGGAAGTTACAGCCTGAAAATAACGAACTTAAATTAAAGACTTCTACACTGAACTCAATGAACTCAGATTAGGCCATACTGTGAATTCTGGCGATTCTCGATGGGCGTTTTGATTTCTCTACGAAAATTTTTAATTTTTAGAAATGAGTTTTTTGTAGCCCTCGAAGGCGTTTTTGATTCAGTCCGGCTCTGACTCAGATTCAGTCCAGCTCTGACTCAGATTCAGTTAAATTTTTGCTTTGCATCTTATTGGCGTAGCCAAATAAGTTTCGCTCTGTCTTAGGCGATATGGCGGTCATAGTAACTTATGTAACCGAGTCCAAAATGCTTTATTAGGCCACAGTCCGAGTTTTAATAATTTTATGTTATTTACCTTGACTTCATGACAACACCCAATTCCCAAAATTAAAAAACATTAAAACTGAATCCAACGACGACTTCTTAAGTATTGTGAAAATAAATTTAAAATTCTAAACGAACGATAAACTTCTCCAACACGTGGACGAATTACAAAATTCAAACTTGGGAGGTATATATCTATAGCCAGCTTAGAATTAGAATTATTAGAATTATGAGTTAAACAATGAAGCTATACTCGAAAAAAAGAACCAACTCTGAAAAGTGAAAAAGATAAAGTAAATAAAACTCTTGAAAATTCTGGTGTAACACAATATAGCATACAATACTCTCTCTCGAGTGTCATAACATTGTAACAATGACGATTAATTTATGATATTGTCATTATATACCCGAAGATGACAAATTCGTAGCAGATGTTTGGTATTGATTTAACAAAAAGCTGGTCGGAGCGCTGAGAGTGTTTTATGTGCATATTAATATGAATAATGCTGACTATTATTCTGCATTGTTTTCAACTTCTCCCGTTCCACATTGATTGTAATAAATTATTTAATGAAATGTTAGATTCCAATCAATCTGTATTATAACGAAAATTGTTTTATTCACAAATGGTCGCTTTGGTTACACAATATACACGTTTCCAATTGGTTCAAATTCAATGAAGCTAAAACCGATCTGAACACAAAAAAAAACATCTAAGAAAACCAGAAACAAATCATCTCGCATTCCCAATAAGGATTCGCTCTTGTATTATATGACTTACAACCGTGTGTTTCGCATTAACATTGTATATGGTTTATCGCGTAATGGATACGAACATTATACCCGAACAACTTTATATCGAAAAATGTAATCTCTGAAAATAGAAATACATTTATTACGAGTGTGGTTGCGCTGCGGTTTTTTCTTTTTCTTTACTTCGTTTAAGATAGAATAGTGAAATGCATGAATCCATCATACATACAATAATGCAATGCATTCAATGAAGGTATCGTTTTTATTATCTATATCGACTCGAAACAGATGTTTCATCTGAAGCAGGAATAAATGGTAAGACGTAAAGAGAATATGCCATAAAAAGACAGACTACAGAAAGGCAACTAGTATATACGCACTTGAACTTGAACAAATGGTAGATCATTTGGATAATGAAACCAGGCAGCAATTTTAATTAGTCAATTATATTTACGTGCACTTTACTTACATGCACATTCTTTTTTAACCGTCGGATACTCGATTGGCAGACCATAAAACAATTTCTTTTAAATAAATGTTTAACCATCACCATCATTGGTGAGTGAAATTAACAAACTCTGAAAACATCTCTTTAAACAGAAAGGATTTTAAAATAGCTGGTAATCGACCATCTAAGGAATATTATTATGGCAACAGCAGAATTTGCTTCAATTGCTACTGTACATTGATATTACGATAGATGCACACAGTGTACACCGAACAAAATTAATTTGACGCAATAATTTGTAAAATTTCGTAATTTATTCATTGCCAACGCTCGTGTTTAACTCATAGCACCAATTCATTACAATTAAAAGAAATGCGAACCTTCCATTTTACAGAATTCCATTCACCGGAAATTTTGACACATTTATTAACTCCTATTAACGACAAATGTCTCGTCATGTAGTACGATTGAATCTGCTACTTCATTTGTTTAAAGTTTGAAACCAAGATCTTTTACTTCTTTAAATTTACAACTCATTTTGCTAGATAAGAGATCGCTAAATCAAAGCTAATCGTTTATTCTTGTAGTTCTTATTGATAACAGATGTGAACAATCTTGACCAAATTACTTCGTCTTCCAAATTCATTTATTATACAGCCGTTAATATTTCCGGTGATGGAAAATGTACTTGGAATTTCGGTGGATAAGCGGGTAACAATTGAGAAAAGAGATTTCGATCTCATATACAAATTGGTTTATTTGATGATACAAATTTGACTATACTTTACGATGACTGCGCACGAAGTGATTCTAATGGTTCGGTGGCACCAATGGCACCAGTGGACACACTTACCATATGGTAAGCAAAGTTTCAGACCAATTACATTAGACGGCGCTGAAGGTGCTTAAAGCAAACCAAATTTTAAAGTTTCGTCCGAGACGTAACAAGATGAATAGCTGTTTCAATGGTTGCACATCGGTTCAAATTCTTCTTGTATGTACATCGTTTCCATTAAAGTAAAAGAAAAGCGACAGAAAATACATTTTCGTTTCTAGTCAACTTCCAGTTAACTGTTGTTGTTCACAAACAACTTCAAAGACGTCCATAACATTGAAGAGTCCGAACCATCAAAGCAAGTTTTTATTGTTTTTATTAAAGACATTTTGTGTGTTCGGTTACTTTTAGAGGAAACAAAATAATGAGAAAAAAATGTACAAAGAGACCATGCCAAACAACGGCTGCATTTTAACTTCTTTTGAGTTCATTTTTTCAAAAGCAGTGAAGTACTAACCACACGATCACTTAAAAAAAATAGGAAATTAAAAAACGTAAAAACAAACCATCACAAAGTAACCAGACACCGAAAGTACGTATAGATTAACTAAATGCACCGATTAAACATTATTTACTTACCGAATATTTCCTAATGTTTTCTTTCCTACATCCCATCATTTTCCTCAGACTCATTTAACAAAGCGCTCATTATATTATTTTAAGATTTTGTTGTTATTTTTGGAATGAATCTATTTTCAGTTGCACCTTATGCTGAACGTTGAACTAAATCTTAATTGAGCCACACAATGTGTGCGTAAATTTAATTAGCTTTTTTTTCCGCTGTCGAGATATTCTAATGCGTGTCGACATTTCCGATAAAAATAGATCAACAACAACGAAAATTTTGTTGTTTTGGGGCGAGTGGGATAGTGTTGAGCAAAAAAGAAAACTCTGAAAACCTGATATGCGTCTGGTCGTTACTGGGTTATTACAAATCAACGCAACTCGAAGCTATGAATAATAACAATAATTTATGTCGATCTTAACGACGCGTTTTTAAATTTTATAATAATAATGAGCGCGCGATTCTACTTTTCGTTTATTTTTCATAATAAAACTTCGCTTCGCACAACACATGTTGATATTGTATCAGAGAACACCCTACGCCGTCTTGCACTATTTATACGAACAAGACATGTAAATTAGGTTTGTTGTGGTTTTAAATTTAGATGAAAGTGAAATGTAGTTTGAGAAGATGTTTTGTTAAAAAATGAAGAATTAAAATGAATTTAATGATGGGACGTTAAAATGTTTGAAAGAAATTTGAAAAGAAATCTGGTGGGCATTGTCTTGATGAGATAAATAAAACAAAAAAAAAGTTAATTTGTTTAATAGAACAGTGAGACCCGGGTTTCGTGGCATCTGTATGCATAAATAGACAATTTTGCAATAAACAAATCTATCAGCCATCAGCGTAAATGGCTTGACAGAATCATCTGTTTCGCTTATGTGGGCCAACTGTCGGCAAGTTTTTAATCATTAACCAATCAAATGAATGATTTTACTCTATTGTTCGTGGAAATTAAACGTTTCCATTCTGTATCTACTGTTCTGAAAAGGTCAGACTTTGAAAGTTCCTCCTTTGGAGCCCTTAAACAATTTTCAATTGGTCGAATCAGATTTTGTCTGAAATCACAGGCATGAGATTTTGAACGGCTAAACATAGAATGGTTAAGACACCTACTTCTTTGGTTTCAAGTGTATCGCCTACAAAATCTTTTACTTCATTTGTTGTAATATAAGAAGTAATTGAAACTATGTAAGAAATGCAAGCCAGAGCTCGTCACTTATTTTGTCGTCGCTGTCGCTGACAGATGCCTAGCCTACGATACGAAAAGTGTTTTTTTTTCGATTTTTTCGCTAACTAACTAATGCTACAAAAATCGACCTTGTGCAACGCGGTGCATAATATACCATTTACACATTTGAATGTCTAATGTGTATGTCTAAATCTAACGAGATTAAAGGGAAGCTATAAAGTCTGCTAAACATAAAAATGTTAGAAATTCCATAGGGGGAATTCAAGAAAAACTAATTTGTTTTGACCATCCATCTATCCCTTGCATAGCTTTGTTCGAATTTGCTTCGAAAATGCAGGACAGTCCCCATCTGCAAAAAAGCATTCCATCTGTATTAGTCATCCAATAATGCAATAAAAACCCTTTAAAGGGCATCCAAGCAGCAGAACAGCCAGCATTTACACTGCGGACTTGCAACGTTATTACGCCTTCATAAAAACATTTAATAATAAAAGGAAGAGGTGGGGCGGTCGTTCTGAAGAGATACTTTCTATTTAAATGAGTAGAACGATCCGCTTTGTAGTTTAATATATTTTTTAGTGAACCTGCACCTCGTAATGAAAATATTTTGCTCATTTATTGGCATATTCCAAAACAATATTTCGATAGAATTTTATGGCGAAAATGTACCTTATACAAACCTAGTCAAGAGAAATAAACTGAACTTCTGACCATAATATCAATATTTGTTCAAAATATCTAAATATCATCGCAAATTCATAAGCAAACGCAAGCTTTTATTGATATAGTAAAGTATAATTAACCATACCATAGCCAACCAATACCACAACATCAAACATTTTACCTAAAACCACAATAGTCCGCAATTATGCGAAACATTTTCGAAATTATGAAATAAAACAACATGCTGAAGGAAGATGTTCGGGTGGGAAACGTTCAAACATTCAAGTTATTTTCGGTATAAGAAGATGTTATTAAGCGTAAAGGTATTATATTGTCTGTATCATGGAGTTGCAATTCGGTGCCCGACAAACATTTCTCCCAATAAAACACACACGGAAAAAAGGAAAGAAAGAAGAAAAACTTATTGTGATGGCTTTTGGAAATATGAAGGGATATTTTGTGGCATTATCATTTCGATGTACGTGTCTATATAATACAGAGATATGTTGTGCGTGTAGCCGCCTAGTAGGAATAATATGCCAAAATGTAGAAATTGTAACCATATTTCCATCGAATAATATACATAAAACCATTCCCGAAAATATAAATGTATGCGAATAGGATGAGGCAGCCGAGCCGAGGAAGGAAAAAAAACCTATAAAACAAATATGATTTTTTGCTCGCTATTCCCCATGGAGAAGTTACAGGAAAAGATTACATATCTACCCATCTATCTGTTCGACACGTAACATGTGTATAAGTCTATATGATACTACGTACGGGGATTCGTATACACATTTTTATGTACGAAATTTTATATTTTTTTTTGCGTTCCCATTCACCCTTCGAAATATTTTATACGTTTCGGGTGTTCCATTTATTTATACCCCCCTTGCATTATACATTTGTGTTATATTATGCCCATTATTGTTGAGTGTGTGTAGATGTCATTAATGTTCAATGAACTTTCCGCAGCATATCAGTTTGAATACGTGAATTCCGAGCATATTTTCCGATAAATTTTATTTTTTCTTCGTTCTTTCGTCGTCGCCGTTGTAACCCGTACCATCGTCATTCTATTCTTTTCACACTGTGTGCAATAATTTAAGGTTACTGGAATAACAAGTTGTACGCAATTTTGAACGTAAATTGTATGTATAATCGATTGGGTGAGGATTTCGTATTTTCTTTTATGTGCGTTCCACTTTTGATTGATAGTCTTTTATTTGGAGTATCGGTTTTCCTTTTCTGCATACGAACACCGAAAGATATGGGCTATAAACGGAAAGTCAAGTTATAAAGTCTTCAAACATCGAAGTGTATTTGGTTTCATATCCGCTTTTGTTTTCTTATCGTTAGCAGTATATCATTTATGATGATATATTATCCAATTTTATTTTTATTTTTTAGATTGTATACTGAGCAACCATCTTCCACCCCCCAATCCAACGTAATTTTCCCGAAACGAAAATCTTTCTGCCGGGCCCGGTCCCATTCATGACGACAGAGTATGGTTCTCAATTATATTATTGTGTGTATCGATTAGAATGGAAGATATATTGAGTGGCGACTTGAATGAAATGGGTTGATGATCCAATAAAATTGTGATAGACGGTGTAAAATTGTGCAAAATCGGATATTATAATCGATGAGACATTTGTGGGTATAAAAGTGTTTTCACACAAAGTTTTCGTTTTTGTTGCGAAAGTGGTGAGAGAGAGGCAAGTGACAGAAAAGTGTTTCGATAATAATGGAAGAAGGGAATGGACGAACACTTAACGGAACAATATAATTTCCAATTTTGTACGTTTTTCCATTTTCGGTTGCCTATTTTTGCTGGAAGCGAATTTTCGGTGGAGATTTTAAGTGCCTTGTAGAACTGATATTATCGTTGTGAGTATTTCAGGGAATTTTGGAAATGTTTATAGGTCCATGTTGAGATGACAAACAATTTTCGATTACATTAATATTGCGCAAAACTGAACGTTCTTCTTTGACTAACCGTTTCGTCTAGTCGTTCCTCGCTAACTTTTCGCTTGACACTTCTCGTTATCATTTGACAGAGGAGGGATCTTTACTTGAAGCTATAAAAGCTAGTCATCTGTTATCGACAGTGACGACAATGATGAACGTGATCTATGACTAATGTTCTCTTAATATAGCAAAATGTATACTAAAACTAATGAAGTAAAAGCTTTTAGACGAAATGCAGTACTAAACTTTTTACATAAGAAGTAAAAGATTTGACGTGTCGCATCCACCGTAGATTCGTACGTACGTAATTATGATTTAATCGAGGTATGGTCGCCTCTTTGAAAAATATCTCTCACTATCGCTAAGAACAGTACCTTCACAGAAACGACTGGTCCTCGTCATCTATTATTATCAAAATCGATAGCAAACATTAAAGAATTGGTTCTTTCTTTTATAAAAAATTAAAAAAATCTGAAATTCAATGAAGTATCAGATTTGGTACTAAGCTAGGCGATACTTTGAAGCCAACGGTGAATGTGTTTAGTAAGTTTGTAAATGCTGCTCGTTATTCATAGTGTAGGCTAAGATTACGGAGCTGTAATACAAGGCAAAGACCTAATATTTGAGAAATCATTCTCAAAAGATTACCTAAAATTACCAAAAATGTTATCAATCTTTGAGAATTTTAGGGATTCTTTGCGAGTCCGTTCTCACATATTAGGCCTTAAGTGCCATTCTTATGTTATAGGTATCAGACAGAATCTGTGTGCCGTCGCTATAGTCACTACAGTGTACAGTTCTGCCTTAATTTGCATAAGAAACTTAGTGACAATTTTAAACAAAAGAATTCTTATGCAAATTACACTGGGCATATCACTGTTAGAACTCTCTTGGAGCTCAAAAATAAAAATCGTAAAAGAAATAGTTTTCAAATCGTTGCCTTCTGAGGAACTGGATACGGGCTCTTGGTCTACTTATGGTCTACTAAGGGAGCGTTTGTTTCTTTGAGACCTTACCAACAGTCCCTTACGGCCAATAACAAGTTCAGCAAGGACCACTGGATTAACGTAACTTCTGAACCTCGCCTCGAAATATGCAAATACGTTCTGATGAAAGTTGGGTGCATAACTGATATCTCGCCTACAGGTGGGAAAGACACACAAATGTTCAGAAAATCATTCTAACGTCACACGATTTATTCGGTGTAAACAAATTTGCAGCCACAACACATCCCAACTACCGAAGCTGTAGTAAACTGTAGGAAGCTGTAGGAATGCGATTTAGTCGGTAGAAAAATATCCTTCCCGCAACGGTTTTATTTTATTCAAAAGGAACTTATTTGGGTAGCAATCTTGCAACGTGGCCTGCAAGTATTTTTCTTTCGAAAACTGTGTTTTCACAAAGAAATCATCGAAAGTATTTTTGTTTCAACGCCCCTTCATTTCAGTGAAGTGCGTTCTTAAATGAACTTTTATTTTCTAATCCACCAGATCATCTGACGTTATTGAAATTGAGCCTCAGGTAAACAAACATTTCTCTTACAAAGTTGACAAAGTGTTTGTCTCATAATACCCTCTTGAAATACGACCTCTAAAAATAATCTTAAATCGTTTCCACTTAGTATCATTATATGAACGAAGGTTTTCTCCATTTTAATTGAATTTCAATCCTTCTTTACCATAACAACCAAATCGTTTTTTTTTTAGTTAAAATGTAAATACAGTAACCACACCTTACGTTTGTTCTTTGATAAAAAGTTCGTCTTCTTTTTTTATATTTTATTAACGAAAGAAATAATAAAGAAAATTCTGAGTCTTTTGATGATTTCTTTCACGTCTTCCTCTCTCTATATAATAAACAATACATGTACGGTTCACGAAATCAAAAACACCCATGGACGATATAACTTTCTGAGTGCTGTGTGCCTATCTATAGGTTTATTTTCGTCTCTATTGTACGGAAAAAATTGGTTCAATTCATCATCTCATAATAACCAATAACTCAACAAAAGCAACGAAACATCAAAGAAATAAATGTGGAAGTCAAAACAAACAATATCCAATAATTTCCATCATTTTTATTTTCTTTCTTCATCCATCCACCCATCCATCTGCTACACAAAAAGTGATTTTTGTGTCGTGTTGTGTGTATCTAATTACAATGATATTATTCGACTGATACTGATTTGAAATTCACATTGAGAAGTTGATGACACCCGATTATAAAATATGAATATAAACAAACAAAAAAATTGTTTGTATTTTATGAAAGAAACAACGTCGAAACGAAAATATTGTCGCTATAATGAATGACGTGGCATTGGAAGGTGCTATGAATAAGAAATTATTCATTTGATTGTGAGGAATTCTGAGGAATGTTTTTTTCTGATGACACCAATTATTTATGTATTGAAGATAGTAAGCACAATGAAGCTGCAACCATGGAAGCTGCGGGAATTTGCTCATAGATAGGCCTCACAGATAAATGGAATTTTTGGCTAATACTTAAAACATATAATTCCAGTCATTGAAAGAGTATTTAAAATTCCACGAATCAATGCTAACTTTTTGCATTATTGTTCTTTGAAGAACGAATTAAGTACAATGACGCTCTTAACGATAAATCGAAAAATTAGAACGAAGTTCTGTGAGATATGAAATCTCAATATTCCCATCTGCGTAACAAGCGCCTTTTGCAATTAAACCAAAAAATTCATTTTATTATACGAGCCTATCACGCAATTTTTTTCGTTTTAATAATTTAAAATTAAACCTACCAGCTACCAGTCTAAATAAAAAAGACAAAATTTCGATTCTGTGAACAATCATTCAAAATCAAAATTATACACAAAAATGTGCGCCAACAATGCGAATTGAATGATTAAAGTGTGCGCACTCCAAACGTTTCAGATGTATGCATTGCACAGTGCTTTCTACGGCAATAAGATAGCCGTGCCTTTTTGCCCACAAATGTTCTCAGTGATATTTTGACCAAAATATCCGATTAATCTTCACCAAACTTTAGAGAATGAAAGTTCCACACGGAAAAAACTGGATGTGATAGAATGGAAAATTATACGCAGAATCTGCAAATCTTTTTCAAATTCTTGACTTTTCTATCAATTTTAAGTGGGAAAAATCAATTTCACAAAGTGGCTCGTTAACGGCAGGAACTATTTTCATGAAGTTGTTTTCCAATTTTTCTCAGATTTTTCCTAATTTCCCGAATTGAAAATTTATTAAAATTCGGAAAAACCTGGGAAATTAGAAATTGCAAGATAATTGACCTATGCAAGAGCTTATATCAATAACTACCATATAGACTATTTTTGGTAAAACTTATCATACTTTCCTAATTTTCCTCTGATTTTCATAAATTTGCCCTGAATTTCTGATTTTCTTTTGATTTTCCCAAAAATTATTTTTTGGAAAATTAAGAAAAATTTAGTAAAATTGAAAAGTGCAAGAAAATGTGTTCCTAAAAATAGTCTATGTCTCCTTGTACATACTGTGCGTTCATCTTTAAAAAGCACAGTTTTAGATTTATCAGAGTTTTAAAAGTCATCGATATTCCCAGTCAATTAAGTTCTTCCCATTCTATGGAGGGTTTCTTTTGAAAAACAGCCTACCGAAATCGGACGCGGACTAGCGGAATTTTTTATATGTACCTAGAAAGGACCTCGACCCTCAAAGCCAAAACCACTTTCAAAAAAATTCTTTGAAGCTTGTGTGGCTGGTGAAAGGTGAGCAAAACCGAAAAAATTCAATTTTCTTACAAAAAAATCTCCAGTTACACGAGCCGTACAGGGTCGTGTGGGGTGTCATTAGGAAGGTAATCACACGTACTATTGAGCCGAATAGGATTTATTGTGTTGAAAATTCATCGACACTGAAATATGTGCAGTTAAAGTTTTCAACCGAAGACATACAGTGTTCTTACTGAAATTTCTCGAGGTACACAAAATGTACATGTTCGTGTAGGGTGTCATTAGACAGGTAATTTAATGTGCTTTTGGGCCAAATAGGGTCTTATGTGGTTTGGATGCATCTACGATGAAATAGAATATTAAATGTTTAAGTACCCACCTAAAATTACCTTTCAAATATTACCCCACACGACCGTGTACGTTTTGTGTACCTCGAGAAATTTAAGTAAGAACTGTGTAAGTCCTCGGCTGAAAACTTTAACTGCACATATTTCAGTGTCGATGAATTTTAAACCCAATAAGTCTCTATTGGGCTCAATAGTAAATCTGATTGCCTTTCTAATGACACCACACACGACCCTGTACGGCTCGTGTAACTGGAGAAATTTTTGAAAGAAAAGTGCAAGTTTTCGGTTTTTAATGATCTCTCGCTAGCCACTCAAGTATCGAAGAATTTTTTTTGTAAGTGATTTTAGTTTCTAGGGTCGAAGTCCTTTCAAGGTTCATAGCAAAAATTCCATTAGAAAATGCGTGCGATAGGCTGTCTTTCAAAAGAATCCCTCATGATATTTTGGCGTGAAATTTGAATTTGCTGAGCGATTTTCAAATTTTGTGCCAAAATATCATAACTTGGAAACACTTTGTTGACTCGGTAACATCGATGAATTTTCAAACTCTGATAAATCTTAAACATGTTTCGAACTAAAGAAAACCAACTGTATTATTAGCCTTAGCAATCCAGTGTAACTCCAGCTTCAGATGGAGTTTACCCTCGTCAAAGGTTGAAAATATTAAATTCTCTGAAAATGAGAATGCCTTTTATTCACTGCACCTCATTTACACTTCCTCTTCCGCAGGTAACGTCAGCAGTTCTAACAAAAACCTCTGCAAATGACATTAGACAAAACGACAAAACAGAAAATTTATCCACGTGGTTCGTGGTTAAAGATTTGCTTGCTGTGCAACCGGAGACAATTCCGTTCCGAGTTGGAAATCAACTCCAATAGTTTTTCGAAATGAAATCGTCTGAAGCCGAAAGAGACGCTAAATCAATTTGAAATAAAACTTTGTTTAAACCACACAGCCAGCTGCACACATCAAACAAACGATTCGCAAATTTCACAGAGGACAATGCATTAAATTAAAATTGTTTACGCCATCCGACCATAACGAATTTTATGAATGAATTTTGCGTCATTGATGGTAACACAATTGGAGACAGTTTGGGTCATTATGAAAATGTAGAGAGAGTGGAATGAGAGCAATATTGTTGGATATATTTATGATCGATGGAATCGGTTTCACTTTTAAAATCAATTTTCATTCATTTATACATTCGGTCTAATCACGATTTATTAGTTAAAAATAGCAACCAAAAATCCATTCAATCTTCCGTTCATACACTCGAGTCGAATGAACGTTTTAACATCAATTTACTTTAATTAATCTACACAATTACGAACGGTTCGGTTGGTTGAAAGGGAAGGAATGCGAACCATAACACGGAATTTACAACGTGATGTTCTTTTTACTTGATGTAATTTGCCGAAAATGTATTCCGATCCAACAATGAAACCCTTTTCACGGTATAGTAATTTGGTGTATTCAATTTTCGTTTATCATAGATTGTAGTCATGACCTAAGCTTTTTATTAGGAAAACCATCAATTTAACTGAAAATGGATTAGATATGCAAAATGTTTTGTCTAATCAAAATTATTGAAATTACGTGAAAGCTGGAGTAGAACGACATGAAGTATTTCAGGTTTGTGTGGATGTTGTTTCAGTCGCTTAAAATTTCGTATTATCTGAGGACAAATATTTTACCTAATTATCGTCAAATTGGATTATTGATCCCTTTGATTCTGAGATTCTCTGAAATTGCTTTTACACAAGTCCGTAACCATCCTCCGAGTTAGGTATTTTTGGAGGGCAAAACCAAAGAAACTTTATTTTTGTATGGGTGCATTGCACCTGATTACGACATTGTTTCACAATAACACAGCGACAGAGGAATAGTCTACCTGCAAGACCGACGATTTTTTTAAATTCCAGAAATTATCGTGAATAACACACGCTGTTTTGACTGATACTACTCTTCCACTTCAAAACAATTTGGTCATAGGGTCTGATAAATCGAAAAGGTTTTTTGTGGGAGTGAGAAACACTTCAGTTGATAATTTTGTGATAAGAGGCTGGAATCGGAAACAAATAATTTTAATCAACTCAAGATTCTGACTAAGTAAACTACATTCTTACATTGAACATTTTGAATTTGAGCGGTGCGGTGTCGGTGCGGAATTTTACTCTATAAGAAATCACCTTGTTCCGGATCAAGCGATTGCGAATGAACCAAGACGTATCTAATGTCTGCATCTGCAGTCTTGATCTGTTATGACGACAAAAATAAGCAATGATGGATGGCCTTATATTCGCCGAGGGCGATAAGGGCAATAGCTTCCCGAGGAAAATTTTCAAAATTCGTGAAACTTCAAAAAATAATTTTAGGCGAAACCTAAGACAAAGGTTGCCAAATCTATGTTAATGCAAATGAAGTAAAAGATTTTGATTCAATCTGTTGGAAAAGTCTCATTGAAAGGAAGTAGCAGACTATATAATTAAACGGTGACGGGAAAAATCTCCGAGTGTATTATCGTTGCAGCGGCGATAATATCGTTTCATGGACGATAATATCGTTGCTAGGACGATATTATCGTCCGGAAAACGATATTATCGTCGTCTGATACGATGATATCGTATCAAAAACAATAATATCGTTTCAATCGGCGATAATATCGTTTCACGGGTGATATTATCACTGCAGAAACGATAATATCGTTGCATGAAACGATATTATCGTCGCAAAAACAATAATATCGTTTCAATCTGCACGGACGATAATATTGTTACAGAAAACGATATTATTGTCCGGAAAACGATATTATTGTCGTCTAATACGATATTATCGTCCCTCGGTGATCAGTCCATCTGTCCGGCTATTGATTTTGGCGTGCGTTATGAGTGAGACTGAGGTGAGAGATTTTCCTACTTTTTCCATTATGACTACCTTTTTCCGTTGTAACTGCGTTTTCCGTCTGACATGGAGTTTGTCATATGTGTTTTTTGTATCGTTGTTGTGCGTTGTGGTGTCTTGCTGCTGAGGAAGAGACGATCAACCGTTCGATCGAAATTTCTTATTAATGTCATTTCGGACGTACGTCCAAATATCCTGACATTGTACACACTTCGCGTTCAATTGTACATGTCCCCTGTATCGATGGCACATTTAGGAGACCTCTATGGACTGTTTGCCACCGACTGATGAGTAGCAGTTCATAGAGCTCCTAAATGACGAAACAGGTTGTCTCTGTTTAGAACTTGATTTTATCAAGATCACCTTCTCCTTAACGGAGTCCCGTGTATAGGCTCCAACGAGAGTTCTTGTTTGTTACGTTTGTCTGAAGCTACATGTCATATTATACTTGAATGGTCCGTTGCCAATTTGCAACGTTAAAAAACTGAGTGAATTTGTGCACTCCTTGACTGACTGATTGTTACAGAAAACGATAATATCGTCACAGCGACGATATTATCGTTTCAAAAACGATATTATCGTCCCCGACGATAATACACTCGGAGATTTTTCCCTAGCCCTAATTAAACTGGTGTCTATGACAGGGTAATGCCAGGAAAATGTGTTGATGAGACATTCAACAAACGTTAAACTTTCTGAAATAATGAACAGAAATTTTCAATAATCCTACTCTGAACGGCGTTGGTAATCATTTCTTATCATACGTGTTGAATAACATGCACTTCAAAAACACATTTATTGCTCAAAATCAGCAGATTACAATTATTTTTTCGTGTAAAGTTTAGTTCAGTTCAAACCTTTTAATTCATCAAATGCCTTCATAGACTTCCACATCTTGCGAAGATGTTTTGCAAAATCTTTCTGTTAGCACTAAGTTTTGGTGCAATCAGTGCCCAGACTTACGTACTACCGATAGAAAGTGAACTCAATGTATCGTTGAGAATCCAACATCAACCTGGAAACAATACACACCTTTCGTATGCCATCTTAAGAGGTGAATATTATCCGACTACCAAATGAATTAAAATCTTTGAATACGAAAACGAAATTTCTTTAACAGATTCGGTCGTAATACACCAATCGGACCTATACCAATATTTTGGACCAGTTACTGGAGTGACTCAAACTTCACTCGGCTATTTGTTCCAGGGCGACAGTTCAACATTACAATTTAGTGTCAATCATGATTCGAACAATTTTGTAATAATTTCAATTGATCGAAGGTCAACTGCTTCGTATTATATGCGAGACTGTGTCCAACTGAAATCAAACGAAATGAGTTGGTATGGTGGACCGGAGCAAAAGTATCAGTATTGGCCCATTGAAAAGTTGACTTTCGATGACTATTCGTATGTGACAAAAGAAGCCGACAGTTGTGCACTGGCCGAACGTTATTGGCTCAATTCCCGTGGTCTTTTTGTGTACGTTGAGAAGGAGGCTCCGCTATTTTTGACTCAAACTGCTAACAGTTCAATGTGTTTGATCACCAAAAAGGAACTGCCGTATTACACGCATGATCGGTCAGTTTTCACATTCAATTATAAAATTGGCATTGCTGCTGATGCCAGGCAGGCACATATGAAGGCAGTGGAACATTTCTTAAATAAGCCTGCCGATTACCCGGATGAAAGGATGACAACGTATCCCATATGGAGTACGTGGGCGAAATATCGTCGAGACATTGATGAAACTGTAGTGCTGAACTATGCTGATTTGATTAACAGTAACGGTTTCAAAAACAGCCAGATGGATATTGACGATATGTGGGAAACGTGTTACGGTTCCCTCACGTTCAACACAACAAAGTTTCCAAATATTCGCCGAGCTACCGACGCATTAAAAGAGAAAGGATTCCGAATCACATTATGGGTTCATCCGTTCATCAATAAGAACTGCGATCCTTTTTACACAGAGGCATTAGAGAAGGGATATTTAGTGTTGGACCATAACGGCAATCCCGATGTCAAATGGTGGAATGCGGGATCGACTTTTGCTGGTCATATTGATTTCACAAAAGTTGAAGCCGCAGAATGGTACGCTGGACGTCTTAGAAGGTTGAGAACTGATTCCGGCATCGATACCTATAAATTTGATGCCGGCGAGACATCTTGGGCTCCTATGGTATTTTTTAAACGATTTTGTTAATGAAATGACACGACTTAACTTTGACTCGAATACTTGTAGGATCCAGTATTGAACGCAACTGACGATGCCAAACCCAATGCACTAACCATTGCGTTTGTGGACACCGTCGTTCCATTCGGTAAAATTATTGAAGTGCGAACGGCTTTCCGTCAGCAGCATATACCTGTCTTTGTACGAATGTTGGACAAAGACTCGAAATGGGATTGGAATAATGGACTTCCGACGGTAGTGACGACTGTAAGCCGATAAAATTTTAGAATTTCTTTGAATTGAACAACCAGATGAATTGCTTCACAGTTGCTACAATTCAACATGGTCGGATATCCGTTTGTTCTGCCAGATATGATTGGAGGCAATGGCTATGAAGATAATCCAATTGTCCGCACCACAAATAAGGAACTGTACATTCGTTGGATCCAAGCCAACGTTTTTATGCCGGCAATGCAATTCTCTTTCGTTCCATGGGATTTTGACCAACAAACGATCACGTTGAGTCAAAAGTATACTGCGCTTCATGCAGAGTATGCAGATAAAATCATCGAACGATTTAAATTGGCTGTGGAAACTGGAGCCCCTGTCAATCCTCCTGTTTGGTGGATTTCACCGAATGATAGAACGGCGCAAACCATTTTCGATCGTAAGAGAAAGTTTTACTTTAATTTTCTATGAAAAGGAAAATTATTCAAATTTTCGTTCACAGAGTTCTTGCTGGGTGACGACATTTTAGTGGCTCCAGTTTTGGAAGAAGCACAGACAGCGAGAAATATTTATTTGCCAGAAGGTGAATGGATTGATCAGAATACTGGTCAAACTCATCAAGGTCCAGTGTGGTTGAACGATTATCCTGCACCGTTGGATGTTTTACCATATTTTATTAGAAGTGGTTCACAGCGTCTGTACGCAGTCGGTAGCTTTGTTGCTCTATGTATCTTGTTAATTAACCTAATCCGAACACACTTTATTTGAATAATTAAGTGTAAACATTTAGTGGAAAATGAAATTTGAATCCACAAATTACAGTCAATAAACATTCATTTGTGCGGCACAATTATCTTTCGGCAATATGTCAAAATTAGAAGGGTCATAAGTCAAATTACATACATAACTACTTCAGCTAGCATAGTCATCTGTTATCGACAACAACGGAAAACAATAAGCTATGAGCTCAGTGTTACCTTAAATAATGAAATTCCAGAGATAAAACTTGAGAAGTGCAAGATTTCGTACCTGCCACGAAGCGATACTTTGAACTAATGAAGTAACAGATTTGGTCGTTGTGTTACGCTTGATGTTTTTAAAACGGAAACATTCCTAATGTAGAGGCGAATTCAGAGAATTTTCTTATACGGTCAGTTTTATTTGACATATGTTCCTGGCTAAGTGCAGTTACGGAAAATTTCGATTTTCGATAAGATTGTCTCATCAAAATATGCTTCCATATTCGTTCTACAATCTTCACCGAATCGTTGTTTTACCAACCTTCCAGTCCATGTACTAACCTCAGCCGCCCACTCGTCGGTAACTTAGCTGAAGTGCAGAATTTACCAAGGTAAATGTATGGGCCCATATATTTACCTTGGAATTTACAACAAGCAGTCTTTCACCAGCTGGTGCTCATGCTATTGTTTATTAGTCAATAATATATTCAGCGATAATTCAGTCACTATCTCTCTCTCTCACACCCACACACATGTGTATGTGCTGATAAAAAACCAGCTGTGAGCTGTTGCAAATTCTGCATTACAGTGAAATTTACCGAGTGTTACAAATCATTTTTAACCTTATCTTCTCCACTCAAAAGGCTATGAGAAAATCATGTTTTGTTAACGCTTCATTTTCAGATTTGGAAAGAAAATGTTTATTTTCTTGACTCTTGTCTTGAAAGAACGGTTAATCACACTTCGTTCATGAAAAAGACGTTATGTTCACCTCTGGAAGCAAATAGAAAATTTCAACTAGAGCGATTTTTAGGACTCGCTTCGCTCGTGTTGGAATTACTTATTCTCTTTTAATAACTATTTCACGAGTGAACGACTTCATCTCTCATTGAAATATCTCTCGTTACTCAGTTCATAGACTTTTCCTCTACCTTTACTAAAGTATAACAAAAGAATTGACGAAGAGACTACCGAATTATTCGAAATAAGATACATGAAAGAAACTGGAAGAAAACGTTCAGTTTATCAATTATATTCACCATAACAACTATAACTTATACGTCCATAAGTGAATCTCTCATCCAGTCACTGCTATCATCTCTCCGTAATAATATTGTAATTTTTATGATTGCATCAAATTTATGAGGGATTATGCCACGTAATTACATCGGAATATCTTACTTTCAAAATAATAAACGTGATGTACGTGATGAAAAATCAAAATGTTCGTTCCGAGTCAATATCATTTCGTCGTAACCATTTTTTTCTTCGTCTCCGCTCATGGTGTATATGGGGTGAATATAAGGCTAAGGTGAAGATAAATGGAGCGTTGATGAGGAACATTTATTTCGAAAATGAATATGAAATTTTACGGGAAAAAAGGCAAATGAATATGTGAGAATGTTGTCATTGAATGTAAAAATAAAACTCAGTGCGTCGATTCGAATGGAATAAAAGGCATAAATGAGACTAAGTACTTGAACTGTATGATCTTTATTAATATTATCATAAAAGTTAATGTTTTACATAATGTTAATCTTACATCCATGTAACCACAAAGCGAATCGACACACTCGATTCTGCTATATCACTTTGCTGTGTTCATGGATAATTGAAAATTGATATGCCGAAATCATTTACAAATTATATTTCATGCTTCATAATAATTATAATTTAATATAAAAACAAAAATCAAATTGCAAAGAGACCGCCAGTTCAGTTCACTTATAAGATTTTGATCAGTGATCTAAACACAATGTATTTTACATTCAGTCGAATCATTTTATAGTATGGGACGTTTGCGAAGTTATATGTTTGAATTGAATACAAGTTGAAAATAATATGTGGAGTAGCAGAGTCAACCACATTCATTAAGGTACGTTTTAGGTCATCTGTTAGATAAATAAAGACTGCCCAGATAATCATATGTTAAAACAAATGAAGTAAAATAATCATGGACGGAGTGATAGCGGAGTCCGTGGCGCTAACCCCTTCTGTAAGAAAAAAGCAAACAAAGAAATGCTTTTGGGCGCGATATTGATTAAAAATCAAACACTAGAGTCTTAAAAAGGTCATCTGTTATCGACAACGCTGTCAAAAATAAACGATGAGCTGAACTCAGGGTTTTCTTTTTATAGCAAAAGTGCAGTAAAACGAATGAAGTACAAGATTTGTTGTCAACTTGAAACTTGAAATACTTGAAACGAAAGAAGTAGCAGATTTAACGAGAAGGATGTTATAAACGTTTTCCGTTTTCAGAAAGATTAATTTATTTTAATAACTCTTTTACGAAAAAATTTTACGCAGCATTGCACCAAATCGGTCTAAATCTAGCACTTCGAGGCCATTACTCATTCTAAGTGTTTATACTACTTCGGAAGGAATATTGATATGAAATATTAATACCCACTACAGATGCAAGATTTGTTTGCGCTATTGGGAAAAGTTCTGAGAAGAGTTCGTAAATTTACATAGACTGTTGGATTAGACAAGGCTGTATACTTTGGGGAGGTCACGCAGACCGCCATTTTATTAGATACGCGGGAACACACCACGTCTGATGATTTTACATACAAAAAAAATTCACCACATCATCACGGCGATGAGAATCATCACAGTAGGTGATTTTTTGTATGAAATCCGCCATTTTATCATCAAGTGTGGTGTGTCACCCGCGTATCTGTATCTGCGTGACCTCCCCATAGTTTACAGCCTTGGGATTAGAGTGGTACGTGAGGCACGTGAAAATAACAGGTCCGGATTATATTTCCTTTTCTCTCATTAAAACAGGCTAAAGACTTCTGACTTTTCTCAAAAATCAATTTTTATTCAAAGCTATCACATTTATGGTTCTAATTGTCGTCTTACATCTTTCAAAAAGGGTTTTTGTAAAATATCGTCAGAAATACAAGAAAAAACGCAAAAGAAGTGTCAAATTACTTGTGACAAAATTCGAGCTTCAAATAGAGGGAAATGTCAAATATTCGACCATGCGGCACTTGAAAAGTCTTCACACATTGGAAGTTTGATAAACTAAACTAAACTTCTCGTCATCAAGGATTAGATCGATCCGCGAGCTGCCAATTTCACTTGATTTTTTGTACAAGAAAATCAAACTTCACGAAAATTGGGTGTCTTTGTCGAGTTTTTGTTAAATTTGATTTTTATCAGAACAATGCCAAGTGTCCCAGAAGGTGACATCTCGCGAAGTGATCTGAGTGTTCTGAGTCATGACGGCTAATGCGTACGCCACACAGTGTTCCAAAACGTTACTATCACATTCATAAATCTATTTTTGACATCAGTACGTCACTTTGCGATCCCTTTATGTACTGAATTACCCTACAGTAACAGTAGACTTTCGAAAAACCAAGAAAAAATTTTCTTGGTTTTTTGGGTTTTGCAGCCCATTTTCCCCTTGAGGGTTTTGTAAATTTTCCTTGTTAAATATAAAAATCCTAAGGACGTTGCAATTTGCATTGAGACACCTCAAGCATACACCTTATGGTATTTTCTATGTTCCCGAACCAACCTGCTCACCAATCACTGTAAAACATATCTCTTATTCCACACTTTCATCAATAACCAAAAAATTTCAAAAAAGCCTCATGAAATAAAATCGTTGTCTCTAACATTTCTGCAGCAGTAAGTGAAGGCGAGAGGCAGGGGAACATAGAAAATACCATAAGGAATATGCTTGAGGTGTCTCAATGCAAGTTGCAACGTCCTTAGGATTTTTATATTTAACAAGGAAAATTTACAAAACCTTCAAGGGGAAAATGGGCTCCAAAACCCAAAAAACCAAGAAAATTTTTTCTTGGTTTTTCGAAAGTCTACTGTTACTGTAGGGTAATTCAGTACATAAAGAGGTCGCAAAGTGACGTACTGATGTCAAAAATAGATATATGAATGTGGCAGTAACGTTTTGGAACACTGTGCGCCATTTGAAAAATTACGCACGCTTTACGGGGAGAGCGGTTAGAAATTCATAATATTTCGCGGACGTACTTTGTTGATGAATCAAAATGATACGAATACAAACGCTATATGTGTGTATGGATGTGCACGGGCATGCGACATAACAACCGAAAGATATGTACGATTTGTCTTCAAACCCAACGTCTCCCTACTACTTATAAATGCTTAACGCCAACGCAAACTTTGCGAATAAAAAGTTATTTATTGGAAGCCTTGTTAACCGCACACAATAAATTCGTGTTAAACAAAACATGCGCGCATGCGGTGAGAAATAATGGATAAATCTTAAAGGTACATGTAAACAACGACAGGTGGTTTTTGTATGTTTCGAATAGGAAAAAGTAACAACATCTGATTCAGGCGAAGTATAGGAGTAATAATTGAGTGAATGTTTATAATAGCTTACACTATCTTGATTGAGTAAGTTAATGATCTAGATTTTATTAACTGTTCGATTGGAAAACATCGTTTTTGCCTACTCTCTTCTAATTTTGAATTAAAATTGCGTATTGTATGTATAACCTTTCTAAATATGTGGGACAGGCGACGCGTAATTCTAATTAAAAAATTATTATTTTCGAAAATATCAATGGTACATACCACATCCCACACTTTTCGTATGGTATGACATGACGTGTGCCCAATTTAATTAATTCATAATATCGACATTCATCACATTACCAGCTAATTATTGGTATACTAAATCAATCATACCAACAACAGTTTTAGAGTTATGCGGCGGCGACAAAATTTTATTTTACCTCCCTTTATCGTATAAAATATGAAACAACAATACAGCTAGAGGCAATTTATTACACCATATGTGGCAGCATATATATACACAATACAATACATTCACCATCATCACACATAATAAATATTTGATGATAATAAAAACCGATAAACTTATCACTATGCTCCCCACAATTTTAATGTATAAATCAAACAAAGTTTTTTTTTCCGTTGGTTCGGAAATTTTTTGAAATTATTCAAAAAAAAACCTGACTCTTGTGGTGTGGTATTCACTGCATGGTCCTCTCCCAACTCATAAGATACGATACATTCATACGTAAATCCAGAGGTTGTTTATAATATATGAACCATCAACATCAACAATGCATAGGTCCCTTGAGATAAGCGTTCGTAATATTTATTACTTCCTCGGAGAATATAATTCAAATAGAGAAGAGAGAACAGCAAAAAAGGAAAAATTGCGCAAAAATCAACAATTTTCTAAATATCGTTGGATGGAGGTAAATATTTGCCTTTTTGCTGCAACACAAACTCAAAAGTTGAATGAATTTAAAGTATGGATTCGAAACTATAGTTGACTTAGGAAAAGTACGAAATACGGATAAATAAGAGACAATGTCGACAATGTAATGATAAACACAGACCGAAGCTTTTTCGTTTTTCTCCAACTAAAAGTTTCGTTTTTAATTGCCAGTATTTCGTTGTGTAAACGATAAATTCGTTATTGATGTTGAATGAATGATGCTAGAATTAAATTTGCAAATTAAATTTTCGCCCGCTCCCATGTATGCACCCACCTACCACCAACAAATAGACCAGATTTTCTATTCTAAGTTTGGCTGTTTTCTCCGTTTATTCATATCCTGAAAACATTTTTACTTCAAAGACTGACCGGCGCTCCAGCCACGAATGATTCAATTAAATAAAAATTAAAAGCAAACAAAAAGCTCTATTTGAGAAAGGAAAAACTTCCTCTTCAATTCAACATTCAACAATCCACTTTTTGCATGTGTACGATCTATATATGGTCAGTGCAGGAAAAAGTTTTGTGGTAAAATCATGCTATTTGAAATTTGCCAGAATATGGAATATCAATATGCACTTTATGAATGCACCAAACCTATAGTAAAGGTTGTTACAGCGGTAACGGTTTTATACAATGTACATTGGCCACTTGTTCTTATTGATAACAATGTTGAATAGAATTGATCCATTGAAATTCACCCTCAGTAGTTTTGTTGAACATTTTCGGTAGACTTCGGTAGATTGATAACACCCGTAGTTTGAGCCATATATGAGGTCGGTAGCAAAAAACCTCAGGATATGACCATAAAATTAGTTCTTTTCTCGGAGGTCCGCCAAGACATAGGGGGTAACAGCAGAAAGACATTGTTTTGACTCAAAACCACTAGCTAATTTTTTTCAGAAAATTCCTCGAGATAAACTAGATGAGGCAAAATCCGAGAACGTTATATGTTTATTTAAAAGCAAAAAAAAGCTGCAAGGCGCAACCAGTAAAAAACGATCTTTTCAAAAACAAATATTTACAATAAATAAAAATCATCAACTCTATTACGTCCCAAAGTCCCCAAGATGCAACTAGCGTTTCTCCGTTGAATTGCAATAGAAACCTTTTGCAATAGGTAATCCATGGAACGTGGTTCACCAGAAGCTTTTCGCATTAATGAACCCAATTTCTTAATAAATGTACTTGTTTCGGGACCCATGCAACCTAGTGCTTCAAAAGCAATGGGTGTAAATAAATAATTTTCTTTTAAACGTATGTATGAATTATTAATTGAATTAATTATGCTTGAATCCTTCAGCATTATCTGCAATTGATTCATAGCTGAAGCGATCGACAAGATCGGCCTAAAACTATTTATGTCGTGAAGCTACACCTGCATAATGACATCAATATCGAAATAAAGTTTTGCTCAAATTTCTGGTTCATCCTACGGTTAAGTAGCATAAAATAACCTAACAACCGTTGGCAAAATTACATTTTTTCGAATAAAAATTCTAGATCGGCCATTCGAAAGATACTAAATCTTCACGACAAAAATGGTTTCAGGTCGATCAGGTTATTTGGGTGGAAACTGGAAATTAGTTAAAATCTCAACGAAGAAACGTAAAACCACTAAATCATATGTTAGCGACACCGACAACGGAAGTTGTGATTGCATCTAGTTAAATATTCCAGTATATACGTCAAAATGTATGATAACTTTATGAAGTACTAGAATTAGTATCAACATCTTAAATTATCAGAAGTAATAGATTTAATGATCAAATGCATATACGCTCAGCAGTCATTACAGTCATTCTTTTCATCTAACAAATTGAGACGTATTTGATAGCACTTAGATGACAGGTTGTTAACCCGAGACGAAACCTGACACGGACATAGTGAACCATAAAAGGTGAAACGTTTCAGTTCGTCTGACACCTCAAAATTTATTATTTTGGAAATGGAACGTAAGTCATATAAAAAGTCAGTGAATTCTGATCAGTGACCAATATCTGTTGATGTAGCATACGACGGTAACATTTTTAGTGGAAGGTAAAACATAATGACTTGAAAACATTCTGGATTTCCTGCTATCTCTACGTCTCACGAGCAATAAAACTCCAAATTTCGCATGACACATAGAATTCGCTACTAAAAAAAAACTTTATGACAAAACATGGAACCCATAAAATTACATTGCACATACTACACATATCTAGGTAAAAATGTTGGTTGTTTGGTATCACTCTCCATATTCTATCCATTCCGAATTGCGAGAGAGAGCAAAGAAAACTCTTAAAATTTTATATTAAAAATAAATTTACAATATTCCATCTGTCGACTTTTATTCCCTTGATTTTCTCCAATATGAATCGGATGTTGTCGTCGTCGATACAATATTCTGAATAAAAGAGAAATTATTGAATTATATCCACCGATGTGCATACATTTTCTGCATACGTATGTTGGTGTACATTCACGTGCCAACAAAGTTTTCGGTTTTTATTGAAACAAATTTTTTTCTTTTTGTGTTTCCTTTCCATTTATTTATTTCAATTTTGTTGTACGTTATTAGATTTGGGAACCTCAATGCGGACACATGCAGTTTTGCAGTGTGTTGCATTGTTATTTGTAAATAATAGACAGGAGGATTAAGTTTTTGATAAATGACAATTCATATATGAAATGCCGAATAAGGGGGAATGTGTACGGTGTGTGGATATACGGTTTAACATTAAATGAATTTGGTAAGGCCACGGTTCATTGCAAGAAAGTAAATTCCATTTTCGGTTGTGCATTAACTGCATCATATGGAATCGAAATACCGAACATATTCGTAAACCATTCGAAGTTGAGTGTATTTTCAAGCAATGCAATCAAATTAATGGACTATAAAAGGGCAGACTTTGAAAAGTCTAGGACATATTTGTTGTAAAAGGGAAAAAAATGCTAATAAGAAAGTTATACCACGCCCCCGCTCGTTCTGACAATAAATCTTTTGTTATATGCAATTTATGTGGTCTCAAAGGAATGGCACTTGGCTAGGCTTTTAATGAATTAAATTATTCATCATATCACCTTATAGCATGTACAACGTACATTGTACGTGTAGACACAAATTACGAAGTTAAGGGAGTCGGAATGAACTCTATTTATTAGTCTATTGAGTGGGTGAAGTTGGAATAACTACGATTTTTCCTTATTCTTGAGTTGAATAATGAGATAAATTCCCTCGTTTTTGTACGAATACGAAATGGTTTTTTCGTAGCATTTTCGTACAATGATAAAAGAGGATCGACAAAGAACACTGTACAATCCAACATAATTCACCCTTCATCGACTTGTTTAGTCAAACAGAGATTTGTTCAGTCTTACAGCGTTAAATCGTGTTGTATTTGTATTTGATAATGTTTGTGTTACTGGTCTGTCTATCATTCAGTTTTGACCTCTCGCCCTGGCAACTTAATTAGCGGTAGTGGAAAGCTGACGTGTGCTGTTGATATTGAGTTGTTGTCTAACCAACTTGTCTTAGTTAATCTTCCCCATAATTTCCCAAAATTATCTTCCCCAAAATGTCTCAAAATTCCTTATCTTTCTCAAGACTCCTCAAAGTTTCCTAAATGACCACAAAGTTTTCTATTTCCTTGAAAATTTCCCCAAAAATCCAGACAATTCGCTAAAATTCCTCGAAGTTCCCTAAATATCCTCAACCTTAAGGCATACTCTCTGGCACTACTTGAAAATAGACTAACAAAAGATTATCGCTCGTTTGAAGCTAGCACCATTGATGATTTACGATGACGGCTGGTAAACATAATCTTTTGTAATTTCCTTGTTTCTTTATTAAAATGCACTCGCTGCTGACGCATTTGATTGATGTCCTCCTTTTTTCAATACAAATCAGATATTTAAATGATGATCACTTGTAATAATGGCACTGATGAACGTTCGAATCGATTGCAGTCAACATTTTTCATTTCATTTTTCTGCTCACCCAACAATTATTACTGGCTCAACAACAGATATTTATTTGACTCAACTTTCCGATTTATTGTCTTGGTTGTGGTGACCTGAATTATATAGTTTATCTTCCATGTGTGACTATTTCATACATTACTCGTTTCTGTATATAAACTCTAAGCCATACGTTATTCTGGTTGTCTAGGGATATAATTTTATTACTCTTCTAGGGTAAATTTTATTTCCGTTTTTTATTTTGAAGAAAAAAACCAATGACCCGACGGAGATTCGAACTCCGAACCTCCTGCATATCAACAAACTACGCTAACCATTACACCACCGAGTCTTCTAATATACCAGATATGCATACTCTAATGTTGCAGCGTGGGACTCAATTTATAAAGTACATAAGCAACATGTACTACAAAATTTAGGGTGTATGTGTGTGTCGACGCCATGTGTTTTTTTTTCGTTTAGAACGAAAAAAAAATCAAATTTTGACTAAACGGATTCTCTTCTTTCAAAACTTCATTGTTTTGTGTTTTACCGAAGGATGTCTTTCGTAATTAGTTTTTCAATTGGACAAATATCTGCTGAGAAATATGCCATTGCATACGTGGTGTATCAATATGTAAAAAAGCGTAAGGTCTCAGTGCGCAGCAGATATTCGTTCGATTGGAAGTTTACTTACGATAAAGAGATCAGAATACTTTCTTTGCAATTTATTTTGATAAAACAAAAACAAACAAAACACAAAAAATGTTTGTTGCGGGAAGAGAACTCACGATCTTATGCATAAAAAGTTCACGCTCTAGCCGATTCGGCCATTGAGACTCATGATTACATTTGATTTTGTTGTCATGAAACCCCGCATGTATGTAGAACATAAGCAATGACCATATATGTGTTAGTGACTCTGTCGCAGGTAGTCTGATCATTTTAAAAAGTACATAAGTATTTAACATGCACGACAAAATGTCGCGAGTGTATGTGTGACTCGCATAATTTGTTTAGAACGAAAAATAATCAAATTTTGACTAAATGGATTCTTGTTATTCAAAATTACGTTGTGTAGTGTTTTATCTCAGGATTTCGGTAACGCAATTAGTTATTCGATTGGACAAATATCTGCCGAGAAATGTGTCATTGCAAATATGGTGTAATCAATATGACAAAAAGGCTAAGGCCTCGGTGCCCAGCAGATATTTCTTCGATTAAAAATCTAGCTACTATACTGGAGATCAGTTTATTTACTATTTTTTGTGATAGAAAATGAAAAAAAAAATGGAAAAAAATGTTTGTTATGAGGATAGAACTCAAGATCATATGCATAAAACTGACGCGCTCTAGCCGATTCGGCCACCGAGATTCACGATGATGTTTCGATTTGTTGCCATGATTTTGTTTAATTGTCACACATGATGCTTTTGTATACACATAAGCCAAACCTTTCAGTGGTGTTTGTATGTCTTCGAGTTTATATACAGAAACGCTGAATGTATGAAATAGTCACACATGGAAGATAAAATATCGTATTGCTATGTGAGAAAAATCTCGAATCACTTCTTATGTACATATTGTATACACACGCGTTCGCTTCGCTCACTTGTTATATACAATATGTACATACGAAGTAATTCTCGATTTTGTCTCACATAGCAATAAAATACTATTAAATGTTTCATGCTTTTCGGTGAATTTTTTGACAGTTTTGCAAGTTATTGTGAGCAAATGTAGACACTTCGATTTAATGTAACCCAAAAGGCGCCAATAAATGACTGTGTATCATTACTGTTTTGCACATGTAAAAAAATCAAACTTTCGTATCTAAGCTGTTCTTATTGGTTTCTCTCATTTCTTCCATTTGAAAATATCGTACGAAATTAGAGAAATAATAGAAATGGAGATGAACAGTAGTAACAACATAGATACAATAGTGGGATTTTTTACGTGGTCAAAACAGTATATAGCAAATGAAATCTTATTCGAAAATCTACATCGTATTCCGGCGTCAATTTTACAAATAATTTTTTTATATAAATAACTTGGTTGACTTACTCAGAAATTCTATTAGTTAACAAACATCGAAAGACGAATTCTTTATGCAAAATCAATGAGACACAGTTCTTGTGTGCACACACATTTTTTCGCCATTCATTTTCTTTCAGAATACGAGTAAAAAAACTCTGTCCTATCTTACTTGTCGTGCATACAGGAAGCTCGTTTAATTATGTGAAGACGGCTCTTACCTGAAAAAAGCAACAGAGAAACAGAATTCGATTAATTTATTTCTTCATTTAATAAATATCAAGATTATGAAAGAGGATTTATAATGGAAAATATAAATAAAACTTCTCCCCGGTCAACAACTACATAGTGATGCAGTACATGGTGAAATGGAAGGAGGTAAATGTTTTTTTTTTTTTTTCATCAGACAAACTTTAAATTAACTTTCTGACTTATTTATTGCAAATTTTTCATAATCCAATTAGCAGTTTATGATTCGATAAGCTTGGTTCGGAAAATATTGTTTTCCGTTTATAATAGTAAAAGACTTACAGCAAAAGTGGCAGTAATTCCATTCAGCGCAAGTTCATCATAAAACAAAGCAAAAATTACAACTTCTGATCAATATTTGAACAAAAATTTATTATTATCGTTATGCGGTGTGGAGTCTATGATTCGAAAACGGGTGTACATTAAAGGTGTGTATACACATGGAAGGCAATAAATTCAAATAAAATAATAAAATTTCTGTATACGTGGCAACAGTAGGAGTGCATGGCATGGACGTTAAAGAATTTATTCATTTCAACGGAGGAAATTTAATTGTTAACTTTGTCTTAACATCAAGTCACGCGCACTGCAATTACATTTCCTTTCATTCAGGTAAAGCTGTCTTTTTAATGGAATTATGTAGAAGGATTGCAAGTCATTTACCGTAGTAGATTTTATGGTTGAAACAACAAAAGCAGAATGAAAACCTGGAAATATTTATAATATCTGTTATCGACAACACCGACAGAATTAAGCCACAACCTCCTGTTAATATTGTCTTAAATAGCAAAATGTGTGCTTACACTTATGAAGTACAAGATTTTGTATCGAACGCTATGCAATCAGTTAAGCAACAGACGTAGTAGATTTACAAATTACTTAATTTTTTAACTATACGTTTGCCGTTAATCAGTCGGTATCAGGTGCACATCTTCCAGGTTAAATTAAAGATTTACAATTATTGGATGAAGACAGCCAGCTGGTTGATTAATGTGTGTATATAGAGTATGAATGTGAGAGTTGATATATATGCAACCAATTGAACACACAAATCGCAATTGTCAGTAATAAATTTGGGTAGATAAAATTAATGTCCGCACAGCGTACACGGTTCTGTTAAAAAGTTAATTATCGGAGATGTTGGTATACACGTTGCATGATGCAATCTTCGAGCTAAACAATACGGAAAAGAGAACAGCGGTTGATGAATAATAAATTTTGATAAATATTTTAGTGGCGCTTGAACAAGTGAACTTTCAGACAAATTAACGGAATCGACGGAGAATTTCATAAAATTTTAAAACGCATCTTCAGCAGATATATTTGGTCGATTTACGCTTGTGTTTCTTGTAAATTATTTTATGTTGTAAGGCGATTAACTTTCAACGTAATTGCGAACGATGAAATCTTCCTTTGAAGTATTGTAAGAATTGGAAAATACTGAAATAATCCGGCAAACATAAGCTTATCCGAACTAAGTATAACACACAGCCGATCCTCGTGCATCTAATTAAAATATCGCATCGGTTGGCGTCCATTAGTTACATTCACGTTAAAGCTTGGAAGGATGTCTGACCAAGTCTCGGTATGGAAAGAATAGTTTCTATCGTGGATGAGGGAAACTGATTCAAGAGCCCGGAAAACAGCGGGCGTCATTTATGGACGTTCGCTTCAACATTCGCATCATAATGAGATTCAATAAAGTTCTTGTGTTGCAAATTAACAGAAAATTACTCCAATAAAATCTCTCTTCTCAACGAATGAACGAACGAAATAAAAGATTTTTTAATTATCTGTAATTGCAATGACGGCGCCAACTCTTCCCAAATAATTTCCTACAAATTTCAGCATACTTTCGACTTCCTACTTCTAACTTATTTCCTTTTTCCTCAAAAAGCAATTTCACTTTTCACATTACTCGAATCGAAATGGAAATAGTATAATGTCAGTGCCAAGTTTTCGCACATTGAGAATACACTTAAAAAGTATAACCATTCATACATATAACAAAAATGTGTTCTTGTCGTTCCTTCTTTCAATATTTTTTTTTTTACTTTTTTTTTACTTCGCTTTTTTATGTTAAATTGAAGTTATTTTATGTAAATTGCTGTTGATCTGTTCAGTTTGTTCTGTCGTAATATACACACACCAAATGCCAATGCCTAAAAAATTTGTGATGAATAAGGAAATGGTTGAATACATTTTATGATTCTTGCAGGCTTTTTAGTTAAAGAGAATAAAATGAAACGACTCAGCCATTCATAAGATAAAAAAAAAACTTGAAGCCATCAAACGGCGACAATTTCGAAAGAACAAAAGGTCCAAAACGTCTCGAGTTTTTTTGTTTTGTTTATAGTGAAAGCACTAAATTTAAGCTTTACTCTAATCCCACAACGGTGTGGAGTATGTGGATTTAATCCAATGGATTTAAAAGTTTGAAAAAGTTGATGTACTTGTGAGTATAGTTTACTATGGATCTTGCAGTATGTGCGACTATCATATGTGAAGAGGTAAGACAGAGTAGAAATGTTATATATAAAGCCGAAGCAAAGAACTTTTTACTTTCGAAAGAAAATTTATTTATTTGTCAATTTAAATCAATAAAAAGCAGTCGTTGAGTGCTTTTGATTATTTGTGGCTATTCAGTGGTAGGGAGATTCTAAAGAGAAAGTTCACGAAGTCTCATCTTATTGGTGGTACAGGTCCCTTGACTGATGAAGTTATTAAACGACATAAGAACTCAAAACATAAATAACACGGGCCTTAAGGCGGTGCATGGAAACCTGGAAACCTTATCGGAGAACAACTGCGTTTCCCTGGTATGGGTACCTGGACACTCAGACATAATGGGTAACGAAAAAGCCGATGAGTAGGCAAGGAAGGGCAGCGAAGCTGGCTGTGTAGGCCCGGAACCGACGTTAGGAGTAAGCGTTAGTACGGTAGTGTCCCTTCTGAAGAAAAAGACGGTAGAGAGACACCCGAAAGCGGTGGAGGAGCTACTAAGTTGCAGGCAAGCGAAGGAGTTTTTGATGGGTTGCAATAAGCAAACCACAAGATACCTTCTGAGCATAAGTAAGAACGAACTCAGGCAAATGACAGGAGTGTTGACGGGTCATACAAAGTTGAGATACCACCTGAATACGATGGGACTCAGTGAAGATCCGAACTGTAAAATGTGTGGTGACACACCTGAAACGGCGAAACACTTCCTATGTCACTGCCCAACGTTGAGACAGTTGAAAGCAAAGTGGCTAGGAGATTTTTATGTCACACTAGACGAATTTGCTAATGTACCGTTGACTAATGTTTTATCCTTTGTCACAGAGAGCAAATGGCTGGAACAACATTAGGATTTCTTCTTACACTACAACCATAACCACATAATCATCAACAAAAACAATTGCCCGGCGGATCATCAACACATTCATCATCATCACCGACAAAAAGACAATAGCATTTAGAAGGGTGCAGCACAATGGGCCCAGCAAAGATGGCCTCGGTGCTATATTCTAAGAAATTATATATTTTTGATTTGTAATTACGCGGAATATGCTCGACAATAAAATCAATCAATCAAGGCGGTGCATTGAATTGAAAACAATTGCAATAAGAAACAAACCAATCGAAGCCATAGATTAGGTATGAACTAATGAAAGTCTAGAACAGGTATGGTCGATCGGCGAAGTCGTCTTAAACGCACTCACATTTTATGTCAAAATAATATGAAAATGAGTGCGTTTAAGCACGAAAATCAAATTTTTATGTCCTCCGAGCGGACAATAGATCATACCTATTTTACACTTTCATTGGTTCATTCGACAGGAGATAATCCCGAATTCACTCTACGAGCTGATGTACAATGTACGTTTTACCACACAGACAGGGACATATAAACCTATTTATTCACTAAAGCCTCAGCCCCAACGCACATAGTTAATAATGACTCTTAAAAAAATCAAAACAATCGAAGGTATAGATTGTGAGATAATCTTGGAATTTGGCATTTCCTGGTAATGTTTCGCAACGTTTACCCGGTGAAGATTCGTTTTAACCGAGAAAATGTTAGAATTTTTACAATTTTGTATATAGTAGTGAGGTCCGACCCTAGATAAACTTTATGCATTTTTAGTATCTCTTCTCGCAAATTTCTATTTTAAAATGAACGGTAATTTTTAGATTAGAATTATAAAACTGATTATAAGGTCAACGTATCAAATTCTGTTGGCCAATTTGTTTGCATAATCGTTTATATGATTGCCGACAGACCTTTCTCTCATTTAATTCAGTTTGGAAAAATCAGTCATTAACAACATATTCTAAGAGTTTGACAAACAAAATTCTACGAGGAACCGTGATTCTAATTCTGTGAAATTGAATTTAATTCATTTTAAATAAAAGTTTTTTTTTTGTTATTTCCCTCTAAGTGCATTCAAGCTCTGAGTGACAAAATGCCAAAATCACTTCTATTCGCTGTGCTTTTATTAACTACATTTACTGTAAATTTTGCACAAAATGTAACTCAAAATCAATGCATTGACAAACGGATATGTAGTGATTGCATCGCGCAAAAAGATTGTGCTTGGTGCTTGGAACCAGACTTTGGAGATAAGCCGCGATGCTTCCCAAATTGGTCGACTTCGGACAGTTGCCCCGAAGAGTATATGTATTCTCCGGTCAATCAACAGACTATAATTGTGGCGAATTCAACGAATGATGTTAACGGATTCAGTGTACCTCAAATTTACCCACAACGAATTAATCTCAAACTTAGACCGAGTATGTTCTTAATAGTCATAATTCTAGATACTTTCAGTAGGGGAATTCGTGTCATTGTTTTATACTCAATATACGCAAGACTGTAAACTTTGGGGAGGTCATAAAGATCGCCGTTTCATTAGATATATCCAACCGTTACCTGAAAAATAATCAAATTTGCAGAGGACGTTGAGTAAAATGTCCTCTCTTATCATTTCTCTGATTCAAATATATTCGATATGCTAGATGTACGCGCGCACGTCGAGTATTAAAAAAATGAAAGGAATTCCCCGAATGTCCTTTTTATCTAAAAATTATTTTCCGATTTTAGATGAAGAGCATCGACTGAATGTCCGTTATACTCAAAATGATGTAAGTAATCTCTCGTCCTCTAATTTTTCGTTCGGATTCTGTTTAATCAAAATTGTTTATTTCTTTAAATGTAAACAGACACTTTCCACTTTGATTACAATGCAAGACACTGCTTCAAGTGCTGTCGGGGTTAAGTATTACTCGTCATGCCTTCGATATAGTCATCCAATCGAAAGTTCCACGTGCGATGGATTAACAGCTGGTGATGTAGTGAACTTTCAAGCAGCAGTCATTGTCACTGAATGTCCATCTGATCCAAAGGATTGGTTTCAAACATTCCAAATTTATCCGGTCGGAATCAATGAAAGTTTGACTGTTGATTTGGAAATGCGATGCGGTTGCCCATTGTGAAAATCCAACTCAACATTAGCCCCATTCACCAAAATGTAGCTGACACAGCATTAAAATATGCGGAATTTGTGAATGCTAAAGGATTCACTATGGACGCTAATGTGTTAGCATAATGTAGAGTAGAGTAATGTATCTTGTAAAACAGTAAATTTATGCATTGTCTACGGATGTGAGTTAGAAAAATAAAAATTAAGAAGCCCAAAGTCGCTGCGAAGCGCTTAAAACAAATGTAAAAGAAACGATCCAAACGAAGGCACGAACTTTTTATTTTCCCAAATATGGTGTTTGCAGCCCGAGCCGACGGCGAGGGATGCAGCAACTACATAGGGCATAATACAAAATTCCAAACAATTACGTAAGTTATTTTATTCATTAGGCCCCGAAATTAGATTCAACAACTCAGTTATAATCCTTATTCAGTCTAAGGATCGTAATCAGTAATATCACCCAAGAGAAACATTATATTAGTCTGGTAAAGTTTGGAAAAATAATGCCTGTTGCAACCAATCGAAATGTTTTTGTCAATGTGTTGTTTCTAACATGCCAATAGGTCGAAATGACACGTGAACTAATGAATTACAATCTTCGTCGATTAGAACAAAGCTTTTGAAAATCGATGCTGAATTACTACATTATCGACCATCAAATATTCAATGAAAAACACTTTTAGGAATAACTCCCAGAACATTAGATCGATTTTGTTGATCTGTGAACCAGACCTCATGAATTGGATTTTCAATGAAGGAAGGAAAAATTTCAACTTTTATGCTGATCTAGGTAATGTGCCCTGACATAGCAAAATGTATTCTGAATATCTAATGAAGTAAAAGATTTTGCATTTTTCTGTAGAAAGTATGAAAGAAAGTACTTGCTCTCATAAAGTCGCAGTTATTGCTTTCAAATATAGATTTCAAGTCCGATTCCCAATAACGTAATTCTTGGGAAAGAAACGTTACTTCATTACGTTAACGCAATTAAAACGGGTCAATTAAATTAAGGAGAAAAAGTTATTTTACACTCGGTTCCAAGGCTTCCCGACACCATTTCGAAAACATATTCAATCAGGACATGTTTTGGGAAGCTCGATTTTACCATTAGAAAATTCAACAAATTATCAAAAAAAAGTTGAAACTATAACTAATGAAGTAATAGATTTTGTACAAAACTTTTTGAATTGAACGAAGTAATAGCCTCGACTCGATAATTATGCCGGTACTATGCTCGTCATCTAAAAGTAGGTACAATATTTAAGACATAGCAAAAACATTATGAAATCCAGTCATGAACGCAATCGATTGACAAATTACAATGCTGGATATCCTCGATATTATGATTTGCTTCCTATATTCGAAACAATCTTACCAAACCCAATTTAACTGACTTCCCCAAATAATTACGTACACAGCAAGTACGTGTACATATATGGTGAGTTCTCCATAACATTATTATAATGTCAAATTATGGATATAATGTCGACACAATGTGGTATAAATTAGACGAAATGTTGTGATTTATAGATTAAATTAAAGCTCCTTATCTTATCATAGACAAATATTGTTTTGTTTGGTTTGCATAATAATCGAGTAGTATTTGAGTATTATAGTATATAAAGTCGACGAGCGGTAATCGAATGAAATTATTTAATTTTGAAAGCAATTTCAACAGCATCTCGAGTGGATTAAGTTTTTATTTAAAAAAATCAAAATATCACTTACAGTGAAAGTACACTTATCATTAAAAAAAACCACAATGTCGAGTGAGAGCACTCTACACAATCACTATACACACCAAAAAACAACAAACTCTTCATTATACAATTTTAATGAAGCACTGGCAATTGTCAACTGTACTTCATTCATTTAATTTCATATGATGCAATGTAGGCATTTTGTAGGCATTAATATACAATTTCGAACAAAAGAGACACAACGGTTTTGCCTGTTTATTCAAAAGTGCTCATCAAAAATGTATCTTTTTCAGAAGTGAATCCTCTGACAAACGGCTATCTCTATATTACATATGAAGCGCAATATATTGTTTCAATTTCTGCAATTATGTAGCGCAGAGGTAGTCGGATCTCGTAGTGAGTGAGGTATTCTTTTGAAAAACATTCGGATCGATTTTCCGGTGGACTCAGCTTTATGTGCGTAAACAGAAACAGAACCCTAGAGTCCAAAACGACTTCCAAAACATTTTTAGACACATGTGTGGAGAGGTGATCGCAAACTGAAAAAGTACGATTTTCCTACCATATTTACTTCCACAGGCGAAAATGGATATTGTATCATTGGATAGATGAGTTCATGTAGTTCCGGGAGAAATATGTTCTTATTGAAAAAATTAGAAAATTTGTCTACGTCGCGTCGGTGAACTTCTAGGAGACCTCTGCCACCGCCAAGAAACTGAAATCTAAAAAATGCGGTCTCATTACTACGTGCGGTCTCATTACTACGTGCGGTCTCAGCTTTTTAACAATACCAAACATGAGTCATTCATTATGAATGGGTAGTTAAACTCACACCCCTCCTCAACACAAAAGAAGTTTTTCCGAAATGCACCCAAAAACTCCAAAAACTAAGAACACACATCGATTCAGGGACCTCTTGGGAGCTCAGAACAGCATTCAGTAAAATCGGTCAAGTTCCTTTCCCATACAAAATTTTTCATTTCATTAAAAATTTCATATACCTCTTCGAAACCGTTTTGTCACAAAAGTTCAGTGAGTGAACATATTTTGATCGAAGTTAATTTGTATCTTATAGCCAGAGGTCAGATGTGCGTTCTTAGTTTTCGGGTGAATTTCGGAAATACTTCTTTTTTGATGGGGAGCGCGTGAATGTCACAAGTGTGAATATGACACTCTGTCACTTTACTCGAAGAATCTGGAGTGAAGGATAAATCTGATCCAAAAATTCCACTTTGAAGCTAGAACAGTGGCAAAAACAGTACCAAAACAAACCTAAAATAACAACTTGCTCTTGAAAATTACTCTGAAACGAAATGTATTCTTACAACCATCCTATACCGACCTTGTAATCAAGGCGACCATAGAAAACTGAAATTAAGAGTTACCATTTCTATTTTCGATCACCTCCACTGGCAACACATGAGTCGAAAGAAATTTTTGAAAATGATTTCGGATTCTAGACATTCTTGGGTTCAATTCACGTCTAGAATTAGTCCAATTTTGGTAGGCTCTATTTCCAAAAAATCCCTCATTACATTAAAATCGATGAAAGTCCAACAAAATTAAATATTTGAGTTGAGTAAAGTCTATGCCATTGTCGTTGTACCTAGTTTCCAAAGGTAAAATCCAATCACCACAAATTTCGCGTTTTAATACCAGAACTTCACTTCTTATCGGTAGTCTTTATACCGACATAGTTTTCCTAGAATATTAAACCAAACAATCATATAAAACGATACATTAAACATTTAAGCTTCACTGCAAAGTGGAACTATTTAACAAGTGCACTTTACTGGATACCGAAAGTGCAGTCATTGTGTATGAATTTATAAACTCCGTTCTGTGTTTTCTCCCCAGGTAAAATCCGACCGAGTATGTTTATTAATATTCCCTGTGCCTTTTTTTTGCTCTTTTACACTTTTTAAAAGAAAACTTCGAGTTTATGTATTGGTTCGTACATGCAAACTGCAATTGGTGTACACTTCGTTTACTTAAAATGTATGTTGGACTATAATAGTATAGTTGTAAGTAAATGTTGTATACCGATGTAGTGTACAGGAACAACCAGTGTGCATGGATGTATATGTATGCTAAATGGAAAAGTTTTCCACTCAACGTTAAGTTGTTTTAAAAAATTAAATTTAGATTGAAAGGAAAATTAAATTATGTTTTGTTTATAAAGCGTAATTGCTTTACGGTTCGAACATCTCTTATGTTTTCCAAGAAAAACATTTGCAACAACGAAAAGTGCAAAGTTTATTCAATTGTTGTTTTTAAATTAGTCCATTCGTTTTAAGCGTATTACGTATTATACACCAGTTGAACGGGGGGGGGGGCAGGTTTAGCTATAAAGACTAAGTATTTTCCATTGGATTTTATAATCGGTAATGTGCAGAACTTTTCACATTTATGAAGGTGTATCATGAGACAGCATCATCTTTTAACTACCCATCTAACCTACACACCTACACATTAAAACGATAATTTAGATAAGGAGAATTAACGTGAAACTGGGAAAACAACAGGGACTATTTTTGGGAAAAGATTTTTCTATATTTTCAACCAAAAAAAATTGTAAGGAAATTTACAGGAGAGGGCATTCAAATTACAGTCGAAATTTGCTTCAACTGACTGTTAGCTGATTCACTCATACAAACAAAACTATGAGTGTGTCTAAGGTTCTACCACGGGCATGCGTGCAATGTTAAATCCGTATACACTACACACTTTTGTTTATATAATTAAAAATCAGCTGAAGCAAATTTCGGCTGACATTTCATAGACTTTTTCTGTAGAAAAATACGGAAAAATGTCAGACAATTTGCGAAAATGGGGGAGTTTTTTTTTCTTCAAAAATAGTCTCTGGAAATTGTCTTGTGAAAATTGTAAATCGAAAAAAAAATCATAAAAATTAATTTTGTTTGTTTAACGCGTTAGATGACCTGCCATGATTTCCCTCCACCATGAGCAAAAAACACACACAAACTCTCCTTCATTCCAGATTTAATAAAACATCACACCTTATTTTCCTACAACACGTACTCGCAACCGCCTGCGATATACTGTATACTTTCTACTCGGTTTTATGAAGAAAAAAAAGTGAGATTAGAATAAATTCCTGAAGCTAAATCCGTTCATGTTTGTTATCGTTTTGACTGTAAGCAAAAGGAATAAACGCTAACATGATAAATGGAGAACGATTTTTATTTTCTGCTATATTACGAAAGCAGGCAAGTCAATAAGACACGATTTTATATGTTACAAACAAAACAAACAGAAAAAAAACATCGCTAAGGAATATCATCGAATGAAAACGAAAATGTCGTATTTTCCACCGACATCCCATTTATTTTCCTGTTTTTCTCATGCTAAAAAAATGTAAAGCTCGTATTGTATTTCGTCTAGATATATACAAACGCTCACATAAGATGCTAATAAAATGCTAATTTTTCTTAAAAAGAAAATAAAAAATATTTTTCGTAAAATTTATGTTGTTGAATCCAGCTATTGAATACAAATTTTACCTTTTTTCATATAGTTCGGTTCGTTGTTTTATTATAGATATTGGGTTCGCTCGCGCAAAACTTTAAAGCTCTTTGTGTAAGGGGTAGCATTTACCGATGTTGGGCTAGGCAGTAAAGCCAGCTACTTTGATTTTGTTTCTTCATGGGATTGTTGTTAAGTTTCCATAACAATAAACCTTTTTCGTAAAAAAAAGGAAATGGAAAAAAATTGTCAACAGGAAAACGGTAAGAGGTAGGAGCTAACAACTTGTGATTTCCTATTTTTCTTTCGTGTTTTCCATGATTTTACAATTATTTTTCATCTAATAATTTCTGTGTGGGCTTATAGATTTAAGAGGCATCGATGCTTTACTGAAAAGCATACCTTTGGGAGTTTTTTAAATGATGGATTTTAGTTAACTTTTGTTGATATCGTTCCACCAGAATTCTTTTTCAAAAATGTACGACCGCAATAACGACCACGAATGTGGTAGCTTTCAACAGAAAATAGATTTGGTTGTAGCAGTTTCACCAGCTCTGAGAAAACTGAGCAGTTGATGCTGTTCAAGAGCCAGCCAAACGACTACAAACAAAATGATTTTTTATTTAAAGCTACCACATTCGGGGTCGTTATTGCAGACGTACATTTTTCGAAACGGATTTTTATTATGGATAACTTTTAAAAGTAAATAGAAATCTGTTATCGGCAACTACTGCAACAATAAGTGATGAATTCTGAATATTTCTGTGATGTATAGAAAAATCTAGGTTTAAACAATCGAAGTAGTAGATTCTATATCCACCTACACAAAAAACTTCCAACAATGGAAGTAACAGACTTAATAATTGTGTTTCGATATGACTACTCACGGTGTGGTTGAATGGAGTTTTATTAAACATGTCGTCGCAAATTTGATATTTTTGGATATTCTTAGTCTGCTTGTGACCCTGAACAACGTTCCACAAAAATTTTCGATTTTCATCCGTGCAGTCCGGAGCACCCGGACCAAGGCTCCCTAGAGAGCTCTGTGGGTGCGATAGAACTGATTGGGGTTGCAATCGATAGGGAATGCAATTTTAATAGTCATAGTACAAAAAATTTGTCGCATGGATTCAAGGTGGACAGGTGGCGACTCATTGAAGTTGAAAAATGACGATCTTTGAAAGGTTCTACAGGCGTGGATACTTGAGTCACAGAGGTGGTAATTAGTTGTACAAGTAGAGGGACATTAGCTCTACACATATCCAAAAAATTACTTTTTCAAATTTTCTATATTGCAACTTTATAATGGTTCAAAATTTTTCTCTCATTTTTGGCCATAGTTGTGAAACTCAGCAACACCTAACTGACACTCATGATAATTTTTCGCAGCCAAACTGCTTAATTTTGTGTTGCTGCTAGTCTCAGCTTTCCAACAACACCCCAATTGCAATATCTCAACAGTGCCGGTCTATTGATTGCCTAATGAGGTAAGTTCATCTACGACGAAATTTTAAGCATGACTTCAGAAAACTCTAGGGAGCCTTGGTCCGGGGGCTCCGGACTGCACGGATGAAAATCAAAAATTTTTGTGGAACGTTGTTCAGGGTCACAAGCAGACTAAGAATATCCAAAAATATCAAATTTGCGACGACATGTTTAATTAAACTCCATTCGACCACACCGTATACTGTGAAACGTTTCTAAAAGAATTAATTATTCGCAATACTATCGCTACCTCATGTCTCAGTAATCACCTGATCCACAAATCCCAATGACTTTGCTATAGAGTGTTAAGGGATTAGGTGAAAGTGAAACACACCACAAAGCGCTGGACATAGTACAGCGGAGGAATGCACACTAAATGCTTTCTTCCAAAACCAAACGCACATTAGCAAAGTGAGGCTCTGGGATAAATCCGAAGAGGATAAAGCGGACATCCATGTTATATGTGACCAAAATACTCCCAATTGAGACGCAGATGCCACCGTCTGAAGTATTGGGATTAATAAGTGAAACTCAGATTTTCAGGCAGCTGTATTGTGCTACTAGCTAGACCAGCTCTGAACGGTGTTAATCAAAAGTTAAAATGTAAATTTGAGTAAACTGGCATCTATTCTTAGAGTTGGTCAAACGGCCACAAACAGATCCATTTTTATTGGAACTCTAACACAACTTTGGTCGTTATTGTTGTCTTACATTTTTTGAAAAGGATTCTGGTAGCAAGATATCAATGACAATACAACAAAAAATCGCACAAAATTTGGCTAAAATGTAGGTTTTTCAGCGAGGAATCGTTAGCTCTTCATTTCAGCAACGCCTTGGGCCCCTTTGAAGGGATCTAATAGAACAAAGATGACAAAAAATGTTTTACAAAATTTCATCCTTCTCGTCTAATGAGATTTGGCTTCGTTTTCAAAACGATACTAATAGCAGCACATCTCCACTGGCACCAAGAAAATTACGAAAATTACTTCACTTCATCTGTAATTAATATCTTTTTTATTATAATGGGACGTTCTAGCGTTCTATATATACACACCCTCCGTTATGCACATCCATATTACCCATAAAACTTCTGTTAATTGCAAAAATGATCGAAAAAATAGTCTTCCTGCACTTGCCTGTCGACTTCATCAATGTCTGATGCTATAATTCGTCGACCGTCGAGGTCAAAGGATGTCTAATATACCGATTGGTTCATTAAAATTTGATGTTCCATTCGTAATGTTCGGAGCCGAATAACTTTATGATAATGCAATTTTTCGCCGGAATAATATTCTTTCTGAGTCGTAAAATGTCTTGATTTATTTATTGTATGAATCCCATCCGTAAAAGCCTACCAATTACTATTCCGTTGTATAATAAAATCATAATAGTTCTCATTAAAATGGAAACTTCTTTCGTATGTAGGAGCAACCATGGCACACAAAAATAAAACATCTTTTATTCATGCAAAATCAAAAAAATAAAAATTTGTTGTATAATAGACCGTCTATGCACAAAGCATAGACAAAAGAGCAATATCAGCAAATCCAGATACTACTAACAACCTCCTGAATCCCCATAGATATTATTATTTTCAATTTTGTTATTCAGAGTAATTCTACTCGTTTCCATTATGTTAGCAACCATACATACCACTAGCACACATTTCGGATAGATATAAACGTATACGAAAAGAGATTTGTCTTGCTTCAGCGATTTGTACAAATAGGGTCGTCATCATATTGTATTGTGCACGCCACAACACACCATTTATTTGTGAATATCCAACCGAACATATTTTGTGTGGAATATCGGAGGAGAGAATGAGTGCTGTGTGTATAGAGATCGTCATCATCGTTTTTTTTTCCTTCCTATTGTGGCATTTTCATATTATAAAACTCAACTGGGTGATGTGATGTTATTATTACCCTGGAACATATGTCTCGAAAAACAGTGACTAAACAATGAAAATGATTGCAAAGTTTAACAAAGATTTGGCGCCGCACATTTTCCTTTTATCTCACTGGCTGTGTGTGTCGTTTATTTATTTTCTTTTTCTCATATTTTCTTTTTTTATTATTATAATAGACATTTGTAACCAGTACAAAGTGTTGAGCAGCACATTGGCCAATCTGTTGGTCTTATTTATAGATGGTGGATAAAGAAGTAACCAACAACAACAAAAAATTAATAGAAGGAAACAGACACCATAGCCATGAATACTAGACCTACTCACGTTAAAAAAAGTATTTTTCCTAACGCATGTTAAGAGGTATAAGTTAGGAACAATGTTTTGTACGCAACTAGATAATCAGAATCTGTTTCTGCAAGATACTATTTTCGGACAAATCGTAAGCTTGTCCTAACGAAGTGAAAAAATGACAATTTTTCACCACTGGTTACAAAAAATACTATTCAGAACTTCCATAATTGGTAAAAAAAAAATGATTCTGAGTGACGCAACGCTATCCAAAATGTTTGTGTTACCTTGTGTTTCTATGCGTTACAATACGCTTCTATGCGTTACAATACGTTTCTATGCGTTACAATACGTTTCTATGCGTTACAATACGTTTCTATGCGTTACCATACGTTTCTATACGTTCCTATACGTTACCATACGTTTCTATACGTTACAATGCGTTTTCTGTAAACTTGATTGCGTTGCGCGACTCAGAAATACTTTTTCTTGTGAACTATGATGTTCTAAAGTAGTATTTTTCTCGTTGATACGGAGAAATGAAATCGATATTCCTGTTGATGTTCTGAAACGGACTTTTTTTAACGTGAGTAGGGCTAATGTATACGTTTTCTGTAAGAAAATTCTTGGCGGCAATATCCGAAAGATAACAAAATATTTTCAATTTTCTTTAACTACCAACAAATCATATCGTGTCACAGACATTTCACATTTTTATCTCTCCGAAAAGTTTTTACTTCACAAAGAACATTGCAAATAAATAGGAATACAAAAACTCGTCTCGTGCAAACAAACAAAAAAAAATAGAATCACAACAAAACACAGCAAAGCATAAATCTTGCTACTGTAGAGCAGAACAATTTGCTCGATCCTATCGAATAAAATACCTGTTTTTTTTACCGCGAATAATTCGGTATCGCTTCGACGCCTTTGCGGAATTTTCTGGTAAGATTGACTAAACAATTTTCGTTTTCACTTTTATTTCCACTCCGTTCTCTTCCGCCACAAAAACCTTGTGTTTTTATCCCTTTAAAAATATTTATATTCACAATTCATGAAAATTTATTGTGAAAAGTAAATTCGATGTCATATACCAAAATATTCATTGAACGGATTCGAATGAATGTACAATTTTTTTTTCCTCCAAATGTACCTATATATGTCGCCTCAATCCTCCCTTATAACATGTTTATGTAATGTGGGATATAAATGAAAGTAAGTAAAAGTACATGTACCGTGTGTATGATGATGGAACATACATGGTATAAACTTCACAAAAATATAACCAGGGAAATCTAATACAAAATATTATTCGAAAATGGTTTACCACACATCGGGGGGGCTTTTTTTCCAGATATGTCGTATTGACTCCATGTTGAAATAAATTTGATTTAAAACGGATTAAGCCATTGTATAGTCGAAAATCCTTATAAATGTGAAATTTTTGATTCAATATAAATGGTTCATCCTCAGATCAGACACATTATGTTGAGGAAGGTACAGCAGCGACGAAATCGTGGTTGGTGATCCATATGCATGGAAAGTGAATGAGAAATTATCGGAAAATATTTTTTTACAAGTTTTTTTTTGAGGGATTCATAAGGTTGAATTGATTTATTTATACCGGTAAATGCATTTTAATAGTCGATTGAACGTAAGCATTTCATTTTTGTGTTTGGGTTTCTTTTTAGCCGGTACATAAAATGGGAGCTATTTTCGAAACTAAGATAAGAACGGATTTATTGATTCGATAGGACAATTTGAAGCAACCCGTTGGATTATATTTGAATCGGCTAGTCTAGCCATCTGTCATCGACATAAATAAACGGATGAGCTGAAGCTAGTGTTGTACATAGGAAAATTAACGATAAAATTAATGAGGTACTAGATTTTGTAAAAAAAATTAAGATTGTTAAAATATTAGACTCGATAAACTCGTCGAAGCGTAGAATCGCGAGTTTTTGGTCGTGCAAATATAAAAAATTCCAATGGAAAATGCATCCGATTACGGTCTGCTGTTTTTTAGAAGAGTCCCTCCGAAACAAACAACATTAAATTGCGTCTCTAAGGCAGGATTTCAAGACTAATAAGAAAATTTACTTTCCATGTGCTGAAGACTTACGACTGATGTCTGAGACTATTCTTATTCATTAATTAATATTGAAAACGTAGCATTAGACGTGGCCTTTATTATCTGAATTAGTTCATCACTTGCCACGTGTCAGGACTTTCAACATAAATGCAAAGGGTAACCTTGTCCACCACAAACTGACCCTCATTTATAGCTCCATAATTATTTTCTCGTTAATGCATTACTTTAATTTCGAAATAGTCATTAAATCGTAGTTGCCCAACTGACATTACAATGATTGAATCTGTGCAAGGAACTTATACGAACGCGGTTATATTGCGAAACGAACATTCGACAATATCGACCAGTGAATCTATTCAAACGATCCTGTCTCGTCATACTTATGTTGTAAGAACCTCACTTAGCGATCGCTCTTTAACATACAGTGGCGTAATGGCTCGATTACCGATGCTGTATGAGTTTCTAAAATTCAATTCTTGTCCACATTCAATGCTAAAAATTAACGAAACAAACCAGCTGAATGCTTTAGTTTGAGGTCCTGTTTTCAATTTAAAAATTGCGCTTCAATTGTTACGTTTATTTATTGTTAATTTCGCGTACGTGTGTTTAGACTTTGGATTGAAATTTTGTTTATCTTTTGGTCATTTTGCTCAAATTTGCAGTGTAAGTATTAAATGGTTAAAATGCCATACACTCGTTATAGACTGTTACCGACCACAGTTCAAAACAAATGACTGGGCTTCGAAAGAATATAACGACCAATAATATCCCAGTCATTTGTTCGATTGAGTAATGAGTGTATGCTTGTAACAATTTTCTATTAAAGACGTTGATATGTTGGTAATGGTCATGATATTGACATTGACCATAAATCCGAAAACTAAGTGAAATAAAACATTATTTTGCTCAGAACCATGCTGCTGGTAAATAAATTCACGGAAAAAATTACGTTCAGTATGGTGTGTGCTGGTACGACCGAACAACAGCATAATAAAGCAAAAGCTCCATCAAGATTAAAATAATTAGTCTTAATATGCATACGTGGAACAATAGCCGCTAACGACTTTTTGATACACACCCGATACACACACAGTGCTACAATTGAAAAACACTTAATGTGGTAAATTGAAATAGTCATTGTACATAATTTAACAAGTGTTTCCGACCAAGCGGTTAGTTTTTATGACAAAAATGGTTTCCATCAACTATTTTTTTGTTTCGCTTCGTATTTTGAATTCTGGATTTCATTTCGCCTGACCATTCGAAAGCTTAAATAGATTAAAATCCATTTATGCAAAATACAGAAAAAAAATCGAAAAAAAACTACACACACAGAGCGACGAGTCTCAGTATAAATGTACTACAATTTTTTTTTATTTATAATGTTTCACTGTAATATTGTACAATTTTTATCTCTGGTTATTCGAAAATTGCGTGCTGGAATTAATTTCATGGAAAGCTATGTTCTCCCAATCACTCACATTATATATATACAAACGTGTATTTGCCGTATAGGCGAATTTCATTTCATATATACCGTCGATTGGTATAAAACTGAAATGAAAAAGCTATTTTCAAGTTTGTGTGTTGGTTTGCCATTTAATATAGAACTTTGATAATGTTATATTTACATGTGGTATGGTTATCTCTTGCATACATAATTGTTTTTTTACAGCACACAACATTTATATATATAAAAGAGAAAGAGAGCAAGAGTCAGTGTATCCATCCATTGTTTGTTGTACGTATATATATATATATATATATATATATATATATATATATATATATAGTTATGATAACCGAACCAAAGCAAGAAGAAAACAAAGAACCAAATGCAACGCATCCATTTGGCGAACCCACGCATAAAATATTCTCATGATTGAGAATATCAAAAATAAAGCAGATAAGATTAAAGTAAATAAAGATCAAATTCACCATAATGCAATTTGGCATTTAATTAAAAGAATACCAAAATGCAATTCAGCATTAAAACTATTTTCAAAGATAAATACTTAAATCATAACATCTGATAAAACTCTGATCATAAGTTGTTTTGATCAGACTATAAGTAAGACTTTAACATTTAAGACACCAGTGTAAAATTAACATTTGAACTGTTAACTTCGTTTGAAACAATAAAGAATTAAAACGCATTTCTTTATTTAATTGGATAGTGAAAACCAAGAAGGGTCATAATCGTAATTCCCCTTGATTCATATTGTCATACTTAATATTGAATACTTACATTCGCAAGAGATACTGAAGAGATCTTTAATTAAATTAAACGGACATTCTTTAATCTCAAATAAAGTGAAATTTATTAATTCCGCTTTATCAAAACTGGCGCAGCAGGAAGGATTTACCAAGTGAAAATTAAATTAATTTTACCATAAAGTAAATCCAGTATTACGGACTTACCACTCGTAACAAATTGCAAAAGTGACTCACTGCACCTGGCAGAAAACCGTGAATCCCGATTCACAAATTAAGTGAAGAAACATCACCTAAGTTGAATAAAACTCCAGAGAATTATTCAAACGCCGATTGTTCTTCATAACTTCAGTACGACACAATTTGGGGCTTAGCACTAGCAGAATACCATTTGGGCCGTTTGAAGACCAGTTAAACTTAAGAAAAATCAACCTGGAAACAGCAATCATGCCGACTCAAGGAAGCATCATCCAACCAGGAATCCTGGGTAACTATAATGTTATTACTCACCCATTCGCTGTAAAAGCAATTAAAGAAATAGAAAGTTTTAATGGTGATACAAAAGATTTAAGCACGTTCATTCAAGAAATCGAAGATATTTTACCTTTTATTTTGAAATATGACGATGATAGTCAAAAAATCATCATGAATAAAATTAAGTCAAAATTAATTAAGAAAGCTCGCGAAGTGATTAAGATTTATATTGGTGAAACTGATACGTGGAATCAAATCAAAGAAATTTTATACAAACATTTTGGTGGTTTAGATTCAGAATCTAGACTTTACACAAAAATGATCGAGTTGAAATTTAAAGGCAACGCATACAATTTTTATAACGAAGTTAGAGCAATTCTTAGCTCTTTAATTCAAAAATGTGAACAAACAAATTCATTGAATTTACTGAAAGTGTATCGTGAAAAAGCATTAGAAACATTCGCTATGGGTTTACCTAATGATATGCGAACTGTTATTTCAAATAACACTGTTCAGACATTGGACCAAGCGTTAGAAATTTTGACGAAATACCGCTATGTGGAAGACAAACATACATTCAATCCCATGAATGAATACCGTTCTAATCCTGAAAGAACTGTTAATCCAAGATCAAATTATCCACAAAACCAAACGTCTCCACCCAAACAAGTTCAACAAAATTTTAGTCCTAAACCATTTGTTCAAAGACAAAACTTTCAACCACGTCCACCCTTTCAAAACAATAATTTTCAACGAAATAGCAACTTTCAATCAAGACCTTTTAATCCCAATCCTCCAAATAACAATTATCCTCCTAAACCTTTGGAATTTTCTAAACAAAACAAACCAGAACCTATGGATATAGATCCACGTTCTTCACAAGTACGAAGACTTTACCATAACGAACACACTAATGATGAACATGATGATTACGACAATTATGAAAATGATTATTATGAAGACCAAAATCAAGAATGTGTTGAAACCCAAACCGAACAAATTGAGAGCTCACTTCCCGAAGAAATCCAAAATTTTCATTTGGAAGCCTCGGAAAAACAAACAAATTACCATATGTAAAAATCAAATCCCGCATAGGATACATGCGATTTCTTATAGATACAGGTGCAACAGCTTCTGTAATTAACCCTGGCATTTGCCAAACTAAATTTTTACAACAATTAGACAAACCTCTCCATATTAAAACAATGACTGGAAATCGTGAAATCAATCATAAAGCCATTATCCCAAAAGAATTGTTTAATTTCCCCATATCTCAAAAAGAAGTTACCTTCTACGTCACACCATTTCATGAAAAATTAGATGGCTTAATCGCAAATGATATTTTGATATCCAATGATGCAGACATCTGCTTCTCGGAAAAATGCATCCGTATCAATGGACAAATTGCCCCATTATATTTCCACCCTGATGAAGAACCATCAGAAGAAATCAATTCATGTATAATTGAACCGCAACCTGAACTATACAGTTCTACTAATTTCGAAGAAGATCTACGTTTTGATCACCTCAAACCATTTGAAATCCAAGAAATCAAAACATTAACTCAAAATTTTAAAGACATATTTTATAAAGACGGCGACGACCTTACATTTACAAATGACGTAAAACATTCTCTTCAAACAAACAATTCTCAACCTATCTATACTAAAATTTATCGATACCCCTATGCATTGAAAGAAGAAGTCGATAGGCAAATAAAAGAAATGTTGGAAAACGGACAAATTAAAACCATTCTAAATCTTCCTCTACCCAAAACTCTAAAGGATATTCGTTCATTTTTAGGAATGACCGGCTATTATCACAAATTTATCAAAGACTATGCAAAAATAGCTAAACCGTTGACTAACCTTACGCGAAAAACGGAGAAGATAGTTCATAATGAAAAAAGTATGAAATCCTTCGAAACTTTAAAACTTTTATTAACTTCTGACCCTATACTCGTCTACCCCGATTTTAATGAAATATTTACATTAACTACAGACGCAAGCTTATTCGCTCTTGGAGCAGTCCTATCCCAAAAAGGCAAACCCATTGCTTATGCAAGTAAAGCCTTGGATAAAGCCCAACAAAATTACGATACTACTGAAAGAGAACTCTTATCAATAATATGGGCTTGTAAACAATTCAGACATTATCTCTATGGAGTCAAATTTAAATTACAAACTGATCATAAAGCATTAATTTGGCTATCTAATTTGAAAGAACCAAATGCTAAACTCCAACGATGGAAAATTCGTTTGAACGAATACAATTTTGATATCTCACACATAAAAGGAAAAGACAACGTTATAGCTGACGCTCTATCTCGACTTCCTACTGAAGAAATAAATGCTCTAGAAAGAAAAAACGCGACAGACGTACAGTGTCCCCATTGCTTACGCTTCTACCAAACTAAAAAAAGTCTCTATTCCCATTCATACATTTGTAAACAAAATGTACGAACGCTGACTTTCCCACCGTCTCAATTAAAAATTAATGATAACGAATCATCTCTAGATACTCAGCACAGCGCTGAATCAGACGATCTATATTACCTTCCTATTTCTGAAAAACCCTTAAATTATTTCACTCGTCAAATAAAAATGACTATTGGACCGTCAGAACAAACGAATTTATTCGTACATAACCACACAGTCATTACGATCTCAGAAATAAATTACACTAACGAAATCTTTGACAGAATATTATCTGAATGCATCTCCACTCACCCTGATATAAAAACTGGAATAATATTTGACACCCTGGAATTACATAATCAATTCCAAACGTATACTGCATCCATCCAAATAAAAACAAATTTAGAAGTATGTACTAAAAATCTGATAAATCTCGATGAAACAGATCTGCTGGACAAAATAAATTTATTTCATTTTAAAACAAGCAATCACGCAGGTATCGAAAAAACGTATCAAACTTTAAAGAAAGATTTCTATTATCCAAATTTAAAAATTTATATTACAAAATTGATAAACAATTGCAACACTTGTGCAATATCCAAAATCGATCGACAACCCGTGAAACTTCCTTTTGAATTAACGCAAACACCTAATAAGCCAAGGCAAAGCTTCTACATGGATATATGGTTCTCAGGAAACGAAAGAAAATTCCTCAGCTGCATTGACAAATTTTCAAAATTTGCAGCAATCGAACCTATAGAAACAAGAGAATGGAAATCACTTCTAAATGCTACTATTCGTATCTTCCATTACTTGGGTACTCCAAAAAATGTCACTTTCGACAACGAAGGAGGACTCAATAGCCTGGAATTCTTTACATTCCTGACAGAAAAAAACATTGCTTATCATTCCACTACTAGCAATAGGCACACCGGAAATTCGGATATAGAACGCCTACACGGAACTCTGAACGAGCAAATAATCGTTCTTCGAAACTCTGAAAGAGCTAACGATCGCACATATTATACCGACTTTGAATACGAAGCCCTCTTCTATTATAACAATACTCTTCATTTGACCACGCAATCGAAACCCTCCGATTTACACTTCTCTTCAAACCCACAAACCTTCCAAGACACATACGAATTGACATTGAACAGAAAGAGAAAAATTATTGACAAATTAAATAAAAATAGAGCAGACAAGGACGTTAATCCAACTTTATTGAAAATTATTCCTGGACCTAAAAATAAGAAAAACAAATACAAGAAAATTAAAGGACAAATCATTTCGAAGACAAAAATTAAAAACACTGCAACAAAAATAATTTCACATAAGGATCAATTTAAACGAAAAAAGAAATTTGAACAAGAATTTAATGAAGAACTTCCTCCTAGGGATCCTCCTGACACTATCACAAATACAATCCCAAACATTGGAAATCCATGACTTGACACACGGCAACGGTTTCACATTGATCCAAACAAATTACACTCAACTAGTGTCTTCATATCGATACATTATCCACACGGTTAATCTAACCGAATACGAAATAAATATTGAACTGATAAAATCAAGCCTCGATCGTACTAATAACCATTCCCCCGAGTTACTTCAAGAATTTGACCGATTACAAAAAGAGTACCTAACCCTAATCCCTCACTCTCGTGTCAAAAGAGGACTAGTAAACGCGTTTGGTACAGGATTTAAATATCTCTATGGAACGATGGACGATAACGACAGACAGAACATTGAAAATCATTTCGTAAATTTACAATTGACCAACACTAAATTAATAAAAAATAATGACAAACAAATTACTATCAACGACAAAATGACAAAACAATTACAAAACATATCCTCATCCATCAATCAGTCTAATAAAAAAATAATGAGCAAAATTGATGAATTCTTTCACGCTATGTCACAATTCGAGCAAGAAATGTATCAACTTCATTTTGAAATACTTATACGAAAAAATATGAATGATTTGATCAGTGAAATTGAAAAACTGAAAGAAATAATTTTAATGTCTAGATTAAATATTCTCAGTAGAGACATACTCACCTATGATGAGATAATCAATAATAATATCACCCTAGACGAATTCTCTGAAATTCAATTAAGAATAGCCATGTATAACAGCACTCTGCTACTAATTTTAAGTGTACCAAATTATGGAACAACACTCTATGCTAATATCATCATTGAACCCGTCCCTAATAAAAATGGTCATCTACAATTGAAACCAGAAATTACAGGAGTACTTTCTCTAAATAACATTTTATACTACCCCACTAAATACAAAAATCAATTAAACAAAATAGATGACAAATGTATCCAGACTATCTTTGAGAATCCAATGATTGAATGTAACTTCGAGATTAATCGCGAAACATTTATAAAGACAATAACAGAAAATACGGCCTTGATAGTCAATAGTAAAGATGTCTTAATACAAAACTGCAACACCCAAAATATTCAACTAAACGGAACTTATCTGTTAAAATTCGAAAATTGTCAGATTCAGATAAATCAAACAATAATTTCAAATAAAAAATATGTAAATCATGTAATTTTACCAAATGTACTTAAAGAAATGAAAAAGTTAGTGGATGTCTCTAACATGACTCTTGAACAAATACATTTTCAAAACATAAATAACCTGGACAAAATAACTGATGTACAGTATGTACAAACTCAATACAGGAATAGTTCATTTATCATTATATCACTTTTGCTATGTGTGATTATTGGTTCTAGCATCATTTATTGTAAACAACGTAAAGTTCCCCTACAAATTTATCAACCTGTAGTTGAATTAAAGAAAGGGAGAGTTATGATAACCGAACCAAAGCAAGAAGAAAACAAAGAACCAAATGCAACGCATCCATTTGGCGAACCCACGCATAAAATATTCTCATGATTGAGAATATCAAAAATAAAGCAGATAAGATTAAAGTAAATAAAGATCAAATTCACCATAATGCAATTTGGCATTTAATTAAAAGAATACCAAAATGCAATTCAGCATTAAAACTATTTTCAAAGATAAATACTTAAATCATAACATCTGATAAAACTCTGATCATAAGTTGTTTTGATCAGACTATAAGTAAGACTTTAACATTTAAGACACCAGTGTAAAATTAACATTTGAACTGTTAACTTCGTTTGAAACAATAAAGAATTAAAACGCATTTCTTTATTTAATTGGATAGTGAAAACCAAGAAGGGTCATAATCGTAATTCCCCTTGATTCATATTGTCATACTTAATATTGAATACTTACATTCGCAAGAGATACTGAAGAGATCTTTAATTAAATTAAACGGACATTCTTTAATCTCAAATAAAGTGAAATTTATTAATTCCGCTTTATCAAAACTATATATATATATATATATATATATATTGTAATGAGATGTGTATAACAAAATGCCATTATATTTTGTGTGTGATCACCATTCCCACTTGCCCAAAGTCACAAAGCGATTATATGCCATGGTGATTTCATTCAAAATATTATGTCCTTAGGGTGAATACATGGTATAAGGAATATTTTTTTTTTATTCGTATATTATACATCCATTTTCAGTGTATGTTTATAAAGGTTGCGTGATAAAAGTTAAATAAAGTTTTTTTTTCTCTCCTTTCTACTCTCCCAATCTTTTAAATACGTTCTTGGGTAGAAAAGAAACCATATTAACTGTTACATGAATCTCGTATCGAAGAAACCCAGTTGAAAACGTAACAGACGCTTTGACGTTATGTTCGTACGAACTCGTGTACCTAATGCTAATTTGTCGGCAATCATTCAGATTTAAAAAAATCCTTAAAATGCTTGAAAATAGACAAAATTGAAGATTGAAGAAAGGAAATATTGGAAAATCCTCATAACAGTGTGACGTTATTCTCGTACGATTGCCTATTGCTAACGTCGAGGGGAAGATAAACATAAAAATATCCTTTTTCAATCAAAAGAAAATTAGGAAACCCTTAAGATTCGTCGACAATCTTCAAAACAATCCTTCACATTTTAGGAAAATTCTTGAGAATCAAAGAAAATCCTTAAAAATGCTTGAAATGCCTTTGAAATTTAGATTATTCTCGTGCAGACTTGATTAACAAGTGCTAACGTCGAGGGGCAGATAAAAATAGAAAATCCTTCTACGCTCAAAAAAATCCTTTGCGAAGAAATTCCTAAAGTTCTTCGATAATAATCTTCAAAAACTCCTTGAGAATTAAAAAATTCTAATAAATTCATTGAAACTGATAAAATACTTGGAAATAAGAGAAAATCTTCGGAAAATCGCACTCAAAATATACGATTTATCCACTATAAATCCCAAAAATCACAAAAAGTCCTACTTCGAAAAATAGTCGGTAAGGGCCTCAATTGTGAAGCTACTCCTTCGGAACGGCTAGTCATCTGTTATCAACAGGGATGAGAGATATAATCGTTCCCTCCGATGAATGTTCATTTTATACAGAATAATTGAAGGTTTAACTAACTAAGTTAAATATTCGTCATTAAAATCAAATCTATATTTGAAACAAAAGAAGTAATAGAATTGACCGTTGCATTTGTCATCGTAATATTTTTTTTTCGGTGTTCGATGTTCGTACAAAAACCCTTTGGAAGATGAAAAAATGCTCAAAACCGCTTCAAATTTACTCTTTGTCAATTTATGAACTTTTCAGATGTAGAACTTTCAATAGCACAATAAACCAATTAGCCCCTAACACGTCACACGGGTCTAAAAAGAAGAATGAATTGTGTTCGTTTGTGTTTTCTTATGATCGTTCGGTTTCTTTTACCCACTCCATTGCATACACAGCTCCTCGCTTTCCAATGTTAACATTTTGGTAATGATGACATTGATGGGGTCGATTAAAACGATGTGTATATTTGCTGAACAGTAAAAGACAATTTCATCTCTTGCTGATTAATTTTTGTGAAGCTTTTTAAATTCGCATTCATCTTGCATTTGATGGGGAATATTGAATCGAAATGTTATTCAACTGTTTAACGAACACGTGCACTCTGTGTTGTGGTAACGAAAATTCAAACGGGAAAGGTTTTAATTGAAATCGAAATTGGTGAATGTCACAAAAAAAAATAGGTTGTGAACTAGGCACCGAACAAGTGGTAAATAAATAGTTCAGAACGACGGATTTTATTGGGAAAAAATTTGCTTCACCTCAAATATATTCCATTCGAAAAATTTTCATTCCGTGCCAACAACGCTCGTATAATCTGTGGTATACATCACTAAGTGAAATTGCATGTCACTTCATTATGTAAACGTAAAGGGTGATAATGAATGGTATTTAACCTTTGTGACGGTGTGTTTGGCGCAGGTTGAAATACGTAATTTGTGTGTTTCTTGCCAGGGAAAATGCAATGAGACAACACACCGAAAGTTTTAACGTTAAGCCGACAACATAGGTGAAATGCAATTTCATAATGCAACAGTGTGTTTAGTTACAGTTTAGAAAAGCGTCACTTAGCGTCTTTATTAATGAAGACTAATTAGAAACAGATGCAGAATTTTCATTGAAATGATAAGGTTGCAAGTTCAATTCGCATCGACTCATCGTATAAAATTTAATGTTCCAGTCTGTCGAATCAAATTTTTCTATTTCGACATTTTTGATTACATTTTATGGCTCAATAATGGCGGTGATGTTAGAGAAGAAAAAAAAAATCATAAATTAGGTACGGTTGACGAGGCAATACTGGCTGTACTATTAATCATAATTCTATTACTTTCGGGGGGAACTTCAGTTAGGGGTCTGATTGATTAATTATCTTTGATAGTCGGAATAAAATTGTTGGGGATTTTTTCCATTCAAATTCAATTTGGCTAGTCAGCAACCGTTGTTCTTCGGTAACCAAGCATAATTAAACAACCGGTAATGTTCAAAGGAATCGTTTTTTGTTCTTGGTTAAATGCTTAAAATGCTTAACAGTCAGAGGACAAGTCTATTATGAATAAATAATTGAAAACGAATAAAAAGTGGACAAATTAGTGTTACTTCGTGCTTTGATTGGAGCTGGTTACACGTTTGAAAATACAGTGATAGTGTCACAGTGTTGAGCAAGCAGCATACTTACGTAATATGTTTGCAGAGATTAAAGTTTGCCTTACCTGGAAATAGAAAGAAAAAAATTATGAAAAATCGTTTGTCGGAAAATTTAGACTTTTTAAGAATTATTTGCAGTGAAAAACAAAAGACTTCTTTTCACATACACGCAGGACTTTTGAGGACAACGTTTTCCCATATTTCCTTTAAATTTTTTTTACATTTTTATAAATTCAGGAAAATGAAAATGAGGAAGAATTCAAGACAATATCGGAAACTGTTTTCCCAAAGATAGTCCCTCCCTCTTCAATTGGAAATGGTAGAAACTCTTAGTTCTAATCTTATACATTCACACACAAAGTCAAAATGACAGACTAAATCAATCAGACGAACTCTGAATAACTTCTGGTTATGTCATTTGTTATCGGCTGCGACTACAAAATAAGCTTGATCCCTAGCTAATTGTTTGCTTATATCGTAAAACGTATGTTCTAGCTAATGAAGTAAAAGATTTTGTTTCTGTTTTAAGAAGGTTGGATCAAAAGAAGTAACAGTCTCTATAATTATGTTGGAATTCAACCTTCACACAGCCATTGTTAAGAATGACCACGAAACCGAATGACTGGTTCTTCATCTTCAAAGGTATCATTTAAAGGAACCTGGGATCGAACTCTCTCTCTCTTCTCTCTCTCTCTCTTCTCTCTCTCTCTCTTCTCTCTCTCTCTCTTCTCTCTCTCTCTTCTCTCTCTCTTCTCTCTCTTCTCTCTCTCTTCTTTCTCTCTCTCTTCTCTCTCTCCTCTCTCTCTCTTCTCTCTCTCTTCTCTCTCTCTTCTCTCTCTCTTCTCTCTCTCTCTCTTCTCTCTCTCTCTCTTCTCTCTCTTCTCTCTCTCTCTCTTCTCTCTCTCCTCTCTCTCTCCATATCTTCTACGTTTTGGAACTTTTGTTAAAGTTTAGTTCTTTATCTGTAGAATTATTGGGCGCCAACTAAAAGATGTTGTCTTCCACAGAGGTTGTTCCTCTTTGATTGTATTTTTTTGTCTTTTATTGTCATTCTTGATTCTCATTGTTATTCTCATTTAACTGCAGAAATGTTAAGTCATCTTATGGAAGATTTTATCTTGTTGAGGACTTTGTTAATACCAAAAAATCTTTCCTAAACTGTGTCAGCAAATACAACAAATGTAACTACGAATCTTAATTACAAATGTAATTCGCAACGAAACTCAGCAACATTACCCACCGCTAGATTTTCCTGTTGCATCTGATTGTTTTATTGAGTTCATCGTTCAATTTCACTACACACTCGAGTGTAATGAAATTGTTAGATAAAACGTACGAATGAAAACCCGTCAAGTTGGGGTGAAATATGGGTGTATATGGCATAAGTTTATATAAGTTGTACACAGTCTGCACGGTGATACGGTAAGAGAGGGTTTTGATTCCCTAATTTCAAAAGTTATGGAACATGTACGAAACGGTGCAGATCGAATCAGTTGAGATGTTTTAGCCAATTTCAGTTAGATTGAATTTTCTAATGCAATTTATCAGAAATAATTTAGAAAAAAAGTTGAATTCGAGAGTAGTTCGTTCGTAAAAGAATACGATGAAAGAAGGGCTACAAAAACTATACGACTGATATGCGCCAAAATAATGTTTCGGAAAAAGCGGTACGATGTTTTCATGGCAGACGAATTATTAAACGAAGTGACTATTTGCACCCGGTTGTAAAAAATCTTGAAGATATATTAAAATGCACTATTTGCACCCATACACCAACAGTCAACTTTTCCTTGTACAAACTGACCTATCAATTGCGTGTTTCGTAGCTGAATCTTCCTTGTACAAATTGGCCTAACAATTGAATGTTTCGTAAGTAGCAACTTGAATCTACCTTGTACTGGCCTAACAATTGAGTGTTCCGTGAGAAGCAACTTAAATCTTCCTTGGACAAACTGGCCTAACAATAGATTAAGGTTAGCTCGTTTAGTATGTGTTTATCACGAAGGTGGAAGCACGGGTTTTCAGGGGGTATAATCCACGTGTGTCAACATGTAAAAATAAAAAAATAAAAACCCACCGGTGACCGCTGGCGACTCGCTTGACGGACAGATAATGAGAGAACAAATTCCTTACTCTATTGGAACTTCCAATTTGTAAGTTTCGGAAATTGAGTACAAATAGTGCATTTTAGACTATTTGTACCTGGGTGCAAATATCATCTCCCAATATTAAACCTTATTTTCTGATAAACCAAATAGATTTCTTTCATTTCTTACACATTGTCGTTCCAAAGAAAGTGTTTCCTTGTGTCAGATTTCAAACCACTTTATTGTATTGACCAACCGTGATAGTAAGATATTTCAGTCAGATTACTACAGCGTTTTCTCTGTCAATTTTCTTATTCCCTCGTGTTTTTTTTTGGAAGAAAGAAGACCAGCCATAATCTCTCTCTTGCGATTTATTGTAATTTTTTTTCCTTCTTTCTTATTAGCCTTATAAATCTCCCATTTAATGTACATAAAAAAGTGGGTTCTGTTTATTATGTTTTCGTATAAACATTATCAAGTAATTTATGTAATGTAATTAAAACAAAGAGGAAAATAAAAACTCTGCCTATCGAACACATCGAAGCGCATTAGCTCCGGTCGCTTTGTATGGAACAGACGCATTTAATAATATGTAGGAAAAAATGTTATCGAATAAAACAAAAATTCCGACAGTACTGGTGGAGAGCAAAAAAAAAACGTTCTCCATTTCGGGCCAATGCTAATCAAACATTAGACCGCATATTTAAGCATAAAAATATGCTAATTCGAAAAACATTTGCGTAATTTATGTTCGGTAATAAAAATGCAGGGAGTGCGAGTGTGTAATATAAAAATGTACATTGAATGCTGACATTTCCCTATTCTCGCCCTCGCCCGTAAATCGTGTACAAAATAAGAATTTGTGCTGATCCCTCTTGTTTTATATACGTATACGTGAATATTGGCCAATAAATTTTTCAGAGCAAATTTTTTGATGTACAATATGCTCTTGTCTTTATACACTTCGCGTGTGTATAATGTACCCGTACCCCGTATATATTATACACACATATCTGTGCGCGTTCAAACGAGCATACCGAATCTACTACACATATGATGATAATTTAACGTACGAAATAATCGTACGAGAAAAAGGATACATGGTCCTAGTGTGTTTTATTTATAGCCCAGTCGAACGTATTGTGGAAATGTAACTGGGAATGGTGGAGCAGGAGAAGCACCATATACACATACATCGATGTAGTTACTTTCAAAATTCATGGATTCTCTTGGGAATTTGCTGAGGTTTTTTTTTGTGCCCTGTGTGTACATATATGCATGTTCGTTACGGCAGAGTGAATGGAAATGGGTTTTTCATTAATGAAATGAAAGTATTATGTGGCAGACGACACAGTGTACAATATAGTTTTTTGGTCAAAATTTAAATTGGAGACATCTGGAGCGAATCGAGTTGTGGTTGGATTCATTAAAGTGTTGGGATGAACGTAAGTGTTTTTTTGCACTTTTAATATTGTTGAGCTTGGATGGACTCGAGAGTCAAGGTTTATGAAGAAAATGTTGTGGTGTATTTGTAACCATACAAGCCATTCAACAATGTGAATTAATTTGGTGTTCGTTTTGAATTGGTCAGTTTAGGAGAGGTTTTGAGTTCGTAACGCTTGAAAGATTATCCGTTCTTGTGTCCAACTATTTTATAGTTTTACATCATTCTTTCCCTATGACAGTGTGTCTTTCGTATATTTATAACATTGGAGCAATTGCGTGTTATAGAGCGAGGATTTATCACTGGTCGACCGGCAGGTTGGACTTCTTTCACTTCATATCTTCATAACAATTATATTTTCAATATTGCCTAAATCAATTATTTACACTCCTCACCCGCTGAAAAGCAAACATCTTTAATGAACAACATAACGTAGGCAATCTCGCCTGAGGGATTCTTTTGAAAACCAGACCACCGAAATCGGAAGTAACCATTTTCCAGTGGACTTTTTTATAATGTGCCTAGTGAGGTATCGGACCCGATAAAATAAATGATGAGCTCTGGCTAATGTTGCCTTTTAAAGCCAATTGTTCCAGCACATGAAGTGGAAGATACGCTTCGAATCCATTGAAAATTCTTAAATCAAAAGAAGTAGTAGATTAGATAAGACTAAAACAGATGAAATCATCGTCTGTGAAATGTTAAACGGCATTCTACTGGCATGGTTCACCTACCACTCTTACACCCAACTCTCTAGGGATAAAGAGATCGATATCATGGCACCTTTTCACGATGATGGTGTTAATGACATCACAATCAATTAAGAAACATTTTCGTTATCAAACACACCAACTAAATCGACGTTGGTTATCCTAAACATTAAATGGAAATCCATTCTCACTAATAACACGAAACTATTCGTTATTCTAATTCCGAATTATGGTCAGCTCAGCTCAAGACCTAATAGGTTCGCCCATTAATTGAGAATTGTATTTGATTTGCTAACTATGGTTCATTATAATATTTGAAATGCTTCTAAGTTAGTTGTATATCCACGTAATATAAACTTCATGGAATATTGATGAATGGCTTTATGTCAATAAAACAATTTCCTGATGTTTGAATATTCGGGCAACATCTAATGAAATAAAAATAGGCGACCGCGCGATATCATTAATAATTCATAGCATAGAAATTATGTGCTCAAAAATACAATCGTTAGATAATAGGTCGGATGGCGACTAGAACATATTATAGCTCTTTGGTCGCGCGCCTATAACATATTTTTGTTTAGAGGAAAAATTAGACAATTTCGTTATGTTGTGTGTTATATCGTCACGTGCCTATCGCACTGTATATGGCTAAATGGTGACTAAATTATGATCCTCTTTATAATCGGTAATTTATGGAACGAATAAAAAACAGATGGTTCTCTGTATATAAAATACTGTAATTATATTAAATTGCTACCGCTGGGTTAAAAAGTTATTTTTTTTTGTCATGATTAAATAAAAATGTCACATGCAACGTTTTTGGCTTGGAAAACGGATTTAAACGAAAAATTCTGGAATATTTGGTTGTAATTTAATGAGACTGATTCCGGGGTTTTGGTTGACGTTGCTGTTATTGTTGTTTTTTTGTGTTCGGTGTTTTTGATATGCTTTACGATACTCGGTTAGTTAAATGGGTCATAGCAATTTGAAAACATCGAATTATACTAATTGGAAATGAAAGAAGCTTACAAAATACACTGAAATAATTGAAATAACCCCAGCCGTTGTATTTTGCTTATTAAGCCTATTAGGAGGAAGTGGGTTCATTTTTTGGTTAAAAAAGACAAATCAACGTACAATTTCGATTCAGACAGTTATTAGGGGAATGAGAGGTTTATTTCGGGAATTGGGGTTCAAGTCAATCATTTTTTAGCAAAGACAAAAAAAATCGCAAAACGCGAAAGGAAGGAATCAGCAATCACAAGACATGTATTTAAAACTCTCAATTTTCCAAGCTTTTAATTTATACCAAAAATTTCAACGTCTACACAGATTGATAAGATCTAAAACTCGCCATTTTTGTGCGAGATGTTTGGTGAATCGCCAAAGAATCTCCGGTGAATCACCAAAGAATTTCCGATGAGTCTCTGGTGAATTTTCGATGAATCTCTAGAAAACATTTCATTTACCCATACTTTCTTGTATAACATTAATGGATTAGTTGTTCCTGGAAAATCAGCGTATCAGCAGAGTAATAATAGAGCTGCGCTACGGACAAATCCCACTTTTAGTTTTTTATCGTGATCTAAGTGTCAATAATTGACGTGGTGATTACTTCTACGGATAGAAATTCTTTGTGGGCTATAATTTGACGATTTGTCGTAGTTCGCTAGAATTTGTATTTATCGAGCATAAGCTACCGTCGATGACAGTAAAAAAGTAGTGAAACGTTCCAGAATATTGTTGTTCTCGAAACGGTAGGCATGGTCAGAGGCCTTGTAGGTGTTATACCCAAAACTATAACAACGTTTGATTGTTTGACTGTAAACTGAGCTCCAGCAAATGTGGTATTTTATAGCAAGTTGCTTATTCCAGCACATGAAGTAAAAGATTCGGATTGAATCTGTTGAAATTCTCAAATTAAATGAAGTAGTAGATTCGAACTTCTGCACGGTTCACTTAACACTCTAACAACCAACTCTCCATAGATAAAGAAATCGATATCATTGCACTTTTTCACGATGATGGAGTTAATGACATCTCAATCAATTAAATCGACTTTAAATATTAAATGGAAATCCATTCTCACTAATAACACGAAACTATTCTAATTCCGAAATATGATGAGCTCAGCTCAAGAATTACTTTTACGGATACAAATTCTGTATGGGCTGTATGGACTGCATGGGCGGTAGGTTATGAATCCTTAAAGACCAATCCAATTCAATGGAAAATGTGTGTATTGTAATTTTGAGCAAAACTATTCGTAAAGCGAAAATGGCACCCCTGGGAATGGTAGGTATGCCATCAGTTACAAGTCTTAGGTCTTGACCAACTGTCTTACAGTTTCCGTAAGATAGCTACCACTACTCTATAAAAGCAGATCTTCAATCTCAAGTACCAGCAATAGATAGTTGAAGTAAGAACATTTTTTTATGATCCGGGCCATTTTGCAAAAGAAAATAGCTGGGAGATCCACCGACGCAATGTTTTATCTCTCGTTTATCTTCTCTTTCAAGAAAAGTCATAAATTAAAGATTACTCTCCTTACAGTTTCTTTTATGAGTACGCCTTAAAAGCATAAACAAATTGACGACTTATCCATGCATATCATAATAAAAATTTGTCGGCAATGTCCTAAATATTTACAATATAATGTAAGTATCCACACTGACAATAAATTACATCGTTTATGAGTCTTAAAAAGTGAATAATTTTTCTAAAATTCATTTAACATATTTTTTTGCCATAAAATTTCGTTATGGAAACGCAAATCCATAAAAATATAACAAAAAATAATAACAAACAAGACGAGTAGAAGACGAAAGCAGCAACAACAACAAAAAAAACTTGTTCATAATGTTGAAGCAATATCCCTTTATTCCCCATTCTTTTCATATAACATTAAAATAACAAGTTTTTAAACACAAAAGAAAGTGGGATTCTATGCATAACAAGTAAGGGTTTTCGACTCAGCAACAACAAAAAATTCTTTCGACTTTTTCTTATTATTAACATGAAATTACTCTGGTTTTTATTTTAATAATATCAAGATTATGACGAGAGCTGTACGTTACGTATACACAGTTAATAACCGGGAAATTATTTAAATAATTCTGTGTTCCGTTTCGTTGGGATTCGGCAAATTTTCTCTACAAAGCTAATTTAAAAATTAAGAAAATGTTAAGTTATTTACGGTATGTACTAGTCATGTAACAAAAGGTATTATAATTAGACAGGACCATTTTCGCAGAAAACATTTTCAATTGTTGCAGAATTTGAATTTGAAAATTCTTCGAGGCGATGCCTGTTTATAACAACTGTTAACATAAACCTTTCAGAACCATCATCTCTTAAAGATAGCAACGACGAAACTAGGCAAAATGACCTCCGTGCTCTGAATATGTGTGTTTAAACGAATGAAGTAAAAGATGATTTTGAATCAAAAACTAAGCGACACTTTGAGCAAATGAAGTAGCAGATTTAATGATTATATCGATAAAGAAAATTGATTTTTCAGATCACAATCATCACACCAAAATATTTTATTTGTTTTACGCCCCACATCGTTCCACATGTTGTCAACAAAAGAGGCGTAAAGAATGTCATTGCACTCAGTCGTACGTGTAAAGAAGAAGAAATGTAAAGATACGGTTATGTGATACACAAGGTCTATTTTTGGGAAAACTTTTTGCCTAATTTTCTTAGATTTTCCTTACTTTTCACTCGAAATATTTTTGGTATAATTTGGAAAAATTCTGGAAAATGTGGGAAAAACTAGTAAATGTATGCTCTCCCAAAAATGAATGAAATACAAGTGGAGCGAATGGAACGAACAAAACGAATGAAAAACGTATCTTGGGGACCCTTTGAAAAAAATCGAATTTTTTCCACCCATAAAGAGAAACATTTTTTTTGCAGCAGAGTAATGGGTTGAATGGAATCAGAATCCAGCATCATTTACAAGTCAACCCCCATTCTCAGTTGTTGTTGCCGTTATTTTCCTTCTAAATCAATAAAAACAAAATAGTTCGACCCTTCCGATGATTGAATTCCGAATCGTTGAACGATTCAATATAATTTCAATTTTCTAGAATCAAAGCGAACGTTTGCAAATTAATTTCCATCAACGACTGAAAAGGTTCTTCACTGTGTTTTTAGGTACTTTTGCAATTCATTCCGAACATAAAACGTGTGTAGTACATAATGTCTATACGAAAATCATTCAACAATGGTATTGTCGAATTGCATCAAATACGTTATCAGACATTTTAACTATAAACAACGAGCCGTGCGATATACGGAACACAATGGACTGAGAAGAAATGCAAATTTAATGAGATAATCAATTACACTTATGGGATTCTGTAAAATTCTGTGCAGTTCCCATTTCGCAAACGTTGGATGTAGAACGCGTAACAAAGTTCATGGCAGCTTGAAGGCAGAGTTTCGTTTAAAATTCAATGTGATTTCCACATATCGATTGAATTCATTAATCGGTGTTAAGTACACCTTTTAGATTGTAAATCTTTTATTCTTTCAACGGAGGCCCCTATATACATATTACATTGTACCCAACTCTTATCACATATCCCGAACACACGTTTTCTTTTCAATATTTAGTGAATAACACACAAAAAGTAAGCGAGATCTTGATTGCGAATCGTGAGCAGTTTTTTCAATCGTTTGAACTCTTTTTATACTTTTCTCACAAAGTATCCAAGTTGTATGCTGAATCGTTAACTGAAAATTACAAATCGGTTTTTATTAAAAGCAACGACACACGTTCTAGTCATGGTTGTTTATGGTTGCTTTTTAACTGCTAGACACCTTGTTATTGTGCATTAACATAAGTTAAGTGAGTTTACGAAACAGTTTAAGTGGGCGGTGGGTCGTATAAATTGTAGAAAAAGATTTCAAAAATCATATGGATGAAGGAAAGGTCATTTCGTTCCTCATAGGGAAAAGGTTATACATGGATATCGTACGACCTACGACTTTATTCATCTATTACCGTCAACAACGATCAGAATAAGCGAAATAAGATCTTGTTCATTTTCCTTTTATAGCAAAATGTTTGTTTCAACAAATGAAGTAAAAGATTTTGCATGAGAATTGTTTAAACAACAGAAGTAGTAGAACAATCAGTGAATGTCGACGGTTTTGAATAATACCAAGTTGTGTTCCAGTGGAGGAAAAAACTAACAATCCATAAGTTTCCGACAACCGAACTTCATTGATCCTTATTCAATTAATTACAGTCGGGCGAACCTTCGAGTTTTCCATATATTTCATTCGTTCAAACATTCCTCTCTAAATTCATTCAATTTGCCTCACATTATAGTTCACATTGTATACTTTCCTTGCTCTTTTCCAACTAAAACACCAAATGGAAATTAGCTGCCGCTTATATCCGCTTAAATTTTTAGGTAAGCAAACACGAAAGCTCATCAACCGATTAATTACGTCGAGTCTCGCAACATAATTACACAACATAAATCGTTGTTAATTGCGTGCAATCGTGCGGGTCGTCTTAATTGACATGGTCGAGTGATGTGTCGCTGTGACATTTGCCTTTGATGATCAGCCATGGAGAGACAGTTCAAAAATAATTTCTCAATGGAGCTGTACGTAAATATTGAATAAAATAAAAAAATATCCAAATTGAGACATTGCCCTCGACATTGCCACAACCAAATGGATTCTTAAGTTAGTCATGGTTTTCGTTTCCTTTATTGTATTTATTGCCGAATCAAATCCATAAACTAAACGGTATGAGATTGTGACCCTTTGTAAAAACATTTTCGACACCGAGAACAGATAAATATTCTTTGCCAGGTAAAAAAAAAAAAACAGAATAAAGGAAAAGGGGACTTTCACAAGACAATTTCTCTCAATCGATGTCAACTACTTCACGTATTTTTTTCTTTCACACACAGCAACATCGCAGCACATTCCTGCTCTCGCTTCCGCACAAACATATTAATAGATCGGGTAGTAGGAAAAAAACAAACTGTAACACGGAGTTACACATAGGAAGGAAGTAAGCGTATAAACACACGTATTAGTTAGACATGGAGCTAGGAACGAACATACGTACCCACGTTCAATATGGATTTATACAGACACCAACACTGGGGAATATCCCATATCTTGCATTCCTTTAGAATATATAATTCATTCGACAAATACACAGCACATATCTACAGTATACGTTTTCGTTTAAATAAAGGATTTATTCCTTCGTATAGCTGTTTAGATGTGTATATATATACTGCGCAGAGAGAGATCTATCATTTGAATAAATTCCTTGTAGATTCTATAAATTTCAATTGAGCACAATAATATGGGTTGGTAATGTTAAATATTTAAAGTACCTTTGGTGTATAAATACAAAAAAAAGGTGGTAAACAAATATTTTCCTTTCCACTTCTCTTTCACATTCTTCATATTGCACAAAAGGCATATCGCTTGAAATATGCTACGCCGTTCCGGAAAGTGAGATTAAAATTAACGATGAATTGCTTTGCTTTGACACCCTCCCGTCTCTCTACGCGTTTGTAAGTGTATTTAATTTCAAAGACAAAAAATATTTATGATAAATATACGGACCCCGAGGAAACGACACACCGATTTGTGATGGATGCGTTTATTTAATCAACGAATTTCATAAATATTTCAGTTCTCCATTTCTCTCGAGAAGAGTTATTTGAACAGGTTTGTTTAAATCGGGAGTCATTGTTCTAAGTTATATATTCTAAGATCGAAACAGGGTGGAGGGTGTCTGCTATACAGTAGCGATATGTTTGTTGTTGTTCGAATTATACCGAATCGAGTCTGTCTCAATTACTTGAGAATTAATCTCATCCTACCATGGAAAATAATATTTCCCAACCGTAAAATTTTATTCAAAGGATTTGCTGTTTAAGTTGCTTTAAACAAAACATATTGAACATGGAACACCATAAATTATATCGCTGCCAACAGTTGTATATCTGTGTATATACAAATTATTACACAACATAGGACTTAGCCTTTATGTGTACGAAGTAAACTGAAAACAAATGAAGCATTTTATGTAACACGTCGTAATGCACCATGCCTGATAAATTTCAGATAACAAAATTATGTGTACGAGCAGTAACACCATTATACTATAGGTACAGTGTGATTTGTGACGATGGTGTTTAGAACGTTTTTTTTTTTGCTTGAAGTAACTAGCGATATTCAAATTTGTACTTTTTTCGGAGCGAAACTAAACGTAATTTTTGTATTGAATTGTTTATCAACTCCTTATCAACTCAACTGAACTGTTGGCTTAACTTGCGTTTAGTTATTGGCAATCAAAATGTTATTTCCGAAATTGGAAATATAAAATCATTGATTGTGATAAAGGCAACTGTGCTATATGTGTAGCACGTTCAAATTTGCCAATTTTCATGAGTATTTAAAACTCTGTATTTCTATACGGTCACACGTTAAAAAATGAATGAATTCCTAAAAACCTAAAAGCTACAACTGCTCCACAAACATACTTTCCTTGTATCTGTCAAAACACAACTTAAACATTGTTTTTGATCCACTGATACGTGTTATGGGCGCACATAAATCAATGAATGTCTAGAACAGGTATGGTCGATCGGCGAATTCGTCTTAAACGCACTCACATTTTATGTCAAAATAATATGAAAATGAGTGCGTTTAAGTACGAAAATTTTTATGTCCTCCGGGCGGACAATAGACCATACCTGTTTTACACTTTCATTGACATAAATGACGTCAACGTCGTAGAGGCACTCTGAGTTACTCAGAGTAGCTTCTCTTCCTGGCCCCTTTCACTATAAGAATAGTGTGAGTTTATGGTGAATTCAGCTGGAAAAAAACAGCACATTTCTCTCTTTTACTAGTTGTAGTTGTTTTACTCGAAATGGTAATCCAACATAAGTTTGCTTCAGCTGATTTGCATCGGTCTCACTCATCAAACAAAATTGGCTATGAATGTTTATATGGATTCGTTCACGGGTTCGTCAATCAGCTGAAGCAAATTTAAGATGAATTTTGATTGCCCGTTCCTGTAGGTTCAATGTGGAAATAATAGCAGATTATTGAACTGGTCTACAAAATGCGTTATTGAACGAATGTATTTTATTCTCGTATACATAAAAATATGAGTTGTTACCGCATTTGGTAGACCCGTGCAATATCCTACTTCAACTGGTTAGTGAAACCTTCGCTTATATGTTGTTCGGTAAAAAAAGATTACAGAATACGATAGTAAGCATTTAATTATTGATTTAATGTCCTTTTATATTATCTTGTTCTGTAATGTCACCATTGCGACCATCTTCAAGTTAAAACTGCACATGGTCCTTACGAAAAAATATAACTCTGCTCGTGTGTTTATTGACCTCGGCTTCGCCTCATATCAAGAAAATTTACGCAAACCCTTGTACCAGGAACACATTCACCCGAGTAAATCTATTTCTCATCATAAACTCATAGAAATCTACGCTTTTTTATTCAACAAAATCAAATAAATTTTGACAGCAAGAAATGTTCTCTTATTTACCACCCTAGGGAAACAATATGTTGAGTAAAAACTAGCATAGTAGAATCACTAAGCGCAGTAAACGGCCATTCATCTGTTATCGACAACGATGATAATAGTAAGCGATGAACTCTAGATAGTATTCTCCTATGTAGCAGAATGTGTGTGAAAAGCAATAAAGTAAAATATTTTGCAGCAAACACAATATAAAGCTTTAAACAAATGAAGTATAAGATTTACTGATTATATCGTGTATACGCTGATACGATTGCTGTTTGTGAAAGGAAACAAAATTGATCAAAGTAAATCACACAACAGCCTATTGATATTTCCTTTATAAGGAGATTGTTAAAAAACAGAATCTGTCTGAACAACTTTTCCACAAATGATTTCGTTTCACAACAGCCAGAAAAAGTACGACTTAATTTCTCCCTTATAATTCTGATCATTTTCGTGTTGATTGGACAATTGCAGAGTTGGTTGAGGTGCTTTCGACTTAATTTCTCAAAATCACAAGTCGCATGGAAACGCAAAGGATATTCTTGTTATCGTTGTTTCCAAGATACTAACTGAAACGCTAACCAAATAACGAAACGATCCATACCTTCAGTAAGAATATTGAATCAAATGTACCCTTTCTTCATATTCGAAATTTAGCTCGAGTTATGGTACTTGTGTTAACGAAATATCTGTCGGATCTACTCTGCAGCTGACAATGGTAAGATAAATATTAAATTGGATTTCTCCGACGTTTCAACCACTTAAACAGAGAAACTATAATTGCACACAAAGACTAATATTGTTGAACAAATTGAGCTTTATATCTTTTTGAACTAAAAAATCAAAAATGTTTCAGGCTAACTGGCTAGATGAGCGATTTATCTATGAACTGGTAAGTCAACATTTTATCTGCATTCAAAACTTTTGTGTAATATTTGCTGCTTCCATTCTTCTCTTTGAAGTGTAGCACGATTTTATATCCATGAATAATGAACAATGATGACTAAGCTCAGACTATCTATATAACCGTTTCATATGCTTGGCAAATCTTCAAATAATTAATCGTCTACTTATTCCGACTATATGAATTTGAATATGCAAGTGGATTATACAATCTCTTTGTAATGATTTATTTCTATAAAAGGTGTACATTGTACGTACACTGTATACAACCACTAACCATGAATTTGAACACATTCCGTACCCTGTGTTATGTTTAATTAACTTTTGTTTTTCTTCCATTCATTTTTGCGTGCATAGACGTACTTAAATGTGTACATACTCAAAGCACCCGAAAATATGTGTAAAACTCTGTCGGCCATTCATTTTCTTATTCAAATACCAGCTAACAATGCGAGTCACAAAAGTTTCCATGTGGACTGGTATACGTATGCACATGGAAAATTTTGTTTACAATTTGCATTAAAAGCAACTCTATCTATAAGCCCAGAAAGCTTTGAATAGATGAATGGCTGAACTTAATACATGTAGCATCCATGTAACCGATCTGCATTGTACTGACTAATCCAATGGCAAGAAGAATTTTTATTTTTTCGAAAACGAGCAAACTTTTCAACATTTTTGTTAATATCTTTTACTACACAGCTAATGAGCAGTTCATTAAATCGATTTGCATATTCAAATTCTTATCGTTAAAAACTAAAAGGAAAGAAGAAAAAAAATTACCAATCTTTTAGTGGTTACAAGTCATCAGTCGAATTGAACTCGCAACTCGCACACAATTTAGAAGTTTTTTTTTCTTCTCTTTATTTAATCAGCAAAAAGTGCTATTGATTTATAAGTGAGTAAATATTAATCTGGAATAAAAAGCAAACTTGATTTTAAATGTGACTCTTTTCAACAATATTTGCTTTTATGTAAATTGATTTTTTTGACATCTTTGTAGAAAGCCGAAAAACATGGACATTAAAAAGGTTGCGTAAGGTGTTAAGTGTGCCTTAACTTAAGGACTTTATTTGGTTCACGCATTTTTGCTAAATGAAGGTTAACTTTCATGTGTAAGGTAAAATTTTAATACGAACTTTGGGAGAAAGTATTCTCTGAACGCATGAAGAGTCATGATCCGACAAACACTAAATATTTAACAAAATTTCCTATCAGCCAATGTAAACAAGACAATTAAACTTTATTTGCGAAGAAGGTCATAGATTTATAAACAATAGTATGTTGTGTTACAAGTATTGTAATGTTGATTTTTTCAGCACCAGAAGCGCGTGCTGAAAAAATCTCATTACAATACGTGTAACACATCATGCTTTGTGCCAACCGAGAATTGAAATAGACAAATGCACAAAAATTCAGAATTTTCATTGTAAACAATCACTCTTCGAATTTGATCGATCACGTTGCTTTGCATTTTTTTAAAACGAATGCTGTAATAACTCATACGAATTTCATTTCAACACTGGTTTGAGTGTTGTAATAAGCCATGAAAACGGGTGTTGTAATTTTGGACATTTCAATCTAGTTATCGATATTGAAATCCGTCGTATTTCAATTCTCGGTGGCACAAAATAATTTTTGTGCTTGAAGACTGAAATTCGACGGATTTCGACACGCATTCTACGATCGAAAAGTTCAATTTTTCTGTACTACTCAGAGAGAGGTATTTGCGGCCAATAATAGTATGTTGTGTTACAAGTATTGTAATGTTGATTTTTTCAGCACTAGACCCAAGTTTTCCTTACGAGCGGAGCGAGTAAGGAAAACTTGGGTCGTGTGCTGAAAAAATCTCATTACAATACGTGTAACACATCATGCTTTGTGCCAACCGAGAATTGAAATAGACAAATGCCCAAAAAATCATAATTTTCATGGTAAACAATCACTCTTCAAATTTGATCGATCACATTGCTTTGCATTTTCTAAAACGAATGTTGTAATAACTCATACAAATTCCATAACAACACTGCTTTGAGTGTTGAAATATCCCATCAAACGGGTGCTGAAATAAGTCACTTTACAACACTAAAATGAGTGCTGAAAAGAGTCGTATTTCAATTATCGGTGGCACAAAGTACTTTAGCGAATTCGAAACTTCTCACACGCTAAAAATGACTTTTAGTCATAGGTACGAAATGTACTATTCTCGGACGCTCTCTCCGGCCGAAAATGGATTTTCATATATATTTTTCCGGCCGCGATCAAGTGTGCATGCTTTGTTGTTGAAATGGCTGTAGAGTGATTTCTTTGTTAATGGTGTTGTGGTTTCGTCTCATTTCAGTTTTCAAGCACAAAAATCGTCGTTTGTGACTCGTGATGAAAGCTGAATTTTTCATCACTCGTAACAAAAATGTACTATTTCATGCTTACAAGATAGACCAGTGCTCCACGGCACTTTGAGTCTCTTATTAGGTCACGGTTTGAAACCTGTGCCAAATTGTTACATTTCCTGATACGAAAAGACTTTTCGTTATTTAGCGCTAGAAGGGCTAGAACGAGGGTATTATATATCTCGTCAGTCACACATCGTAGAAAATCCAAATTGGTGCCAAGATACAGGTATTGGAGCTAATTCGACCTCCCCAATTACCACCCTTACTTCAAGTTGTAACTGTGCCTGTCACCACTGAAATTCGGACACCATATATGAATGTCCTTCATGTTATCGATAACAATGACAAAAATAACCGTGGAACACTAGTTTGTGTTCTCTATATACTAACAGATAATAAGTTAAGTTAACTGAAGTACAAGATTGTCCACAATCACTAGAAATTAATTTGAAACGACTCAAGTAATCGATTTGATTATTAGATCGTGATACGTCGGCTGCTTTATGAGAGGTATTCATTATCACCACAGTTGACGAGTGAAATAGTTAACAATGGGTTTAAATTCCTAGTTGTTACAAGAAACGACGGGGACGAGATGTCTAAATAAACACTTGGCAATTCAGTCACCCAACCTGTATTACTTATACTATTCCTCACATTGATTACATGATGTAATCTACTCTTTATCTATCTTTAGTTTGGCTAAACTTACAGAATACCTCAGGAAATATAGAAATAAGAAATTTCCATGTTTCGTACCGTTAATTGCAACTTTGCAACACAAAAAAAACGTAATAAAATTTCGTCTCATATTCCTTAATGGAATTGCCTACGGCTTAAATTTCAACCCCCCAAAGCAATTCTGTAAGTTATTTTCGTATTTTAATTCGTTTTCATAGGAAAGTTTATTTTTTGCTACCTACAAAATTCAAATGTAAAAGAATGCAAGCAAAACGGATAAAGAATTCTACTGCACCATGGTGGTAAAGGTTTTTGAAATTAATATCGAAATGCCAACTAAATTACGCTTAATACTTCCAACTTTATAGCAATATATAACTCTCCCCAGTCATTCTTTCGTTGCGTTGCTACATCGAAAATAATGATATAAATAACTTGTGACAGCAACTCGTACAGTTTTTTTTTTATATTTACCATTAACATTATTACCTCACAGTCACCATATATATATGCATACAGCCACCCACACCTTCGTCCTTTTATTACATACCGCTGCTATAATCAAAACAAAAGGCAAATTCTAATATATTGCATCATTTTCGTGCTACATCGCACAAACACGGTCTGTGCAGCACAACAACAACAACAACACAATTCTTGCTCGTACACATTGCACAACAAACAACATCAAATTGATATCATGTTTTATATTATTACATGCCTTGGTAAAATAATTAATGAAGGAGTGATAGTCAGGTTAGCACCATACTGAAATGATGCTTGCCGACACGAAATTGCTGTACTTGGCGAACTGCAATATGTTATATTATGGAGGGACTTTATATTTAGGAACTGGATGTGTTATATGGTGTATATATACATGCATGTTCCGTTATACATGCCTCTTATGATTGATTATACTTTGAGTTTGACTTATCTAATTACAGTTACTTAACTTTTTATGAATACAGCGACTAGCAGTTAACTGGATATAAATAGAAAAATATTTTTTTTTTGTCAGACAGTGTACAGGAACGTTAATTATTGTATGGACTGGAGGACATGACTTGCAAGAAAAATTCATTCAGAAGTTATAAAGCTGCCACCCTGTTGAACGAAACGAAATCCAATGACGATGATTAAATGAGATTTTAAATTAACACCAAAGTTGGATTTGGTGTGTTCTCTCGATCGTGGAATCGCACGGGTAAAAAATTTCCATTCACAAAGCAGCCAGAAAAATGCCTCTCAAACAGTGAAAGCTTTTTCCCGCCTATATTCCCAGCGCGATTATTTTTTAATTTTGATTTTGTTTTAAAATTCATGTCGTCTTTAAATCCGGTTGCATTAACATACCGGTTGGATAAATAAGGAAGCTCTTCGCGAGGAAATGTGAAAGAAAACGCAATTATCTCTGAATGGAAAATAGAAATTTTTCGAAATAAAGAAAATCGTTGAGCCATAAATATGAAAATGGAAAAGGTGTGTGTTTTTGCCTAGATATACATTTTCTCTTCCATATAATATACCGTTATTAGAATAACAAAAGAGGGGTGAACGTATAATTCCATTCCGTAAAGCAAAACATTTTTCCCATCAGGTCTACGGATGGTGAAAGCCAGCGTTTGAATGGGGTCGTTGGCTTTGGTGCAATTAATTTTCATTTTGATGGTGAATAAGCACATGATTCCGTAAAATTAGTACTTCCGTTTAGAAGAAGGTGCTTACACCAAAAAAAGAAAGAGAAATGCTTTCGATATTCTACTACCACCTGGTAGGCATTACCATTTCCACCCCTGACGATAACAACTCCATTGATTATATTTGGACAAAGTTATACCCTTTTTCCAAATGAAGTTATCTAAGAAATTCAGAATAATTTCATGTGTATGGACGCCGACAAAGTGTTTTAAATGTACGCCTTAAGTGCTGTTATGAAAGTTCCTGTAAAGCAATTGTGTTTCGCAATAGAGCGTGGAGTCGGATCAATTATTGATCTCTACACACATCTAACGATCCATTGTTTTCTTTCCAGCCTATCTGTTGTTACTAGAAACCTGGCTAGAGTGACTGGTCCCAGGGCGGCAATCGCAGACATTGTAGTCTCCTAACTGCGTCTTCGTTGAAGGAGCTTAGGACACTCAAATATTTCTCTTTTTTTTTTTAAATAAATCCGTTCATTATCATCCCTTATACAAGCGTGCGTGGGATACGACCTATAATTCATACAAAAAGTACAATTCGAATCCACAAGAATATCTGGAGGTCGCCGAATGTCTCATCTTTTTCATGTGCCGATTAAGATTCAGCCCACAATGCTCTGTAATCGCTATACTGTAAGTCGGCGATTATACAGTCGGATTGTACAAATTTTGAAAAAAAAGGTGACGCATTTTATTTCAGCTGATCCTCTCAAAAATGCCTTTTTTTCAAACATTATATGTCACGATCATCTGATATCAATAGCAACAACAAGAAGAAGCGATGACCGTCGCTTAATGTGGTCGTATGTAGCAAAATATTTGTTAAATCGTATGAAGTAAAAGATTGCGTATCAAACTGGGGTACATTAAAAAATTAAGTAACAGAGATGCACGAGGATACGTGATATGATACGAACTTACATTTCCTACACCATTCTCTGGCAGTATTAACTTCTAACGATTGTCGGCTAATAAAAAAGTTGAATAAATTACAAATGGACCACGAAAGTTTTTTTTTTTTCAACTCAAAAATTTGCTTTCAACATTTCATAACAGACATAAAACGCATACACTCTGATAAATTAAAACTTTCACGAGTTATAAAATCGTAGCACCCACTTTGCCCAAGCAAATAAAATGCGGAAAATGGAAGCATCTCCACCCCATTTCAAAATGAATATTAAGTAAAAATATTTGAAATATTCAAATTAAACATCTTTGCAAACATAACATACATCCAATGAATGTTTCCGTATCCGTTCGTCTGTATTTACAGCATTTGAATTTATTCGTCGCAATTTTTTCTTTTAAGCGAAACACTCGCCATAATTTACTTTTATTGAGGACATACATTCCGAAACATTTCATTTATTTTATGAAATGCAAAATTTTTATGGCCAATTCATATACTTTCAGTGCGGAGATATAAAAAAAAAGAAATTTCTTTTTCCTCCACTTCTTCAATGGTCCGTTTTACATTGAAATTGGCGTAGCATGCAGCTTTAATCGGAAGCACTGAATTGATTAGGCTTTTATACAGCCAACGAAGAGCACAGAAACGGATGTGAATGAATAGGTGGGAAAAAAATGGAACGACCATTTCGTTCGTAGAAAATTCAATAAGATATAGGTTCGTCCTCGGGTTCGTCATATTTGCTCTTTGATGTTCTATTTAGTTATAGTTCCGTTTTTGTTTGATTTTCATGATTGTTTTACCACACAGTACGGACATGGGGCGATGGTTATGCGATTAAGTAAACAATTACCTATAATGGAAATGTACAGGAAAGTACTTTGAGTCTTGACCTAGTTTTGTGGTAGTGAAATAATCTAAACTATTTTGAAGGTAACTTCCCCCGTGCCTAATTAACAGCTAAAATGATTTCTTTGTTCAGAGTGGAATTGAAAAACTTACCCACTTTTTCCTCTGCCTAATTAAAGTTTTGTTGTTCGGTGAATGTATTACCAGTCCCTTAGTTCACACGCTATTCGCTATTCAATTTTTAATTACCTGGCTACACTATTTATTCGAACCATATTTAATGAAATACAGTCCGTGTTCCTGGTGCTCAAATTTAGTTTTATGCATTTCGTTAACAAGGTAGCTACAGTACGGAGTTCCTTGTGAGTCTTTTTTATAGTAGCGTTCAATTTTGAATGAATCTTTGATGGGAATATTAAAGCTTATTCAATATTTTATAATGGCATAATGTGTAGTTAGTGTTTTGTTATCCTAATAGTATAGTAGCTGAGTACAAAGTTCAATAAATGTTCCTTTAATTAAGAAAAAATATTTGTAAATTCAATTATCTTTAACCAATAAGAGTGTCACGATACAATCATTGAATCTATTACTTCGTTTGCACGGTGGGGCTGAACGAATTTTAAATAAACGTGTAAGTTTCCAACCAGTTTTTTTTCATAAGTGAGTTGGGGGAGGGAAGTGCTATTCAAGTAAACAAGTTTTAGAAAAATCCCCAGAGCTGTTTCTGAGAACCAGCAACAGCGTCAGCCAGGGCTTGTGAAACAGTAAGGACTGAAGATATACATTGGAATTGGTAGAGGGACAAATTCTAAGATTTACAGTGTAGAAATTATTGCTCTCGATAATTTCTTCATGGAGCAATAACAGCTGAAAGGCAAAATTTCACCATGTTGAAAGACAGATATCTCATTAACGAAGCAACCGCAGAAGCCTGTAAATGGTGATCCCAGACTAGTTTTGCAAGCACTTTCGAATAGCAAAAAAATTATTTTTGAATCGAAGTTTTCTGTTACGTTTTCAGAAATTGCACTTTTAAGCTACCCTCGGTGAACTTTGGCCGCTTTTGTACCTTACTGGTATGAGTATTTCACATCAATGTGGTAGCTCATGTGATAGCTTGGAGTCTCAGCTTTACAACGATACCAAATATGCCATGCTTGATCATGTACAAGGAATATTGATGAAAGAGTTTTGCATCGAGGTCGTTCTACTCGCAAAAATAGAGCTATCTAGTGAAATTATCTATTTTCATGAACAAAAAAAAAACATTTTAATTTAGAAATGAATTTAAATGATCGATAGACATAAAAAAGACATTTACTTGTAATATCGTCTTGAAAATAGATACTTTTATTTAGATAGCTCTATTTTTGCGAGTAGAACGACCTCGATGCAAAACTCTTTCATCAATATTCCTTGTACATGATCAAGCATGGCATATTCGGTATCGTTGTAAAGCTGAGACTACAAGCTATCACATGAGCTACCACATTGATGTGAAACACTCATACCAGTAAGGTACAAAAGCGGCCAAAGTTCACCGAGGGTAGCTTAAAAGTGCAATTTCTGAAAACGTAACAGAAAACTTCGATTCAAAAATAATTTTTTTGCTATTCGAATGTGCTTGCAAAACTAGTCTAGGATCACTATTTACAGGCTTCTGCGGTTGCTTCGTTAATGAGATATCTGTCTTTCGACATGGTGAAATTTTGCCTTTCAGCTGTTATTGCTCCATGAAGAAATTATCGAGAGCAATAATTTCTACACTGTAAATCTTAGAATTTGTCCCTCTACCAATTCCAATGTATATCTTCAGTCCTTACTGTTTCACAAGCCCTGGCTGACGCTGTTGCTGGTTCTCAGAAACAGCTCTGGGGATTTTTCTAAAACTTGTTTACTTGAATAGCACTTCCCTCCCCCAACTCACTTATGAAAAAAAACTGGTTGGAAACTTACACGTTTATTTAAAATTCGTTCAGCCCCACCGTGTTTGTTTAATATACAAAATCTTTTACTTCAATAATTTTAACGAAAGCTCTATAATAATAAGGGACACTGGAAAAAGCTCACCGCTTATTTATGTCGTCATAACAATTTAATAACCATTTCATGAAAACCCGTCCCAATCTTGCAGCTGTATCAATACAATTATAAGAATCCCAACTTTTACTGGCATTTACAAATTAGATCTCTGTCTCTTTGCTCTACCGGAAAGTTTATTTGCTGAAAAGGAAACTCTACGTTTTTCGAAAATGCATCAAAATAAAACGACGATGAAAGTCCTAATTTGAATAAATAAATAAGCAGCAGCGAGCAGCAACAGCAAAAAAGTAAGCAACTTTGTGTAGTATTTACTTTAAGTTGAAACGTTGAACGAGTTGTCGTCGTTTATACATTATGATAAATGCAATTTTAGATTTGATTCGTTTTTCTTTACCATTTAAATGTTGCTTTAAAAACGTTAGTAAAAATCGAATAAACAGGAGATGAACATCAAGTTAAGGAAATGGGAAACGGGAAGAGCTTTTTTTCTATTAGATTCGTGTTAGGAATGATGTGACATTAGCGGAATTTACAACTATTAGCGATAGGATTTACTACTTGAAATAGCTTTAGTTTTTGTTTGAGATTTTTAGAGAATTTAGTGAAGTTTAACGAAATTAAGGGTAATTACTGGCAGAGAATTATAAGAATTGACTATTTGAACTATTTGAGTTGTCTCGTACGGCAACGCATATGGCATAAATTAAGAAAATTGAAATGAAATTGCCGGTTCCAGTGGAGCCGATAAGTATTTATGAATAGTATTGTCCACGAGAAAAATTTCAATCATTGTGCTGTCAATGAACTAGTTTTAGATGCAGCAGATATTTACAGGCTGCAATTACTTCAAATAACAACTTTAAAGGTCTCCACAACCCATAGAAGGTAACAGTATCCATTATTTTTGACTAATTTTTGAATTACTTCGACATTTTACTAACGATAGGTTGTGGAGAACTTTGAACTCCCGGCATCTATTGTACCTGTCGCATCAATAACTGTCCCGTTCCCAATATTTTTTAAATTTGTTTCTTTGTGGTTGCAGTACCAACCAACGGATGCGTGTCTGATACTTAGAGCCGCGGTGACCTATCCAACGCACTATGCCATCACTTGTGAACAAAACCTGTCTTGGTTATAATTTGTAGGGTGGGTGTTCAGGCCTCGCTTAACAGTCCACAGATTTTTTCAAGGTTTCATACAACTTTACAAGGCAGTGGTAAGGGTCAGAGGAACGTGTGGTGCAAGCTTAACGATCACCTACACAGAATAGATAGATCTATTGACTCCATGTGTTCTTGAGGTTTAGCACCTGAAACCGGTGTACATATCGTTAGGGATTGTACTCTTTACACCGGCTCTAGTAAATGAGGATTTACTAACCCTGGATGGAAGACACCTTAATGACTTCCTACTGAAAACAGGAAAATTTCAGTGGTACAAGAAGGAATTAGGGTTGGGGGTAGGAAAAAAAGAATCTTTGATCTGGGTTTCCGCTTTCACATATTGAAAAGCCTCCCTGATCTCCAATCTATGTATCTGTCTATATAACAAAATCGACAGCTCCAGAAACGTTCTCGTAAAACTACCAAGGAAGCATTCCAAAAAATACTCCCCTTACAACTCTCCATTGACCTCGACCTGCGACTTTCCTATCGCTCACAAATTGCAAATTTCATTTTTCAAGGGTGAAATTTCATTAATTTACGCTATTTATCGCAGCAATCAATTTATCATCGAAAACAATAGAACAACCGATAATTAATGAACTATTAAACATAATTAAAAACAATAAATTCACGGACCAGATAACGATGTTTATGCTGTAGAGAAAAAAAAAGCAGCAACAACATCACAAACATAATTTATTATTGCAGAGCTCACTACACAACATCGTACAATAATGAATTTAGCAGAGAAACCATCTGCTGCATCGATATTAATACGACCGATTTCATAACGACAGCCGGTTCTAATAATGTAATAAAATTTAATTTTTCACTGAAAGTACCACACAAACATTTTATATGAATAAAATAGGTGCACAATCCATCATACCCATTAACAGTATTATATCGGTCATATCGGACTGGAGTGTATTATATGCTGCTCCGTTCGCTTCCCAAAATTTATATGACTTGGAAAAATTGGTAGAATAATGCTTGTTTGTTTGCTGTCGATACATGTAATTTATTTTATTATTTATGATTGATAATATGAATGGATCATTGATAAAGTTCCAACGAATAGAATCGTACACTCACTTAAAAATCGGAACGATTACAACTGAATACGTATACAATGTGAGTGTACGTATAACACACTGGTTGTCTTCTACTCTCTGCCTGTTTCAAAATACATTAATATTAATAGCCGTTTGTGTTCGATTTCTTTCAGATGAATTGAGATTGATTGAAATTCCTTACTGACATAATATTATCTTCCGAACAGTGCAATGAACGGTCAAGAACACAAAATTATTTTCTTGTTTTTGTTTTTACCTCGTTATATTTTTCTCTCAATCGACATTTTGTTTTGTTTGTACATTTTCTCATGAATAAAATCATAAGAAAATATGATTGAGGAATTCTTAGAATGGTTTTTTATTCATTCTATTTTATACGTGAACGATTTATTGAATCTAAATATTTAATGTTGTTGTCGAAGCTGGGGATTGGAGAAAAGGTTTGAAAAAAAAATCAAATTAAATCTCAAAAGAACCTTCAATTATACTGAATAGAAGGTTGAAACTGACGGGCACTTATTGACTAGTACACAGACTCGACAATTCAGTATTTTTTTAAACCGGCTAATAATCTGTTATCAACATAAGCGACAAAGTCTCTGGTATTGTTGTCTTATATAGTGAAGTAAAAGTCAAAACGATTGAAGTAGAAGATTCTGTGGCAAACATACAGAAGGAGTAACAGATTTAATAATTGCATCACATCTGCGATATATTCTAAACAGTTAGAAGTTAAATCTAATCAAGGCTTGCTTCTAGGCTACCTTGCTTGTTTCATGTGTCCTATTATTTGGTTTGATTCGTTTAGAGATCTCACTCACAGCCTTTTACTGCCAATAACAAGTGCAGCCTGAACCACCGGCTTGGTGACTTCCAAGCCACGCCTCAAAGTATGCAAATACTCACTTAGTAAAATTGGGCGCTTAATTGATATCACTACACTTATGAACTCAGATTCATCGTATTTGGGTAATGTTATACGAGTCATTCAGCATGTACATCGTTGCAGCCACTAAACACACTGCAACTATCCAAACTATGAAGCTTGATTGAACCTTAGGACGTTACTAATGCAATAGAATCGTTAGGAAAATTCCATGTTGAATTGTCTGACACGGTAATGGAACCCGCATCATTTCGGCTAGTACGTAACCAGTGAGCTATCCCATCTTATAATATAATACATTAGACTCATACTTGTAAATCAGACAAAACAGCAACACAATTTAATAAAATACTTCCGTAGCATCCCCATCGGGACCGGTTAAGAAACAATTCAATTTAAATTTTCGCTCTGACGTCAATAAAAATTCGGATTTGAAAGGGAAACTTCAATATTTGCAATTTACATTTTCCTGTAAATTCCATTTTTTACAAGGAATAGTGTGGTAAGGCAAAGGTATACTCTTCATGGTGTAATAAAAAGTCAAAAGGTAAAAAAAAGAACCGGAGGGACGTGCAAGAAATTATGCAGAAAATGAGGAAATTGATTTGCAAATTCGTGTAAGAGATCTATCGGTTGTACCTGAACGGAAATTTTATTGTCACTGTGCCATGGGTGGTGTTCGCTAAACTGTTTTCTATGCTATAAATTGTTTAATGGCTTGTGGGTTACAGCACTTACATTACTTGTAATCATCTTTTACACATGGTAATCGAAGAAGACTCTTACGATCGCATACACATTACAAAGCGACTTACATTTTCCATTTACTTCTATCAACATTTTATTTGTCTAGTTTCGCCATTCAAAACCCATAAACCGAAATGCGGCTGCATTTTATAAACTAAAAAAAAAATTGAAAGAGAATTTTTTATTAGCTCGGCGCTATAGCCCTCGGTTTTGTTGTGTTCGTTTAGTTTAATGATCGTATGAGCTGTAAAGTGTGTGCGCTAACATGCATTTTGAATTTCGCATGTGATTTTATGATGTTCAGCGCAAAAAGGTCGTAAAACAAAGAAAAGGGGAAAAAGTTCAGATTTTAATAGTGGAAAAGAATTGGACAGACCGAATAAGTGGAACCCCAACAAATTCTAAATTTTCTTTTGATTTAAAAAGGGTTATGATCTACTTGGTATGTATGTCTTGTGTTAACCACATTCAAAAACAATTCAAATTCTAAAATTGAGGCCCTCAAACGGACCTATTTTCGTGAATTCGATTCCTGAAAATTCTAAAAATTCCTAAAAGTTCTGTAAATTCTTGAAATTTTTCAAAATTCTTGAAACTCAAAATTCTTAAAAATTCTCGAAAATTCCTAAAAAAAATTACGAAAAAAAAACTCCTGAAAATAGGCCCTGGTTTTAAGGTCTCTTCAAAAAAAATTCTAATAATTGTTGTTCCTCAGCAATATGCCAATTATACCATTGTGTGTACACATCCCGATCGATTCGTTTCACTTTAACACGATTATCAATGGAAAATTGTAATGCAAAACATATGTCGAAAATGGCGTTCACTCAGAACATATCTATTCCCAAAACATAACTCGACGATTAACCCCCCCAACACAAGCGCAAATATTTAATTTTCAAATTTTGTACGCCTGAGGTAAAAAAACAAGCCGAACGAACATTTGATTTACAAATTTGCAAGAATTAAAATCCTTAGCATCTGCCACTGCCTACGATATTATCGATGGTTATTATTCACTCGACAGTTGTACATCCTATATGTGCTATAACATGAAAGAGTTAGTAACAGATAGTTTTATGTTCGAACATATGACGACGATTAGTGTTAATGCGATATCCTGGTAGAATGTACATCTTTTTGTGACTTATCAGACGTTTCATCAATCCGTTCGCATAAAGTGTTGTGGTGATATTTTCATCAAGTTCACGCAGGTACTCTTGAGATATAAATACACAACAAACCATAAAAAACGATCAAATTGAATGGGGAATAAGAATGGCATGTTTAAGTGTACGGTAAAGAATGGTAGTTTACAATCGAAATGAACGATAAATATACGTACAAGAGACTGGCATGTAAATTAGTGCGTTGATTGTGTTATTAAAGATACTGAATGGTATAGAAATGGTTCTCACGAAACTTAACGAGTTTGTGTTTGAAAGGAAAAAGAAAAACGAACCCGAAAGACACACTTAAAACATCTTTTGCTGGTGGTTGCAGATGAACAGATAAGGAGCTACATTCTCTCTCTGTTATCTCATACCGTAAATGAGATAAAATGATTGTTGGAATATAAGTGGCTGCATGGAACATGCATGCATATGTATAACCATATGGTGATAAATAACATGGTGCAAGAGATAACTACTTATGCTAGCAAATTAACGTTCAACTTTGATTCAAATTGGATGTGTATATGCACAAGAGGTTTTCTTGATAATTAGTTCTGACAAAATATGGCCATCATTCGATTTGTATGCAATCTGACGAGCGAGTGTATTTACGTACAGAGCTCTATCGATCACAACGTTAATGAAGAGACGACACATCAGTAAATTACCTTTCAAATATATAATGCACTCAAACTATGACGTTTTAATGTTCGGTTATACAGCGCAACTATAAATAATTGTCAGTTCCTAACATTATTCAATTATGCACGGTGTGTGTCTTAGCATTTATCTTTTATGGTCGGCTATATAGGTGAAAATTACGATAGGTATGTCAGTGTTCACATGAGGATTATGAGGTATATTGCTGGCGGTATTCGACTGAACTGCAGTAAATCATTTCGAATGTAATGTTTCGTACGTGATCGAGTTCAATGGAATAAGTACACACACACAGTCGATTCGAAACTGAATTTTATCCAGTCACTTAGTTACGTTTGTCGTGATTGAAAATCTTCAAACGACTTAACGACCGTACGGAATGAATATATGACATAAATCATGTTGAAGATAATGAAATCAACACACGAAATGTTATTTTAAACCCACAAACAGCAAATCAAATAACATTCGAGATTGACAAAACCGCCCTCCAGCTACTTAACGATCGTCTGTGACTATATATACGTACGTATGTTATAATAGATGCACCCTACCCGTATTCTCTTGAAATTATCGAAAATCTTAAATTATTTTGTTAAAAGCAAAACTGAAATAATATTTTATCAGATATACCAGAATCTCAACAGGGCATCTTGCATTATGCATCACATCCAGTTTATTATTATAAATAAATTGTATTTAAAAAGGATGTCAAGGGAAAATACGAGTGGCAATATTGTACTACCGCATTACGATAGTTTGAACAGTCTATTTAACAGACAGCAATGAAGTGATGTGTCAACTTATCACAGCATACAATTATGGAACATGGATAATTGAATAATAGAAATTAATTAAGCTTTCGTATGATTTATGAATTGAAATCTGATTCTGATGCTTTTCTTTAAACGTTTTTTGTCGAATCTGCAATTACCTGCTACATTGACCTAATAATGTTGTGGAGAAATAGTTATTAGCTTAAACATGGAAAAAATAGCAAAACTCTTAGGGTCAGAGCGAAGCGAGTGTTGCGAACTCTTGAGTTGGAGTACTTTCTTTTAGAGGCGAACATAAATGTTTTTCAAGCATCGGGAACGAAAATGAAGTCAATTTTCGATTTTTCTCTCTAGTTTTGCATCAAACATACGTCGGCTGGACAAGATGATTTTGCCTTCGCTTTGTATGTAACACTTACTTGTAGATATTCTAATAGTCCGTTGCCAATTCCCAACGTTAAAAATATCGAAAGTCCTACTGTCTTGGACGATTTTAGGCACTTTCGCTTGTACCACTTCGTTCGAAGCATACGTAAATAGCTATTTCATATTTGCGAAACAAGGTATGCAAATTGTTACACGATTTTTCAAAACAAAACAAATGGGACAGTTTGAAGGAGAAAATTTATATTTTCTCACCTGTCAAAATAAAAAAAAAACATTTTCCCACCTGAACTGTCATAAAACAAAACGTCATTTTTAGCCCCGTACGAAGTACTGGGGGCTTATAAGATTAATATGCCGTTTGTAACACGTCGAATTGGAAGCAGACAGTAAGGGCAAAGCATTTGGTTATGTTCATAGATGACGAATCCGCAATACAAAAAATGTCCGTCCGTCCGTCCGTCCGTCCGTCCGTCCGTCCGTCCGTCCGTCCGTGACCCCTCTAGCTAGAGTAAATCACAACCTTTTTTCAAAATTCTTTTTTTCCCCGATTGGTATCGACAAAAGTAAGGTCAAGTTCGAAAATGGGCATGGTAGGGTCGGCCCTTCCAGAGCTAGGGCCCTATAGGTGTTTTTCAGTCTTTCGACGATATCTACCGAAATACGCACGCAATAGCTGCTTGTGATATATCAAATGAAAGGTATTGACGAGTAGAACAAAGTTGCTGAACATTGTTTTTGGGTAAGATGCAACGTGGGCTTGTTGGGAGGGCTCAAAGGTCGTTACTCGGCCCTAAGTGTTTTTTGCACATAAATCGAGTAAATCTCATCCGATTTTGCTAGTTTTAGTTTTTTATGGAAGGTAATTGAATACCGAAAAGAACGTGGCGAAAAAAGTTTCAAATTTGGGCCCTTGGACTAAGGCCGCTACTCGGCCCTAAGTGTTTTTGCACATAAATCGAGTAAATCTCATCCGATTTTGCTAGTTTTTGTTTCATTTGAGAGATAATTGAATGACGAATAGAATGATGGCAAAAAAAGTTTCAAATTTGGGCCCTTGGACTAAGGCCGCTACTCGGCCCTAAGTGTTTTTTGCACATAAATCGAGTAAATCTCATCCGATTTTGCTAGATTTAGTTTTTTATGGAGTCTAATTGAATACCGAAAAGAACGCGGCGAAAAAAGTTTCAAATTTGGGCCCTTGGACTAAGGCCGCTACTCGGCCCTAAGTGTTTTTTGCACATAAATCGAGTAAATCTCATCCGATTTTGCTAGTTTTTGTTTCATTTGAGAGATAATTGAATGACGAATAGAATGATGGCAAAAAAAGTTTCAAATTTGGGCCCTTGAACTAAGGCCGCTACTCGGCCCTAAGTGTTTTTTGCACATAAATCGAGTAAATCTCATCCGATTTTGCTAGATTTAGTTTTTTATGGAGTCTAATTGAATACCGAAAAGAACGTGGCGAAAAAAGTTTCAAATTTGGGCCCTTGGACTAAGGCCGCTACTCGGCCCTAAGTGTTTTTTGCACATAAATCGAGTAAATCTCATTCGATTTTGCTAGATTTAGTTTTTTATGGAGTCTAATTGAATACCGAAAAGAACGTGGCGAAAAAAGTTTCAAATTTGGGCCCTTGGACTAAGGCCGCTACTCGGCCCTAAGTGTTTTTTGCACATAAATCGAGTAAATCTCATTCGATTTTGCTAGTTTTTGTTCCATTTGAGAGATAATTGAATGCCGAATAGAATGATGGCAAAAAAGTTTCAAATTTGGGCCCTTGGACTAAAGCCGCTACTCGGCCCTAAGTGTTTTTTGCACATAAATCGAGTAAATCTCATCCGATTTTGCGAGATTTAGTTTTTTATGGAAGGGAATTGAATACAGAAAATAACGTGGCGAAAAAAGTTTCAAATTTGAGCCCTTGGACTAAGGCCGCTACTCGGCCCTAAGCGTTTTTTGCACATAAATCGAGTAAATCTCATCCGATTTTGCTAGATTTAGTTTTTTATGGAAGGTAATTGAATACCGAAAAGAACGTGGCGAAAAAAGTTTCAAATTTGGGCCCTTGGACTAAGGCCGCTACTCGGCGCTAAGTGCTTTTTGCACATAAATTGAGTAATCTCAACCGATTTTGCTAGTTTTTGTTTCATTTGAGAGGTAATTGAATACCCAATGGAAAGTTGGCAAAAAATTTTGGGTTTCTAAAATAATATCGTAAATTGTTGGTTTTATTTGAGAGGTACTTCGTACGGGCTTTCGTAATTGCGCTATGCGCAATTTTAAAAATGAACACTTTCAGTAAATTTGACCATGCCCAACTTGACTTGCATTTTGGTAACAGACGCATTAGAGGGTTGTAGACGTATTAGGGTTGCGGGCGTATTACGGCTACGGACGTAATAAGGTTACGGACGAAATAGGATTACGGGTCGTACGGGGCTAAGTCGCAGCAAACGCTCCGACTGTTCTGATGCCTTGTTTCCTTTCATTTTGACTAGATTTCAAGTAAAAATGTAACATTTCACTTCATGGGAATATACAACAGGTCCATCTTAGCTTCAATGCAGGATTGACTCCATCCTTCTATTCTAATCTAATCTAACTTTGTTAGCCCTTCATAACGCTAGAGGCAGATTGTGCCAGAACAATGTTTTCAGACTAACAATAGACAGAAATAACGTTTATCAGTGTATTAATGGTAACCGGTAACTGAAATAATCTGTTGTCGACAGCAACGGCAGAAATAAACGATGACTCCTGTTAACATGGTCTTATACAATGACATGTACATTAAACAAATGAACCAAAAGATTTTGTATAAAACACTGAGTCGTACTTTGAACAACAGAAGTAACAGATTTAATATTTTTAGCCCCGTACGAAGTACTGGGGGCTTATAAGATTAATATGCCGTTTGTAACACGTCGAATTGGAAGCAGACAGTAAGGGCAAAGCATTTGGTAATGTTCATAGATGACGAATCCGCAATAAAAACAAGGCATCAGAACAGTCGGAGCGTTTGCTACGACTTAGCCCCGTACAACCCGTAATCCTATTTCGTCCGCAACCATAATACGTCCGTAGCCCTAATAAGCCCGGAACCCTAATACGTCTACAACCCTCTAATCCGTCTGTTACCAAAATGCAAGTCAAGTTGGGCATTGTCAAATTTACTGAAAGTGTTCATTTTTAAAATTGCGCAGAGCGCAATTACGAAAGCCCGTACGAAGTACCTCTCAAATAAAACCAACAATTTACGACATTATTTTAGAAACCCAAAATTTTTTGACAACTTTCCATTGGGTATTCAATTACCTCTCAAATGAAACAAAAACTAGCAAAATCGGTTGAGATTTACTCGATTTATGTGCAAAAAACACTTAGGGCCGAGTAGCGGCCTTAGTCCAAGGGCCCAAATTTGAAACTTTTTTCGCCACGTTCTTTTCAGTGTTCAATTACCTTCCATAAAAAACTAAATCTAGCAAAATCGGATGAGATTTACTCGATTTATGTGCAAAAAACACTTAGGGCCGAGTAGCGGCCTTAGTCCAAGGGCCCAAATTTGAAACTTTTTTCGCCACGTTCTTTTCAGTGTTCAATTACCTTCCATAAAAAACTAAATCTAGCAAAATCGGATGAGATTTACTCGATTTATGTGCAAAAAACACTTAGGGCCGAGTAGCGGCCTTAGTCCAAGGGCCCAAACTTGAAACTTTTTTCGCCACGTTCTTTTCAGTGTTCAATTACCTTCCATAAAAAACTAAATCTAGCAAAATCGGATGAGATTTACTCGATTTATGTGCAAAAAACACTTAGGGCCGAGTAGCGGCCTTAGTCCAAGGGCCCAAATTTGAAACTTTTTTCGCCATCATTCTATTCGGCATTCAATTATCTCTCAAATGAAACAAAAACTAGCAAAATCGGATGAGATTTATTCGATTTATGTGCAAAAACGACTTAGGGCCGAGTAGGGACCTTAGTCCAAGGGCCCGAATTTGAAACTTTTTTCCCCACGTTCTTTTCGGTATTCAATTACCTTTCATAAAAAACTAAATCTAGCAAAATCGGATGAGATTTACTCGATTTATGTGCAAAAAACACTTAGGGCCGAGTAACGACCTTTGAGCCATCCCAACAAGCCCACATTGCATCTTACCCAAAAACAATGTTCAGCAACTTTGTTCTACTCGTCAATACCTTTCATTTGATATATCACAAGCAGGTATTGCGAGCGTATTTCGGTAGATATAGGCGAAAGACTGAAAAACACCTATAGGGCCCTAGCTCTGGAAGGGCCGGCCCTACCATGCCCATTTTCGAACTTGACCTTACTTTTGTCGATACCAATCGGGGAAAAAAAGAATTTTGAAAAAAGGTTGTGATTTACTCTAGCTAGAGGGGTCACGGACGGACGGACGGACGGACGGACGGACGGACGGACGGACGGACATTTTTTTTATTGCGGATTTGTCATCTATGAACATAACCAAATGCTTTGCCCTTACTGGCTGCTTCCAATTCGACATGTTACAAACGGCATATTAATCTTATAAGCCCCCAGTACTTCGTACGGGGCTAAAAATGTCCGTCCGTCCGTCCGTCCGTCCGTGACCCCTCTAGCTTGAGTAAATCACAACCTTTTTTCAAAATTCTTTTCTTTCCCGATTGGTATCGACAAAAGTAAGGTCAAGTTCGAAAATGGGCATGGTAGGGTCGGCCCCTCCAGAGCTAGGGCCCTATAGGTGTTTTTCAGTCTTTCGACGATATCTACCGAAATACGCACGCAATAGCTGCTTGTGATATATCAAATGAAAGGTATTGACGAGTAGAACAAAGTTGCTGAACATTGTTTTTGGGTAAGATGCAATGTGGGCTTGTTGGGAGGGCTCAAAGGTCGTTACTCGGCCCTAAGGGTTTTTTGCACATAAATCGAGTAAATCTCATCCGATTTTGCTAGTTTTAGTTTTTTATGGAAGGTAATTGAATACCGAAAAGAACGTGTCGAAAAAAGTTTCAAATTAGGGCCCTTGGACTAAGGCCGCTACTCGGCCCTAAGTGTTTTTTGCACATAAATCGAGTAAATCTCATCCGATTTTGCTATTTTTTGTTTCATTTGAGAGATAATTGAATGCCGAATAGAATGATGGCAAAAAAGTTTCAAATTGGGGCCCTTGCACTAAGGCCGCTACTCGGCCCTAAGTGCTTTTTGCACATAAATCGAGTAAATCTCAACCGATTTTGCTAGTTTTTGTTTCATTTGAGAAGTAATTGAATACCCAATGGAAAGTTGGCAAAAAATTTTGGGTTTCTAAAATAATGTCGTAAATTGTTGGTTTTATTTGAAAGGTACTTCGTACGGGCTTTCGTAATTGCGCTATGCGCAATTTTAAAAATGAACAGTTTCAGTAAATTTAACAATGCCCAACTTGACTTGCATTTTGGTAACAGACGCATTAGAGGGTTGTAGACGTATTAGGGTTCCGGGCTTATTAGGGCTACGGACGTATTATGGTTGCGGACGAAATAGGATTACGGGTTGTACGGGGCTAAGTCGCAGCAAATGCTCCGACTGTTCTGATGCCTTGTTTATATGGCGAGACGCAAGGTTACCAGGTCTGCTAATGGAAATATCCCAAAAACAATTAGTACGATTGTAAGAACAACGTTAATGAATACGAATGGATCAATCTTCTAACCTACAATATACTTCAACCGAAGTACGTTAATTAGCTCCATCAAAGGACAGATAAAGATAAACGAAAATGTGGAACAATGAAACGAGTGTTGTTTACAGACAAATATAATTTTACCAACACTTCCACCGCTATATAAACATTTCGTTCAAGCACTTCTATTCGAAACTTCGCCAATTTCTTATTCTCTTCTCCGACAATGCTAAGAAAAGTTTTGAATAACTAGAAATAACTCAGTGGATCATGTCACGTAGCGAATTTATAAAATGTAAAAGCTAACGAAATTTCTACAGCATAACGCAATTACATTGTTGCATTCTGGATATTCTCATTTCGTTGATGGGATGCAGGGAAATTAATGGAAATTAGTAAAAAAAAAACCTCTTGTGACTCGTTCCTTCTTTCTTCAGGTCTGGTATCACATTCACAATATGTTTTTTTAGGATTTCACCGTAGGGCGAACATTTATATTTTTGATGCAAGAAAAATGTTCAATTAAATTGCAAATTTAATCATCTTTAGTGCTTTCCCTGTGCCAACGGCAATTTGAAAGTATTGAGGGGAGTCAGGGAAATTTACCATTCACACAGCCAGACTTCTATTTACGTAACAAAATTTCGAAAACTTGTGAAGACAGTTCATGTTACTCCAAATTGCATAAACTTAGAGGCAACATGGAGCTTTTTTTCGGCCAGCCGTAGTTTCACAAATGAGATTATCGATCAAAATTCGACCACAAATTTGCGGCTAGAATTATTGGTCTGCTCGGTTTTGGTTTTACCATGAATGTTAAATCGATTAGTTCAGTTTTGACTGAGCAGATGATTTTGTTTCAATGCGATTGTAGTGTTTATATAGTGGAAAAGCTTTCGGAAAGCCGACAAAAAAAACCAACGTAAATACATTAATATGGTACGTGGGTGTACATTCAAAGTTATAGTGACTGTGAACGCATAAATCTCTATTGTTCCTACCATAAACTCACTCAGTTTCCTAAAAATTGTTACTTTTTTCATAACTTTGACGAACTTTAATTCATTCATTAAGTATGTCACACTAGTGAAAGAGATGGAAGATATGGCTTAACATGTGATAGAAAGAAATAAAAGTAGTCGTCAAACGTGGCATACTTCATGAACAATCCCTGAGTCGGTGAGCGTTATTACGATAGGAGAATGATGTTTAGAAACTAAGAAGAAATGTACTAGAGTTTTCCCATATGTTAGTACATTCTGTCATAAAATTACTGCTGGCACTGCGCTTATTTTCATCTGAACCAACTTGGTGACATTTTTGTTCTGTAATGACAAATGTGAAGTTGGTTCACATGAAATAAGCCGCAGAGAATGAAGTACTATGAAAAAAAGGTGGCGCCTCTACAGGCCAACCCACTGGTCCCATAAGGCCAACGATAACGTTAAAAATATGATCTGACTTCGATGCTGTAGGAATCTAACACAGGTAGATAAACAAACTGGTTAAAATAGGCACAGAGCCAACTTGAATGTCATCTACGGCTTGAAACCTCTGTGCCATATTTTAACACTCTTTTTTGAACTATAACAGCGAAGGTTCTAAATACGGTAGTAGTACAGTGTTGCCATGCATGTTTTAAATCTTTAATATCTTCTTAAATATGTCATCAAACAATATGCACCTACAGTACAGGTCCTATATTCTTTCTCGGTCTCAACGTACAAATAAAGTCCGTAAAAAGTTTCCGAGTGCCAAAACCACTTCCAATTGTTCCTCTAATTCCAAAAATTCTGAACCCACCAACCGAAAAATTCTGCCAAATCAGTTCAATTTATCGGAACGTGACCGTCTCCTCTCGATCCAATTACTCGACAATCGTGTAAATGAACGAAATGCAATTTAATTTCCTCCAAAATTCGTGTGACAAATTTCAACCGAATCAACCCAGCCTTATGATGTCTCCACTTCCCCGGTATAGTATAACAAACAAAGTGTAATGTAAATTTGAGCTCAATACAAAAACCAATTTCGAATCAAAATTTTGGAAACGAAAATCAATATCCCCACTCGGAACGAATTTAGCATAATATCGTATTTAACCAAAGGCCATTTCTGTGGATTTCTGTGTGGAATCGAATTTGCATTTGACAAAACCCCATAAACACTTTTCCAATTTATTCGAAATTAGATTTACAGTTCACTGGAGCCGAGCAAATAATATAACAAACACAGAGAGCAATGTTTTGAGGACAAGGAAGATCAGACAACAAAAGCCCCATCCACTGAAACTTCGTAATATGACAATAAACATCATATATACAGTGAAAAGGCTACACAGTCGGCTAAATTCCAGAAATAGATTCAGAGCGATATAAATTCGATTTTATGAAGTTAATGCGATGTTAAAGAGCTTTGTGTGCCCCCTACCCATATATATTAAATCGATATAACATTGGTGTCCCATCTTAACAAGTTCCACGTAACAATTAATTGATGAAATCGAATCAATTCTTGAAATTACCTTTTGTGCTTTACACATCGAAGCAGTGGCCTGTACATCGTGCGAATGATGTCGATTCTCCTTTAAACACTGTTCACATGTTGGCCCTTTGCACGTTAAACAGTACATGGACAATAATTCACTGTGTTCAATGCACACCGAGTCACGTATTAGCGACGCACCGCGCGGTTTTACCAAATTGTGTTTAGCTAGTGGTCCGCGTGCTGGATGGCACAATTCGCGACAACCATCACAATAACGAATCTCGCACTGTTCGCACACAACAGCCGCCACTTTCGGTTCAGTTTCGCACATCTGACAACGTAATGCTTCACGTTCACAAAATCGGTCTATAATCGATTCCATGGTACGATAAGCTGGTAAATTGCGTGCTCCGGCTTCGTCGAAAAAGACGATTTTACGGCATACGGGGCAAGACAGTGAAAATACGGCGGCACCACACGATGGTGGGAATAGCAGTCCTTGTAAATTTGGCGTACCAGCGTATGAGCCGGGCCGCGATGTACAACATATAACACCCGAATCGGCCTCACTCAAAATGCTGACCTTATCGGCCTGGTCTTGATCGGACGACACACTTTCGGTGGCACTTGAGCTACCAGTACTGTTGCCGGACGACGATGACGAGTGATGATGATGGTGTACTTGTGCGGTAACAACTTGTGTTGTTGACGACGGTACCTGAATGTCTATGGCACATGCAATGCATAGGGAATGATAGCATGGCAACAAAACAGGATTTGCGTACAATTGTTTGCAAACTGGGCACCGTAACTCTTCCTCCATACTCTTAGCGTATTAGAAACAATGTGAGTATCAGAACATACTGACCGCTAACGTACACCGTTTCGAATGCAATCAAAATCACGTATGAATCTTATCTCACCACTTGAATTATCGGCAATTTCAAATACAACACCGCACGTTATTGGTGGTTAGATTGCTAGAACACTTCGTACTTGTATACCAACATAAAACGTTTCCACAATTGAAAATCTATGCGGTTTTAAAAACACTTTGCAGAAAATTACGGAATTATTATTAAAACACTCTCACTAATTAATCCCCAGTGATGTCTCGAATTTATTCCATTGATGGCTATGTTGCATTAATATTCCCGGGTTTAACTCTTTTTTTACTATTTTTTTCACTCACCTAGCACGTATAATATACCACTGCATTCGATTTTTTTTATTCACAGTGCATACGTTTCACACACAGCTACAATATTTATACATATAAAAAAACCTCGCGTAAATTCCGCGACCGGTTTATTGAAATCCTTTCCACATACTAAAATCAAATGTTGTTACAAACAATGGGAAAAGAGGAATAAACACTTCCCTAGCTTTTGTATAAATATCAAATTATATATCAAATCACGACGAACACTCAACGTTCCCAACCGAATGGTAAACAACGACTGACATGATATGAGTGGAAAATAATACAGTAGAATGATGTTGTGAAAGGGAAACATATCTGTAAAGAGAGTAATGAAGAGAGAGTAGAGCTGTTGATAAAAATTGCTCACTTTGCTATGCGACAGTAGATGGCATTGATGTTTATTATGAATGGAGTTTTCGTGTGTAGTGAAATGTTTTCTTTATGAAATTAATGATAGAATCGTTTGTTAAAAAGTTTATTTATTAATGGAAATGATATTATTTTAAAGGGAAACACCGAGCTATTCTTGTTGGTCAGGTCGTGGAAATGCGACGGCGAATTTTGGTTCGATTTAAAACTTTTTTGACTTGGCACATGGAGATATATACTCTCACTCCGTCCAATTAAATGTAATGGTATGTACATACAACACCCTAAAGCCCTACATTATAAAATAAATTAATTTCAAGGGTGGCATTACCTAAAATCATATTGTAAAAATTCTCTTAGAGTCTCTCTGTACCTTGAAAATCGCAGTATCACGAAAATCAACTAAATGAAGTCCTTTAAGAAATTAATTTGAAATCTGACTACTGTTAGAAGCCAGTATTTTCGTGTAGAATACCCTTTTAACTTCGAGTAGTTCTTCAAAATATCTATACTATGGTTTCTTTAACGTCTTTCTGAAATTTGAACTACTACATTTGCAAGCTTCTTCAAATTCACTGGGATCAAAGGTAAAAACTTAGCTTGGGTTTTCAGCTCTTTTTCTTTTGAAGTTTAAACATAAAACACGCAGACTTTCTTCACTACAACTTTGTTTATTTGTTAAATCCTATATACGATTATAGGCCCTTGGTTCTCTTTCCGTCCGTAAAAGTAGGTAAGATGTTTTTATTCAACATATGTTAAAATTAATAAGATGTCCTTTAAATCAACAAAAACTTTAGAATATAAAAAGTAAGGATTATCCCTGGATGAGGGAGGATGAGGTGTCGGGGGAGGGTCAAATATTCATAGTGAAACCTTTGACAGTCAAATACTCGAATTCATAGAAAATCCATAGAAAATCGTCAATAAAATCCGTAAAATCATTTAAAAAGCTCAAATAAAAGAGGAAATCCTTGAAAATTGAAAAAAAAATCCTTTGAAAATTCATCCAGAATCAGTAAATTCTTCGAAAACGATAGAAAAATCCACGGCAATCCTCAAAGGAATGTCTTGTCGAAAATCCTTTGTCAACAAAATTTACAAATATCTGCCCCTCGGTAAATCCTCTGCTAGGAAAATTCTCAAAAATTCAATGGAAATAAAAGAAAAATCCTTGAAAATCAAGGAAGAACTCTTGAAAATCAAAAGGAAATCCTAGAAAAACCATTTAAAATTATCAAAATCCCCTTTGTACTTAAAATACATGATTAACTCATCTCGATCCTCATTTAGTATTCCTTAATAAGGAATATCAAAGAGATAAGAGTCAATCACTATTTAGGAACAACCATTGTCTGTTATCATCAAAGACGACAAAGCAACCCTTTCCACCTCCAGAGAATATTCTCTGAATATAGAAAAATGATTGGTAAAACTAGAAAATTTAAAAATTTCCTATCGAATACGAGACGATAGAAGTGGTGTTACAGATTATATCATGATACGAACGAGTACTTATTTCAAATTGACTTTGTACACATACCATTCTCTCCAGATTCTGACGTTCCAAACAACACCTTTTGAAGATACATTGCACTCCTAAAACCTTACGCTCAGAGCGATAATTCTGTTTAACGAATAATTCAAAATTTAATTTCAGAAACATTAAACCGAAATCGTTCGATAAAGCAGACCATACCAATAGGGAAAGCAAATAAACATCCAATTAAAAAGGGGCTGCTACACAATACACTATACCAAAACGATACACTGGCCATGCCATAAAGCTTGCTTCTTACACACAAATAAATAGATCATATCTGTTATCGGACCGATAAATTATTAGAGCCATAAAATTACACTCAGTAATAAATTCGACTGAAAAGCAAACCAAAACATGAACCGAACTAATCTGCAATGTTCATTTACTTAAAACACATTTTATAGTCTGAGTTATACAATGGACATTTATTTTGCACACTTGGCCGGTATCACGTTGTTGGTCCGTTCCTATCCTATAGATAATTCATTTTGAAAAGGGGGTAATTTGTTGTCAAATTTTTATTTGAATTTCTCTTTTTTGTCCGACTTTAAATTTGTTTATGCTGTCGGACCGTGTAAATTATTATGAGAGGGCATATCGTCCGCACAAGAGTGTTGATGTTTGTATATGAATAAAATTAAGTTATGGGCCTTCGATGAACGGATATGAAAAAGGGTTTGTCGTTCAGCAAGCATAGAAAATTGGGAATGGAGCGTTTAAATCTTGTTTAAATATTAAAGTTCATTTCCTGCACCCAATGTTCTTTTACCAATGTTACCGATGATTTGGCACGATGACTTTGTAGTTATACGTGTTCTGTGTACAAGTACATAAGTGTGTTCAATGTTAAGTGTACAGAAAGCGAGAATATTTACTGTACATATAGCCCGGAGACGTGATAGGGTCATTTTCCTTTACTTTCTCCGATACATCGCTTCCATATCCGAGAAATAAGGAAAGTTTTGTAAATATTTTGCCAAGGTTTTAACACGTCAAAATTATGGTATGTGAACGTGAAGGGTGGTTTTACTTATATATCCTTTCGGATCAAGTGCTGAGTTTGAATGCATATATACATAAATTTTGTGTTACGCTGCCTGTGTTGTGTTTATGGATTAGTTTTCTGTGTGTACGGGGGGGAGAGGTGATTATTTTTTTGAGACAGAATAAATGAGATTAAGGAAGTTCGTAATTACTGACATTGTTCTAGAGTGTACTTATACACACTGAACCGTTCATTTTATAGCGGTACGTATACGTATATTTACTATGTAGCACTCATAAATTTTGTTGAAGGGTTAACGATTCGCATATAATTTATGGAAGGTCGTTGGTATCTGTTGGTAATAACCGTAGAAAACATACCAACAAGTTGTCTGTTTAATAACTATTTTGATCTTTTAGAAACAACAAGCGTTTTTCCATATAATTATTGGATCTGTTGCCTTTTGTCTGTTTTCCTTTTTGAAAAATTTACGACTGCAATTCCGACCACGAATTCGTGGTCTGTTGAGGTCCTATAACTTTGAAAAAGGATTCTGTTGGAAAGATATCATCGAAAATAAATTTAAATCCAGTATTTAAAAACGCGCAAATGTATACTTTTCAGCAAAGCATCGGTGCATATGGAATTCCAAAGTGTAACACACATTTTTATCTGTTACGTAGTCACGTTCCAAACTACTAAATATGGGTATCGCTGTAAAGCTGAGGTCCTCCACATTCATAATAAGTAATAATTTAATCAAATAATTGCATTAGTGAGGTCACAGAACTCATCAAAGTTCACCGAGGTTACATTGATTTTGAGAAATTTTCCGGAAGTCATATTTTCGTCCGATAATCAGCAAATTTTATGAAGTTAATATTTGCCCCAGGAGTACTTGACCTCAGCTTTCCAACGAACCCACACACGCCCGTGTCCTCGTCACCTTTCGGAAATGAAATCCGGACTACGAAACCCCATTTTTCGACTTTTGGCCACTTACAACCAACCAGGTAAGAAAGATCAAAAATATCTGAGACTGGTTTTGGGGCCTAGGCACCAAGGCCTAACTAGGCATATATAAAAAAGTCGTGGAAAAAATAGCGCCGATTTCGGTCAGTCGAAATTCAAAAGAATCCCTCTCAATATTTCACGAAAATTGACACAATGTGAAAACTAACACATTTTAACACCAAACAATAGTCGTACTTTTTCGAAAAAGGATGCGAGTCCAAAATTATCATCAAAATAATAATAATTTTGCCCCGAAATGTAGGCAACAATTTAGGCATGTGTAGATTTATCTTAAATATGTACACTCAACACATTCATCGTATTTGGGTTACGTCGTACGAGTTATTTATTGTCTACATTCTACATCGTTGCAGCCTTAAACTAAAAATAGACTAAATATTTTAGTCTATGGTTTCAGCCAGCAAACGCACTGCATCTACCAAAGTTACGTTGAGTGAACTTTAGGACGTTAACAATGCAATATAATAGTGAGAAAAATTCCGCGTGGAATTGTCAGACGCGGGAATCGAACCTCGGACCAAAACATTTGTCAGGTTTTTTCTTATCGGCGTTTAACCCAGGGCCTATTTTAAGGAAATTAAAGTTACAAAAATTCTCAAATTTTTCCATCACTTTTCGTCATTTCATCTAAAAACACAACAGATTGCATCGTAGATGTTGTTTTTACTGCCTTTTTAGTTGTTTTTCATGTCTTTGCGCTTAACTGATTACTTCGGAATGAGATCTAACAGAAAACAAAATTTGGAAATTTTAAGAATTTTTTTGAAATTTGTGAAATTTGCGAGGGGTGACGCACTCGGGATTAAATGGATTTAAATCCATTTAATCCCATGTATTTCTTGGATTAAATGTATTAAATGGATTAAATTTGAAGAAGTGCGTGACCCCTCGGAAATTTGTGAAAATTTTGGAAATTAAATTCCTTAAAATATTACTCGTTTTGTCTCGTTTTCGCCAGGTATGGACTATTCATACAAACTGGAGGACATAGCGATTTAATATAAACAAACTCACCTCTCATGAGAAGTGAGTTTCTTTATATGAAATCGCTATGTCCTCCGCTCCATACAAAGTTTGACATTCGACCATACCTTGTGTTGACGTTCATTGTTCTTCGTGACAACTGTGTATATATTAATTTATTGCATACGCGGTGTGATTCCCCGAAAAAATTATTCACCTAGGATATATAAACAAACATTATACTTCTGTAAATTGTCAAAGTGTCATTCGCATATCTCGTTGTCTCGTTTTCGCTTATGCGATAAAAAAGAATATGCACGTATGACAAGCCGTCTCGGCAAGCCTCGACCGCTTTGTCATACGTGCATAATATTTATTATTGATTTCGAATCTTGTACTTCAATTTTATAACATGCATTTTGCTATATAATGGACCATATTACCCAGAGCTTGACATTATTTTTGTCGTCATTATCGATAACAGATGAATAGCCGTACGTGACAGGTTAAAGAATCTGAATTCTGATCGGTTTCAAATAGACAATTAGAATCTTGCGAATGACCTTAAATCGATCCTCCTCATCTAAGAGATTATGGATTAAGGAATTTGTTTATGTATTGTCCGTTGACAAGTGGATCGCCACCGGTTTCTGGTGGGTTTTGATTTTTGTTTTTTACACGTTGCCACACGTTATTGACAATTTCAATATATTTCAATTGGAAGGTTACGCTGATAGCTTGGTGAAAAAGGACTTGACGTAGCACAAATTAAAGACCTTGGACATAGTTTCACATTGCAATGTGGGACACATAAAGAAACTTAATTTCAAAACCCACCGATACCCCGTGCTACCATCTACATTAAAAACACATACCGAGCGAGTCAATCTTAATCTATTCACAAATTGCTCTTTCGACTTCCTTAACAATTGATCCATTTTTTGGTTCAGTTCCGGTTCCGTCTATAGAGAATGTACTTTGTGGATCAGGTCAAAGCTTATTTTTAGGAATATTCAAGAAAATACTTAAAAATTAAAAAAATTAAGAATTTTTGGGAATTTTTAAGAATTTAAGAATTGCAATTCCGAATAATACGACTTATTGTCCCCTATGGTCACAAATCCATCTGTACTTATAGCTCTTACAATAGAAGAAAAAACTTACAAACTTAAACAATCCTCCCACACGATTTATTACGGGAAACAATTTTTTTCCAGATCATTCATCACAACCTTTACAAAAATAATTAAATTAACAAACATCTTCGTCATTTCTCGAATGTATATTCCAAACTTGTGCAATAAAAAAAAAAGTTTTGATAAATCAGATTAAAAATAAAATATTAATTTGCGTTTACTGTTCTAACTGACGGCATTTGAAAGTTTTCTGTTTTATTGTTGTCGGGTCTCGGCACATTGCTATGTAAGTTATTCCTGAGCACCCACCCATGTGGCTGAACCATCATCCAACATACCAACATGTTCATAACTTTTTCGTGCATCTTCCATAATTCCGTCACGTTCTGTCGATCCAGTGTCAATCATACCGTCCCATGGGAGAATGCCCATGCCCATGTCGAGTAAAGCGTCTCGTTCGGTATATCCAGGATCGATAACGCCTTCAACACCTTCGATTCCATCATCGATGGGATTGGCACTAATGGCCACGAATGCCAAAGCACTTACAATTAGGAATATTACTTTCATTTTCGTTTGCTATTGCTTTGAATCGCTTGTGATGTGTGAATGCAACTGAAACGTTTTACAAAAAACCATTTTTTATTTATAGCCAGCTGTAAGATAAATTTTTTCTGGAACGTATAATCTCCTTATCAGTACGTACGTAAGACTATTTCTGATTAAACATTACCGCCAAATTGTATTCTGAATTTGTTATCGATTTTCGATGGTGTTTAACATCGAAAATTAATTAGCGCTAAAACTTGGTTGGTTCTATTCTATTGGTGTTTTGAATTGTCGATTAGTAAAAAAAAATCAAAAGGTCGTCTAAGACAATATAATAGCAGGGGGCGTTCGTAAAGCATGTAACTGTAAGGTTGAAACTAAAGAACCTCGTCAGACATAAAATGGTGAATCCTTTGTGTGAGTAGTTGGTGCAACCTTAACGATCATCTAAACAGAAAATAACGGTCTAGTGACCCTAAAACTGTTCTTGGGGCTTGGCATCTGAGACCTATCCTTGGGGATTGTCCACTTTCCACCAGCGTCAGGCATTACATATTCTGGTATAATATATTATGAACTCCTAGATCAGAATCTACTATCTTTAAATGACAAGCGCTTTAACGACTTCTTATCGAAAACTGAGGACTTTCCGTGATTGATGAATAAGGCTAGGGAAAGAAAATGATATATTTGGTATGGGGTTCTGCTTCTTCAAGATGAAGCCTCCCAAAACACTAATCTGACTTGATCCAATCGTATGGCTGATGCCCATTGATACGCGAGCGTTGTCATTTTGAAAATCGAGGCGGGCTTAGAAATGTGGTTCGCTTACAACTCTCAAAATGACTTAGGTCTCTGCAACCAATTAAACATTAAACCGAAAGGCCTATTTGCCTAACTTATTGGTTCAAATTCCATTATTTTACATGCCGGCGCACGGTAAAGTGCATATTACATCACTGTTTGAAGCAAGGTGCTTACCAGATGTAACATTACTATTATTGAGTGAAACAAAGGTTGGTTTGACGTGAAATATAATTTACACTTGCAGAAAGCTCTACCACGACAATTTACCACGACTGTACACAACAGAATCAATTCATATTATCCTACACTCATACCAATCAGCATACCACCCAAAAAACCCCTTTCAGCACACCGTCGATAGAATTCTTCCAACGAAAACCAATCCATAAAAGTTCTTCGGCATTTGTCCATCGTACTTTCGCGATCGAATCCGATCATCCCATTTTCGCTTATTATTTCGACAATTATCAAACCGGTGCCGATGATAGCAGCTGATGATCTAGCCAATTTTATGCCAATGTATCCGGCGATGCCACCGATTAAAGCGTTTAAGACAATTTCGCCCGCTGATGCTCCCACATATCTTTCGATATATTCTTGAATTTCATCAAGAAAATTTGGAGAGGTCATGTGATCGGATCGGGTTCTGAGTTCACCTTTAACTTAACGAGGTAGATTTTTATTCTTCTACTTCTGCGGGAATTTATTATTGTCACAAAATGACGGACGTTGAATGTTGTTATACATTGCCTGCTGAAATTGGATTTATTTAACAACCTCACCGAACGAAATATGGAAGGATGAACCATGTAGTTACAATGTGGAATAAACGAAAAGAATTATTTGGAGCCTATGGAGGCTGACCAGAATAATTTTCGAATCTACTACTTATTTTGATCGAAGTATTTTCAACAACTTGTTTACAAAATCTTTTGCTTCATTTGTTTTAACAAACTCTTTCTATATATAAAACAGACCAAGCTAGAACTTATTTTAAAGTCTACCATCAAATTCGATAACAGATGAAGATCTGACGAATATCGGAATATTGAAGACCCTATTTCTTCATTGTTACTTATTTGAAAAATGACTTTGAATGAGGTCAAAAAATTACCTTATAGAGAACCAAGGGAATTGTGGGGAAATGTGTCGAATATTAATCGGTCTGTAGGCTTAGGCACAGATTTTTTGCAGATCATTTAACAAAAGAGCAATTTGATAATGGACGAGGTAAGTATTTAATGGATCAACTTTAAAAATAGGAGTCGCACAGAGAACAGGCAAATACGAACCAACAGTTTTAAATGATGGGAAATTCTTTTATTTCTTCTCTTCTATCAACAGCAGTTCAACTTTAACGGATTGGTAACACACCCTGCTCAACCAATCGCATTATTTGGAAAACACGATCGTACAACAGAGTTCTAACGTCAATAGCCCAAACGAAGTCCAAATGATTGAACAACGGATCTGGTACCAAGAATTTTCCAATCACGTTCGGTAGTCCTTGATGCAATTCCTCCACATCAACTGGTTCAGCTAGCCAGTCGTTGGCTGAATAATGCAGAGCAACCGGGGCTCGAATGTTTCTTAGGTTGTACGCTGGTGGATTGATACTGCCGTATGTCCATAAGTTTGAGACCATTCCCCAATCGTATTGACGGAAGCGTCTTGATCGGACACCTTGACCGTAGTGGATCAACTGATTTGCTGAAGCTCCAGCAGGTGTGTGACCGAGCATAACTGGAATCATTGTCTGAAATACGAGAGATTTTGTGTGGGTCTTCATGGAAGGCGAACATCGTGGACTTTCTACAAAGTTACCGTATTTGTTTGGGCAGAATTGAATCCAGCAATCAAGAAAAGAACATTGTAACACAGTGCTTGTGTCCATGCCTAAGTAATTGCAAACAAAAAATCAGTTTGGTCAATCAGCGTTTCATCATTAAAATTGCAATACCTCATCACGACACGCAGCTTGACCGCCAAGTGCTAATAATTCGCTAGTCGGTAAGAATTCGTAGATGCCAAGAACGCTAGTAGCAGTCTGACGAAACGAAAAATAAAATTTGAAAATAAGGGAAAGCCCTTTGAGCCCTCAGATTCTTACATCCAAAGTGTTTAGGAACAATGAGGCAGCTCGAACGAATGGACTTCTCAAGTTCGACATGAAAGCGACTGGGGCAAGAGCTTGCATACTTAAAATCTTGTCATTGTACGCAGGTCGTTCAGAGGCCATGACAAAGAACGATGTTGTTCCCTGTGAATGACCGATGTAATGAAGTTTTTCATATCCAGTTTGTGCCAAAACGTAGTCGATCATAGCTGGCAAGTCAGTTGTACCAATCTGTAGAAATTCGAAGGGCAATATTTAGGGGCACGGCCTTGCAGATCTTTTTAAAGGGACACGAACCTCATGCCATGAAAATTCCCAGAAACGTCTACGGTCAGAGCGACGACCATCGGGATCGAAAGTAACATGATTCCTTGAATAGTCAACAGTCAATGAATTAATGAATTCGGTGGACTATATAGGGGAACATTACCTTGAATATCTGTTACCGCGAGCATTACCCATCCAGACATCGTATCCCATATCAGCCAAAAGGTACGCTAAAATTATTTGACTTACAACAGGCTACAACTAGCTAAAGATCATGTCCCATACCCAATCCATTGCCTGGTCGCATAATGACCCAAGTACTGGACGAATCAAGAAGTCCGTGCATCAGAAAAACTGGCTGTCTACCTTCTGCAGTAGTGTTGTGAGGGCTAAATGGAATTCGGTGCATTTCCAACAAATAACCGTCACTCGTGCGTACAGTATGCCGTTCAGCTGGATATCCATGTTTGCGGATAAGTTCTGGCTGTTTAGCGAGCATTACATTAACCAACTCATGCAGGTAATCAATTTCCACCAAAAATTACTCACCACCAACAAGAAAGCATCCTCAATCAAATCGGGATTAATGGATTGTGTGTTCACTCCCATTTCTTGCATTTCTTCCAACGTATCGATGTAATGTAGTCCCATATGGTCCTTTGGCGAGTCAATCGGAATATTCAAGTTATCCTCGAAGTCATCGCTCTGTTGGATGTTCGTTAGAATTTCCTGGAAATTTTGATCAATTTCGACAATTGGCACTTTGAAGTCATCACCATCGGCAGGACGTCTGACATGTTTCAGTCCACATTTTGGCGATGGCGTTGCGCAGACCGATGAGGTCAACGCAACCAAAACGATTGCTAACAATTTCATTTCCTTATTTTGAGCTATATTGCTACCAACTAACTAACTGGTCGATTTACATTTTTGACCATTATATACCTGGGCAGCTTATCATTTTGGTACTTAATTAACTTAATGGTTCAATGTCGAATCAACAGTTTGCGATCGATATACATGTCCGCAGTAATCAGCTAGAATATCAGACGTAAACTTTTACCACCAATACCAAATTAAAATAATTTTCCTTTTGTTCGAGCTGGTGTTGATGGTGAGACTAGATACTGATGTATATCGTGTTTTTTTTTACATTTTAATCTTAATGAGGATGTTAACACGTTCATTATACACCGGACAAAGCTTATCAATGTTTGAGTGTAATTCTGGGAAACACACTTAATTTAATGACTAACCTTTCCTGATTTCTCTATGACGCGGTAAGATTATTAGTTGAAAAAAAATGAAGCAAAATTCTACCATCATGCAAATGGATCTGGTTCAGAAGGCCATTACTTGTGTTTAATTGGTAACAACACGGCAGTTTTTTTCGCTGTGGGGTATCCGAGTGGTGTATTCAGTCTCAATTAATAGCTTTAAAAACACGTTATAAGACTGATGAACACGTTATAAGTTTCACTGAGACTGATGATGGTGTGTGAATTGTGGCCGTGAGTCCCCTTTTATAGTGTTTTGGAGTCAACTGTTTTCAAAGAATATTTCCAATAGGACATAAAGTAGAACTATTCTAAACTAATTCATTTAGTTTATTAGGTATACACTAACTGCCCTAATAAACTTCAGTTGCTACTGGGAAAGGACTGGCTACCAAAAGACGCTTAAACTTAGTAAAGTGAAGACGTGTCACTATATCAATTCCATGTAAGATTTAGCCCATATGTCAAAGCTGGCCTGTCTACCAAAAGGAGCTCCTCTGAGGAAAAGGCGCTCCTCTGAGGAAAAGGCGCTAGAAGAGAAGGCACAAAAAAGCTAAAAGTTAAATTGACAAATACAAATATTTTAGAGATAGGAGCAATCTGCCTAAAATCTACTCTACATCGGACGTAAAATTATCAATAATTTTGTTTCAATTCAATTTTTTCATTTTATATTCATTGAAAATCCATGAATTGTCGTCGATGGGTTGTCATCAAGTGTTGAACAGGCCATTGATAGCATAAAGATCCCTGAACGATCCGATGCCTTTATGCAAGACATGGTTCGATTTTCGATTTTATTCGAAGCTGAGCAGCAGAAGTCACCTAAACGACGAGATCCAGACAGGCCAGCACATATCTTCAAAAGAGACTATGGAATAACGTCGTTCAGGCGAAAGTAAGCAATTGGCCAGCACTTCATCCATCCATACCTAATAGATCCGTTTTTCAGCCGTGTCCTCATAGACAAAACAATCCAAGAATGTGAGAAACTGGCGGACAGACAATCGATTTCGTCAATACCTGTGCCTGTGACATCCCTTCGACAAGCACATTCTGGTCGCAAAATGTGAACCATTTCCGTTCATTCCACAGTGGATGCGTACGATCGAATACTTCCCCGGGAGGGTTTAGTGACGAACGTTTGATAACAAAGCTAACAATTATTCCGGGTCGGTTATGGGAATGTGCGCTTTGAAATAAGAGCAGTTCTTACCGTTCTGCTCGAGGTTTCCTATTCATATATTCAACAGTATCCACGACCGGCAACCCATGACTTTCTGCAGCAGTTACTGCACCGGTGTCTTGAACTGTTGGTATTCCTTGTCCAGCTACCAACCAGTGCTTTTTAAACATAAAGTCACCATGTTGCCTGAACAGTGCACTGGTTATCCGCATATTTTAGGGATTTTCTCACACAGAATTGGAGAAATTACCACACAACCTCACGAAAATATCATTTGACGTTTGTGGAATAGTTATTTTCCTAACAAGGTAGATATGAAGGTATTTTCTCGCACTAGATGTCGATTCTCGACCCGAGGCGAAGCCGAGGTCGAGAAGACATCGTGTGCGAGAAAATACCGGCATATCTACCGTGTTAGGAACAACGTTTTTTGCAACAGATGACGGAAATCAACTCTTTCTAAGCGAAATGATTAATTTATTTGGAACATTTTGTCGTTTTATAATAATTTTCACTTGAACCACAACTCGACCATAATGTGATATAATCATTTTACACTATTCCGACCGCAGCAATCTTTTATTTTATGCTGACGGCGTTGTAGCTGCGACAACGTCGTTTTATTTCAGTGTAAATCAAACGACGCGAGGTGTGAGTCATGGCGGACAGCAACAGCGAAAATAATCAAATAATAATTGATGCAGATATTGCATTCAGCGATGAATCGGAATGCTCAGATATTGAGCGGTCGGCCGCAGAGGCTATTGAAAAAACTTTGCCGAAAAAATCCAAATTGAATTATGAAAAGGTGTACAAAAAGTTTTGTGGTTGGTGTGAAGAAAAAAGAGTGAAAGTCATTTCAGAAAACGTGATGTTGTGTTTGGAGCGACACACAGGACATTGTTTTCGACGGAGTTCAGCTACATTGTTGGCTGATGCTGGTGCGGATCTTTATGTCATTAAACGACAGTTTGGTTGGCGATCGGACAAAGTTGCAGCCGGATATGTGCAGTCATCTGCAACAAGCAAACGCAAAATTTCTGCACAAATTTTCGGAGGTGTACCTTTTCAACGTTCTTCGTCGAGCAATGCGATGAGTGCTATTCCATCTACAAGCAACACCGCTATTCCATCTACAAGCAACACCGCTATTCCATCTACAAGCACCACCGCTATTCCATCTGCAAGCAACACCGTTTTTCCGTCTACAAGCACCACCGCTATTCCATCTGCAAGCAACACCGTTTTTCCATCTACAAGTACCACTTCTCATGACGTTGTCGCTAATTTGGGTGATTCAGCTCCCAAAGAAATTAATCTCAACATCACCGGTTTAAGTGACGGTATTTCGGCTGCGCTCATCGAAAATATTGATCGAGAGGATGCACATGGTGCTAGTTTCGCTTCAAAACAAATTCGGATGATTGGAACTGCATCCGATTCCGATACGACCGGCAATACCAGCCGTACAATGTCACAATCAATTACAATAATTGAGGGCGCATCTGCTGGTGCAGATTCTTCGGATGCTCCTGAAACGCCTGTCCTTCCAAATTTTACAAAATCTGAATTCAACAATTGTACATTCAATTTTTATCGTACGTTTCACGGCAAGCCTTTTTAAGGATCATTTACTTAACTTTCGCCTGTTAATTTTGTAATATTCGAGATATTATAATGCAATAATGGAATTTCATTAAATGAATGGATATTGAAACTGACTTGTCGACTACTCTTATTGCCTTGTTCCATTGATCAATGTTCACAAAAACAGTGCGAGAAAAATTTTTTCTCGCACATCTGTCGGGCGACAAACTCTTTTCTCGCACATCTGTCGCATTGTTAAAAAAAGTGGACTCTTATGCTATCGACTACTACGCTAGAAAGAGTTGATTTCCGTCATTTAGTTGCAAAAAGAAAATTATATTGTGTCATTGACGTGAAAATGTACTAAAACACCGATGTACTTCTTGATTGGCGCGATCATTTGAACGTTTCTGTAAACCAATCAAATGGCATTTTTAGGATTTTTTCTTCCAGCACATTTTTACCGGTGTCAGTCTTAATAGAATAGTTACATTAGACTTGCAACTTCGAAAGGATAGCTAAGGCAACCAATCTAGCGCATCTTTCTTCGCTGTTTCGGAAATGGTTCTTCTGAATTTGATTTATACAGCGGCATCACGATTGAAAAATTGTCTGCTGCGGCGCTGCGAAAAGTGAACTTTCTCATGTCTGATTTGGGTGACGTATGTATGGTCGTTTCTCGCTGATTTACTTTTCATCACAAGTGACTGCATTTCATCGCAAATATGCAGCCAAGTAAATACCATCTGCTGTAAATAACTATCTCAAATGGTGGGATTTCCAATGAGACATCAAAAGCAACAAACTCCTTTCGTCGTTTATACAGCAAACAACGAACAGAGTATCAAACTCTTGCCTTACCCAAGGGTATTCATGTGAAGTGAAAAAAATAATAAGAAGAGAAGACAGACGATGTTTCGAACTCGGGATTCAGTGGCGGTCTGAGGTCGATGTTGGACTAAAACTATCTCGTCCACTTTTACTTCTATATATTCAATGAAGAGCATAACCTGAAATGAATCCATTCTGATCCATTCTGTTACTCATACACTTTTCTCAAACAGAGCACTGCAACACAAGCGAAGAACTAAAAATATTTCATTATTTTCGTCGTACTGATCTGAAGAGGCGTTTGATCACGACAGAGTAAATTTAACCAGGCAGGAGCGCTGGTTTGATTAGGGACCTGAACAATCTAGTAGCCCTATATTTTTTGCGAATTAAATTTTTCAATTTATGTCAGTGTTCATTCGAGTTCATTTTCATACAGTGTATTAGGTCCCTTATTTGACGTTTCGAAAATGAATCGCTCCTGCCAGGTTTACTTTTACTCTGCCGTGGTTTGATGCAGTATTTATTCAGCAGATGGAGTACAGCTTCAATCATAAATTAATAATTACGATTCGTTTAAGTCTATATTCAAGTTCTACTACAGACGCAAACTCCATCCGATGAATAATGATGATTAGTTTGAGTCTATTTTCAAGTTCTACTTATTTTCAGATCTTCCATTATACCAATTACACAATATAGATGGTGAGAAAATGTTGCGTTCCGGGTTGCACGACGAATTCCAGCTCAAAGACAACTGGAAGTTGTTTCAGATTCCCATCTGATGAGCAAAGAAAAGAAGAATGGATAAAAGCAATCGCTAGAGACGATACATTCACCACCGAGTACTCTGGTGTATGTATTTTACATTTCGAGAGAAAATATATCGTAATAAACTTGGACTCCAATTGGAAACACCGTGGTTGATGAAGGATGCGATTCCACGGATATTTAATTTTGCAGTGGACGGTTCGTTTGTGAGAACAACCGTAATGGGGGGTTCTTGTAAGTTCCAGCTTCGGTCGAATGAAAGAGGTTAATAACCTTATACCTTCAAAAGATCTATTAGGCATTGATTTGGAACGCTACGTGAAGGACTTTAGCAACAGTCTTCAATCAATTGGTAATTAGAATTTAAAGATTCGTAATTATTGAAAGTCTTATATGCTAATTTCGCTTTAACCCTCTTCTTCAACTTTAGGATTGATTGTTCTATCGGTGATAGTCATTGCTTGCTCCGGATGGATCGTATCGTTTTGAAAATCCGTCGTACAAGGGGCGGACGATTCATCTCATTTATGACTCAATTCACGTTTTCAAGAATATACGGAACAATTGGCTGAATCTGAAGGATGTAGATAAAAGTTTTTTTTATCCAAGCTTCTTCGACTTAACGACCATTCAACAAGCGACATTCAAAGATATTCGTGATCTGTATGACTCTGAGAAGCATAAAATGATAAAAAAAAGCTCCGAAGTTAAATTTGAGATCTCTGTATCCAACTAAGTTTGATAGGCAAAGAGTGTCGCTTCTGTTGAACGTTTTTCATCCAACCACAATAGCTGCAAGTAAGTAAGTACTTAATGTGTGGTTCACGATCATGAACAATCGGTCCGTGGTTAAAGGAACAAAAGAAAGAAATCGGTGGACAGAACCAATAAAGTCTTCAGATGTGTATCAAGTTGAATTTTTAAAAAAATTTGTCGAGTGGTTAAGAGCTTGGAGTAATATTACAAAAGAAGTACATGTCGGCGGATTGACCAATGACACATCGACTCCAACAACTGTTTGCAGCAGTGGCATTATTCAGATCACGGCAGAGTAAAAGTAACCCAGGCAGGAGCGCTTGTTTGACTAGGGACCCGAATAATCTAGTAGCCGTATGTTTTTTGCGAATTAAATTTTTCAACTTATGTCAGTGTTCATTTGAGTTCATTTTCATACAGTGTATTAGGTCCCTCATTTGACGTAGGCAGGAGCGCTTGTTTGACTAGGGACCCGAATAATCTAGTAGCCGTATGTTTTTTGCGAATTAAATTTTTCAACTTATGTCAGTGTTCATTTGAGTTCATTTTCACACAGTGTATTAGGTCCCTCATTTGACGTTTCAATAATGAACCGCTCCTGCCAGGTTTACTTTTACTCTGCCGTGTTCAGATCATATTTGAATAATTTATGTCAGACAAACGATCTCGAACTACGTTTTGAACGTTACCGCGGACTTAGTGGATGCAATTATAATGTATCAGTGAAACAAATTTTCGAATCAGAGAAGAAATTGAGACTAAGAAGTCTAATTTCGAATAACCCACATGAATTGAAGCGCAGCAAAAGTAGTATCACCCATTCAAAGACTACCTACATGTATCTCAGATTTTACAGATTTAATCAACAAAAAACATCTATTTGCCAAAATGTGCGTGTCAGCCACCTTCGTGATCAACTCAGAAGTGTCTTAACCTGTTCTTTCAGAACCTTGTGCTGACTTCCATAAGGTTGAGTGGGAAGGTAAGGTCTAAAATTGCAAGGCTGTAAACTTTGGGAAACTCACGCGAAAAGATTCTCAAATTTGACAATTTCATGATGAATTATGTTTTGTGTGTTCCTGCGTATCTAATAAAATGGCGGTCTGCGTCACAACAGTCATCATGCCCGCACGTTAGTTAGCGGGCGTGACGCAAGTCCACTACCAAAAATGTTTTAACAAATTTTTTTTTGAGGACGGCGGAGCATATTTACAGCAACTTTTTGACTTCTCCCCCTTAACTCCAACGACTCTCAAACTAGGATATCTGGAATCTTGGAATCCATACGAGTTCAACGAGCTATCACACGTTACTGCAGCTTCAAAATTGGCCGAGATATTGAACTTCGAAATATTGATGTTTGTTTGAAAATAAGCAAAATTTCGTATTTTCAGATAACTCAAATTGTCTACGTTAGTTAGTTAGTTAGTTAGTTCCTATGAAAAAGGACGATTTCGTAACTTCTAAACGTTTCTTACGATTTTCCTGAAATTTTGGTTATAGGTCAATCTCGGGCCCTAGATCAAAATAAGATTTTAAAAAATGTGGGTATGCAAGCGTTTTTGGGAGCTAGGACTCCCGGAAGTTTCCATACAATGCCATATAACAGCGTGTGTTGTGTGTGTGTGTGTGAAAAGAAATAATTTTTTTTCAGCTAGTAATTATGAATTATGATTGGTAAATGTTGGAAAAAGTGTTTTGATGGATTTGGGTTATTTTCGATATAATTGTAGTGTTCCGAGGTTGGTTCCTAAATTTTGGGATGAGAGATGATTCCTCTGGCACTACCTAAGTTCCATTGGATTTTTCGATGGATTTGGGTTATTTTCGATATAAGTGAGGTGTTCCGAGGTTGGTTCCTAAATTTTGGGATGACAGATGATTCCTCTGGCACTTCCTAACTTCCATTGGATTTTTCGATGGATTTGGGTTATTTTCGATATAAGTGAGGTGTTCCGAGGTTGGTTCCTAAATTTTGGGATGAGAGATGATTCCTCTGGCACTACCTAGCTTCCATCTGATTTTTCGATGGATTTGGGTTATTTTCGATATAAGTGAGGTGTTCCGAGGTTGGTTCCTAAATTTTGGGATGACAGATGATTCCTCTGGCACTTCCTAACTTTCATTGGATTTTTCGATGGATTTGGGTTATTTTCGATATAAGTGAGGTGTTCCGAGGTTGGTTCCTAAATTTTGGGATGACAGATGATTCCTCTGGCACTTCCTAACTTCCATCGGATTTTTCGATGGATTGTGGTTATTTTCGATATAAGTGGGGTGTTCCGAGGTTGGTTCCTAAATTTTGGAATGACAGATGATTTCTCTGGCATTTCCTAACTTCCATCGTATTTTTCGATGGATTTGGGTTATTTCCGATATAGGTGAGGTGTTCCAAGGTTGGCTCCTAAATTTTGGGATGAGAGATGATTCCTCTGGCACTTCCTAACTTGCATCGGATTTTTCGATGAATTTGGGATATTTTCAATATAAGTAAGGTGTTCCAAGGTTGGTTCCTAAATTTTGGGATGAAAGATGATTCCTCTGGCACTTCCAAACTTCCATCGGATTTTTTGTTGGATTTCAGCTGTTGTCGACATGAGTTGCTTACAAAACTAGTTACCCTTACACCTAAACTTCCAAAAGAACTGATATCCGCCAAAAAACCCTAAAGGGTAAAAGTGTGACGCAAGTCCTTGTTTCTACTTACAAAATAACTGATATCGCTGAGGGTGACGCATTTTTCGCCTCAACGCAAAAGTGTTATCAACAAAAAATTGAACCAAAAAATTTAAGATAGAAAATTTTAGAAAAAAATTGCGTCACAAGTGGTAGATGTTGAGGAAAATAGTTCAAATAGAGAAAATAATGTCCTGAATCATCTGCCACTTGTGACGCAATTTTTTTCTAAAATTTTCTATCTTAAATTTTTTGGTTCAATTTTTTGTTGATAACACTTTTGCGTTGAGGCGAAAAATGCGTCACCCTCAGCGATATCAGTTATTTTGTAAGTAGAAACAAGGACTTGCGTCACACTTTTACCCTTTAGGGTTTTTTGGCGGATATATATATAACATGCCAAAGGTACAAAACTTTATTTTACCTGGAAAATATACTAATTCCAGGGGTGGCGCCATCTAATATGCAAAATTACTTCTCTTGATCAAGTGATGCAAAACAAACAGAGCAAAAATACTCTTCCCTTTCCCATGGCTCGCGTGAAGCGAATAAAAAGACAAAAATCCTGTTTCGACCTCCGGATCCAGTGGCGGTCAGAGGTTAGCGTGGTCTAACCATCTTCAGTCGTTTCCACTGGTCCGTTACACGAGACAGCCGTAAATTTTCGAATTGAACAAGTTTTTTGAAAATTTACAATAAACGTTTTGCCATCTTCTGATGGAAAATTCGAAGCTTAGCGGAGAGCTACTATGAAAATTTACCCAAAAAACGTAGCCCAACGAAGAGAAAATTCATTCAACTTTCAAAAATCATTCACCTTCAGTCAAACAACAACACAATCATCAGATAAATCTATTCAAATAGCATTAATCTGACCTTAATCCGTTCATTCGTCCATCTGCACTTTGAATTACCATGCCCTTGGGATTAATTTAACACTTGGAACTGATTTAACAATTGGAACTGATTTAACACATTTTTACACATATAACATGCCAAAGGTACAAAACTTTAACTGAAGATGGTTAGACCACGCTAACCTCTGACCGCCACTGGATCCGGAGGTCGAAACAGGATTTTTGTCTTTTTATTCGCTTCACGCGAGCCATGGGAAAGGGAAGAGTATTTTTGCTCTGTTTGTTTTGCATCACTTGATCAAGAGAAGTAATTTTGCATATTAGATGGCGCCACCCCTGGAATTCCAGGTAAAATAAAGTTTTGTACCTTTGGCATGTTATATGCCTTGGCTCATTTCGGCAACCTATAGACAAAGCGATGTTCCTAACTTATGCTAAATTGCCTGTTTAGCGAATTCGAGTCCTGAACTCGCCTTCGACTCGTATTTAAGAGAACATTTTGGATTCTTCTGAAAATGCATAGATCAAAACGATCCATTGATTACTCAGATGTTGTGCTAGTAATTCTTGCGGACAGCTGTAAATCTACTTTGGTCAGATTGTTAAAGTAAATGTTGCTCCGATTTTATTAGGAATATGAGATCATTTATGGAACCCAAGAAAGTTTTGCAAATTTTGAGGGCCACCATACGAATCTGTGAACCCATTTCATTTTGCGTCGTGTTGCACTGGACTAAGCCACCATTTGAAACTGAAAACAAACGTGCAGACACAATTGAGGCATAATGAAAACGCGCATGACGAACAGCCGAAATAGAAAGAGACGCAAGTATTTACACAAGTTAGCTGTTACTTGACTATCGAGAAACGGATCATTCTAACGCAATATTTCAGCGAAAGCTAAGGGAAAAAAATCAATTCTCCGCGTAATAACGTGTCATCACAGTGTAGCTTTGACCTTTCCGGTTCGTGTAGCATAAAGTTCTTGAGTTTCAAGCGAAGAAAATTCCAATTTTTTATTATTTTTTATTAAAAGTAACTCGACACTAAAGCCGCGTGCAAAAATGAATGAATGCGCAGTGTGTTACAAAGAGTCGGAACTATTGTGTCAGCGATGCAGAATTCCGTATTGTTCGAGAAGATGTCAAGCTGAAGATTGGCCCGAACACAAAGCCACATGCATTCCCATGCCGTAAGTGAAAATTATGTCACATAATATTCAGGATGCATGAATGCCCTGACCTTGAACGGTCACGTTTGCTTTTGGATTTTTGTTTGAATTTCTGATCGTACCGTACCGTGCAATATGGAAATGGAAATCTCTTCACCATACCAATCTTTCATATTTCAGACTTCTGGTTGCTGTGAAAAAGCCCGAGTCGTCGAATTCCAAGCACCAACTGAACGAATCAGTCTCGAGCGTGTCGCGAAGACTGAAGCGCTACGAAAACAATTCGGAGCAGACACTGAAGCAACAAGGGAATGTATCAGAGTCGAAAATGCCCGAGTCGCCGAAATCAAAGCACCAACTGAACGAATCAGATTCGAACGTGTCGCAAAGACTGAAGCGCTACGCAAACGATTCGGAGCAGACACCGAAGCAACAAGGGAATGTACCAGAATCGAATCTGTTGCAGAAACCCAAGCAAGAAGCTCCTGAAGAAGAAGCGACATTGAGACTTCTGGTTGCTGTGAAAAAGCCCGAGTCGTCGAATTCCAAGCACCAACTGAACGAATCAGTCTCGAGCGTGTCGCGAAGACTGAAGCGCTACGAAAACGATTCGGAGCAGACACTGAAGCAACAAGGGAATGTACCAGAATCGAATCTGTTGCAGAAACCCAAGCAAGAAGCTCCTGAAGAAGAAGCGACATTGAGACCACCAAAAACCAAACTACCGAGTGATATTATGTCGCAGGCCGACACCAAAGACGCGACATCATTGTTCGACAACCCCTTCAAGCGGAACAGTCAGAACATCGGATTTAATACCAATGACAACCAGAACAGACTTTCGTGTCCTGCTGCTAGAATACCATCGTCAAATCAAACTAAGAAATCAGAAGCACAACCAACTCCTGGAGAGTCCGATCATAAGCCAGCAATTATAAGCGAAACTGCTTTTCCTGCTGCTCTTAAATCGTCAGTGGACGATGAAACCGAGAAAGCAGAAATCATTACGCAGGATTCTTTCCAAAATCTTTCGTTGAACGAAAAGAAAGTAGAAGTGGTCGAGACAGAACAAGCTGTCGAATCAAAGAAAGAGATTTTCACCGTGAATGACATTGAAATTGTCCCTCTAATACCCGACAAAAAAATTGTCTGCTTGGACGCCAGCCACATCGAGGAAGGTTACGTGTCAGCGTGTCTCAATGACGGAAAAGCTGTTGCATTTATTGACCGCATGAGTTCCAAAATCGGTGAATATTGCGTGAGCCAAACAAATGGTTTTTATCGCCCACAGACCGGCGAGGTATGTCTGTGCTTGTTCGATGAGGACAACGAATGGTATCGGGCTGTTGTCATGAACACGATTGATGCGGATTATTTTGAAATTAATTTCATCGACTTCGGAAACTCGTCGACCGTATGCAGCGAAAACATTCGAAAGATGCCACGAAAATTTTTGCATCCTTGTTTGGTGAACAAGTGTTACATCCGAGGTGAGTCAATTTTTTTATTCAAATTTCAAGAGTGTCAACTCCGAACTTCAGTTAATACTTTACGGCCTTGATAACTACTTGGAAAAATGAAGCATATCAACATAAAGAGCGAATCTATTACTACTATTGTTCAGAGTATTGCCTAGTGTTTGATTATTTACTTCAGATTAGTTCAACGCCGCATATTTTGCTATATAATAGAATACTGAGCTTCAGGCGCTTCAGGTTTTCAGGGCATATTTTCGTGATAGTCATTCTGGAAATTATAAAATTCAAATTCTCTCGAAATCCTCAAAAAAATTACTGAAAATAGTACTTGCTTAACCGACCTTAACTGACACCGAATCCGAAACTTCCGAAACTTAACTGAACATTTTTATTTTCGATTTTTCCAGACTTTGATGATGCATCAATCGAGACAAAATTTAAAATCGAAAAGTTCTTCTCGACAAATACGATCTTTGAGGTGAAGAATATGGTGCCGTTGGCGCGTGGCGTATACGCCTTCGAATTGGACTGTTAGACCGTACAGAACGAAAATGTATTTCTAGCCGTTTTTCCGGACAATTGTTGAAATAATTTACATTGTAAATGAAAATGAAATCTTAAAAAAAAGGGTTGAGCAAACAGACCGATGACTGTAATTCTATGCAGTTGATATAAATAAACTATCGTTTCTACCAAATCGTTCATGGTCTCTGTTTGTGAGTAACATCTAATTCTTGAAGTTTAATCTTCTGCAGTCAATACATCACCTATCGCGCATACCACTGAGTCCATCGCTTCTTCTGGTCTAAGTAGTTCCAACAGACCTATAAAAATCCTTCCACAATCTCAGGGGATTTCAAAATTGGATGCTTGACTAAGTTAAGCTGTTGAAAGACAGGCTGATTTTACTTTTGTGAATGGATGTAGGACCTACATTTACATTGTAGGTTGAGGGGACGAAAGTGAGATTTAAATTGAATTTGCTTCAGCCGTTTTTCATACAAATAAGATTGCTTATAGGCCTTCATACGGATGAAATAGTTACACGTACAAGTCATACCTTATGGAGACGATTAAGAACAACGATTGTGTGGGTGTACTGTACCTGTACCAGAAGAAAAACCACGGAGGAAAATTCATGTCCAAATTTCAGTGAGGTGACGCCTTAAGTATTGAAAATACATAGATCGACAGTAACACTAAATACCACAAGGTACACTAGTGCTGGTGGTTGCATCTGTTGGTTTTACAATAACTTAAAGATTTGGTAAATTTTCAAAATTCATATATTCGATCAAAGCGATGCGACTACCAACCATTCAATGAATCAGTTCAATTCGTCTTATAAAATCCGTAAATATAACGCAAAACATCTGGATTGTAACCAGTCAACTCAGGACGTGAGATCCTATACCGACACTCCGAAAACAGTTCTAACGTTGGACCATGGAACCAGACATTTTTCGTCCCATTCACTCCGTTCAAGTTCAGTGTGTTCAACTGGAACAGTCCGAATTGGATTGATTTATCATTGAATTGAATCGTTTGTACGACGATTGGTTTTTCCAGGTCAGTGACGTTCACCTGGAATGGAGAGCAGTGCATTGTTTCTGGTTATCGAGTTCGATTCAGGAAATTTGATTAGTTTGCTTACCCCATACAGTGATCGGGCACTTGAAGCGGCAACCGCAAACGCCTTCAGCATAGACCGGGATTGAAACTGTGACTCGGTTATCGGTAGTTCACTCAAATTTCGCACATCCTCCTTGGTGAAGCGCAAGAAGATTGTGTGAGGATGATAATAGGGAGACGTTCTGGGGACAGCTACGATGGAAGAAATTATTAGATTTGGCGAGAAATCAAGAAATTGCTACTCACGATACGAGTCCCTTATCTGACAATTGTTGATCGGCTGCATCTCTTTGACAATTCTGTTTTTGACATAGAATTTCTCCTCGGTCAACAGCGGTCCCAGAACGGGGGTCGATGTTGTGTCCATTGTGTCCATGCCAACGGTAGGCGCTAAAGGAAACAAATCGGGAAGTTGACTGTCAGAAAATTCGGTTCTATCAGCTGACACTGGTGCTATTGGTTTTTTGGATGTCACAAATGCGTCAGCAGTAATTTCCATCTGCAAAAAGCCTCCGTCTGTTTCAATTGGTAAAGCGAACAGAACGTCGCTTTCGACTTTGCGATCCGACACAACTGATCTGCCCGCAAGTTTCTCACATTCTTGGATTGTTTTGTCTATGAGGACACGGCTGAAAAACGGAACTATTAGGTATGGATGGATGAAGTGCTGGCCAATGGCTTACTTTCGCCTGAACGACGTTATTCCATAGTCTCTTTTGAAGATATGTGCTGGCCTGTCCGGATCTCTTCGTTTAGGTAACTTCTGCTGCTCAGCTTCGAATAAAAACGAAAATCGAACCATGTCTTGCATAAAGGCATCAGATCGTCCAGGGATCTTTATGCTATCAATGGCCTGTTCAACACTTGATGGCAACCCATCGACGACAATCGATTTCGTCAATACCTGTGCCTGTGACATCCCTTCGACAAGCACATTCTGGTCGCAAAATGTGAACCATTTCCGTTCATTCCACAGTGGATGCGTACGATCGAATACTTCCCCGGGAGGGTTTAGTGACGAACGTTCGATAACAAAGCTAACAATTATTCCGGGTCGGTTATGGGAATGTGCGCTTTGAAATAAGAGCAGTTCTTACCGTTCTGCTCGAGGTTTCCTATTCATATATTCAACAGCATCCACGACCGGCAACCCATGACTTTCTGCAGCAGTTACTGCACCGGTGTCTTGAACTGTTGGTATTCCTTGTCCAGCTACCAACCAGTGCTTTTTAAACATAAAGTCACCATGTTGCCTGAACAGTGCACTGGTTATCCGCATATTTTAGGGATTTTCTCACACAGAATTTGAGAAATTACCACACAACCTCACGAAAATATCATTTGACGTTTGTGGAAAGAAAATATATTGTGTCATTGACGTGAAAATGTACTAAAACACCGATGTACTTCTTGATTGGCGCGATCATTTGAACGTTTCTGTAAACCAATCAGATGGCATTTTTAGGATTTTTTCTTCCAGCACATTTTTACCGGTCAGTCTCAATAGAATAGTTACATTAGACTTACAACTTCGAAAGGATAGCTAAGGCAACCAACCTAGCGCATCTTTCTTCGCTGTTTCCGAAATGGTTCTTCTGAATTTGATTTATACAGTGGCATCGATAGAAAAATTTTCTGCTGCGGCTCTGCGAAAAGTGAACTTTCTCATGTCTGATTTGGGTGACGTATGTATCAAGGTTCTGAAAGAACAGGTTAAGACACCCACGAGGGTCCATGTAACTTAATTTAAAAAGGCCCCCAAATTAAAAATTCTCATACAAAAATCCAAAAGGCCCATCGAGAATCCTCCGAATTCACCGTATGGCCAGTCCGGGCCTGGTTTGAAATGTCAACTTGAAGAAAAAATAGTATGTTACATACCAAGGATCAAAAAGGTGTGTTTTAGACCCAGGTGGTGAAAACGTCCAGGGATGGAGCGACGCGAAGCGGAGCGGAGACTAAGGACGTTTTCACCACCGTGGTCTAAAACACACCTTTTTGATCCGTGGTTTGTATACTATTTTTCTTCCTGGAGTACCAAAGTCACATTCGGAACAAAACATAACAACAAAACTGAACAACATACCGGTGCAAAAGCATTCCATATTAATGCCGAAAGTAATCCGTATGAATGCCTAAAGAAGTCCGTTCCGTGTGCATGTATTCTCACAAATGTCGAAAAATAAGCAATCTGTAGGAATGCCGAAAGCAGTCCGTATGAATGCTGAAAGCAATCCTTATGAATGCATTGTCACAAAACACTAAAAACATTACATTCGCGTACATACAACAACTTGACACATTTGGGAAAGAATAAAGACATAAGCGGGAATGAAAATTGAGAGAAAATAGTAGGGGAGAATGTTGCTCTTTCGGTACTAAATTTGGTGAGTGAATGTGACGGTTTTGGTACTACAGGTACTACAGGAAGAAAAATAGTTTTTATCAGGTTGACATTTCAAACAATCTGTATTGAGTATGTTCAATAAATAGCATCTATTTGTCAAAATTTGTGTGTCACCGCCTTCGTGATCAACTCAGATGTGTCTTCACCTGTTCTTTCAGAACCTTGGTACGTATGGTCGTTTCTCGCTGATTTACTTTTCGTCACAAGTGACTGCATTTCATCGCAAATATGCAGCCAAGTAAATACCATCTGCTGTAAATAACTATCTCAAATGGTGGGATTTCCAATGAGACATCAAAAGCAGCAAACTCCTTTCCTCGTTTATACAGCAAACAACGAACAGAGTATCAAACTCTTGCCTTACCCAAGGGTATTCATGTTAGGTGAAAAAAAATAATAAGAAGACAGACGCTGTTTCGACCTCGGGATTCAGTGGCGGTCTGAAGTCGATGTTGGACCAAACCTATCTCGTCCACTTTTACTTCTATATATTCAATGAAGAGAATAACCTGAAATGAATCCATTCTAATATGTTATTCATACACTTTTCTCAAACAGAGCACTGCAACACAAGCGGAGAACTAAAATTATTTCATTATTTTCGTCGTGCAATGAACTGATCTGATCTGGCGTTTGATGCAGTATTTATTCAGCAGATGGAGTACAGCTTCAATCATATAATCAATCAATTAATAATTACGATTCGTTTAAGTCTATATTCAAGTTCTACTACAGACGCAAACTCCATCCGAAGAATAATGATGATTCATTTGAGTCTATTTTCAAGTTAGGACGTCATAAGTTTCGAGCAATATTTTCGTTTAAATTTGCTTAACATTTCGCGTTACCAATGAAAATAAAACTATTTCTCGCGTAGCCCTGGAGCGTCCAACCTTCAAAACTAATAAAGAATCTCGAGAGCGACGTCATACAAGACTTCCAGATGTTGTAACTCATTACTCACGAGACTTCAAAATTTGTAAATTATAATATTTCAAGGGCAGTGGACATTTTGAAAAAAAGTTTACGAAAAACACAAAAATAATTCGATTCAACTAGGCATTCAAAAGGGTAGAGGAGAACATTAGTTAGCTTAATTTTTAGATATTTCTAGTCTTCTCTGAGAAGAACATTTCCAAAGAGTGAATGCAGTAAATGTGCATTTCGTATTTCCTCTCAAAGCTCACACGTTCATCAAACATCAAAGAAAGTGACAACGCGAGGGGGAAACTACGCGAACAAATACTGGGACAGGTGCTATTTGCAATTCACGCCGTAAGTGTGCCCAAAATTTGAATTTTAAGTGAACGATTCGATGAAAAAGTGAACCGAAAAATACATTTCGATTTCAACGCTTCATTGTATGAAAATGACGCTACGGTAGAAAGACCTCCGCAGCCTCCATTTTAAATTTCGACCGCACTTACGGCGTGAATTGGTACCAATAGATGCCAATAGACACGAATAGAAGTAGATAGGACAAGATTTACTAGCGTAGTTTCATCTCGTAATTTACCTTATTTCGTCTTGATGTTTGGACACTTTAGGGCTACCTAGGAGAGAAATCGTTTTATTTTCATTGTCATTTCGAATAAAGCACAGATTGTAACGTCAAACCAAAAACTTACTCAAACGTAAGCTAAGATCATACTGACGTCCCAACATGAGTGAATATAAAGGAAGATCTGAAGATATTTTCGGTATTATTTTTTTTATCATTTCTTGTTGACTCAAGTGCATTTTGTGTGAATAGTAGAACTTGAAAATAGACTCAAGAATCGTAATTATTCATCGGATGGAGTTTGTGTCTGTACAAGAACTTGAATATAAATTCAAACGAATCGTTATTATTCATTTATGATGTACTCCAGCTGCTGTATATATACTGTATCCAACGCCTCTTTAGATCAGTTCATTCTGCGACGAGAATCGTTGAAGATTTAATAATGAAATATTTTTTGGTGTTCGCTTTTGTTACATTGCTATGTTTGGGAAGTGTAAGTTGAACAAAATTAACGCAAAATTAAAAAAAAAAACTTAAGCCACAACTCTTTGTCAATGTTGTAATAGGCCTATGGTTCACCTGTTTCAAAGCCTGATCCATTTTTCCCACTTTTCGCTGGTCTGGCACAACAAGCTGCAAGCAATCCAAATCAGTATAGTAATATGTACAGCGGTTATGGCAGCGGTGTTGTACATTCGAACTCATACGATTATGTTGAAAATATAGTAATTCGAAAATAAACATTTTGCTGTTAAAATGACAATTTCTGAATGGAAGGATGTAACGTGTGATCTACACAGGAATATTCAATCAATTGCGAGCTTGATCACTTCAAGTATGTATAATATGGATGTGTTGACTATTGGCAACGTGACTCATATATCTCCTAGACTCTCTAAGCCCCTGTGTGTCTTTTTCAAGATGACACGTAAAAAATCCAATTTTATCATGTTTCCGATTATGGGAAGTCTCAACTTTCTACTTCCGCAACCAATCTATTTGTCCTAAGCGTTTCTTGGATACTATTTGACGCAACGATATGACCATCAAAATTTGATTTCAAATAAAAAGTTTTCGGACAATGAAGAGTATTAAAAGTGAATTTACGCAACGCACTCCAAAAACTTAAATTCTGTTCTTGTGCCTGTTCTTGGAGTGTAGTGCGGGTTGATCTAAGCAAACTTCACTTCGGCCAGTTTATATGAATATGAAATCATGACACTTGGAATTTACCACATTTGAAGACTTTCCTCACATGTACTATAATAGTCCGTTGCTAAAGCGCAACGATAAAAAATACCGAAAAATTCTAATTTAATTGTGGATTTGAGCAAGGCTGTATACTTTGGGGAGGTCACGCAGTTACAGATACGCGGGTTACACACCACAGTTGATGATAAAATGGCCGATTTCATACAAAAATTCACCTACTCTGATGATTCTCGTCGTCTTGATGATGTGGTGAAATTTTTTACATGTAAAATCATCAAAAGTGGTGTGTTCCCGCGTATCTAATAAAATGGCTAATAAAATGGCGGTCTGCGTGACCTCCCCAAAGTATACAGCCTTGGATTTGAGCACTACTTAACAGGACCGTCAATGATTGACGGCAAGTCGGTCTTCTGTCACTACACACGAACAATGTGATCAAAAATTTAAATTTCCAATATAATAAATGATTTTGTTTTTAAAATTTCGTATCTCAAAAGACCGACTCGACGGCATGGCACTACCATCACTGATTTTGATCGGTTTTCGATAAGCCTTTTTCGTATGAAAAAATTAATTAAAGTTCGCGATATGACGCCCATTCAATTTGAAAAGTTTGCTGCTTTTAGTACGTCCGTCTCCGTCACTTTTCATCAAGGTTCAGAAAGAAGAGGTTACGAGTTTACGAGTTCGCTTTCAGCCTTCAACCGGGAAGGACGTTCGGCCCCTGGTAAATACTTTGGGTTCCCAGGTTCCGTGAGGAGGGCAAGGGAGTTCGTTTCAGCCAGTCTGGAGATTGGAGCGAGCTCAAATTTGTGTTTTTGTGCCGTTGATAGAAGAACAGTATTGCACAATAGGGCGTATGTAGTGGAGTTTTCAGTGAAATTAGAACGTTACGATTTCGTAACAAAATGGTGGAAACGCCACCTTAGAAAGACAAATAAACGAGTTATTCGACATAAGCGCGTGTGAAGATAGTTTTCGGAATTATCGAATGCAATAGAAGACATTGGCTGTACACGGATCAGTAGATCCACGCCACAAATTATATGGGCAAAGCCCATTTGGAACAACAACAACAAGAACAGGTTAAGACACTTATGAAGGCGGTTGAAACACAAATCTCGACAAATTTTTTTTTTTGGTAGACGGAAATCGTCATATAAAATTTTCCAAACCTAGTTGGTGCTACAGGAAAAAGATTCCACCGCCTTCGTGATCAACTCGAAAGCGTCTTAACCAGTTCTTTCAGAACCTTGATTTTTATTACACCTTTCGTATTAACTTTGATCGAAATGTATGAAATTGTTGTGAAAAACTTTGAAAATGGGTCTCACTTCGTTCGGGATACAACTCGCTAAATTGCCTAAAATATACCGTCCACAACAGTACGTATCTAATAACTATCTCATTTAATTTCCAATCATACATCAAAAACAACAAACTCCTTTCCTCATTTATACATCAAACAACGAACTCCCAACAAGTCTCAAACTCTTCCCTTACCCATGGGATTCACGTTAAGTGAAAAAATAATAAGAAGATGGACGCTGTTTCGACCTCAGGATTCAGTGGCGGTCTGAGGTCGATGATGGTCTAAGCCTACCTCGTCCACATTTTACTTCCATAATGAAGAGCAAAACCTGAAGTGAATCTAATCTATTGCTCATAGATTCATTATTCTCGTCGTACAATGAACTGATCTGGAGAGGCGTTCGATGAATTATACTTTATACACAGCAGCTGGAGTACTTCATAAATGAATAATTACGATTCGTTTGGGTCTATTTTCAAGTTCTACTATGAACACAAAATGCACTTGAGTCAACAAGAAATGATAAAAAATATTTTCAGATCTTCCATTATACTCATGTTAGGACGTCATTAGGTTTCGAGCAATATTTTCGTTTAAATTTGCTTAACGTTTTGCGTTATCATAGGCTCTATACAGTATATGGACATTTTGCAAAATTGTTGACGAAAAGCACAAAAATAATGATTCACTTCAATCAGTCATTCATTCAAAATCATATAGGAGAACATTAGTTCGCTTAGAGGAGAAGAGCATTTCCAAAGAGTGAATTCAAAGCACCTAGCAGGGTAATAGAGATTTTTACACGTCGAATAGAGTAGTATTTTGATACCATTAATACCATTAGCAGCCTTAATGATAATTTTGCAATGACATTTAGAAAAAAAAGGTATGGTTAATACTTTACCGAGGAGGAAACTACGCGAGAAAATACTGGGACAGGTGCTATTTGCAATTTGTACCAATAGATGGCAATAGACCCCAATTGGTAACGTAAAAACTTCAAACCAAAATATTGCTAAAAACTTACTGACGTCATAACCGTCATAACATGAGAGAGTATAAAGGAAGATCTGAAGATATTTTCGGTATTATATTTTTTATCATTTCTTGTTGACTCAAGTGCATTTTGTGTGAATAGTAGAACTTGAAAATAGACTCAAGAATCGTAATTATTCATCGGATGGAGTTTGTGTCTGTACAAGAACTCGAATATAAATTTAAACGAATCGCTGTTTTTCATTTATGATGTACTCCAGCTGCTGTATATACTGTATCCAACGCCTCTTCAGATCAGTTCATTTTGCGCCGAGAACCGTTGAAAATTTAATAATGAAATATTTTTTGGTGTTCGCTTGTGTTACATTGCTCTGTTTGGGAAGTGTAAGTCGAACAAAATTAACGCAAAAAAAAAAACTTAAGCCACAACTCTTTGTCAATGTAATAATAGGCTTATGGTTCACCTGTTTCAAAGCCTGATCCATTTTTCCAACCTTTCGCTGGTCTGGCACAGCAAGCTGGAACTGCAGGCAATCCAAATCTGTATAGTAATATGTACAGCCCCAGCGGTTATGGCAGCGGTGTTATACATTCGAACTCATACAATTATGTTGAAAATATAGTAATGCGAAAATAAATATTTTGCTGCAGCAAAAATGACAATTTCTTGAAGGAAATATGCAACGTTTGATCTACACAGGAATATTCAATCAATTACGAGCTTGATCACTTCAAGTTTGAATTTGGATGTGTTGACTATTAGAAACTTGACTCATATATCTTCCAGACTCGACTCTAAACCCTTCTACGTCTTTTTCAAGACTTCCGCAACCAAACAATTTGTCCCAAGTGATTCTTGGACGCAACAAAGTTTCCGGACACTGAAGAGTATTAAAAACGAGTTTATGAAAACTGTGCTTCGGCCAGTTTATATGAAAATGAAATCATAGCACTTGGAATTTCATATATTTGAAGACTTTCCTCACATGTACTGTAAAGCGCAACGATAAAAAATACCGAAAATTGTGGATTTGAGCACTTCTTCACTGGACCGTCAATGATTGACGCTGTCGCCAAGTTTCATGGATCGAAAATTTAATTTTCCAAATATTTTTTTTTTTTTTAAATATCTATTGTCGGAGAAAGCGTCCTCTCCCGCACTAAAACTCCGATAAAAAATATGTTTAAATATTACAATTAAGTTTCATTACAAATCATTTCATTAAAATAATTAAAATAATCAAAAGAAAAAACTAAAAACTAAAGAAACAAGAATTGAATAAAATTTCTTCATTAAATTTTCATATCTTGTGCTCGAGTTAATTCCCGAAAAACATGGAAAAGAAAAAAAAGAAAACATTAGTATGTCTACGAAAAAACAAAAATTAAAAATTAAAACTAGAGTAAATAAAAATCATCAACTCTTTTTCCAAAATTTCCTAATATACAAGCCGCATTCCGCCTCTGTATCGATATAGAAATCTTCTGAAGCAAGTAATCTAAAGACTTCTTCTCTCCAGAAGCCTTCTTCATCATCTTTCCTAAAACTACGAGAAACGCTTTCGTTTCTGGGCCACAGCTACCCAAACTTTCGAACGCTATTGGTTTAAACAAGTGATTCTCTTTCAGACCGACATAATGATTATGTTTCCTACGCTCTGCTTGATCAGCGACAGCTCCAGCCTTAGTCGACGAAATAGACAAATAAGACTGAGCTAAGGTATCTCGAACTGTCACGTCCCATATCAGTGACTTTCCTCTACTCCACGGAATTAACGTCATTCCATCTGGCCTCTTCCCATCGTCCCTCGAAATCCCTGGTGGTTGCAAAACATTAGGGACACCAGCTGACGAAAAAGCATGCGAGAAGATATTGTTAACATCATCCAAATAAATGATTTTGTTTTTTAAATTTAGTATCTCAAAAGACCAACCCGACGGCAGTGCAATCACCGATTTTCGCGAGAGCGACGAAAACAATTTCCACAATCTACTCAAATTTCTGAATGTCTATCTGAAAGATCTTTCAGAACCTTGAATCTACTAATGTCTTAGGAGTTACAGTTCGATCTAAAGCTTTTTGAGTAACTCGTAGAGGACTCGTACACTTCAATCTTTACCAATAGACCTTTTTATAATAGTATTTTCTGCGGTTTCGATGAGCCTTTTTCGTATTTAAATTTGAAGTTCGCGATGTGCGTCCAGTCAATTTCAAAAGTTTGCTACTTTTAGTACTACCTTTTCCTTTCACTTTTTACTATTACACCTTTCGCATTCAACCTTGTCCATATTCGTTCTATTGCTGTCATATCTGTCAAATATAAATTTTGTAAACAAACGTGCTCCAGTCAACTGGAGCTATTTCTCTATGAAAACTTTAGTATAGCGACGGTTAACTAGCAGAAATGTAAGCGGACTTCCGAATTATTTTATTTGAAACTCATTTTCTGTTTAATTCATCAGACTGCCATCGTCACTATGGGTGTTCGAGGCCTGACGTCATACATAGCACAGAATGCGGAAAAATATTTAGAACCCTATGAGCTTCATGACTGCGATCTGGTTATCGACGGCGATTCCCTGGCATCAAATCTGTACAGTTGGCATTCTCAATGCAATTCAGCATTCGGTGGTGACTATGACCAGTACTTTCGGTGTGTTGTGAACTTTTTTGCCATGCTAGAAAAGTGTAACGTAACGCCGTACGTACTTCTTGACGGTGGCTACGAGAGGAAAAAGCTTGAGACTGTTCGACAACGATTGCGATCCAAAATCGGAGCTGTTAAGCACATCAATCCATTTCGGTGTATTCCATTGTTTCCGCTTATGTTGCGCGAAGTATTCGTTGAAGCGGTTAAGACGACTGGATGTCGTTTAATGAGATGCCTGTTCGAAGGAGATGACGAAGTGTCGGTGTTGGCCAGAAAGTTGAAGTGCCCGGTGCTGAGCTACGATTCAGATTTCTATATACACAACGTACTGTACATCCCGTCCATTACGGTATCGTTTCGTGTGCACAAAAGGAAAATACCGAAAAAGATTCGCAACAAAATTTCGCCGGATGAAGAGAACCCAGCCACCTACAACTTCTTAGACTGTTGCATTTATTCTGTCAGCAATTTGGTACGGAATCAATTGCAGGCGAATATGTTGCCGCTGTTCGCCACACTGTTGGGGAACGATTACATCAATGGTCGGCTGTTTCGCAAATTCTATGCCAACGTTAGCATGAAGAACATTGGTAAACGAAGCTCTCCACAACAACGGCGAATCGTTGGCCTATTGCGTTGGTTACAGAAGGAAACCGTTGATTCGGCCATTGTGAAAGTGTTGAGTCGATTCGAAAAGGAAAAGCGACCGTGGATGTTACGACAAATCGATGCAGCGATGGGTGGATACAATCGTGAAGATAGCAAAGCTTTCGATTTCTTTGCGCTGGAAGGCGTTTCGCCACTGTGTAACTCAATCGAGAACACCTACCAGATCTCATCCGACATGGACGTGGACGATGATGAGGAAGAAATTGATGAATTCATTGACAGTGAAACAGATGATGATGACGATGAAATGGTTGGGGAGGGTGAAGGCGACAAAGATGAAGACGGAGATGATGCCGAATCAGTTGAAGAAGAACAAGCTATGACCGACAACAACGAAGAACTTCAAGAAAATGCATTACCGAGTGAAACGTCAGCAGAGTTCAAGCCACCCGACTGGATTTTGCAGAAAGTCTTAGCGGCTGACGTTCCACGCTTCATCATCGATCTACTTCATTTGAAATTGTACGTAAATTCCCCACAAATCGAAAATTTCGTGCTGAACGACAGCAACGAAATTGCACTGCCAATTTTGGAGCTCATTTTCACGCTGTTGCATTATCCGGAACCCAATCACTTTCAGTATCTGACACGAGTTCATCGAATCAGCAATGTATATAGCAAGAAAATCGAGTCGATTCCACTGCGAACGGCGTTCGATCCAACACAGTCAGACAATATTCAGATGTTCGGGGAAATAATCGAAAATTTTGAAAGAAAATTCGAACTCATCGCAGATCTGCCAGAGAATATGAGACTGTTTGTCTTGGCAATGGTCTATATGTCTGAGAGAAATTCGAGTGTAGCGCAGCCGTTTTATCACAGCTTATTACTCGGATTGCTACTGATGTCTAAGGCTGATGAGGACGTTCAACCGGTTACTAGAGATCCAAGAGTGTTGCAGAAACGTTATGGTTCAGTTTTAACGGAGAGTGGCACCCCTAAGAAACCTATAAAAGAACTGGTAGATCGTTCTGACGAAAGTATGGAAACAGTAGCTGACAGTACCGGCCAAACAATTACTACCGATGACAGCGTTCATTTCCTACGAAACGTTCTGCCACTGTTTCAGATCAGCGACAAGATACGCGAAAAGCATACCGATTTCTCCAGTACGATCGTTCACACTTTCGCCGAATTTCAAGCGATCGTTTTCAATCTAAATTGCCTGAACAGTCTACTCGGCAAGCCGTTCCGACCGATATTCGTGTCCAAATCGTTTAATGGCACATTTCTCTACAACATGTACGTAAATCTGCGAGATCGTCCCAATATCGATCACTTCATTCGCCATCATGTGTTCACCGACTGTGACCGATACTATCATTTCTACGCGAGCATACTAACAGTTTGTAAATCGATGATACCGTGCTTAACGGATACCGTGTGTGATAAATCGAAAAAAGGCAAGGCTACCAGAAACTACAGACGCAATCGTCGGAAACAAAAATTGAAAACTGTTGCAGGCAATAGACAGGACGGGAAGATTGCCGATGAAGCATTCGATGATGTGGAGACGGAGGAGCTGAAAGATGGAGATATTCAATTCACGGACTCGAATAATAAATTTGCGACGTTGTTGAACTGCAATTGAGTCGTTGTTGCTAGATGGAAAAAAATTTAAAATTTTTTTGATAGAATTGAACATTAAACGAGTCGGCTGTTAATGAAAATTACGATTTTTTGTTCGCAGTCTTAAGAAGCACCGTCATTAATCACCGTCATCTCTCGAACCTTTCACATCTTCATTCCTCTAACCTTTTGCAGACTGTTGGCTGCATTTTATTGATCGAATCTACTACGTCTTTTGATCAAGGTAACTGTACTGGTGGATACAAACCGTGTCACTTCAATATACATTTTTATACACAAGACCATGTAAGCCCGAGTTGAGTGCTGATCAAATAGCGTCGCAAAACACCATCGGAAATATTTGGGGAAAGGTCCGTTAATATGTATAAAATGCAAAAGGCCTTTTGTCAAGTGCGGTACTGAACAGCGTAGCGCTATCAACTTTATGGTCACGGATGGAGTGTTCTATTTGATTTTGTTGGAACCATTTCCACAACAAAAGCCCGTCGGTAGTTATACAGCCCGAGACTAATGATTAGGGACACAGGGAATGTATTAACTCAGTGGTAGTGTCTTCCTCCAAAAAAATCTGGGTTCAATTGCAGTGAGAGTAAATTTTTTAGTGCTCAAATCCACAAAATTTTAGAAACATTCACAATTCAAATTGAATCATGTTCTCGCATGATTGGCATGATTGGCAAATGGTGGAAAAAAATTAACAAATTTAGCAGAAAGTGCCAATTCAATTGATTTTACACTAAAGAAACGAAAAAAGGCATCAATTCTCTTGGTCAACTTAAACGTAGAGCTATGATATCCAAAATGAAACTATTGTTTTAGTTTAAAATTACGTTCAACACACCATGGATAGATTGATTAGTTAAACTTCTCCCTGAGTTTGACTAAAAAATATTCCTACAAAATTCGAGCACGTCCGTCAATGTTAATTCCACTCTCCTCACGGGCTCTTCTTCACTCCATTCACGATTTCTCTGTAAGAACGAAGAATTTCATAAGAATTTTTCGATGCCTTTGGACGCGGATAACTTCCTTTCTCTATGGGCAATGATCGTTTGGCTCAGAAACCATAGGTGAAGTCGTCAGGCTATTCAACATTGGAATTGTGCTAACTTATAGAGTGTTCCAGTTCAAACAAATAGGACAGTTTTCGAACAGTTGAGGCTACGAGTATAAGTTGTTTTCGACCAATTAATGCTACGAGTATAAGTTGTTTCAATATGAAGTTAACAGAGTTTTCGAAGAGTTGAGGCTTAATTGTGCTATAATAATTCTATACGCAGCCTCAACTGTTTGAAAACTGTGCTAACGTTTCGAATTGGAACACTCTATTGGCTATTGGCTATCGGCAGTTTGTATCTATTTCTCACCAATCAGACATTTTTATAATATGGAGTCAGCGTTGTGTAATATTCGCTTAGGGTCAATTAGTCCCTCAAAAGACGGTTTGAAGTCTGAGCCATATTATTACACTATCCAATACAAGAATGACAATAGAATACACATCGTGTGCCTAAAAAAGCATTTATCACCGAGTTGAATACAAAGTTTTACTCAAAAAACCCAACGAAAGTTTTACCTTTCGTCATAAGTAGAGAAAATGTTTGTTCCACCTATTTTATTTTGGTACTCTAGAACAGACCACAGACCGAAAAATCCAAAGTGGTGTCACAATTAAGAATGAGAAGTCGAATTGAAGATACGAAAATTTTAGTTCTGGACTACGACAGATTCTCTAACCAAAATTTTATTTTTAATTTACTGCTTAATTGGCACCAATACCTCCATTTGCCCACAATTTGGATTCAAATAAATGGAACACGAAAACGAATTCGTCTTCTTCTGTTATACTTTAATCCTTCAACTTTATTGTTTCAAAATAAGAGAAAAAGAAATAGTTCATTTTACTTAAATGCAACACTTATAACCCTTTCCGCATCCGCTATCATGGAATACGAAGTGCCGATCTTTTGGACATGTTTTATAACATTTTCCCCAACCATTTCTTTGATACCCTTGATCTTGGCAGCTGATGGCATCTGTAGCAAAAGATTTTTTTTTGTATCTCAATGAATAAGATTTAAGGAAAATAATTCCGAAGACAAAATGTTACCAGAAACTCCAATGTAAACCATGGCAACGATGCAAAATAAAAAGAAAATTTTTAGATACATTTTGGTGTAAAGCAGAAATGAAACTTGGTCTGAGATGAAGTTATTCTGGCTTTTTATACCCATCAGTTTGGTCCCCAGCCTTGAAACTGTTGTTACTATGTGTACAAGAATTAGAAAATGGATTAATTTCCCGGTAACAATGGGAATACTAATTTGAATTTATGACAATCGAAATAATATATTTACAGATGGTCTCAGAATAGTGACTATTCTTATGAAGGTGCCAACAGTGGCACCGTTATTATAGGTGGTATTCACACCCGAATCCAACAAAATACCATGCAATATCTTAGACCCTTTGTGTATCCGCTATCATAAAATACGCTGTATAGACACTTTAGGACATTTTTTATAACATTTTCCCCAACCATTGCCCTGATCTTGGCAACTAATGGCAGTTGTAGCGAAAGTAAATTTTTGTCTCGATAAATTAGTTTTAGGAAAAACAATTCCAATGAAGAATTGTTACCAGAAGCTCCAGTGTACACCATGGCAGCGATGCAAAATAAACAGATTTTTTTTGTTATTTATAATTACAAAACCTGGTGTGAGGTGAAGCTGTTCTGGCGTTCTATACCCCCTCAATTGCTATCATGTGTACACAAATTAGAATATTGACTAATTTCCCTATTGCAATACAAAATACAAATTCGTATTTATTAAATTAAATTAAATTAATTAAATAATATTTGTACAAGTGCCTCTTAGAATAGTAAATGTCGAGGTAAATGTTATTGAAGATAAAAGGAAATTGCGTCTTATTAAATTTAGTGCTAATTGTATGAAGCCCAACAGATTGAAAATCTATTTCCAGGTTTACGTATGAAGTTTCGCCAAAAATCTAGAGAAGAAATCATCACATTTCATCATTGACTTCAACAAATTGGCATGAACTTACATACCAATGATATCAACGTCCACTTTTCTACGTTCTTTTATGTACATTTCCACCGAATCACGATCAGAAGGATACGCTAGTATTATCCGTCAAAAATCTATCAATTCTATTACTTGTTTTGTCCTAAGCCTAGCTTTAATCTGACTCTGAGAGTGTCTAACAAAAGGTGTCGTGTTTGAAATATCTTTGATTTTTTGGTTATGGTTAAACAAAGCTTCGAAGAGGGAAGAATAATGTAGACGTTCACACGAAATCCTCCTTCCCTAAGCCCAACGAAAAATCGGCAAAAAGTGTGCTCAACATGGATCGATGTGGCTGAATCGGCACACGATCAAGTTGACCTGACGTTCTAGACAGGTTCCTAGCGGCAACAGGGAGGCTACCATGATTTACATGATTACCGCAAGGATTACCGGGAATAGAAACAAAGGATCAACAGGTTTGTGTTTCGAGATCTTCACTGATCGACCTAACCTGATAAATCTATATAAGCTTTGAACTAATGCTTGGAATACGGCAACAAAATTCAACCGTAGTCGAAAGTGGGTCAGGTCACATCAGATTAAATTAATAAAAAGAACCTTGGATGAGAGCATCTTTCGATTCATCAATTCAAAGAGAATGTGGATGGACTCAAGCGCGGTGTACTTGAGTCAAATTGAAAATTGCATTCCGAGCTGATCCCGTGTGCGACATCATTGAAAAGCCGCTCACAAAAGCCGCAATAATGTTGACAATTATGTCTCCTTTCTTCGCAAACCATTGATTGTATGCTGACGGGGAGGTTGACCTAATATCCGCACAGGACAAGCTGACAACAATGTGTCTTAAAAAATTCCGCTTTCATCACGACTCACGACAAACGTCGTTTTTTTTAAGACGAAATGACCATAATGACAAGAAAAAGCAAACAAATCACTCTGTGACCATTACCAACGATTACGATTATTTTTATTTTTACTATTATCTATCGTCAATAACATTTACTATTCTAAGAGGCACTTGTACAAATATTTAATTGCCATAAATGCGAATTTGCATTCTAATATTCTAATTTGTGAACACATGATAGCAACTGACGGGGTATAAAAAGCGTGAATAACTTCATATCAGGCCAAGTTTCATTTCTGCTCTACACCAAAATGTATCTAAAAATTTTCTTTTTGTTTTGCCTGGTTGCCATGGTATACATTGGAGTTTCTGGTAACATTTCTTCTTGGGAATTATTTTCTTTAATCTTATTCATTGAGATACAAAAAAAATACTTTTGCTACAGATGCCATCAGCTGCCAAGATCAAGGGTATCCAAGTAAAGGTTGGGGCAAGTGTTATAGTAAATGTCCTAAAGGTCGAGAGAGCGTTTACTATGATAGCGGATGCGGAAATGGTAAAAAGTGTTGCATTTAAGTAAAATGATCTGTTGGTGGAAACTTCGATTTTTTCTTTTATTTTTTTTTCAATAAATTGAATCAGTAGCCAATAACAGAATTTTTGTATTTCATTTATTCCCGCTCTAATCAATAAGCACTAATTGACCACAATGGCACAAATAAACGACGGATAAGGTCATGGTTTGAAACGTGTGCCATTACATTGACTGACATTAAAAACATTTGTTCAGCGACTTTGAGCTCTAAAGTGCCCTAACAAAGGCTGACCTGGTGAAATCTCAGCCGTCGCGAATAGTAGAAAATCAAAATTTTGTTAAAACGAACATAATGGTGCCAGATGAAGAATGAAAGACCAATAGAACTTAGTGTAAAATGTAAAAAATGTAATAGGACGACACGATCTACATTTTTGTACGTTTACACAGCAATGAGCCATCATGGTAAAAAATAGATTTGAAGAATTTCTCGGCCAAAAATATGTTACTAATTTCTATAGTTGTTTAAGAGGCACCGATGCTTTGCTGAAAAGCATACATTTGGGCGTTTTTTAAATACTTGATTTTAGTTTACTTTTGATGATATCTTTCCACCAGAATCCTTCTTCATAAATCTACGACCGCGATAACGACCACGAATGTGGTAGCTTTAAATAAAAATAAGTTTTGGTTGTAACAATTTGACCCACCCCTGAGAAAACTGAGCAGTTTATGAAAATTTCGTTAAGAGCGTTCAACCCTTTGCAAATTTGTAGCCTACATTTGGGCGGAAAAATATTCGTTTTTTGATGAGTTCTTTGAACCAAAATCTCTTTTCGAAAAAGTAAAACCATTAAAGCACGCAAAAATATGTTACCTCTGAAGGAATTTTGGTTTGTGGGTGATAACTTATCTCACCTAAAAAAGGCAAAGAATCTCTTCCTGAGTTTTAAGAGTTTTCGGATTCTAAGAAGAAATAGCATGTAAATGTAAAACGCACAAATGTAGGCTATCATTTTATCGTTGTGTTGGGGTGCATAATGAATTTGCCTATCAACAATAAAGAGAAATACAATTGAGAGACCTTTTCTCTTTCTCTGAATACATTGTGTATGGCTTTATAGTAACAATTGTAATGTCGTTGTAAGAAGCTGAGTGGCGCAGTGGAATGATGCGTTCTCGAAGGTTCGAGGGTCGATAGATCGATTCTCGGTCGGGCCATTTTTTATTTTTTTTTTATTTGTATATATTATTAACCATTAAGTGGTACGGAAAATGCATGTTGTCGAATGTTCAGTTTCTTTTATCGCAAAAGATTAGAAATTTTACCGACAGAACATCACCATTCACCATTGATTTACATTATGTGCATTTCATACACCTCTTCCACCCATACTAACTCAATGTCATTCTCTTACTGTGTTCGTCTTTACAAAATATCATGCATTTGAGTAGGACCTGGTGGCACAGTGGTAGCGTGGTTGACTTCCACGCAAAATACCGGGGTTCGATCCCACCTGCCACCAGTTTTTCCTCTAACCCTACCCAGGCTAGTCAATAATTGGGTACTTCTGTGGAAGGAAAACTTCTCCGAAAAGTGATATAAAGCGATTAACTAGTTAATCACTTTACTTCACTACATTCGAAAGGAATATATCAGCTAAACAGCAAACGGATAGTTTTTTTTTTTAAATATATTCGGTTTATCTTTGATGTTTGAAAATCTTCTAAATAAAACATCTTTCTGTAATTCCAGAGACGGAAAGTTCTTACAATGTCTTAGATTCTTCTCTCATAACTAAAAAATTCTTTGTGGGATTTAGGGGAAGGTGGAATCTTTGATGTTTCAAAATCTTTCTGTAATTCTAGAGCCGGAAAAGTCTTGTGATGGCTTCGATACTTCTATCATAACAAAAAGATTTTGTGTGATTCCGGGCAGCAAGTATCTTTGATATTTAAAAATCTTCGAAACAAAAAAGTCTTTGTGGGATTCAGGGAAGGAGAAATCTTTGATGATTGAAAATCTTCTAAATAAAACATCTTCCTGTAATTCCAGAGACGGAAAGTTCTTACAATGTCTTAGATTCGTCTCTCATAGCTAAAAAATTCTTTGTGTAATTTAGGGGAAGGTGGAATCTTTGATGTTACAAAATTTTCGAAATGAAAAATCTTTCTGTATTTCTAGAGTCGCAAAAGTCTTGTGATGTCTTTGATTCTTCTATCATAGCAAAAAAAAGTCCTTGAGTGATACCAGGAAGAAGAAATCTTTGATAAAAGAAAAAATCACTCTTCAGTGTATGAGTGTTATAAAAGTTTCATAAAGCTTCCTTTACTGTAAACAAAAAAAACCTTGTTTTGACCATGGCCAATACCCTCTCTAGCAACCAAACTACTTTTATTAAGGTGTTGAAAGAATGAAGTAGCCTTTGGAATTTACATGTACGTACATTACAGCGTAGTTAGTCAAAATGTAGAATAGTGTTTGTGGAATACAAAGAAATAAGATGTGAATTTGATACAGAGAGCTGAGAGTTTGTTTGCTAGAGAGAGTATTGCTATGGCGAATAAAGAACGTATGTAAACCTTAAACTTTTGATGTTTGAGAATATGTTACTAAAAACATCTTGTGACAAATGTTTGTAGAAGAATTTTCATTTAGTAAACGGTAATTAGAAAATTCTTCAGACAAATTAAAGTCTCCTTCCAAAGAAATAAGATTTTTCTGACGTCTGAAAATCTTCAGTGATGTTTAAAGGATCTTTCCACATTACTACAACAAGAAGATTCTTCAGATGTCTTAAAATCTTTCATAAGATTTTCTAGAGTGCGTACCCCCTCGTGTGTTATGCGTTTTTATTCACACTAACAAACAATGACTCCTCAGCCTCACGCAAAAAAAAAGTTGTACGGATAAAACGTACATTTCGACGATGAGACCGTTATCCGTACAATGTACGACCAATGGACCAATGGTACAAAACTTTATTTTACCGTACTTTTCATGTTTCAAGCACTACTTTCGACGTCCTTATCATGTAAAGTCCATTACATAGCTCGGGATAAAAATGAAAAGTCTCGTTTTCGGGTGTTTATTGACCTCGGCTTCGCCTCGGATCAACAAAATTCACACGAAAACTCTACTTTTCATCTTTTTATCCCTAGTCATGTAATAGTACATTACTATGCAAGGGAAGTAAAGTGATATCTCGTATCCAGATGAGTAAAAGTAACCGAGGGCTTTAGCCCGAGGTACATTTACTCATCGTGATACGAGATATCACTTTATTTTCCGTGTGTAGTACGACGTTTTACTATGCGAGTGATGTAAAGGCTATTGCCTATACATGTAATAGCCTTATTACATGCACCAGCATAGTAAAAAACTATTGTAATCGACCAATGGTCTCGCCAATGGTACAAAACTTTATTTTACCTGTTTTTACACACCAATAACAGTTTTTAATAATTGTGTGCTCTGTTTTTGTTTGTTCTGCATATTAGATAACGTCTTTCCTGGACTTAATGTGTTTTCCAGGTAAAATGAAGTTTTGTACCATTGGTCGACTACAACAATAATACGCACCCATGTCAATAACTCACATAATAGTCGGGTGCGAGTTGTCCAAAAAATCCGTTTCGCTCATATTGAATGTGAAAAGCGATTTTATGGTTGATTATCGTAGTTGGATCGACCAGTAACTCGAATCGCGATGTTGGCAAGCAAGGATCGGCTTGGTTTGGTCTAGGGAGCCGACGTTGTCCAACACTTCTTTTCGCTTTATCAGATTTAGATTTTTGAAAATTTATTTAAAAAATAAAAAACATTAATTACTTTAAAAAAAGCATTTCTCGGATTTTCCAGATTTGCACACTTTTTTGTATTGATGGGTGCCATCTTGAATTACAGCGCCACCTGCATACTTATATTTTTCTCGTATGTTGAAAGGTTCAAGGAACACAGGATTTTTTTCCCACTCAATTCGGATCAAAATTCAATTTTATAGAGCCGAAAGAAGGTTTAGCTAACGGCGGCTCCATGGCCCAGACCAGGCCGATCTCAGCTTGACTACATTGCGATAAAATCGCTTTTCACATTCAATATGAGCGAAAGGACAACTCGCACCCGACTATAATAACAAGAATAAGAATTAAAACGAACAGTCGAAAGTGCATTTAGTTTGTATACTCAGATAACTACATGCGCCTAATTTTCTCTCTTCTCTTATGAGTCACGTCACACCAAACCCATACGAGGATTGAATTACAAAATCTGGTTTCTCAAAGAAACCCGATTTCAGTAGAAGATCGATTTCAAAATGAAGAACACGTTTCTTGTGGTTGTTTGTGCTATAATTATCTGTTGGTCATCGATCGCAATCGTATCGGCATCAGATCGCTATTGCCATGGTTATTTGGCTCGGGAATTGAGACAGATTTGTGCAAGAGGTAATTCAGTTCTATTTTACATCTAAAAAGCCTGAACTATTCATCAGTTTACGTTCAACGAAAATGCATTTTCTTTTGCTCAATTAGATGTAACTCCTTCAGCGGATGCCATTTACGATTGCTGCCATCAACTGTGTTCACAATCGAAACTCTCAAAATATTGTTAACGTTGACTCGTGATTGCCAGAAACAGAGTGGTACTGACTGAATTAATAACTTTGGCTCAATCGAAGGAATTTGATGTAATTCATCGAACATATCAATGCTCTCATAGAACATCGACCAATCTGGAATGTGAAATAAATTTTTAATTTTTGATACCTACTGTAATCAAGTGCTTCTCATTGTTCTTATTCCAAAATGATCGACGTAAAGGTGAATACAAAGTTACCATTTTCATCAAAAACTCATTCATGACGATTCATACAAACCCTAACAAAGAAATTAAAATCGTGCAGTGACAGATAACCACTGTGACCTTTGGGGCACTGAATTTGTTGATTCATTGATTAGTTGTCCAATTTTCTCTGTTTGTATAAGTTCTGTGTAGATTGTCTGTAGACTGAAAGCTATACTCAATCTAGCAAACAAACTCTCAGTCAAATTCACACCCAACTGAGACCTAACTTAGTATTGATAGAAAGATTTAGAAAGACAAGTGAAGTAAAAGATTTTGAATCCATTGAGTTGGCACATTTTCCGTGGATTACTAGGTCAGTGAATTCTAGGCCTAGGTCGGTGAATTCAGTCATATACAGTATAATCACTGTCGTTGAAATCTTTTACTTCATTTGTTTATTGTATACATTACTGCTATAAGGAATTGTACTGTCGTTCATATTGAAGAGTCAAAAGAGTTTTGTCATCGACGGCAAGCAGAAAGAGTCCACAAAGTTTCGTTCTCTTACTCATCTACTCAAACAGAGTCCTTCCACTTGCACTCTCAGGCAGTCGGGCTACATTGTAGGATGAAATTATTACTTAATGGGGCCTAACCTGTACAGTCAATCGGTTCAGCTGTAAGTTTGCTTGACAGATGCGTTAAAACAATATAATAAAGGCTGGATTGCTAAAACCGACAATTACACTATGATTGTGATCAATTGTAATCCGATATTACCCACATGCTAAACAATGGAAAACGTAGCGTAATTGTAGATTACAGCAATTCAAAATTGACAGTGTGTTCTCGGCCTAAGGGATGCAGAACGTACGACTGTAAGTCCAGCTTTGACCAAATGATCGTTTTTCATAATAAGGGCGAGTTCAAAATAGACGCGCTTTTTGATTGAATTTGGTAGTGTCATCTAGACTCATTTTCTTCTCATCCAGCTGATTTTGACACGTGCGTATGTATCATGGTATGTGTGTAAAATGTAATGCAAGTAAATATAAAAATAATCACAAAACTCAAAATAAATTCATGAATTGTAATTAATGTCAGTGATTCAACAGATTTTAAAAATGAAGTTGACCTTAAAATCTATCCCTCCATCAGGGAAAACACATTCAGCGACTGTTCTGTTCTTTCACGGCTCAGGTCAGTGTACGAAAAGTGGTTGAAAGTGGTTCAGTTTTTCATGGATCTAATAACCTAGTCAATAAGTGACTGAATGTCTAAATTTTAAGGAAAAAAACGTTTCTATTCTCAGGCGACACTGGTCCTAACTTGATTGAATGGGTACGTTTTCTGCTGGGAAAAGACCTTCAATCTCCTCACATCAAGTTCGTTTATCCAACAGCACCTCTGCAACCTTACACTCCATTAGATGGAGAGGTAATAAGTTAAAATCAGATCTTTATGGTTCGAAGTCAGTCAAAACCACTAGTCTTTGATTCACAGAAATCGCACGTCTGGTTTGATAGAAAATCGATTTCAATCGATGCACTGGAGAGTAGAAAATCACTAGCATCCAGTTACGAATTGGTGAACGATTTGATCGAAGCCGAACTAAATAATGGAATTCCAATCAATCGTATTGTGGTTGGTAGGTCACGAAGTAACTCATAGAACCTAGACTCTCGAAACTAAAATTACTATCAATGCAGGTGGATTTTCAATGGGTGGTGCTCTTGCTCTTCACACTGGGTACCATGTAAACACAGATGTAGGCGGAGTGTTCGCATGTTCGGCATTTCTCAACAGAGACTCCATAGTGTATGAATCGTTAAAGAATAAACCTCACGGCAAGCTTCCTGAACTGCTCATGTTCCACGGCGATAGGGATACGCTTGTACGACCCGAGTGGGGATCAACAACGTTTAACAAATTGCAAGAAATGGGAGTAGAAGGCGAGTTCGTTTCAGTCAAGAACACATTGCACGAATTGAAAGTTAAAGAATTGGTTCAAATACAGGAATGGCTGGCGAAGATATTACCACCGATAGAGAGCGATGTTAGTAATAAATTATGAGAAGTTTGAGTTGTGTTAGACGTTTTTTGGGAACAAGAAAGTTCTTTTTGTAAAATTCTGAAGTTTTTTTTTCGTTTTTTGCCTATTTTGAGGGTTCAAGTCGAACCTACATCATCCAACGAAAGAAGATCCATTTCGAATGGAGTACAACAACCGCATCCACTGTGGACCTCAGACTAAGGCATTTTCAAAGAATGTCCAATTTTTAGAATAAACTCATCCTAGATCAGACCCATTAAAATCTACTTGCTAGTTTTAGAATTCATATCACCAACCAGTTCGGTACATACCATTACTATCAAACTTACGAAGAACCGGCATAGTTAATATCAAAACAATGAATAAAATCTCAAAATATCTTTAATTTAAGATATTTTAGTCATCATGCAATGCATATACTCGATATACTCGTATATATTCGACAACGAACAACATGCACTGCACATACATCCAGTTCGCCCTTCTTGTTCATATACGAAAATGTGAATTTCATTTTCTGTATACTTCGCCACATATTGTCGTTTATGTATTATAGACTTGCTGTTGAATGACAACGAATAAGCATACTTACCTGGCGTCGGGACTACGATGATCAACAAGGTCGTTTCCCCTAGTCTAGGCCTAATCATTGCACTTCGATTGGGCTGAAACTGGCGATTTTTCCTAATGCGAAAAACTCGGTCGTAAAATTTTTGTTAGCAGGGGTGAGCGTTCGCGCTATCCCTAATAGAAGATTCAAAACAAATGAAATTTTATTGTACCAATACATGGTTAATATGTTGGAATACAATCATTTCATAGAGAATTTAAAGTCTCGTGTCTTACCGCTGATTTTTATGTGAAGTGCAAATTCGATTTGAATTTTACGTATGCGTTATTAAGGATAAAATACGAGTGAAGATTTTATGTAAAGTATAAAACAGTACAGTAAATAGGGAAAGGAGTAATTCTCGATTTTTTGTCAAATGTCCTCAATAGAAACACGAAAAATAAGGAACTCGTATATCGGGCTTTTCAAAAATTAATGATGGCCAACAACGGACTTCAAGCATGAGTGGTACTCTTTACATGCTTATGCACGGTAAAGTGCACTGTTTGTGACAGGAAATAGTACATTACTATGCAAGGGAAGTAAAGTGATATCTCGTATCCAGATGAGAAAAAGTATCCGAGGGCGGTAGCCCGAGGTACTTTTACTCATCATGATACGAGATATCACTTTATTTCCCGTGTGTAGTATAACGTTTTACTATGCGAGTGATGTAAAAAGCTATTGCCTATACATGTAATAGCCTTATTACATGCACCAGCATAGTAAAATGCCCTTACCGTCCAAAATATGTTAAGTCACTGCTTGTAAATGACGTAACATACTGAAATAGGGTACTGAAACTGAAACTCCGTGTAGGCAAGTCGAAGAAAATGGTTATTTGTGTATTCGCGGATTGTAGGCCGAACGAAGTGAGGCTTACAAGCGAAAGTGCCTTAAATCAACCGTCCCAAACAGGTGCACATGTAAGTTTTCATGCAGAGGGCCGGAAACCCGAGAAAATTCGAAAAATTGCCCTCATTTTCGGCCCCGAAGCATGAAAAAAAAAATTGTCCAGAGTCAAGTCAAGTCCTTCTGTATTAGAGAACTAAAACATACGATTTCGTCCCGCTGATCTCAAACCTCACTTTCACAAAACTCCCGTTAATTTCATGAGGAAACAATACACTCGAAGAATTCGTCAGGGACGAATGACAGTTTCTAGAGATTTGTGATCGATTATGCGTTCTACGGTACCTTCATTCAAACTATTCAAACACATAGTAAAAACCACAAACCATCTACGTACGACTTCTACACAACTGATTTTGTATTTCGCGCTGGGATGGAAAACTGATTTAAACACGAACAACAGCTGTTTTGACATTTTGCCGTTTGTTGTCACCGTACCATAAACTTACTGAAAAACAACCCGAAAAATGCTTAAATCCACTGTAAGATACTTTCGTATGTCTATTCGCACCTACAGTGCAAGAGCTGCAAACCAATCTTCTCATAACGATGGAAACACGACGACTTCTTCAATTGGTATGTCATTGTTAATGTTTAAGACCCCCGCCTATATCAGTTGCATTCCATCGGATATTGAAAAACATTTCCTATTTCTACCACAGATGACAATGATATCCACAGACATGCAAAGCTAGCAACAGAATGGTGGAATCAAACTGGTCCAATGATTGCATTGCATTCGCTGAATCAGATCAGGTAACGGCACATATTATCAACGTTCTAAAACCTTTGAGCAATGAAACGAGAGAGAGAATGTATGGCTGATCGACCGATTCATTGTCATCGACATTAGGACCATACCCGATTTTTACATCCATTGCCTTTGTCTTATCTACCTCTGTTTAAAGTCTACTTGTTTCTATAAATCCAGAATTCCATTCATCCGAGACGGTCTCATCAGCACCGGGGTCGTGGATGAGAAACATAAGAACACATCAAAGTCACTGAATGGATTGCATCTGCTGGAAGTGGGTTGTGGAGCAGGAATACTAACCGAACAGTTAGCTCGCATCCATGCTAAAATGACGTCGATCGATCCGGGAAGCGAAGTTATTGAGGTGGCACGGGATCATGTGCGACAAAATGAAGACTTGGCTAGTAGAATTACGTACCGGAACGAATCGATCGAACTGCATTGCATCGAGAATCAATGTAAATATGACGCAGTGATTGTGTCAGAAGTGCTGGAGCACGTGAACAATAAAGCGAAATTTTTGGAAAATTGTTTGGATACTGTGAAGGTAATTGAGTCGTTCGTCAGAGGAGCTATTCCATTGAACATAAATATAGCTTCTGTGATCGAGACTAAAAACTTGCCTTCGAACTTCCATTGCTCCTTTAATCAATCTCTTTGTTCTCTTCACCTCTCGAAGCCTGGGGGATCAATATTCATCACAACCTTCAACAAAACATTTTATTCGTGGTTCGGAGCTGTAGTTGTCGCGGAACATTTAGCAAAACTCGTACCGAAAGGAACACATGACTGGGAACAATTCATTTCACCGCTAGACGTACAGCGTATACTAGATCAATGTAAGTTAATTTGATGGTTGGGTATGCGGGGTTCGTTGACCTGATGTCAAATTCTAAAAGCGGATCAAATGTTTAGACCACCCAAAATGAGACAATTTCAATTTTTTGCAGTGAATTGCTCGACAATCCTTCTGAATGGATTCGAATACGAGTTCTGGCGCGACACATGGAAATGGACGAGATCAGCGAATTTATCGTACGCATTGCACGCAGTGAAAAATAAATAGGAAAATCGAATCCGAATCATTTTTATCAAATTTGTTGTATTTAATGAAACTTCCTTACCAATCGTCTAAGTCTAAATCTTTTACAATATCGACACCATCGTCATTGAAATCATCGTCATCATCCTCTTCCATTTCAGTAGCGACCCGTTCGATTGCTTTCTTATCCTTTTTCGCTTTCTTTGCTGGCGGTTGTTTCTCCACTTCCAAATCATCGTTTTCGTCATCCGACGGAAACAGTTCAACTGGACCGTCTTGTGCCGGTTTCTGTGTTCCGGGCGATTTTCGCTTAATCGATGGCATATCGTAATCGTTGATGTCTTCCGATTGTATTGCCTGACGTTTCTTCTTGGTAAAGTTGGTCTTGACCCAATTGTTATAGTACGTCAGCAGTGGCGTACCCTTGTTCTTCAATGTGGTCTCCCAAGCCGTAATCAATTGTGTGTCCTTCAACGTAAAGTTGATTTTTTCGCGTTCCGTTTCGACGAACTTTGAGTTCTCTTCCAATTTCTCAACTAGTTGCTTGAGCTTACGCGTGTAGTTGCTGTTCTTGCAGCGCTTCTTGATGTATTGCTTCAGATTGATGATGCACGGAACAGCCAGTTCCGGATAGCTGAGCGAATAAGATTCATTGGCCATATATTCCAGTGTCAGGTCGAATATGTTTTGAACGACCTCGTCGCGGAATCCGTTCTCCATCATTTGTGGCTTGTTCAAGCGTAGAATGCAGGTGAATGACAGCGGCTTCATTGACACTTTCGAGTGTTTCTTGTTGAATGTGTTTGAATTTAAAACTTCCAAAATGAACGGGAGGGTCGGAATGAAGCATCTGGTCTCTTTGCTGAGCTGAATCAATATTTGTATGCAGTGGAAACGTAACGGGAAAAACTGAGCGGTTGGAATCAGTTTTATGACGCCAGTGATAATGCTCACCAACGGATAGATGAGCGGCTGAAGTTGCGTTTTGTTGTTGGTTGCGGATAGCAATTCTGCCCACAAGCGCATCGAGTTGATGAATTGCCAGTTGTACACCGACTGGAAGCTGTCCTTCTTCTTCAACGTAAGCGCATTACGCAAATGAATAGCCAGCTGACGGATGTACAGGAAAACATGTTGATAGGACACATTTAGATCCAGGGCGAACATTTCGGTCAAGGATCGTCGCATGAAATTGATTCCGGGCAATGTTCCCGGACTGACGAATTTCGAGTTTCTGACGTACGACAGATACATCGCCTTGAGAATGACATTCAAAAACGTTGTTGGCAGCCCACGGGTTATCTTCAGAATGCATAGAAAAGCCAGAACGCGTACCGTTTCATCGGATGTACTCCATAGTGTGACGAGACGCTTCAGAATGGGTTTGGTCATGTTCGAAAACGATGCAATCATTGGCGATATTTGATGCAAATGCTTCAGAAGGACAATCAGAATATTCGCCGACGAAATGTGTTCGAGGAGTTTGGTTAAGTCGATGAAGTAACCGCGCATCGACGTTCGGACTTTCTTCCATTTCTTGCATTTGTGTGGTTTTATCGACGTTCGACTGGTTAATCCCAGGAATCGCAACACAGCCGGATGCAAATGCAGCACGCATAGTTGGAGGATCCCGTTGAAAACTGCGGTACCTTCCACTTTATACGCGGCCGCATTCATGTCCTCACCAGCTACACTCATCAAAGCCGAATTGACTGCCAGAATCACATTTTTGATGGTATCGGCTTTCACTTTCTCGTCATTCAAATCCATCTGCCATTGCTTCAGCATCTTCAGCGTAATCGATCGGCCAGCAGCTGTCGACTCTTCCTCATCCTCGTCATTCCGTTCTTCATAGTCACTTTCATCACTGGCTGCTTCTAAAGTTTCGTTCGGCTTGTGAACGGATTCATCATTATCATCGTCCTCGTCGCTCATCGGCTCCTCCACCTCGTTCTCACTTTCGCTATCGCCTTCACCATCATTGTCTGCCTCAAAGTTCAACAATTTTCGGTCATTTTCTTTGAGAAACTTGTAAAATTCCGGATCAGTTGTTTTCAGATTGCTCAACGATGCCTTATGGTCCTTGACAACTTTAGCACCGTCGGTGCCTTTCGATTTTTTCTTCTTCTTGGACTTCTCTGATATTTCTTCTGTTTCTTCGAAGTCCTGGTCGGATACCTCCGGCACCAATTCGGATGATTTGGATTTCTTTGACTTGCCATTCACAGCTTTCGATACTTTTGATGCCTTTTTGTCTCCGACACCCGGAACATCATCGGTTTTTCTCAATTTTTTCTTTTTCTTGGACTTATCAGACACATCCTCTTCGTCTTCGATGTCGTGCTCTTCGTCACTGTCCTCTACAGTTAGCTCAGATGCTTTTGACTTCTTTGACAACTTCTTTTTTCCACCATTCACGTATTTCGATTCTTTTGACAATTTTTTGCTGCTACTCGCTAGGCCATTCGCAGCTTTCTTGGACAATTTATCGATCTTTGTCGAGCCATTCAGTCCGACTGCTTTCAGCTTTTTCGACAATTTTTTTCCATTTGGCGATTTACTCTCAGCTTCGACAGTTTCCACCGCAAAATCGTCCGACACGGAGACAGCCTTTCGCGACTTTTTTGATGTTTTCAATTTCATTGTTGATCTGCAAAGGAAATTCATTTTTTGATCAACATCGCAGAGCGGAATTTTTTAAGGTTAGATTGGTGCAAGTGAAAATCTGGAATTCATTCATTTCACTCCAGGGCAATGATCTCACGAGTGTTTAATGTGTAGCAACAGGGACACAGTTATTAATGAACATAACACAAACCTGGTAAACTTATAGAACTTGCTAACTAGCGGTGTACACAGCCCAAAAACTATAAAACTGAAATGTTCGCTGATTTGATTGCAATGACAGCTTCTTCCCAAAACAACATGTGCTTCGATGTCATCGATGTCACTTGCAAAAATGCACAAATCACAATAGGCAGTCAATAATGTCACTTTACCCGAATCATTGTGAACCATTCGGTCATGTCGAAAGTATGTCCAGGGTTTGTTTACATTCAAACAGTGAAACTTTGCAAATATTTGTGGAATCAGTGAAACCAAGGAAAATAGAAAATTCGACTGACAGCCACGATGAGTAAATCATTCAAGTACAGACAAGTTGCTAGTCGTCTACGCAATGAGTTACAAAACCGAAAATCGGCAAGTTCATCGAATGCGGCCGAAAATGTGGCAGACGATGTTCGTCCTCCTGGCCTAAGAGGACGTGAGATTGGACTGTGGTATGCTAAGCGGAACAAAATGCTAAAGGAACATGAGCTTAAAGGCGAACGACAGCACGACATGGTTCGTTGCTGCCCGATTCCATTGAATGCCATTGTCTTATCATTGTGTGTTGTATAGCTTTCAGGGCCGAAAATCTCGCTACCGGAAAAGGTAGTCGATCGAATGAAAAAGGAAATCGACGACGTTCAGGCAGACATTGCAAAGGATTCGAGCTCTCAAACCGTTCAGACAGACTTCTCCCGTTATAGAGAAACCGATTTCATGAAACTTATTCAAACTGATGAAGAGCCACAGTCTTCTCAGCAATCATCGGATTTGGATACGCGACTGTGCGAGGAGTTCAATGTTACCACCAAAACGGAGAAATATGAGGAAATGTTTCAATTTCGTCAGAGACTGCCTTCGTTTCAACACAAGGACGAAATCGTCGATGCAGTTAAACGGAATCAAGTTCTGCTGGTTGCCGGCAATACTGGCTGTGGTACGCATCAAAAATTTACAATTTTCTGTCGTGAGGTCAGACAAATTTTCCAATTTTTTCCGTAGGTAAGACCACACAAGTCGCTCAATACATATTAGACGACGCACTCATGAACATGGAAGGGAGTAAAACTAAAATTCTCTGCACTCAACCGAGACGAATAGCTGGTATTACCACAAGCATGAAGTTGCTCGCTAACGACTGCCTGCTACAGACATCTTTTTCAATCCACAGCTACATCGATTGCTGAACGAGTAGCGTCCGAAAGAGGCGAAGAATTGGGCCATTCAATCGGCTATCAAATTCGTTTGGAGAAAACGCCACCAAGATCGATCGCTAGTATCCTATTCTGCACAACTGGCGTTCTACTCAAATTTATGGAACAGTCGCCCAATTTAAGCGAATACAGTCACATAATCATCGACGAGATACATGAACGGAATGCCATTACCGACGTATGTCTTGCGCTGATCAAGAAAATTACCGAACATCGCAAGAGTCTGAAAGTTATTCTAATGTCGGCAACGTTGAATGAAGAGAGATTCGCTGAATATTTCAATGACTGTCCCATAATTCGCATTGCCGGCCTGACGTATCCGGTTCAGGATTTTTTTCTGGAAGACATACTGGAAGAGACGGGCTTCGATAATTTCACCAAACGTAGAAAGGAGCCGGTGTGGTGGAAATATAAAAAGCCAGTCCAAGAAGCCACTCCGATTATTCAAAGTTATGCGAATTCGCTGCGGCAAAAATACTCACAGAAAACCATCGACCTTTTAAAACGGCCAGAGACCGAAAACATTGATTTGGCATTCATCCAGCACATCATCATGCACATTTCCAATACGAAACCCAGCGGAGCCATTCTCGTCTTTCTACCCGGTTTCTCTGTGATCTCCAAGCTTTACGACAATCTCCAGAAAGATTTTCCACCTTCATCGTACCGCATTTACCCGTTGCATTCGTTGCTAACGGGAAGCGATCAACGTGAGATCTTCAATAAACCACCGGAAGGAGTACGAAAAATTATCATATCGACTCCGCTGGCAGAGACCAGCATAACAATCGAAGACGTTGTTTATGTCGTCAATGCTGGCAAAATGCGACGACCCTATTTCGATTTCGAGAGGAATGCGAAGGTGTTCGAGGATGAATGGATCACACAGGCTAATGAAATCCAGCGTAAAGGCCGAGCTGGACGAACCCAGCCAGGCATATGCTATCATTTATATACCCGTGCGAGGTCAAGGCATTTGAAACCATTCGAAAAGCCGGAAATTCTTCGGGTTCGACTGGAGGAAAATATTCTTACGTTAAAAGTGTTGTGCATTCAAAACGTTAAATGGTTCGCGTCGACAATGATTGATGTACCGAAAGAGTCAGTGATAGAATCCAGTATCAGCTGCCTTCAAAGACTTGGCGCACTGACCGAAAATGAGGAATTGACTCCACTCGGATTGCATTTGGCCAATCTAGGCGTTCATCCGAAAATTGGCAAAATGCTGTTACTCGGATCGATTTTCAGTTGTTTCGGCCCTATTTCAAGTATATCCGCGGGACTGTCGTTCAAGTCTCCGTTTTTCACTCTCATGGGCAAGGAAAAGTTGTGCGACGAAGCTAAACGGAAATTTTCATCAGATTCAGATCAATTGGCTGTGGCGAATGCAATGGCGGAGTGGAAGATGAGTTCTAGAAACCGTAAAGACTTTTGTTACACTAACTTTTTGTCGAATTCGACCATGGGTATGTTAGATCGAATGAGGTCACAATTTGCCCAGCTACTTCATCATTCCCGGTTCCTAAGCAACGCCCAGTGTGACAGTCAAGAAAACAATCGCAACTCGGAAAATGTGGACTTGCTCAAGGCTGTTATTGCCGGCGGGGTTTATCCGAACATAGCTCATCGTGTTGTGAAAATCAGAAGCCGAAAAGATTGTATCAGGACAGTGGAACGGAAAGGATTGAGACTACTGCCATCATCAGTGAACAATGACCCAAAGGCACACTATGACCCGGGATTCATCGTATTCGATGAAATGAACAAGTACACAACAAATTACTTTTTAACCGAAACAACGTCGAACGTCAGTCCATTCGGTATTATATTGTTCGGCGATAAGATCAACGTTGGAGTAAAGGACAATATCAACTTCATTTCCGTCGGCGATATGATTGAGTTTCGATGCGACCGATCGACAGCTGACATGATTGTAGCACTGCGCGATGAATTCAATTGTTTGCTGAACAAAAAAATTCTGGAATCGTCGTCGATTTTGTGGGATTCCAGCGAAGGAAAATTGTTGCAAATCATCATGGATCTCATTTCGACACACAATTCATATGAAAATCACGAGTTTGATGAAACTAGCGACAATGACGATACTACGGGTGATTGTACAGAAAAGACTTAGTCGGTTCTTGTTGTTGGAAACTATTTGAGTATTAAATTGGAACTGTTTGGTGTTAGCATAATCATTTCGTTGATATTTTACTTGGGGAGACTGAGAACAGTCTAGCATTCACAGTTATTTCACTTATCTCCTTTTTTAGGGTTATTTTGTGCGTTCTTTAGACTTTGTGGGACTTCTAGGGTAAGTGAGACTGTGATCATTTTGTCATACCTTGAAGAATTGTGACACTCTAGCAGTTGCAGCTTTCGAGTCGGGTAGTTGTACCAGATCGAGCAGAAAAGTCAATTTTCGAAACATACAAAGTCAAAGTACTCAGCTTAACTTTCAGCTTCATTCAAATCACAAATTCATGGTACAGCCTTTTTCGATGTAGTTTTCCCCCTCGTAGCAAATACAAAACATTGGATGTTCGTGTGACAAAAAGTATTTTTCTGCCTGTCCCATTCGAAAGTTAACCATTACTACCAGTGCCTATATTCGCAAAAATATTTTTACGAATTTTCTCAAATTTTCGGGATTTTTTCAAATTTTCACAAAAAACTTTTTGCGAAAATTTGTGAAAATATTTTCGCGAATATAGGCACTGATTACTACCCTACAACGCATAAACCTTAAAGAGGCGAATTTGTGATACCAAATATATGGGGCAGGCGATAAAACAGAAAACTGCTTCTACGTGATTCATTAATTCGGAAACAACGTTATGGATACACTCGTGTATTTTTCATTACTTGCTTCGGTAACTGTTTTTTCGACAAGGGTCATCGCACTTTTTCATACAAATGGCGATTCTTTAAAATGCAATATCTCGGCGAAACCGTTGTTCAAATCAGAAACTTTGATTCTCTAATGAAATATTTTTTCATTAAGCGATTCACGAAATCAACCGATTCGAACGAACGTTTAGATGGAATGGAGCAACGAAGGCGTGTAACGATTTTCCTATAGCTAATTTGAATCCATAATTCTCCGTACAATTAAGAGTCACATCGCCAATACTTCAGGTGATTGGGGAAAGAGCGGTCTCCGATTTTAATGAGTTTGGAAAAACGATATGATCAAGTGGGAGCAAACGGTTTTCCAAACTCCTGTCGCGTAGCAAATATTGGTCCGATTGAAAAACCAATTACTGTTCCGGAGTCATGAGGTCATGTGCTGTACGATAAGACTTTACTATACTAAAAATCCTCCGAAGAAAATTTAATAATTTTTCTTTTGATATTACTAATATTTGATCTGTTATAACCCAGTCGCTTGAAATGACCCAAATCTATCGCGCTCTCTCTTTCACACCGAACGGGATAGTGAAAGAGACAGATTTGTCGGGTCATTAGAGCGACATTTTGTTCGCGACATAGCGAAGCGTTTTTCTATTGATAAGGTAAGAGAATAGTAGACGATAAAAAATGACTGCCGTAGTACCGTTCCAGATGCTGTTCCAGCTGTAGAGCCCAGAAAGAAGGAAAAATCTGCTTTTTGGCAATAATTTTTTTTCCAAGACTTCTGCAGGCTTGCAGCACAAAAGTAGTGTGAGGCCAGTTACAACACCATACACTCAGTTCTGTGGAACACCGATGCTGCACGGAAGGCGGACTCTCCGAACATCTGCTATATTCTAAGTCATAACTCTCGTGGATGTATTCGCACAAAACAGTGCGTATACTCTGTCTTTCCAAGACCGACATTCGTACAACATTACAATAATTTAAAATAATTTTTTCTTGCGTTATTGCCGAAAAACTGTTTTCAGTACCCTTTGACATGTCTTTACTTTTGAACACTTTTCACAGAAAATAATAATTTTTTAGAAACAGTGAAATGTGTTTGCTAGAATTGAAAAACGAGTCTAACGAGCTATCACTCATTTAAATCGGAGACCGCTTGTTCCCAAAGATAATAAAATCACCTGAAGTTTTAGCGACATGACTCTTACGATTTGGCCTGTCTGGCCGGCAATTCCGATAACGATTCACCAAATAGTGATGAAAATTCGAAGAAAAATCCCACATCGCCTCAAGGTGAAAACAAAAACAAAAGTTTAAGATATTGCTCGAACAGATTCACATTTTGCACGAAACGAGTTCGAAAGTTTTACGTGAAAGTCTTCACGTAACTATGGGTGAGAGGGTATTTGTTAAAAGGTTCAGGAAGTGATCTACTAATTAAGTATACTTTTGCAAGATAGACAAAATAGGTCTGAGTTTAACAACGGTTTTAATAGAATGAACAGAATTGATTTTTACACAAAAATAGAACAATGAATTTAGACTCCTTTGATTCGTGAAGTGATTACGTAAATTGCATTTCATTCAACAGTATTGGTGAGTTGAGATGGTTCGTCATTGTTGTTTGTTTTAGTGCGCATCCTTGTTGATGTTGATTTATCGTCGCACCTTTCTTTTACTCTTAACTTTACCTATGTTATTGTATGGTTACAAGTGTCGGCAAAATAATTTTTTGGCAAAATATTCAAGTGTCTTCGTTCACTCGTTCGAAAACTTCGACACCGAACTTAATCGGTTATTGAGTAAACACTTTAATCACTTACATATTCGACCGTTAACAGTGGACCGAGTTTTTCTTGGAACGCTAGAGAGGCTTTTCGCGCGCGCGTCCAAGTGGTGTCCAAAGGGACTACTGGATTTAAAATATCAGACCTACCGTATCAATGTGAACATGATATTGTGACAATTTCGAGTGACTTTCCTTTTCGGCTCTTAAGACCCTAGCCTTCAGTCAAGGGAATTAGTATAGTCGGTTAGAGAATTTTTTATTTTATTACGAAAAGGAAATTGAGAAATAGTTCGGCAAATTCAAAGCTGTGTATTTTCATATTTAAAACGTCTCTGCAGAAAAGTAGGAGCTGAACGGATTCTTTGACTCTAGTCCATTTCTGCAGCAACTAGTAACCGTTGCCGACAGGTCTAGCCTCAAGTCCATTCCCAATAATAAGTGATTCCAAATATGCAATTCTATTCATTAAGCCATCCACCACGTTAGTCAGATTTTGCACTTGACTGTCGACATGGGTTATTAAATTTGGCCGTCTTTCCAATGAGTCCTCGATTTGCGATATCGTTGGCGGACAACTACGCAGTAAATTTAATTTTAAACTGAGAACTTGGTCAGGAGTGGTAGCGGCTGCGCTTATACAAGGATTATTAGTGAAATGTACTGATACTTGACCATCGATCGGTAAATTTAAATCATGACCCACGTGTCTGATATGATTACTTCCTAAATTGATGTGGCTCAGTAAGTGCATACCGGTGAAAATATCGCCATCAATTGACGTGATTGTATTTTGCGCAAGCGATAGATGTTGTAAATTCGGGAATGGTGCCAAATGCCTGTTGCTTACGGTGATTATATTGCAGTAACGTAAATTAATGGCAATAATATTTGGGAAAAAAATTTCAATGTCTGTTGGGAAGAATGTAAGGCTCTGTGAGTCCACACGTAATCCTTGCACATCTGCATGTCCTCTCCCTGGTTGATGAGCTCCAAATGCTCCTCTCACGTTTTCAGCTTCAGTTCCATCAAATAACACTCTCGCAACGCACGTATAACTGCTACCAACATTTCTAAACGATATCATTTGATAGGAACAATCCAGGTAAATTCCATCAATTGTTCTACAGTTGAGCACCAGCACCATTGCGGTACTGATAAAAAAAATCATTCGCGGCATCCTGTTTCAAATTTCAGTTAATTTTCAAGTTAAATTTTCACTAGTTGTAAACCGTATCAGTAGAACTCACATGTTTGGTCAGATTGATTCTAAATATTGGAAAATATAATTTCTTTTTAAACGACTGCGCTAAAGTTTACTTTATACAAACCGTTAAAACATACAGCTCGTATCACTTTGTAAAGACAAAAGACCGTATTTATAGCAGCAGCCGTACAATCTGTCGTTTTTGCTCCACTTGAGATTAGATTGACTGAAGCATCTGATTTCTTGGTGAATTTTCGACGTCATCCGTTTCCGCCAGAGTTATCGCAAATAGCGTTAGGCATACGTATTCAGGCGCACCGATTTTTGATGGGTTATTGAGTGCAATAATTTAAATTTTAAAAATCTACATCAACTTTTCATCCATCATATGCATGTATACCAAGTAAGTAGTAAATGAAAAAAGATATACGTCTAATGGTAAAATTGAATTAAATCCAGTTCCATGTATGTCTTCTAAACACTGATCCACTGAATCGGAGATAAAGTTTTTTAACGGAAATCTTCAACAAAGCCAAGCCTAATAGTCCATTTCCTTAGAAAGATTTAATTCTTGGGCTGGGTCCTTTTTTCGATAGATCTGACAATTTAAAGAACTTTTGTAAAAGAAAGTAATAAAAAATATTTAGGAGTCCCGCAAGTGAATTTTCATTTCCATATAATTCGCTAAATGTAAACATCCGATTGACTTTCGTCGGTATGATATTTTCAAAATCAGCTGTGTAACGAATTATATGGAAACGAAAATTCATTTGCTGGACCTATAAACGTGAATACCTTTGCTTACTTTCTTCTACAAAGTTTCTTTAAATTTTCAGTTCTATCGATCCAGCCCAACAAAAAATAATTTCATTTTTCGATTGAAAATCTATTTTCGATGATATCTTTTTACTGTCAACACACTTCAAACAAGAGTGATCCTATAGTGGTCAGCTGCAGAAAGTATTCTATTTTACATGAAAATGTTTTTACGGTGTTTTACGTTTGTATGATACACTGCCCTGTATCAGTACTCTAAACTCTATTTAGAGTACCTCTCATGCTTAAAGTGCGTTTCGGGAGTCCTTTTTAAAAATGTAAGACGGTCATTTCCACCACGAACGAGTTAGCTTTGAATAAAAACAACGCATCAGAACAGTCGGAGCGTTTGCTGCGACTTAGCCCCGTACGACCCGTAATCCTATTTCGTCCGTAACCATAATACGTCCGTAGCCCCTAATAAGCCCGTAACTCATATTCGTCCGTTACCAAAATGCTTCTGTAACCTTATTGCGTACTTGACATTATTGTCCATTTTTGAAAGTGTTCATCTTTAAAATTGCGCATAGCTCAATTACAAAAGCCCGTACGAAGTACTTCTCAAATAAAACAAAAGTTTACGATGTAATTTTAAGAACCCGTATTTGCAACTTTTTTTTATCAACTTTCTTTCGGTATTGAATAATCTGACAAACGAAACAAAAAGTAGCAATATAACTCCTGTAGGTTCAGAGATAACCCAAAAAACATAATTGAAACACCAAGGTCCACGTTTTTGACATTTTCATGAATACAGCCGTCTTCTCCTCTCAAAACTCTAAGACTTTGCCGAAGAAACCAATATTCCATCTGTCATATGTCATGAGATAATTCTAAAAACCTAATTGAAACACCAATGTCCAACTTTTCGACATTTTCATGAATACAGCCGTCTTCTACTCTCAAAGCTCTAAGACTTTGCCGAAGAAACCAATATTCCATCTGTCATATGTCATGAGATAATTTATAGTGAATCACTTAGGGCCGGGTAACGCCCTTTGGTGCCGGGGAATCTCGCACACGCGAACCATAGTATGCGTCCTTTTACGACATATAACGAAAAGTCATGATTGTGCGAGATTCACTATTTAGAGGTGAGTCTCGCACACCATGAATTGTGTGGTGTGCGAGACTACCCTACCCCCGCCCTTTGAGCCCTCCCAGCAAGCCCACGTTGCATCCTACCCAAAAACAATGCTCAGCGAAGTACTGGGGGCTTATTCCCTTGACTGAAAGTCAAGGGTCTTATGCCAGAAAATACCCTAAAATGTTAGTAACCATACAGTGTATGAAAAATTATCAAAACTTTAAATGTTTGAAATATTTTTTTTTTGTCACGACGATAACTTGAGCAATTCTTAACCGATTTTGATGATTTTTTTTTAATCGACGAGGAATGAAATTCCTGAGGTTAAGTTCGAAGATGAGCCATGTCGGGATAAGGTTCTGGAAACTATTCCAGAAAAACATGATTTTTTTGATAATTTTAATTGTTGATAATTGTAATTGATAATACAGTGCTGATAATTGATATTTTGATAATTTAATGTGTTGTGGTGATATTATTATATAAAATGTAACTGTAATAACTGATAATTGGTAATAATAATATTGTTCCCTTGGCTGAAAGTCAAGGGTCTTACGCCAGAAAATACCATAAAATGTTTGTAACCTAAAAATGTATGAAATGTGAAGGAAAACGTAATTGTTTGTAACCTATTTTTTTTGTAATCACGATAACTTGATTAATTCATAACCGATTTTTATGTTTTATGTTTAATCGACGAGGAATGGGATTCCTGAGGTTAATTTCAAAGATGGGCCATGTCGGGATAAGGTTCTGGAAACTATTTCAGAAAAACAGGATTTTACTCTGTTGATAATTGTCGATTTTAATAAAATTTGTTTTAATCGACGAGGAATGGAATTCAAAGATGGGCCATGTCGGGCCTAAGGATCTGAAAGCTATTCCAGAAAAATTCATTTTACGCTGCTTATAATTGATAATTGATAATTGATAATTGATAATTATTGGTAATTGATAATTCCCTTCACTGAAATGTTTGTAACCACACAAAGATAGTTGGAAGATTGGTCATGTGGGCCTAAGTATCTGGAAACTATTCCAGAAAAACAGGATTTTACTCTGTTGACAATTGATAATTTAATGTCTTATTCCCTTGACAGGCAGAAAATAGTGAAAAATTTTGGTTCCTAAAATTATACATCTGACATTTGGAAGGTTAAGTTCGACGATAAGCTATGTGTGATCAACGCTTCGGAAGTTACCCCAAAAAATAGAAATGCAATGTAATAAATGAACAATATCATTGATATTCGATTATTGGTATTTGATAATTGATAGTTGATTTTTATATTTGATAATTATCAAGCAGCATATATCTATACAGTGAGTATATAGTATTACAAAAGTGAAGCAATTCTAACATTAGGCAACTTCGACGAGTGTGAAGCTTACGGCCCGAGCGAAGCGAGGGTCGTAATTCACACGAGTTGCGGTATCATATTACAATATTAGACAGCTCGGCCTTGCGAGAAGTTTGCGATTAGACCAAACCTAATATTAGACAATAGACAACTGACGAGTGTGAAGTTTGCGGCCCGAGCGAAGCGAGGGTCGTAATTCACACGAGTTTCGGTATCGTATTGCAATATTAGACAGCTCGGACAAGCGAGAAGTTTGCGATTAGACCAAACCTAATATTAGACAACTCTGACGAGTGTGAAGTTTGCGGCCCGAGCGAAGCGAGGGTCGTAATTCACACGAGTTGCGGTATCGTATTGCAATATTAGACAGCTCGGACGAGCGAGCAGTTTGCGGCAAAGTATCAAGCAGAGTAATAGAAAAAAATGAAGCAGTTAATTTTGGCGGTGTCAAATGTCATTTTGATTTGGTAAGATTTTTACACTCGTAAAATTGCGATGAGAGCCAACGTATATTTGAAAAATAGGCACGAACGTTCTTTCAATGAAAATGTGATCACTGAAAAAGGCTTTAAAACACAATAGAATTTCATTGTGTCTTTATCGGATGCGCTTCTTTGTCACGTTGTAGACGATTAATCTGATATGAGATGAAAAAATCAGTTAAAATAAATTAAGATATTTATAATAGTGTAATATAATTGGTTAATTATTTTGGAAAAATTATCAGTCAAGGGACCCGACCCGCCCAACAGGTGGGACCTAGTAAGATTAATATGCCGTTTGTAACACGTCGAATTGGAAGCAGACAGTAAGGGCAAAGCATTTGGTTATGTTCATAGATGACGAATCCGCAATAAAAAAATGTCCGTCCGTGACCCCTCTAGCTTGATCAAATCACAACATTTTTTCAAAATTCTTTTTTTCTCCGATTGGTATCGACAAAAGTAAGGTCAAGTTCGAAAATGGGCATGATAGGGTCGGCCCTTCCAGAGCTAGGGCCCTATAGGTGTTTTTCAGTCTTTCGACGATATCTACCGAAATAAGCACGCAATAGCTGCTTGTGATATATTTATCAAATGAAAGGTATTGACGAGTAGAACAAAGTTGAACTGAACATTGTTTTTGGGTAAGATGCAACGCGGGCTTGTTGTGAGGGCTCAAAGGTCGTTACTCGGCCCTAATTGTTTTTTGCACATAAATCGAGTAAATCTCATTCGATTTTGCTAGTTTTTGTTTCATTTGAGAGACAATTGCGAATAGAATGATGGCGAAAAAAGTTTCAAATTTGGGCCCTTGGACTAAGGCCGCTACTCGGCCCTAAGTGTTTTTTGCACATAAATCGAGTAAATCTCATCCGATTTTGCAAGATTTAGTTTTTTATGGAAGGTAATTGAATACCGAAAAGAACGTGGCGAAAAAAGTTTCAAATTTGGGCCCTTGGACTAAGGCAGTTGCTCGGCCCTAAGTGTTTTTTGCACATAAATCGAGTAAATCTCATCCGATTTTGCTAGATTTAGTTTTTTATGGAAGGTAATTGAATACCGAAAATAACGCGGCAAAAAAAGTTTCAAATTTGGGCCCTTGGACTAAGGCCGCTACTCGGCCCTAAGTGTTTTTTGCACATAAATCGAGTAAATCTCATCCGATTTTGCTAGATTTAGTTTTTTATGGAAGGTAATTGAATACCGAAAAGAACGTGGCGAAAAAAGTTTCAAATTTGGGCCCTTGGACTAAGTCAGCTACTCGGCCCTAAGTGTTTTTTGCACATAAATCGAGTAAATCTCATCCGATTTTGCTAGTTTTTGTTTCATTTGAGAGGTAATTGAATACCCAATGGAAAGTTGGCAAAAAATTTTGGGTTTCTAAGATAATGTCGTAAATTGTTGGTTTTATTTGAGAGGTACTTCGTACGGGCTTTCGTAATTGGGCTATGCGCAATTTTAAAAATGAACACTTTCAGTAAATTTGACCATGCCCAACTTGACTTGCATTTTGGTAACAGACGCATTAGAGGGTTGTAGACGAATTAGGGTTCCGGGCGTATTACGGCTACGGACGTATTATGGTTACGGACGAAATAGGATTACGGGTCGTACGGGGCTAAGTCGCAGCAAACGCTCCGACTGTTCTGATGCCTTGTTTTTGTATCCTCTAGGGTCCCTTTACTACCAGCAATGCTAATTTTTTGGTCACAAAAGTTTTTCTTGTTTGTGGACCACCGTGCGGTGCCGATGTTTTAAGTGTTGGCTCACTGTTCATCCAGAGCAATGGCAACAACAACAAAAGCACATTCACAATGGTAACACACGCAGCAGCTGACAAGAGCGCTTGGTGATGGTATTTACGCGTAAATTTCATTCATACAACAAAAAGTGCATTTGAGTCTGCATGCAAAAATATTTTTTTTAAACTTTTTAACCTCTACCCCTGACCTGGACCGGCTAATATGCAAAAAAGCGGTGCTCCGAAGATGGATTGGAAACGTCGTGTAAAAACGGAATACGAAAAATTGTACAAACAGAAGCGTTTCAGGGAAGCCGATAAGGTTAAACAAGCCTGGAACTCCAACAGGTATGAACCAATTGAAGAGTGTAATGAATTTCTCTCGGTTGCACTAACCAATTTTATTGGTAAATTATATGAAATTAACAGGGCCCAACAAAAGGAATGGTTGGACAAAGACGATGAAGTGTGGAAATCGTTGAACTGCGTGTGGAAACCGAACGAAATCGATCCGCCACATGTCAATCTAATGAAGAAAGCCGAAATTACATGCCAAGACGGTAACGAGACGGTTAACTTCGCTATTGTTAACTGATCTGACGAATCATGTCCATTTTTCCAGGCACAAAACAACAAATTCCTATTCGACCCATCCCAGCGGTGACTCCCATTCCGACCATGTATATGTGGGCACCGACACAACAGAATTTTATGGTGGAAGACGAAACCGAGCTCCACAATATTCCATATATGGGTGACGAGGTGCTGGACGGATCATTTATTGAAGAATTGATCAAGAACTATGACGGTAAATGGCACGGTGACAAAGAGGGCGACTTCATGGACGATGTGATATTCGTGGATCTCGTGGAGGCTTTGATACCGTTTCAAAATAGCAAGGAGATGGACACGTCGACGCCGGTGAAACGGTCGTACTCGATGGACAAAGATGAGTCGAATGAAAGTCGAGACAGCGACAAGAAACCGAAGATAATTAAAGAAGGTTAGCACTTTTCGGTCAATTGTACTTGTGGTTGTGTGGGGAGACAATCAATTTCTAAGGATTTTTGACTCGGGATTGACCTGAATGTTTTTCTTTCATTTTCAGAGAGCAACATTAGCAAGAATTCGGTTGTTGTGCTTACGAAACTGGCCGAAGACAAGAAGGACGGAACTATAACTGTGAAAACTCCAGTTAAAGTGGAAGAAAAAACCCTGGACGACGACATAAAAAATGAGAAACCATTCCCAGCACCGATTATTTTCCAAACCATAAGCTCCTGTTTCCCGAGCAAAGGAAACGAGGACGAACTACGTGAAAAGTACGGATGACTCAACATGAATGGTTTATGAGTTCATCGCGCATAATTTCGTTACTTTCATTCTCCACAGATACATTAAGCTCACCGAACATGTGGATCCGGAGCGACGACCCGAATGTACACCAAATATTGACGGACCGAAAGCCGAAAGTGTTTCCCGCGAACAGTCCCTGCATTCGTTCCATACGTTATTCTGTCGGCGATGCTTCAAGTACGACTGCTTCTTACATCGTAAGTGTGTTCGACTGCTTTTGTTTCCCAACTGATAATGAATTTAAAATTAAATCAAAAAATGCTAACATTTAAGGCCATCATTTCCCCGGTGAGTTGTACTTGATTGTACCGATGTTGAGCCGGGAATTATTTTTGTTTTCGCTATATACCGAGTAGGGGGTACTCAAGATATTTTTTCTGACAAAAATTCTTCCATTTAGGTCTGCAAAACTGTCAACCCGGACCGAATCTACAAAAGAGACGGTTCCAGGAATTGAAACCGTTCACCGAACCATGTAGTGAAGCCTGCTACATGTTGATGGTGAGTACACATTTCATTATTTTCAAATGGCTCGTGTAGGTTAAAATCTAGGAACCTTCAGGAATTTAATTCAATCGACTCAGCGTTTTAGTACCCAGTACTGGACTGGCTTTTTTTACGATATGTATCGCTCGAAGGACTGGCAACATTTTTATTTGGATTGGAGCCCTACTTGGAAGCCAGTCCTATTAGTACCCCAAAATTGAATCGATGAATCTACTGCAAAACGATTCTCTCACTTCTCTCACTCCTTGTAACGATTAATTTCTAAATTTCTGACTAACTATCAAATCTGTCGTTTCTTTCCTATCGATATGAAGAATCTTGGAGATTCTCTCAGCCCTCGTTTTATTAGAAATTGGACCGTGTCTGCTCGTATAGCCTTTATAGTTCAATCGTTTAAATGAAGTCCCAATGTCGACGAAAGTAAAAAAAGAAAAAATTTCCAGGACGGAATGAAGGAGAAACTAGAAGCAGACAAGAAGAAAACGCCACCGGAATCTGGCAATGAAACTAGTTCGGACGACAGTAACGACAGCCGTGAAAGTAAAGACAATCAAACGAACAAAGATGCAACCGGCACAGCTGCATCGGTTTCATCTTCAACGGCCGAAATTTCACCGCTAACCGGACTGATGGCAACGCTTAGTGCTGACGGCAAATGGACCGGTGCAGATCAGTCAATGTTCCGATCATTGCACAAAGTCTTTCTCAATAACTACTGCGTCATCGCCCAAACAATGCTCACAAAGACTTGTCAACAGGTGAGGACCGTAGCCAGGAGTGATTTTTGTCGTCGGTGCACCGATTAACAATCTAATTTTTTCATTTAGGTCTACGAATTTGCTCAAAAGGAAGCGGCCGACATACCGTTCGTCGAGCATCAGGACAACACGTTGCCGAATAAGAAGAAGAAGAAACATCGCTTATGGTCGGTTCATTGTCGCAAAATTCAATTGAAGAAGGACTCGCAGTCGAATCACGTGTACAATTTCTCACCATGCGATCATCCGGGACCGTGCGACAACAATTGTTCGTGCATTCAGGCGCAGAACTTTTGTGAGAAATTCTGCAATTGCAGTGGTGATTGTCAAAACCGATTCCCCGGGTGCCGTTGCAAGGCTCAATGTAACACTAAACAGTGTCCGTGCTATTTGGCAGTCAGGGAATGTGATCCTGACTTGTGCAATACCTGTGGAGCGGGTCAATTCAATTTGACGAAAATTACTTGCAAGAACGTCAGCGTACAGAGAGGATTGCGTAAGCATTATGAGACAATGTTCGCTTCGGATGTCGATTAAACGAATTGAATTTTTGTGTTTCAGATAAGAGGCTACTGATGGCACCAAGTGATGTGGCCGGTTGGGGAATATTCGTGAAGGAAGGCTGCCAGAAGAATGAATTCATCGCAGAGTATTGCGGCGAGATAATTTCGCAGGACGAAGCTGATCGACGCGGTAAAGTGTACGACAAATACATGTGCAGTTTCCTGTTCAATCTGAACAACGATTTTGTGGTCGATGCAACGCGTAAAGGGAATAAGATCCGCTTCGCCAACCATTCCATCAATCCCAATTGTTATGCCAAAGTAATGATGGTCAATGGTGACCATCGCATTGGCATTTTTGCTAAGCGACCCGTTCAGCCGGGCGAAGAGCTATTTTTCGATTACCGTTATGGACCTACCGAACAGCTCAAGTTTGTGGGCATTGAAAGAGAAATGGAATTTTTGTAAAAACTTCAGTTTTGTGGTTTATTGAAAACGAGAATCAATAAATGAATTTCTTAACCAACCAAATTGTTTGCTCCATTCTCTTTCGCCAAAAAGAAAAAGACCAAACGCGTCAATCTACTAGTCATCCGTATTCGGTTTGATAAACCCTTGCTTCTGATGCTGACCACCTGCTTTCGTTCGTTTGTACGTTGTGTTGACCGGTTCCGGCAATACCATTTTCCGTTTCACCTTCGGTTCGAATTTCCTCTGCATGGTCTTCACAACATTGCCATAGTAGTTGCTCATTTCTGTATCGGTAACATCCTTCTTCACATCCACATCGGCTTTCGACTGTCTCTCCTGCTCTTCCAATTCGAGTAACCGTTCAATTTCCGGATTCATTCCTCTGAAGCTGATTCGTCCGTCTTTCAAATTCTCGCATGGCACGTAGCTGGGCTCGATTATGAACTGTGAATTTCCCGTCAACATTTTGTCGGTCATTTCGCTCAAATACATGGCTCGACCTTCGGCATCGTCCTCTTCTTTGATCACCTTTTCTTTGGTCCGTTTCATAAATTTCATGTCCAAAATGGATTTCGAAAGTCTACTTTTTGTTGCCATCGCTGCAGTTGCGTTGATTTCTGTGTGATTTTTAAGCTAATAGGTCGGTTGAGATGGTGTGGAACAATAACAAAATATTTTGTTGAAGGAAGTGCTTTGACGTTTTGTGACATGTGTTGTGTTCTCAGATTGGTGCGGTATATGCGATACTTGCGGTATTTTGGCATTGGTAAATATCATTCACAATAATTTGCGGCTGCGATTCCATTCTGTTTTGGAGACAATTATTTGAATGTTGGAAGCATCTTTGCGGTGGGTGCGGTGGCATTTTTTGGATATTAATGATCAGCCTGGAGTCCTGTACAAGGTTTCACAAATTTTTCCAAACCATTCGGTGCACTGAAAGACAGAGCATCTAGGCTTTCATCTGGAGTGAGTGGAGGAGAAGTTATTGGGGCTTCAATCGGCAGAGGTTGTAATTCTAATAGTAATGGTACAAAAAAAGTGATTCCAATGGTGTAAGGGAAGACTCGTCCTAGCTTAGAAATGACGATTTTTGACAGGACGTCTTGCTGCAGATTCAATTACATTTGGTAATTACTGTTACTACTTATCGTCACGCAGTGACATACTAGCCACGCAAAAGAAATTATTAAAACGGTTTCTTAGGCGCACACAACGGTTCAAAGGTAGAGTGAGCTCTCGGGCATTTTTCAAACATTTCTTTTTGATCAATTAACAAACGGACTACCTGTAAATCTCCAAAGAGACCACCTTTCATCGTCGTTTTAAACTTTTTCGAGTCTTCAACGCCTTCTCCTACACCCTTGGGACAAACGGATCCCTGTAGTTACGATTGGAATTACAACTTATACCAATTATAATTCATTCACTCCATAGCCTAGGTGCCCTGACTCCTGGTGCACCGAATGGTTCAGTTGAAAATCAAATGTGTTTGTAGAGCCTTGTTCTGGGCTCCGATGTGAGTAATAATATCGAAAAATATCAAAAGTGTATGCAAATATTATTAAAACTCAATTCAACCGCCTTCGATACATGCTGGTTAGTACGCGATACCACACGTACTTCGACAATTACAGGGTAAATGTTGCAAAGTGTACGATTTTGAAATTTTCAAATTTCCATTTGGTGATTGTGAATAAACCACAAAACATCTTCAGCTCAGCTGGATGTCAGACCATCTGTCATCACACTTAAAAATAACATCAAAAAGTTTTTGTTAGACATTAGAAAACTGCAATTAGTTTTCGATAAAATTTTGTCCATTTTAAAATCCTTTGCCTTGAAGGACTTGGAAACAGAAAATGTTCAGTCGCGCAAAAAAAGAACCACAAAAGAAACCGAGGCGTGATTTGTCTCAGGTATTGTATAATTGCGTTTTGCAACTCTCTCTTCGACTGAATGCGTATGACTCACCGTTTCGATTTATTATGTTGTTTTTCGCAGTTTGGAATATTCGACATTCCAACGGATATCAACTTGGATGGGGGTGCCGATGATGATGATACGGACAGTGATATGGAAGCAGAGTTGGCTGCAATTACATCTGGGTCTGGACAACCCCGTCGAAGGGCAAAACCAAAGCCTCAACCGGCAGCTGATTTAGATCGTATGGTGGCGGAGAGCTTGCGAGATATTGATTTAGATGACGACGATGACATCGACGAAGATGATCCAGATTTGTTGAACGAACTGTCTGAAATAGTCGAACCAGAAGAAGCTGAACCGACTCTGACTTCTACACCGCAAGCACCCAGTAATGTTATTCTTCCGACCACAAATTCTATGCCGGAATTACTAAAGGCTCGAATAGAAATGTATAAATTAGCCGAAGCTAATGCTAAGGCAGCCAATGATTCCAGTAAAGCCAGAAGAATTGGTAGAGGTCTGAAAACGTTGGAGACAATGTTTAAACAAGCTTCCGCCGGCAAGACTATCAATCCCGATGAAATTCCGCCAGAAGTCGCTACTGGTGGAGCAAAGCCACCTGCAACATCGAATGATACTAACGAAACACCAGTGCTTTCTCCAGTTCGATCTGCTCCAGCTATTCCAAATACTCCTGCAGCACCTGCTTCACCGCCGGAACAAATAACTTTCGAACCGACAACTGATGAGCCGGCAACACCGGTTAAGCCGGTAAACAGTGAAAAGATTGACCTACTTTTGGCTCGTCAAAGAGAATACAAATTAGCTGCGCTGACGGCAAAGAAGAGTGGCGACATGGAAAAAGCTTTGAACTTCGTTAAAATTTCAAAAATGTTCGACACTGTGATCAAGGCAGCACAGGATGGGCAACCAGTTGATTTAAGTGATATGCCGCCACCGCCCAATGAATTACAAATTCTGATGGATACACCAAAACCAGCGGAGCCAGCAAAAGAGGAGTCACAAACACAACACTCTGCTGAGGATCCACCGCCAGGTAACGTCGAATTTGAATTAGATGAAAACCAATCCAATGAAAAATGCAAATTGTAGCACCAGCACCTGTCGAAGAAGCTGTACCGATTCCAACTACTATTCTGGAAGCTTTAACTCAACGTTTGGCCAAATATAAATCAGTCGAACAAGCTGCTAAAGATGAAGGTAATACCAGCAAGGCCAGACGGTAAGACAAAGGAATATTTCGTCAAAATGCCACTTTGTTAAATTGAATTTCCGGCTAGGTTTGGACGAATCGTTAAGCAATACGAAGATGCGGTCAAATTGCATAAAGCTGGTAAGCCTGTGCCTTTCGATGAACTTCCCACTCCGCCGGGATTCGGACCGATACCAGGTGTTGGGGTTCGTACAATACATTGAAGTTAGTTGACAACAATTAATGAATAAAATGAACATTTAGGCGCCCCAACCAGCGCCTGAAGTCGCACCAAAACCTCAAGTAGTGACACCGGCCGTTCCACAACATCCTTCACCCCCGAAGCCAGCTCTACAGAAGCAAGATTCTACGTCTCGATTAAGTGGCAATCATTCCAGTACCACACTCATGAACAAAACGATAAACACGATCTTGGAACGACAGAAAGAATTCCGTGCAGCCGCTGTAGAGGCTAAACGTGCTGGAGAAATCGAAACGGCAAAGGAATATTTAAAGATATTCAAAGGCTTAGAGAACTTACTGAAAGTGGCCCAAGGAGGCCTGCCAATCGATCTGAACACGGTGCGACCAGTGACAGTTTGAAGGTTAAATTTACCGAAAATAAAATGAAAATTCTTTTCCAGCTTCCGATTCCACCGTCGCAAAGATCCAATTTGGAAGATTCATTTACGATTGTCGGCGAAGAGGATGCAGTGGATGATGACATTAGTGACATCAGCGCAAGGATGGAAGAGCAACTACACAAGCAATTAAAAATGTGCAAAACAACACGAGACCATCACAAAGCGCTGGGTGATGTGGCCGGCACGAATCGTTTCGAAAATCTAGCGCTCAGTGTTCAGAAAGATATTGACATTTTGAAAATTGCGCGAAGAAATAAGATGGCAGTGCCTAAATTCCATTACGAGAAGAAAGCGTTCAACATTGTCAAGTGTAATACGGATCTGACCGATAACGAATTGGAGATCAATGTGATACGGGGAATCAGTTATGTTGTTGCGAATCCGAAAGATGTGGACACGTATGTCAAATTGGAATTTCCGTATCCGCAAGTAAGTTCCAGTTACAGAGGGAGTTCCGGATTCTTAATCTGTTAGAAACAGATGAGTGGCTGTTTCTGACAGGTTAAATACTTCGGACTCGAAGATTCGTTGAATGAGAGAATTTCGTAAGACTCTACGAAACTTCAGTTCGAACGTTCACATCACTCGAGTCAATTTTAGCTACAAAAATTTTCAGAGCCTCGTTAGGTCATACTCTGACGGAATTTACCAGTGAAAAACTCAGTTCTATCAGCCGACTCTACAAAAAAATCTTTTCAGGAAACGCCATTCAAAACAAAAACTCAATTGATCCGCGACTCAGACAGCCCCGATTACAACGAGAAATTCGTTGCCGACATTCAGCCGAAAGTGCGAAATTGTCAGCGGGTCTTCAAGCGACATGCCATCAAATTCGAAATTTACTCCAAAGGGTAAGTTGGAACTTAATGTCAGTTTGCAGTTATCGCTTTAAATTGTGTCACGTAAAGCACTCAGTCACAACAAATTTGAGTTGAGAGGTTGGCACCACTCTGCAGCGATTTCGATTTCCATCCGGTGACGGTATATTAATCGTGTCTATTCTCGCTTCCATATTACTAACTCCACTGTCCAAATGCTTCCTACCAGTCACTTTAATGTTTCGTTTGACTAAATTCACGTTCGTTTACCATTCGCATTTCATAAAAATTAACCATAAAATACAATGAAAACCTCACAATCAGATCCTGCTGTTCATGGAACTGTTGTGACGTTATCCCACTCTGTTTCAGTGGCTTTTTCCGGTCGGACACATTGATTGGAGTAGCAACGGTAAAACTGCAGCCATTGGAAACGACGTGCGAGATTCATGATTCATTTGACGTGAGTCTATATTCCATGCGGATCGGAAAGACTTAACAATTCGGAAAAACTAATATTTTTTTAAAATTTCCATTGCACAGATAATGGATGGCAGAAAAGCAAACGGTGGAAAATTGGAGGTGAAAATTCGAATAAAAAATCCTATTCTGACGAAGCAAATAGAACACACGGAAGAGAAGTGGCTGATTCTTGATAGTTAGCCCGTTAGCCCCGATGGAAAGAAAAAAGTTGTCGGACAAGTCACACACAAAATTAGGATTACTGTTTGAAGTCGCTGTTATTTATGTGATCCGTTGCTTCTAATATATTTTTCATGAAATAAACAACTGTTCGTTAAGCTTTGATTGCCGCTCAATTTATATTTATCTTAAGAGATCCACTCAACGAGTTTAATTGTAGAGCTAAACATAATATGCAATCCAGATCCTGATACCAGATGAAAAAGCGCAGAGGAATAAATGTGAATTATTAAAAGGTGAGTAAAGGTAAACTCATTTGCCTACGCCCAAAGACAAGAAGTTCGAGATGAGGGCCTAATCTGCCTTTCAACGATTTTTTTAAGGTAGATCTAGTCCATTTATGTATATTCGATGCTTGCTATTTAATATGGCCAAAAGAATTGGGCTCCCTAGACTACTTGAAAATTTTCTTGTGTCACCTGAACCAAAATGTACATTCACCAATCATTTAAAGTTTGCTCTTGGCGCCAAAAAGCTTTAGATGGCACTTCACCTATGAGCCAGACTGTGTTGTAAAAGTACGTTTTAGGTTGCACTCCATTGGCCCTAACGAGAGTGGCACTGGTAAATATCTCTGCCTTGCAGAACATCTAAAATGGTGTCAAATTTAAGGTATTGAAGCCCAATGAAGAGTGCCATGGAAAAATAAATTTTTTGTTTAGTTTGATATTGTCTGGCATATCACATCTTCAAATATTCAACTTTTCACGCAAGATTTTCCAAAAAAAAAATATTTTCAAATTCATACTTCATTGGACTTCTATACCTTCAATTTGACACACATTTGGATTTTCCACGATTTGTTACTGTACTGAGGAGCTACCTTCGTTGGTGTACTAATACCGAAAGTCTCAGTGTTTTACATGCGCCGAAAACCGTACTTTTCATGTTTCAAGCGCCTCAGCATATAAAATACAATATTTATCCCACTCGGGATAAAAATATAAAGTCTCGTTTTCGTGTGTTTATTGACCTCGGCTACGCCTCGGATCAACAATATTCACACGAAATCTTTAATTTTCATCTTTTTACCCGTAAAATATACTTTCGTATCTGTTGTGGCTGGTATATTTTAGGCAAATTTTGCGAGTTGTAGCCCGAACGAAGGGAGTGCGACAAGTGAAAGTACATAAAATAAACCGTCCACAACAAATACGTATACAACTTTTCATGAAAAACCGAGAAAATTTACGCAAAGCCCCTGACACATGAAAAAAAATTGTCGCCTTCGGCTCGTTCCACAAAGCTCACACTTGCCAGAACAACAAACTTCCAAGCAAGGACGTAATATATTATTACGTCAGAAGGATGGAAAAGATGAAAAGTCGAATTTTCGCGATAAATACCATTGGTTCTTGGTCTACACAGACTAAAACTGATAGCGAACAGATTGAGGATCCTGAAAAACCAGGATACCAAATCGGTGTGCCGTGAGCTAAATTTTAACCGGAACCTTCCTAATAACTATTATAAAAACAGGCGGGAGTTGGTACCGCGCCTTTCCGAATCAAGAATGTAACTTCACTTAAAAATGTAATTTGATTAGCCTGGAACGATGCACATCTTATTAGTCGAATGAATGAGTAATGAATCAGTGAATAAGCCTAGCTCGTCGAAAAAAAAGGAAAGAACTAATGATCAATGTATGTCGTATGTGGGGGTGGGATTGAAAAGTGTGGCTCCGTCCTGAAGCCGCCAACTCTACATATCTAGTTAAACATAATTTCAAGCTTACCTTGAGTTTACGGCTGCTTTTTCAGCCGTTGACTGTCTTGATACGATCGTTGATCGTTTCCTTTTGCTACCGACCAAGCACTTTCTCGTTAGATCTTGAATTGAAACACAATCGTCTAAAATGCATAGTCACTTTATACAAGCAAAAAGAATAATTTTGTTCCACTTTACAACATTACGACAAGCCGAGGTAAACTTTGACACACATTCCCATCGCCAGTATAACAACAAGTAAAATTAGAATGACGCAAAATAAATAATTCCCTTGAATGGGCATGCGAAACAGCTTCGCCGACATTTGCAAAGATGATGAGTACAGCAGCACCGAATTCAAGTCTTCGGATGAGGTATTATGGTGTACAAACGGACGGATTCGTATTTGATGACCGCTTGTACGCGCCACCATGCATGCCTCGGTTAATGCAGCTCCCTAATTAGCCAAAATTTTCGTACGTTTTAGTTTCAGAATCATGTTAGAGAAGGAAAGGGTAAAAGTGGAAAAAATTACCTGAAAGAACGGATAAAACGCAATGACCAACCATAGAAGGATGTTTCCCACATTCATACTGAACATCTTTATCGGTGCATTGCTCTCAACGTACGTTTTGATCAAATAGGCAAATCCGGCGATGGCGTATGTTATGTTCAGAACCGTGAAAAAGCAGACTGGCTTCGCCGTTTTTTTGTTCAGATGATGTAACAGTTTTCGGAATTCACACATTTCCTGTCGGACGAATTTCATTTTGAGGAAGAAGAATCACGTAAAATTGTTATCATCCTACCCTCATCCAATCAATCGGTTCGATCGTATTCTGGATCAATTTGTCGTTCAGTATGTACAAATAATGGCGCAGGAGATAGCATTGAATGGCGTAACTAGACAGTACGACCACTTGCACAAGATCGTGACCAATAATTGATGCAATTAGGATTATCTGTTCAAAGGATGAATTAAAAGAGTTGATAGGAACGTCGGGAATTGAGCCTACGCTTATCCAATATTGAAAGTCCGGTGAGATATTCCGAAATGCTTTCAGATTCTCGGTAATCCCTGGAGAATGACTTTCCACGAAAACGATGCATGAGGCCATTAAGAGCAACCAAATCAATCCACAGCTGATGTAGAACCAAAGCATTAAGAACAGCCGGTTCGGCAGTTGACACAATATGAACACCTGGATGGAAATGTCTTGCGATTAGAACTAACGCAATTTCCAATTAGTGTGGCCAATGGCGCTGCAAACCAAGCACCAAAACGGACATAATTTCAATAAGGGGCCTGCTGGACGCAATAGTCAGAAATTCTTTTCTAATGCTTCACTCTGTTCTGGTGCTTGATTTGCAGTGCGTTCGTATGCCACACTTACGCGTTCCACCAAATTTTGCAGCTGCTCATTATCAGCTATACGGAGAACGTAGACAGCCGAAATGAAGCCAATGAAATGCAAAAGGCTCGGCACCACAAAAACGAATATTGTTTCGCCGAAGGTGGTATGGCTTTCGTTCAAATAGTTGTCGAATGTTATCATAACATTTTGAGTGGTGACTCCACGATCTCGCCTACAAACAAACAAAAAAGGTTTTCATGGCAAAGAACGACTTTCTAAAGGGCTGTCCAATAACGACTGTTTTTCCACTGTGTTTGGTTTCCTTCCTTCTCGTCCACCATTTTAGAATACCTTTAACATTGCATGTGACAAAGTGGACGTCATTTCGAATCATTTTTGGACAGCCCCATTGATGGATCAGTCATATACCTGAAGCCTGTAAAAGATTGAATTAAGTAGCCTATTAGGAGTAGGACGATAACAAACAATGTTTGTAGGTGACCGAACCAAATACTGCATTGGGAAGAATCAACTGTTATGGGTCTGAGTCCCACCACACCAAGAATATTTACATAGGGCAGCAAAAACTGTAAAGATTGGGATAACAAAACCTTGTAAGGAACGGTTCAGAACCAACAAATATTGTAACGGAAAGTTACCCTTCTTTGGCAAAAACTCAATACTATGGACGTTGGTTCTGACTCCGTAACATCAACAATCTGAAATCGGAATGGACGTTAAAGTGTCACAGGTGTTATCAATTATAATGGTCAAATGAAACAGCCAAATAGTTACAACGTCGACGTCATTTAAACTGTCGAAATCCAGAGATCCTCTCGAGTTGATGTTGAAACTGGAGCCGACCAGTTCTTCCCGATCATTTCTTGGAATTGAATTCGATGAACTTTGGCAAGCTTTGGATAATTTCGGTTTATAGTTCTGATGAGTACAGTTACTGAGAGATTAGGGAAATATTTTTCTTTACCTATTCCTGCCATTTGTTGTGATATTAAGAATTAAAACTAATAATACGGACAAGTACTCGATGAAAATGTTTTTAAAAAAGGCAAATTTAACAAAAACTTTTTTGTTTGGTAAGCGAGAGCAGTGGCGATAACCTTTACAACACACACGTTTGATTAATTCGCTACCAATCACATCACAATGCACAGACCGATTTCTTCTTGTTTTTGACAAATTTTTACATTTCCTAAATGTCCAGTTATTGCATTTTTCTAATAAAAATGGTGATCGCTCATCAAAACTGTTGACGGTTATGCCGGTAGTTAACACCGATTAAAATTAATTGATTAGAACCACAAAACAACAATCAATTCATTGGCGTGAATTTTCGCTTCTATTTGTAAATATTTTGGTCGTTCGATTCTGTGCGAAACCGAACGCGATGCGATAGATGCATTGCAATAAATATCATTCAGATATATACAGAGTCATCTGTTATCGGCAGCGACGACGAAAATAAGCGATTATAGCTCTGACTAACGCATGAGTTAATACAGAAAAATTATGGTGCAACGAATGATGCAAAGAAAGATTTTGTATCAATCTTAGAACTATGTGGATCAAAGGAAACAGAAGACACGAATATTTGGTTTAGTGTGCTTGCGATCTGCGAGAGATTGAACCGTAAAATATTTGCTGAACTTGATAGAATTCCGCGTGAGGGACTTTTTATGTGTACACCTAGAAAGGACTTCGACCCTAGAAACCAAAACCACTTTCAAAAAAATTGTTAGTGGGAGGTGATCAAGAATCGAAAATTAGCACTTTTCTTACAAAAATTTCTACAGTTACGCGAGACGCACAGGGTCGTGGGGGGTGTCATTAGAAAGGTACTATTGAGCCGAATACTTAAAATTACCTTTCAAATGATTCCCCGTACACGACCATGTACGTTCTGTGTACCTCGAGAAATTTCTGTAAGAACAGTGTAAGCCTTCGGTTGAAAACTTTAACTGCACATATTTCAATGTGGATGAATTTTAAAACCAATAAGTCCCTATTCAGCTCAATAGTACATGTGATTACGGTGATTACCTTTCTAATGACACCGCACACTGTACGGACGGCTCGTGTAACTGGAGAGATTTTTTGTAAGAAAAGTGGTTTTGATAATCTCCCACTTGCCACATAAACTTTGAAGAATTTTTTTGAAAATGGTTTTGGTGTCTAGGGTTGAAGTACTTTCTAGGTACATATTAAAGTCCACTGGAAAATACGTCCGATTTCGGTAGGCTGTTTTGCAAAAGAATCCCTCGCGCGTTTTTTTTTATTACATTTAATGTTTCCAAATCGCGAGTGCAACAATTAGAAAACTAGAAGTTCGACCTCATTTATGTTAAAAATAATTGAGCTTTCACTTGTAGTGAATCTAATGAATTGAAGAAAACTTTTCTAGCAAAATCACATTCAAAATTTGATATTTTAAAAATATTTTGTGACCAAGATGTTTCATCTTCTTTCCATATTTTGAATCAGATTCGTGAACAAAGCCACGCAACGCACTGCAAAGCGTTGACCATATATGCGTCAACTTGTACTCGTGGTTGCACTTAATAATTGTATATGTGTAGCATGGAAGGAATGCAAAGAGGGACTTTTGTGATACATGTGGATAGAAACAAACAGAACCAATGAAAGGTAAATAATTATCTTGAGTTAAGTTTAGAGTTGAGTTCAGAAGTGCTACATTCAGATAAGACCTATGATTAGCAGGGCCTATTATTTAAGAATTAATTCCCAAAATTCACAAATATTCCCAAATATTCCCAAATATTCTCAAAGATTCCCAAAAATTCCCAAAATTCCCAAATATTCCCAAAATCGATTCCCAAATAATAGGCCCTGGATTAGCTTCGAACACTTTGACATTAAGGCCAGGTTGAAGCGGTTTACTATCGCAATGTTTACATGTGATGTAAGGCGCTTTAACCTGGCCTCAAAATATTTTTGGCCTGTCTAAGTAGATTGTGTGTTCATTATATGGCGGTAAATCGTCTTCTCATTATGTAGGCGGCAGCTCAATAATACCGATTCAACTGACACGATCAACAGCGAATGTCGTGTGATGTAAATTAAACAAAAACAACACAGGTTCGCTACCGCGGTCCATCACACTGATGTGATACAACTTTCCAATGTTTTTGTTTACACGCGTCTCTTATCTTATCAATTTTAGATAAAAAGCTGTAACTCAAAGTACAGAAAAGTGAAATTTGAGTGCGTTTTTCATTGCTGGAACCCAGAGAAGCTATTGGCTGAATCAAATCAATAATGTCTGTGTTTAAGGCCGGATTATTTAAAAACTGTGTTGCTATAGTGACTGGAGGGGGTACAGGAATCGGCAGAGCCATCACCTACGAATTACTTACACTAGGTATGGGAGCAAACAATAATTTATTGGAAATGAAATTCGAGGAGCTCATTATCTTATTGGCACTCGTTTATCATGTATTGGTTGATAATATGATCAGAAACTAACGTCTCAGCTGTTGATTTGAATTGATTTTTTCGATGTACTGTAATGAACCATTTTAATACTCAGAGGCTAACGACCTTTCGTATTTGAATAAAATCAGAAATTTAATTAAATTTATGAGATACTCGTTCGTTTGCGTCGTACGCTAAAACTAAGTTAAAACTCAAATCTGACAGGCTGCAAGGTCGTCATAGCATCCCGGAACCAGGAAAAATTAGAGAACTGTGTCAAGGAATTCAAACCGGTCGGAGAGATTTCGTCGATAGTATGCAATATTCGGAAGGAAGATGAAGTACGGTGAGTATATCAAACTGATACGCGTTGATCTCGATTTTTTTATTTTTTTATTTTTTCACTTTTCTCCAAATATTTCTATGCAGAAATTTGGTATCCGAAACTATCAAACGACACGGCAAATTGAATTTCTTGGTTAATAACGGCGGTGGTCAGTTTATGTCGGCAGCAGCGGATATTTCGTTGAAAGGTTGGAATGCTGTTATCGAAACTAATTTGACGGGAACGTTTCTATTAAGCAAGGAGGGTAAGTTCATCAAAAATCAAATACACCGAGTTGCAGCCTTGGTAGGATATTAAATCTACCGCTTCTTCCCGTCAGCCTACAATCAATGGTTTGAGAAGAATGGAGGCGTTATTATCAACATTATTGCGGATATGTGGAGGGGATTCCCAATGATGTCACATACGGGAGCTGCTCGGCATGCAGTTTTCAATTTGACTCAAGTACATTGCGACTTTAGACTTCCACTTACATACACTCTGAATCGATAGATCTAACTACGAAACTCTGTTCTCAGTCTTTGGCGATAGAGTGGGCAGACAAAGGTGTTCGGGTAAATGCAATTGCCCCCGGCATTATAGAGTCACCTACTGCTGCAGCAAACTACAAAGTCGAAAATGTTTTCGCTGAGGTAAAGGAACATTTACCCAGTAAACGGCCAGGTATGCCGGAAGAAGTTTCGTCAGCAGTATGCTTTCTGCTTTCGCCTGGTGCTTCATTCATTTCTGGGACCACATTGAAGGTTGATTGCGGTAGCAGTTTATACACAAGGCTCTACTGGCATGTTAATGGTACGTATCCGTTCGGTCGTCTTTGGTTTTAGGACGATGTTTGTCAATATTCAAGCAATTATTTCGTTCCAGATCACGAGAAGTTACCAGCCAATGAATGGATTCCACCAGCGAAGTTGTGATACAATCGTTTTTTTTCTTATTTTGGTGATATGGATGGTGTGTTACAGTTCTAAATAAAAAAATTTAATTGCATCGTTATCGTTTGTCTATAAATTTAAACGAATGCTGCATCGATATCGAAGACTTCGAATTACGATTTCAATAAGCTCAAGGCTAACATTAGCTCAAAGTACAGCTCGGAACAGGTCAGGTTTATCTACATTGGACTTAAAAATACCTGAATCGGATGTGATCAATTTTGGCTTGACCTCTGAAACGATCCCAATAGTAGTTTTTTCTAAACTGACTGGAGACCTAATATTCGATACAATTTATCGATAAGCGGGAATAAATGGAATACAAAAACGAATTCTTCTTCTGCTATAAGCAAATAAGTCAGTTTATTGTGAAAAGAAAAAGAAATAATTCAAAATTCCATCAACAGATAATTTTACTTAGATGCAGCACTTGCACTTTTTGCATCCCCTATCATAGAATACGCTGTGTCGACCTATAGAACAGGTACTGTAAAACTTTCCCTAACCATTACTTGCATACCCCTGTTCTTGACAACTTATGGCATCTGTCGCGAAACCAAATTTTATTTTTATCTCAATGCACAAGTTTTAAGGAAAACAATTCCGAAGAAGAAATGTTACCAGAAACTCCAATGTATACTACAGCAACCTGGCGAAGCAATTTCTGGTTCCTTGTGGACCTTATAGTCTCCCAGCATCCTGCGTCTTCGCTGAAGAATTTTTTTAGTAATCTCATGATAGGTGTGCTCCTGTTTCTTCTTCAAGATCACAGGAACATCTTGGAGTGTCCGAAAGTATCAACTTCTTAATGTACTGCTTGAGCCCACAATGTTCAGTAATCGATCCTACCACCCTTCTAATGCGACTCCGGTCCATGTTGAGCAAACCATTCGCCCATTTTTCGTTGGGCTTAGGGAAGAAGCATTTCATGTTAACTCCTCCATTATACTTCAAAGCCGCAAACATAAAATCAAAGATATTTCAGAGACGCCACTTTTCTCAGATATTCTCAGAGCCAGTAGCCAGTGTAAAGCTAAGCTTAGGTCAAAACAAGTAATAGAATTGATAGACATTTCACTATCACAGCTCTTTCTAGTGGAAAAAGCTAGCGTATCCTGAATCCTTATGATTAGGGTTCGGTGAAAATCTAGTAGAAAAGTTGACGTTGATATCATGGGTATGCAAGCTCTTTCCGATTTATTTTAATGTACGAAATAAAGTCAATTGTTAAATGTGATAATTTCTTGTCTAGATTTTTGGTGAAACTTTTTACATAAACTTGCCAATAAATTTTCAGTTTGTTGGGCTTCATCATGACAGAGTAAAGTGAAGATGGTCAGTCCACTCTGACCTGTGACCCGCTAGTTCTCGAGGTCGAAACAGCTTTTCTGTTTTCTTTTTTGCCACTTTACGTGATGTGCGGGAAAGGGAAGAGCTATAGCTCTGTTTTTCGTTCCAAAGGGTGTTTCCCTGAAGGATGTTTCCTCAATAAATGTGAAAAGGAGTTTTGTTTTTGTTTTTCTGTGTACAGAAATTCGGTTCTTGCGATTTGCGCCCCTGAGCTTTTCGTCTCAGGTTAAGCAAAATTGGTATGTACGTAAAGTTTATTTTACTCTGCCGTGCTTCATCCAATGAGCACTAAATTTAATATGACGCAATTTCTTTTTATTTTCACTATTATCGTCAAAAACATTTACGATTCTAAGAGGCAGTTGTACAAATACTATTTAATTGTCATAAACACGAATTTTTATTACAATCGGGAAATTAGTCAATATTCTAATTTGTGTCCACATGATAGCAACTTAGGGGGTATAGGAAGCCAGAATAGCTTCACCTCACACCAAGTTACTGCGCTACACCAAAAAGTATCTACAAATTTACTTTTTGTTCTGCATAGTTGTAATGGTGTACATTAGAGTTACTGGTAACATTTCTTCTCGGAATTGTTTTCCTTAAATCTTATTCATTGAGTTACAAAAAAATTACTTTTGCTACAGATGCCATTAGCTGCCAAGATCAAGGGTATCAAAGAAATGGTTGGGGAAAGTGTTATAGTAAATGTCCAAAAGATCACCACTTCGTATTCCATGGATGCAGAAAGGGTCTAAAGTGTTGCATTTAAGCAAAATGATAAGTTTATGGAATTTTGAATTATTTTTTTTCTTTTATTTTGTTACAATAAATTTGAAGTATTAAAGTGTAACAGAAGAAGAAGAATTCATTTTAGTATTCCATTTATCCGAATCTGAATTGGGTGAAAATGAAGGTATTGGTCAATTAAGAAGAAGTCAATTAAAAATAAAATTTTGATTAGAGAATCTGTCGTAGTCCACAACTTAAATTTTCGTATCTTCACCTTTTCTTTTCATTCTTAATTGTGACACCAATTTGGATTTTTCGGTCTGTGGGCTGTTCTAGAACTCAAAAATAAAAGAGGTGGAACAAACATTTTCTCTACTTTTGTGACAAAAGGTAAAACTTTCGTTGGCTTTTTTGAGTAAACCTTTGTATTCAACTCGGTGATAGCACGATGTGTATTATATTGTCTATTTTGTATTGGATCGTGTAATAATATGGCTCATATAAACCGTGACCTTTTGAGGGACTCTACACTACAAGGACGAGAAAAGACTAATTGACCCTGAGCGACTCCATACGCTGACTCCATATTATAAAAATGTTTGATTGGTGAGAAATAGATACAAGCTGCTTAGTAAATAGAACCGTTAGCACAGTGTTCAAACAGTTGAGGCTGCGGATAGATTTTTTTTTTAAATAGAATGTTCCAGTTCGTTATAGCACAATTAAGGTCCGCAGCCTCAACTCTTCGAAAACTCTGTTAACTTCATATTAAAACAACTTATACTCGTAGCATCAATTGTTCGAAAACAACTTATACTCGTAGCCCTCAACTGTTCGAAAACTGTCCTAACTGTTTGAACTGGAACACTCTATAAGTGTTCTTCCGTAGTTATACCACAGCACTGTTCATTAACTCCTAAATCTTATGTACAGTGGAAGCTTATTATGCACTTGTTTGTTTATACAGGTTTAATATAGTTAAACGCACGTGTATGATGGTGGTAAGCTCGCATGAAGATGTACTTTAAGCAGTTTTACTGGTATGAATGGACCAGCTAAAAATCAATGGAAGCACTGACGTCTAACTGAAAAAATTGCAAGATCTACTTCACAGCTTACCCTTCTGTTGGACTTACGTTGACAAGCGCACCACTTGACTGCGAATCATAGCTACCAATCTAATTAGTTAATTTTATAGACTTCTCTTCTAGACCTCTTCGGTTTATAAGTGTTGCCGTAGACCCACTTCCGTAGATTACGATGCACCGGACAAGACAAGAAAATCTATTAAAAAGATGCACGGCCAAACTCTACAAACATTTTATAAGTAGGGAAACCCAACCAGTGAAACAAATAGCTTTCTTTAAAAAAAAAATCCTCCCCGGCGGGGAATCGAACCCCGGTCTCCCGCGTGACAGGCGGGGATACTTACCACTATACTACCGAGGACCTGAAAATAGTTCGTCTAAAAAGCCAACACTATGAAAACACACACCAGAATAGAAAAAACAAAACAAAAAAATCTGTGCATCGGCCGGGAATCGAACCCGGGCCGCCCGCGTGGCAGGCGAGCATTCTACCACTGAACCACCGATGCTTGCGATCAACTTAATTTAAGTGTGAATTCACATAAAAAACGTTAGAAAAATTCAATGAATTGTTTGGTGATGTGAGATTTTTCTTATTTCTTTTTTGTGTTTTGTTTTTTTGTGGTGTGCCAATGTTATCGATATAACTTCTGTATTTTTGGTATTCAATGAGAAGGATGTGGTTTCTTAGCGATGCATTGACGTTTTCTATAAACATAACCGGAATTGGACTACAGTGATACTAACAGCCCACTGTATTTCGTACGGGGCTCTAAACAATATCTGTAATCGATAGGTCTTACAAAAAAAATATTTCACTTATGACTCGTTTAGTCCGCTAAATTTTCGTTACGAGACTTTAATCGCGTCATCGTGTGTATTGTTATGTGAACTTTATGATTGTAGAATCAATTATTTTATCAATAAAATTTGGAGCTGTGATATATGGCTTAATAACATCATGTTGTAATGTTGCCTAACAATGTGTGCGCTCATTTCGATATACTTTCGTGGAAGTAGAAAAATTCTTATCTTAATTAATTCCGTTATCACTTTTTGTTGGCAAAGAAAAAAAATTATTATTGCAACGTAATTGAGATTATAAATTGAATATCTATATGGTACGCACACACACAGCAGGTTTCGGAATATATTTCGATAGCAGACACAATTCCAATTAAAAAATTTCGATCGACGAAAATTTTCCTTTCCGGTCAAACACATCAACACCTCTGACTTTGTACTGTCCACGAACTGTTATGCTCTTGTTCACATCCGGTGCAAAGTGATACGACAAGAATGGAACATGCTGTTTGGCGGTCAGATTGATCCATTTCTTGTTCCAGTTCTCAGGCGAAAAAAATATCTCGAAATTTTTTGTGCATCTGAACAAAGAAGTCAACGAGCCTGTATATTTTGCTTGATTCTGTGGGTCATCTTTTTGTTTTTTACCTGGACTTGGTGAATTTTTCCTTCCAGAAGAGCACAACCTCGTTATCATTCACTTTGCGGATTCGCAAGTTTTTTGGTTGACTGGGTTTGGGTTGATGTTCACCGCAGATTCTAATTGAAATTATCCATGGTTGTTGGATAATTGCATTGAAATGTAGCGATAGATGACTGTTGTTTCGATGTATAGATGCAGTCTTTAAAATATGAGGACCCTGAAAGATTGACTTGTGAGTAAGATTATCCTAAATTCCGGGAAAATGGGAAGTGCTTTTGTAGTCTTATTCGGTAACAAAACAGCTATACGACTGGTATAGGTGCTACTTCATGCTTGTTTAATTTCTTAAAAAATTCGTTTAAACTTCTTAACATGTCCTGAAGGTACTGAAGGCCCTTCAGTAGGGTTTAAAGTGACTGTATTAAATTAAACCATATATCTCCTACATGTTTTGCCTCGCCTTCGGCTCGAACATACGTGTTTGTGTAAACTTTTATCGTTATACGAATTCACACTTGTTCAGGAAGTTTGGATGTTCACTCAATGCGACATAACAACAATTTGTGACATCGAGAATTGAAATACGACTTGTAACATAACATACTATATTACAGTTACTATCGAAAAATCAGCTTTCTCTCTCGAGCTATATGGAGATATACACACACGGAATTTTGAAAACCGACACATTTTATGTTTCTGTGTTGTACTTGAGTTTTTGATTTGTCCATATAAAGATGCATGCAAAATTCACAAAAAATCGATAAACCACAAAACACAGAATGTGACGGTTTTCAAAATTCCGTGTGTGTATGTAACGAATTCTTTACGTGTTGAGGCGTGCACATTACATTACTGAAACATGTGATCAACCTTATTTTGGTCCTCAATAGACCATGAGAAAAATGCGTTTTTTTTGACGACTCTTTCTATTTATTCATTCTCTCTCAAATTCTTTTAGCTTCCCGCATAATTCACTGACTCACCCACTTAACTATTAGTTACCCCCATAGCTCATATAATTCACTTATCCATCTATTCAACGCAATTCAAGCAAAAGTTGTCATAGTCGAAAGTTGCTAGCTAAATAGAGTTCAATTTTGTATGAATTGGTTTTTTAAAGTGTTTCACAGTTGTTTGACACACTGTCAAGTTTCAGTACCCTTGAAGTGCCTGTTGATGAGTTTGATGGAGAAAAACTGTTAATCACACCATGCACATTAAAACCGTTGGGTTCACCTCTTCGAGAAATAAGAAATTGCAATCGCGACGCTCTTGTTGGAATTTCCTGCTTTTTCCCATCGGTAAACAAGTAACAGTGTTTATTGCAGTGTTAACAATGCAGTGTTTCCCTAGGGACATAAATCGCACATTATTTCATGCTGTCAAAATTCAAGTAAAAACGGATAGTTGTCTATGGTAATGATGAGTTCCTCGCTCAGGGGCTCGATAAAAAAAGTTATTCTCGTGTCCATTTTCATTGATTTCTCCCATTCTCCCATAGATTCGTTACTTACTATTGATACTTGTTATGTAAATGAGCATGCATGTACCAAGCCTCCCACGCTTTAAAAATCCTCCTATGGAAGGGGTTTAGGAGGTTTTTAGACTTATGTTTTAGGAGATTTTTAGAAGTTTTCGTTTGTTAAATTTCAAATATGTTTTTTTAAATATTTAGAGTACTATTCGCACTTGACCTTTCGAAAAAATTTCTTTTTGTTATTTTAGGCACTTGCCTGCCTATTCTTACATACAAAAATTAAAATTTTGATAAAAGTGACTGACAGTATGTCGACATGTGATTGTGATAGCTAATTTAAAAGGTAATTACAACTGGAATCCAGGACGGGAAGGTTTTCCTATAGTGTAGTTGATAAGGACCACTTTTATGAAAACGTTTACACTCGTATAAAAGCTGGGCTACCCTTCTTAAAGATAGATCACATTATCAGTGGGTTCCTTATTGATAACTCTACCTACTTTAATGATAGTTCAGCCTATATGCGGGTGTATGCGTTTTCATAAAAGTGGCCCTTATCAACTGCACTACTAGATATTTGAAAATATGATCGAGCTAAATAAAAAGCTGTTCGAAATAGTTTCTCTAGAAAAAATATTTTACGAAAATCATGTGGATTGGCAGTATCTGAAAGCAGAATGAAGCAACACTTAATGTTTACTCATCCACTGATTTTAGTGATCTTGATCCTGATTTATAGGAGTTTAAACAGATTTTCGAAGTTTCATTTTAGAAGTTTTAGGAGATTTTGGAGATTTTAGAAGCAATTTTAAAATTTTAAGAGTTATAGGAGATTTTAGGTGGCGTGGGAGGCTTTCATTTCATTTCATCGAACGGAGTGATAGAAAGTTAGTGATCATCTGTTATCAACATCAGCAATGAAAAATCTAAGAAATGCCCAACCAGGGCATATTATTTGGGAATTAATTCCCAAAATTCCCAAATATTCCCAAATATTCCCAAATATTCCCAAATATTCCCAAAATTCACAAATATTCCCAAATATTCCCAAATATTCCCAAATATTCCCAAAATCGATTCCCAAATAATAGGCCCTGCCCAACAGTTAATGATCTTATATAGCAAAATGAATGTTAAAAGAAAAGAAGTACAAGATTTTGTGTGAAATACTAATTGATATACTTTATACAACAGAAATGCCAGATTTGGTTATTATTATACCGGATACGATTGTCATTTTTAAAATGTTAATAATGCTATCTTCAAAGTTCTTGTTTGAGCTTTACACCGCTTTATTGTTGCTCCGTTGACTTTCTATAAGTAAAACTTCCATTCGAAGTTATATTTACACAGCAAAAAACTAAGTTTATCTTTAAAGTGATCTTTTAATGTGTGAATTAACTATTTAACATTTTTAATTCTCTTCATTAAATGTTAAATGTAATTACTGAATTAAACAGCGAATAAGGTCATTTCTAAAGCATTCAATTCCGACATTCCATTTGTAAAATGCTGTAAATTCCAAAGAGTCTACCTATAACTATAGGCTGCACAAATTGCTAACTAAAATATTTACTGAATTGTTCAACTAAAACAGGCAACGCAATTAGTTAAGATAATTTTACTTTTACCTGCGATTTTCTCATAATTTGTCGTTCCGCTGCATTTGGATATGATGGTTTGCCAAATGATTTCCATAAAGAAACTGGATCGGTAACATTGCCTTCCAAATACTCGATCAAACCAACGTACTTTTCCGCATCATCATATTTGTAATCGGTTACAATCATCGCAACATTAACATCAACTACTTTCCATCGATCATTCATTAATTTCGATTCCGCAGCGATGATACCGCACAAAAATAGCGACTCATTAGGATGTGAAACTGTCCAGAGTGCCATCGTACCATTTTCGGAATTATTGTTTAAATCTCCTGCAAACGCACCTAGATTACCCAGCATACCAATGGCTGCATACACAGGCTTTTCAATGAATTGCGTTTCTATTGGATTTGTATTATTCAATTGGAACAGAGCCAGTAATGTTCGCTGGTAAAACTCGTACGGATGATAACTTATGAATGCATTATCGTGACTGATTGAATCGAGTGTCGGTAAAATGTTATGATATTTCGCATTCCAATGCAGTAGAACGATATTGACTAAAGTGACGGCATATCTAACGTCTGCATTCATAGGTAATGGTTTCGACCAACCGGTTGTTGGATCTGCTTCACTGTAAAATCAAATGAGAAAATTTTCTTCTTGCTTCGCAGGCATGACGATTTATTAAATCCAACCTGTTGGATATTTTCATAGTTTTCAAATTCGGAAATTTAACATAAATGTTGTTCAGCAACAGATCCAATGTTGCGTCTGTAATATCTGCCGCTTTTCCCTCGCCCTTACGATGATACGATATAAGATCGAATGGACACAGACTCAAATTTGAATTGCATTTGTCAATGATTCCCCAACACAAATGATGCGTTTCGGTATTTTTGAAAAGTCCGGCTGGTCCGTAAAGTAGAAACCTATGATTATTGTATGTTACACTGGCATTGTCAAGACCTTCCCGAACACCATGAATGTAGTCCTCGTAATCTTAAGTTTAGTCGTAATCATATAAAATTGGAATCACATTTCGTTGCCCCAAAAACATTACTTACCAACAAGAGTGTAATTCAATGTGTTGTATTGTCTAAGATCAGGTTCGTTCCAGGTTTCAAACTTCCATTTTTTGATGGAGGACAGTCCATATCGTTCTAGAATAAAAAACGGCCGATAATCAAAATTCACGTACATATGAACTGTACCTGGTACATATACGGTTAGTCATCTGCTGTCGACAGTTGCGAGAAAAATAAACGAATTATCAATATATGTATAATTCGGTCTTTTATAGCACTATGTTACAACAAATGAAGTAATAGATTTTGCACTTAACATTAGACCATATTCTAAACAAAGAAGTAACAGACCTAAGATACGTTTACATTTTGTGACAGCTTAATGCTAAAGCTTTTATGAAAGTCTAATTGTGATTAATTGAAATTATTGAAGTATACCTCCAGCTAAACTTGGATTTTGCGTACTAAAATCTACATAGTGCGGTTAAAATTCAGTCACGAAAGATTAGAAAAGCAGAGATGATTCTGTTAAGGCTCTGACCAAGTCAGGTCAACCTGAATCTGATTTGATAGCTTTGACCTGTCGTAAAATGACCTGTACCTTCAATATAAAAGTTAGCTAGATTTTTTACAATTTTGAAGAATTTTTTTTTTAAATTCCAGGTCACCCTGGAACCTGGCATGACAGGTATCAGGTCAGATGGTCAGGTCAGATTAAGTTTACTCATAAAAATTCGTGACCTGAAATATCAAGTCATATAGTCTTTCGATCCCGTTAAACTCAAACTCGACCTACAGCCTCTATATACAATCTGTAGATCTATTGTCTAACGAAACATTTATCACTGTTTCAAAATCTAAATAACAGTTTCAAAAAGAAAAACTGACACACCCTATGTGTCCACTTTGTGACACATATTCTTGATCTAAATCATTAGCAAAGCCACGTTAAGCTTTTCTACCGCAATGATAATTATTGTAAGAATTGCTCGTTTATCTCTCGTTTATTATGTGGCTACAATAAATAAAAATCAAATCCGAATATAATTACACTACGCAAATGACTACACTTTTTATACGGTAGAGATATGATTTGAAAATAGTTTAGAATCACTATGTAGGTAAAAAAAGCATATACATTATGATTTCCATGGGTATTTTCTAATTGAGTAATTGTCTTCCATCGAAAAAGATAAAACATTTTGCTAGTGTGATTTTATATACGTCCCTACTGTTATAACTGTTATAATTGTCCATGAATTATTAGCCGATAATTTCAATATCGAAACTATGACTAAACTCTTTATGAATGCTAAAGTGCAACAAAACGTTCGATAAATTTCCAAACGAAAAAAAAGCTTTAAATAATAGAAAATCATTTGCATCATCAAAACCTAATTGTTCAAGAAAAAAAAAAGAATTTTTTTGTTGTTGACGAAAAAAGTTGTTTTTTTTTTGTATTTGCGGTGCTTTATAATCTATTGTCGATGTTGCATAAAAAAAGCCGTGTGGTCAGGGACTATATTTAAGAAAGTTCACATTTTGTAAAATCAATGAAATTTGAGAAAATTCCAGAAACTCAAGATTTTTCCAAGAAAATCCAAAAAAAACTTAAGAATTTTCCAGAAAAGACTTTCTCAAATTTTTCACGTTTTCTTTAAATTTAAGAAAAAAACGAGAGAATCAAGAAAATTCAATAAATTGTGCTCATAAAAGAATTTTCCAGAAATCATTTCCTAGAATTTTCCACTTTTTCTGAGATTATAGTACAATTCAACAAGAATCAAGAAAATCCACGAAAAATTACACAAATTTCCTTGGTTTTCTCGAGTAATTTTGAATTGATTTTCTCGAATTTATCCGTTCTTGCTCGATTTCCAGAAAAAAGAAAAATCGAAAAACTTCAACATAATCACGGCAAATAAGAAAACAATTTCTCAAATTTTCTTGCTTATCTCAATTTTCTTCAATTTTCCAGAAATGATTTTTTCGATTTTCGGTAAATACGAGGAAATTTATTCTCGATTTGCAGAAATATCGAGAAACTTACAAAATCTTCGAGAAAATCAAGAAAATTCAATAAACTAATTTCTCACAAATAGACCCTGGCATACAGTGTAAATTAAACAGCCTCGATGAAGCGGGGCTGTTTAGTGTAAATAAAAATATCGGATGGTGAGACAGAACGAGAGAGAAAAAAAAGCGATAAAACTCAACGACAACAATATACCAATAGCCTTGTTTGAAATTTGCATGAATCATGTTGGTTATTCGAAAATGCCACCAATTTCGATCATGATATTAAACGAATTATTCCAAGATATGTTCAGAGCTTTTATAAAAGTGACATCCGTGACACTTAAAATAAAGCTCTGTTATTGTTTATGTTTCCTATTTCTTACTCATTTCTTAATCCAAAACGTTATTCCATTATACACATTGTGAAATCAGTGGAATACAAACTGTTACAATGAACAAGTCTTGCACGAAGTGCTTTGCAAACAATACTCTGGTGCAAATCGTTAGTCGCGCATGCGATGGAAATTACATTATTTATCCCGACGGTAACGAATCATCTGGATATTTACCAAGAGTGGCTGGCCTCTCTGATTCGGATGGTTTAAATATTGAAATATGCATCGCATGTGGTCAACTTAACGGCCTTGATCGAGCTGCTTTAAAAGAAGCCTTCACGTATGTCCCCGAGGAGGACGAAGAATATAAATAATCAGTTAGTATGAATGGTGGATCGGTATTTTTTTTGAAAAAACTTAATTGTTTCATATTTAATTTCGAGAAATATATTGTTGATGATCTTGATTCAAGCCCTAAAATTTTTATTTATTAAACATTTATTCCAAAACGAAGGAACACTGTTATTACTGAAGACCATAAATTGATTCGTAATCATCAAAATCGAGCTTTTTGACACGGAAATGAGTGACGAAAAGCGTCATATTATTATCGTCAGTACCAAAAACGACGTTTTCGCAACAAATGACGAAAATTATGATTTTCCGTTGCCTTTATTGCGAAAAACGTTGATAAATGCTTGCTTAGGCACACGATGTGTATTGTCACACTCAGCCTACGACCTCGAGCGACAATCTTCACACCTAGTGCCTAAAAAGCGTTTATCACTCGGTTGTATAGAAAAATTGAGAAAGAGGTTCATGTCCCTGAAATGGTATTCAGAGCTGAGTCGGTTATCCAAAAATCCGATAATTTCGGTTTGGTTCAAACCGAACCGAAAATTTCGATTCGGTTTGACTCAAACCGAAATTATCGGTTCAGTTGGAACCAAACCGAAATTATTGTATTTTACCGCAAACTATCTAAAATGCAATCAACATCAACGTTTTATATAGTTGTCTCGTTCCTTTACATGCATTATTATTTTAGCAGAAAAATTATGACAGATGGCACTGCGCGGCAGCAACGCCCTCTGTTATCATTTATCTGATGATGACGTAACCAAGTTTCTGAAAGAACAGGTTAAGACACATCTGAGTTGATCACGAAGGCGGTGACACACAAATTTTGACAAATAGATGCTATTTATTGAACATACTCAATACACATTGTTTGAAATGTCAACCTGATAAAAACTAATTTTTTTTTTTCAAGTTGACATTTCAAACAATCTGTAATGAGTATGTTCAATAAATAGCATCTATTTGTCAAAATTTGTGTGTCAGCCGCCCTCGTGGGTGTCTTAACCTGTTCTTTCAGAACCTTGGACGTAACCACATTTCTTTGACAGCCGGAGCCATAGGTTTCAATTTTTTTTATTCAAAAATGTCGTCATACGTATTCTATCCGGTGAGGCAGCAGCAACGCCCTCTGTTATCATTTCTATGTATTTTAATGGCAAACCAAACATCTTTAGTCAATATGTAACCCTAAAAGCTAATGAGTACAAACCAAGTAAACATTTTGATCTTTAAGTATGTATTTCATTGTTCATTGTTATTGAAATGTGTTCTACAAGAAATTGCCGCCAATGAGGTTTTTTGAAAACTTAAGATCTGGAATTTATAGCTGCACAGAATCAATCAAGAATGGCAAACCGTTGATCAAAATCATTAGCTAAGCTACGTTAAGCTTCGTGTATAAATACACTACGCAAATGACTACACTTTTTATACGAAAAAGATATGTACAGATATCATTTGAAAACAGTTTAGAATCATAAAATATAGGTAAGGCATTTAACATATATTACAATTTCAATGGGTATTTTCTAATTGAGTAATTCTCTTACATCGAAAAAGATAGTGTGATTTTATATACGTCCCTACTGTTATAACTGTTATAATTCATGTTATAATTGTCCAAGAATTATTAGCCGATAATTTCAATATCGAAACTATGACTAAACTCTTTATGAATGCTAAAGTGCAACAAAACGTTCGATAAATTTCAAAACGAAAAAAAGCTTTAAATAATAGAAAATCATTTGCATCATCAAAACCTAATTGTTCAAGAAAAAGAGAATTTTTTTGTTGTTGACGAAAAAGTTGTTTTTTTAGTATTTGCGGTGCTTTATAATCTATTGTCGATGTTGCATAAGAAAAGCCGCGTGGCCAGGGACTAGTTTTAAGAAAGTTCACATTTTGTAAAATCAATGAAAGAGAAAATTCCAGAAACTCAAGATTTTTCCAAGAAAATCCAGAAATACCTAAGAATTGACCAGAAAAGACTTTAAAATTTTTTACGTTTTCTGAAATTCTTTAAATTTAAATAAAAAACGAGAAAATTCAAGAAATTGTTCTCATAAAAGAGTTTTCCAGAAATCATTTTCTGGAATTTTCCAATTTTTCTGTGATTCGTACAATTCAACAAAAATCCAAGAAAAATTTCACAAAATCCAGAGATCATTTTCTTTAATTTCTTGATTTTCTTGATTTTCTCTTGATTTCCAGGAAAAGGAAAAATCGAAAAACTTCAACAGAATCACGGCAAATAAGAAACTAATTTCTCAAATTTTCTTGCTTATCTCAATTTTCCAGAAATGATTTTTTCGATTTTCGGTAAATACGAGAAAATAAAGAAATTTATTCTCGATTTGCAGAATAATCGAGAAACTTAGAAAATCTTCGAGAAAATCAAGAAAATTCAAGAAACTAATTTCTCACAAATAGACCCTGGCATACAGTGTAAATAAAAATATCGGTTGGTGAGACGGAGAGAGAGAAAAAAAGCGATAAAACTGAACGACAACAATATGCCAATAGCCTTGTTTGAAATTTGCATGAATCATGAATCATGATTATATTGATGTTGTGCAAATGCAAAAAAAGGTTTTCCTTGGGAATTCAAACAACGAAAATCACATCCATAACACACGAAAGTCACAGCGTTTTTTTCTTCTTCAATAAAATGTACATTTTTATTTAAATTTATTTATATTTTGGCAAGGAAACAAATATTTAATTAATTATTATTCATTGTGTGAACATTTTGATAATATGAATGCGGTGTTTCCCAACAGGTTGTTTTTTTTGTGTGTAAATTTTATTTATAATTTTCCAAAAACAAATGTAATAACAAACTGTGTGCGCTGGTAATATTAACTTTGCTGTACATAGTTTTAACACGTCTTAAGCATATCATTCAATTACAATCGAGAAAAACAACAAAAAATTATTTTTTTTTTACTTTTTATCTACAGAATGCGACTATGCGACAACAAAAATTTACAAATTATATTTTTTTTATAATTTTTCAAAGTGATAAGAAAAAGGTGATGTTTACACGTTCGCACTCTCGGGCCTGGTAGAATTTTTATTTTATTTATTTATACTGCGGTGTAGTTTAACATGCATACAAATAAATAACAAATAAATGAAAACGACACATGAGAGATGATGTCTTGAAATTTAATTTGTCAAGAAACCAAACCAAACAAACTTGACGAAATTTTTTAATTATTTTTTTGAATTCTTTTTTTTGTATTATATTTTTGAAACCAACACATGCAAGCACGGGGCTGGCTCAAGTAAGACGAAATATTTATATAAATGTTTTAAAAGAATAAGAAAAAGAAACACGAAAAAAAGAAGCTAAAAACGCAAGTTGTGTGTACCATTATATATGTAGTATATCATAAACTCACTATATAGAGCCAAACCAGTTTGATTAAAAATTCTACACAGCTTCATCATCATTTTTGCATATTTAATTAAATTTTTTTTTTATAATTTCTGAACGATTTCGAATTTCTTTCGTAGATCAACCGAATCATTTTTCGGATCGAATTTTTTCTTTGCGGCCAATTTTGCCCGCAGTTCAGCTGCAGTCATATTCAAATTTAACCCATGAGACGATTTGGTAGCACTGCCATTCTGATCGGATTGCTTCACCGGCGGCGTCGGTTCGGGCGTCGACTGGACCGACGATGCGGATGGCATCGATCGCGTTTCCGTTGTTTCGATACTGACGGGCGGCGATGATGTACTGCTATTGTTGCCGCTGGTCACACTATGATCGTCCTTTGGATCTTTTGGTGATGATGGCGTTGAAACGGTTTGGATGACTATGTCCGGACTGGGTTTCGATTCGGTGATTTTAGTGGGCGACGATGGCGGCGATGTTTTAATTTTACTATTAACATTATCTGGGGTGTCTATGCCGACTGTGGTCGAAGAGCCGTTTGTTTGTTCGATGATGCGATTGTCTTTGTTTACCGGAACTGCTGGATCGACAACGAGTAATTGAACTTCGGAAGCAATGGCCTTGATTCGTTGAACCACCTGTTTGTGAGTTTCATTGCCAATGTTAACGCCATTCACTTCGATGATTCGATCGCCTTGTTTCAGACCAGACCGTTCGGCTGGTGAACCGTCGTCCACTTTACCGATATATTGTCCTTGTTTGCCCTTTTCTGCGTGCAAATTGAAACCATATCCATCGAAATCGTCCACTTTGATCACGTGACACAGTCTAGAGGTGTGCACAATTCCATTTTCTGTTTTCGACATTTTTTTTAAATATTTTTCCACCAATTTCTATTTAACAATCAATTGTCACGTAAATTTGAATAACTTCCAGCGAACCACTTGTTGAATTTAACGTTTTGTAAAATGAATTGGGTTTTTTGTGTGTGTTTGATCAAAATCAAATTGTTTGTTTAACACACAGCACAGCACACTCGAAATTAATTGATTTTTACGATTTCAAAATTTCAAATTAAAATTTTTTCTTTTTTTTTAATTTTTATCGCATGAGCAACACTCCTCGCGCAATAGATATTTCATTACACGATCATTATTATTCTCCACAAAAATTAATGCTAGTTTCGATGAAAAAATGATCTAAGCACATGTGACACACACTAGTGACTACGGTTACACAGCTTCAGCAGCACATATGTGGATGGAAAAACAACAAAAGTTTTTTTTTATTATTATTTTCCAGGTATAATATACACGTAATTACTGTCTATCTTCCGAAATATTCACCGAACGAACAAACGTAGCACATGAAACCGTATACGGCTTTCAAGTAAATGGACACAAAAACAAAAAATTGTTCATCAATTCCACAACGAAATGGAAAGTATACAACGTTTCCAATATTAAGACGGTGTTAGTCGATACTGGTGTCGATACGTTTCAAACGAAATGTTTTTTTTTTCTATATTTTCATTAGCACACAGTTCCCAAATTATCGTAAAAAAATTTGATTGGCGAAAATTTTTGTTAAAAAAAAAACTTTATTTGGAAGATGATTCCATTCGATGGCAGTTATAATGTGAAAACACTTGTTTCTTTCACGAGCTCGAAATCGAAATTGTTATCAACAGCACATCACACAAAACAATACAGTCAAACCAACCTTCAACAGGTAGGTCAAATAAAGTTGTCTTTGTATGGGAGAAAAAAATCGTAATGGTTTTGTGTGGAAGTAAATGCAACACCATTAATGAAACAAAATATCAGCCTCTGAGGTAAATCCATTGCAGTAGTAACAATAAAAATAAATGAATGCTCACCTGTTGTTACCAGTACTTTCAACAATAAGACAAATTGACCATTGCGTCACATACTAGAAGAATCGTATTTTACAGGCATAATAGTAGATTACGTCCTTGTTTGATAGTGTTAGCATTTTGGAGTAGTTTGGAAAGTTGTTGAAAAAAATCCTCAAGAAAATCTTGTCACTACTCAGTGATCAATGTTCGTTTGGAAGCTTTTACTTTATGTCGAATGTGAGGGTTGCGAAATACAAAGTCCTAAACAAGTACGTAGGAAATTTTCCTAATTTCCCGATGGTTGTATTAGTAAAATAATTTATGTACGGCGAAGGTAAGCGCAACGCTAGGACGTCATTCACTATTGTTCACTTACACAATGAGTTTAACAAATCCCTGATTCCAAACACCAAACTGATTAACATTTTATTAGAGAACTCCAGCGACTATTTTTTAGGAAATTTTTCCTTCAGTTTTCTCGAATTTTCACTGGAAAACCCTGAACCTTTGGTCTTTCTAGCTAAATTCAATCAATTATTGTAGACACCAAATTGTAGTTAACCTGAAGTTCATACTAATGATACCATGTCGCGTTCCATCATAGATTTGTTACATCAAAATTGAATTTTTGCCCTTCTGGTAGGCAATCAGTGATTGCATCTACTTACAGGGCTTATTAATGGGAATCTTTGATCAGTAAATTTCATAATTTCCGTAAGTTGGTTGGGATTTGTTTTTAATTTCTCAACAAAGCAAAAGAGAATTATAGTTCCTGGCTAGTTTCATTATACACTCGTTAAATTTCAATGGAGTGCAGAATTCGCAACAGCTGGTCCTATATCAGCTGATGTTCATGCTATTATTGTTTATGATATAGTGCACTTATCATTCGTGAATAAACGAATAACTCACTACTAGTGAAAGAGCTGCTGTTGCAGACACTTCAGTGAGAGTGTAATTTTGTCAGTAGATTTGGTAAATATTTAGTAATGAGTTAGCTTGGTAAGTATGTTCTCATTTCTACATTATTATGGTCTATGTTAATGTAGAGCCAATTGCTACTTTCGATCGAAGTATTTTCAACAGTGCAATGTAAAATCTATCACTTCATTGGTTGTAACAGAAAATTTGGTCTATGGTATCACATTATACAGAGCTGATTGCTTATCTTAGTCGACGGTGTTGATAACAGATGACATACCCGTTCGAAGTATCAACGAAAGGGCCTATAGACCTAGAGAGCATAATTTCTTTTATCATCTCACTATCACATGCTACGAATTGGTATGTCGAAGACTATCACTTTTGTGACTTTAGAGACTGAAACTCGGGAGGTTAGAGAATCGATTTCACTACAGCATGTGTTGTAACTACAATAAAGGAATCTGCTCTGCAGGAATATTCGTTCAAATTTAGAAGAACTTAACACTTTGTCCCATTTCACTTATATACCGAAACATTGATAAGACTGGGGTTTATGGCATCATCCCTGAACTATGTTACGCTTTTTCAGTGCTGCCATCATAATTATTGCGTATGAACCACTCGATAAATACACACTTTATGACGTTAAAATTATGTTCTACTCCTCATTTAGAAGGGTGTATTGGGGCAAGAACATAATCTCAACTTAGTATAGTTCATATTTTTGAAGTTATTAAAGATTCAGTTGTGATGGCAGCACTGAAAAAGCGTTAAGTAATTAATGAACGATCCCTTTTTAAGCATCCATATTCATTTTTTGAAAGACTTGAAAGAAGTAAGTAGTTCATTGTACGATCTAATTTTTTGCAAAAATCAATTGAAACTAATCGACTAGTCAACCTCAGCTGCCGATTCAATGACTACATCTATACTTACAGACCTAATAACAATTTAAATGTGACGAATTCACTTGATAATGCATTTCTTCGAATCATTCATTCAATCACCGTAACGCTACTTAAAAATGCTTTTTTGTTGATATGGAAAAACAAATGGAAAATACGAGAAATAAACCAGCATTAAGATAAATTCCCCATGTGTGTGTGTGTGCGGGTAACCATTTAACACGTTGAATCTAAATACCAAACTCAAATTTTGTGATTTATATGAATAATATTCGCATTAAAATTCCGGAAAAAAAATTTCTCCCATCGACACCTTTTTATATTGATTTTGAATTTCGTTAGAATTTTCGATATTCAAAACGAAGAGAAAAAATATTTGAAAAATTCAGTTAATCTTTTCCGAACGACAAGCCCATCTGCAACATCTTTTGTGGAAAGTGTCGCCTAACGTCTTATACAGAATCTATTACTTCAGTAGATTTTACTTAAGTCTTTACTAGGAAAGAAATCATTACCATTAGGTCATGAACAGATCAATAGTCGTTGCTAGAAGGTTTGTTAGATCAGAATTTATTTTCGAACCAAAAGCACGTATACAGTCCATGCAGTGTATGACTGTGTGTCTTATTTATTTTCACTTGATTGCACATTTTGTTAAGATTACATGTTCTTATTATATGTAACCTACGTTACAACGAAAACATAAAAAAATCAAGAGACTTATGTTCGTGTATGCATTAGACGGTAATGTATACACACATGTACTGTATATATACATACTTACTATACTCTCGCTCCAAACGGAAGATGACAAAAAAAACCATCTAATAATAAGAAACACATTACCTTCATCTTTGACTGGATCTTCGAACTGATCTTTTATATACATTTGAATGATTTGAATAAAGATTTTTTTTTCATTCTCGTATTTTACGTTTGCGATTAGCTCTGTGAAAGATTTAAAATGGAACGCTGATTAAATTGCAAATTAGCACTTTGTTGTTATATGAATTGATTATATTTATTTGAACGGTTGAATGTGTTTTCAGATGATTTTAGGTATATTATGTGGAAGGCATGGCTCATGCACTTAATTTAATGCAAAAGACAAGATGAAAGAGTCGGATGTAGAGATTGGAGATTAAACCGATGTAGGACAGAAGCAAAAGTAGCCAAAAGTCGAAATATTATAATTATAATCCGTTTGACGCTGCTGATTTACAAATAACTTATAGCGATAAAACAAACAATTTTCCGTGTCGATAAGTCTGTTATTTTTGTTATATACGATAAACGGAAACATGAAGCGTGAAAAATGTTAATTTGACAATCAACATGCCTAAATAGTCGAACCGTGTAATCATTGAACATAATTAACGATCTCAATTAATAGCCATCACTATGTTAAGCATTGACATCTTTAATTGGAGTGTTACCGTGCGTTTGTTTTAGTTCAGTATAATTGGTCGATGTAAGAGATTCTTTTTCACCGGGAATGGTTGAACGGAACGCACAATTTTTGGTTTAAATTTTCGGTTTTTGTTGATTGTTAGAGTTTTTGAAAAAATCTGCCTTGGGCATGACACTGCAGATTTCAGTCATCTGAATTGATAAATTTGACTTTGTCTATCGGTTGTCGTTACGAATCGTTCAAGAAGTTTTCAAATGGAGGGGAAAACCAAGGGGAAACCGATATATTTTAACAGAGTACAGCAGAAGGTTTTCTACATTTTAGTTTGATCAGACGGTCTGTCTCTTGGTCAAATCAACAACCGGATCACACTATGTTTATGTATTGTCTTGACTTGCACTGACTATTTTTGGGAAAACACTTTTCCATTATTTTATTGAATTTTACCACAATTTTCTCAAAAGATTCTTTTAGAAATTTTGGAAAAAAGTTTTCACACACGTAGTCTGCGAATACTTGTCAGAAACCTTGAATGACTTAGGATTTGCTGATGCAGTTAGCTATTTGAAAATATTTCGATGGTGCACACTGCACACGTAGTAAATTTGTTTAGTTTTTGTATATACCTTTCCCTATTGTTGGGACGTAAATCAATTCACATGCGACAATACTTTGCTGAATGTAAAGCAGTAGCTAAACATTGTACTTTAACTATGAAATACTTGAATACACTTCCGTCATTGTATTAAATCAAACTAGACGTGTTTTCTTCATCCGAATCAATCGTCATTTATTCTTCCACAAATTACCAAAAGGTTATGGTCATCAGCACCTACGATAATTGAAGAACGTATTCACGTGGATAGTTTTGCATTTAAAACGATTAATTTCCGTAAATTGTGTTTTGCTAACGAAAACCGTAATTTTCTCCGGGCAAACGAAAGTCATGTCGTCGAACAACAATTTACCAGCGATAAAGAAATTAATTGGAAGGGAGAATTACTGTACGTGGCAATTTGCAGTGAAAACTTATCTTGAACACGAAGAATTGGAAAAGTGCATCCTGGGCACTGAAACGGACGCAAAGAAAATCTCCAAGGCAAAGACAAAAATAATTTTACTATTGGATGAGGTTAACTACGTTCACATTCAAGGATGCGAAACTGCAAAGCAAGTTTGGGACAAACTGGCAGAAACGTTTGATGACTCTGGTTTGAGTCGTCGTGTCAGCTTACTACGTACTTTAATCACAACGAAATTGGAAGATTGCGATTCCATGGAAGATTTTGTAAATCGTATAATCTCAACCGCACACAAATTGAATGCAATTAAGTTCACCGTACCCGATGAATGGATCGGAACGTTGCTGTTGGCAGGACTTCCAGAGAATTATGGACCAATGATAATGGGAATTGAAAATTCCGGAACAAACATTACTGGCGACGTTATCAAAACTAAGCTTCTGCAGGATGTTCAAAGTGCAAGTTCGAGTGTGAATAGTGCATTTTTTGGCTCGTCACGTTCGTCGCATCAATCAAAACATAAGTTTATCAAAAATAAGGTCAGATGTTTTGAGTGCAATCAATATGGACACAAGGCCAGTGTTTGTCAGAAGAAAAATCCGAATAAGAAGAGCACGGCGAATAAATGTGAAACGTCAACAAGTTTACAAAGTGCGAAGAAAGCTACGGCGTTTTCAGCAGTTTTTTCTGGAGGATTATCGGATAGAGACAATTGGTATGTGGATTCCGGCGCATCAGCTCATTTTACAATGCGTGACGACTGGATGCAGACACAACAGCCACCGAAAATGAGAGAAATCATCGTCGCAAATGATGCAAAGCTACCAGTGAAAGCGTCAGGAAAAGTGATGATGAACGTGGATTGTGGTGGTGACAGTAATGAAATTTCTATCAACAACGTGCAACATGTACCAGAATTATCAGCGAATTTGTTGTCTGTTTCGCAACTAGTTTTGAAAGGATTCACTGTTAACTTCGACAAGAGTGGATGTCGCATAATTGATGCTGAGGGCAACATTTGCGCTACGGCAGCGTTGGTCAACAATGTTTTTAAGTTGAACGTCATCAAAGGTCAATGTTTTTTGGCTGACACGAATAACGACAATGAATTATGGCATCGGAGGATGGGCCATCTGAATCAGAAATCGTTACTGAAGCTGAACAATGGTTTGGCTACCGGGATCAAATTTACACCGTCGAAAGATGACGCAACTTGCATTTCGTGTCTAAAGGGCAAACAATCCAGGTTTCCCTTTCCGAAGAAGGGCACCAGAGCAACATCAATTTTGGAATTGGTTCATTCAGATTTATGTGGTCCAATGGAAACGACTTCGATTGGTGGTGCCAAATATTACTTAACTTTCGTGGACGATTTTTCACGAAACGTTTTCGTCTACTTTCTGAAAGCGAAGTCAGAGGTTAAACAACGGTTCACAGAATTCAAAGCGTTGGTCGAAAATCAGCTGGACACCAAAATCAAAATCATCCGAACCGATAATGGGCTGGAATATTGCAACGAGGAGTTGGAAGCTCATCTCCGAACCAATGGTATTCGACACCAAACCAGTAACACGTACACTCCACAACAAAATGGTATGGCGGAGAGGATGAACCGAACGCTAACCGAAAAGGCGAGGTGCATGATTTTCGAAGCAGATCTATCGACCTGTTTTTGGGCTGAAGCAGTGGCAACGGCAGCATACGTTTACAATCGTTCACCGACGAGAGGCATTGTTGGAAAAACTCCGGAAGAAGTATGGTCTGGCGAAATACCTGATGTCAGTCACATCCGAATATTTGGTTGCAAGGCAATGGTCCATGTACCCAAAGAGAAACGAAAGAAATGGCAAGCAAAATCAAAGGAGATGATCTTTGTGGGATATTGCGCTGAAACTAAAGGTTACCGTTTTGTTGATCCAAAGACGAAATCATGTCAAAAGAGTCGAGATGTGGTTTTCCTGGAAAACTGTTTTATTTCAAAGAATCGCAATAATCCGTTTCTCATTTCAGACAATGACAGTAAAGTTGTTCTGAATTTTGATGCAGCCGATCACAATTCAAGTGCAGTGGGACAAGATGGTTTAAGCCCAAACGCTATCGAAACTGCTGAAGTCAATGAGTCAAATCAATCCGAATCGAGTGAAAGCAATGACGAATATTTCACCGATGATGGGTCCGACACCGAAGCCGAGACGACTGTGGTCTCGAATCCAACGTTACGAAGATCCGAGAGGCAACCGAAACCAATTGATCGTTTAGTGGTTGGATTATATGCTGCCGATTCAATGGGCGACCCAACAAGCGTCGGCGCGGCAATGAATTCTCCAGAATGCGATTTATGGAGGAAAGCCATGGAAGAAGAGTTTAATTCACTTCAGGAGAATGGCACCTGGGAATTAACGGATTTACCAGCGAATCGAAAATCAATTGACGTCAAGTGGGTCTTTAAAACGAAAAAGGACGTACATGGCAATATCGTTCGTCACAAGGCTCGTTTGGTCGTAAAAGGATATTCACAGCGTGAGGGGATCGACTATGATCAAACGTTTTCACCGGTGGTACGACAAAGCTCGATTCGTTATTTAATGTCACTGGCGGTGCAGTACAATTTGGATATCGAACAAATGGATGCGGTTTCAGCATTTCTTCAAGGAGATATCAGCGAAGAAATTTACGTGAATCAACCGAAAGAATTCCGTGTTGGCGAGAAAGTTTGCAAATTGAGAAAAGCGATGTATGGACTGAAGCAAGCCAGCAGAGAGTGGAACCGTAAATTGGACGCAGCTTTCAAAGATATTGGATTCAAGCAATCGAACGTCGACCCATGCGTTTATCACAATATTGCTGGATCATCAATCAACTTTGTGGCAATTCATGTGGACGACTCGATGATTTTTTCGAATGATGCGAAGGTGAAGCGGAACTTGAAGGACCAGCTTTGCTCGAGATTCAAAATGACTGATTTGGGCACTGCTAAATATTGCGTCGGATTTCATATCACTCGAGATAGAGAAAATGGGAAAATTTGGTTGGACCAGGAGAAACACATCAGAGAACTTCTGGCCAAATTTAACATGAACGATTGCAAGCCAGTATCCACCCCTACCGATCCGAATCAAAAGTTGACCAAGGATATGGCACCGAAAACAACCGACGAAATCGACGAAATGTCGAAAGTCCCGTACCAGGAAGCGGTTGGTGGATTGTTGTACATTGCACAAGGCACTCGACCCGAAATTGCTTACGCAGTTAACACCGTGAGTAAATTCAACGTAAATCCAGGCAAGGCACATTGGGCTGCCGTGAAACGGATTCTTCGTTATCTTAAGGGGACGATGTCAGCGAAACTCGAATATTCCAAGGATGGAAATCAAGAAATAATCGGCTATTGCGACGCCGATTGGGCCAATGACTGTGACGACCGTCGTTCTACCACAGGTTACTGTTTTCTAAAGCAAAATGGTGCAATTTCGTGGAGCAGCAAACGACAGAAAACAATCGCTTTATCAACTACTGAGGCGGAATACATGTCGCTTGCAGCGATATCTCAAGAAGCATTGTGGCTTCGCCAATTTGAAAGGGAATTCATGATGGATGGTCACTCGAGCTCATCAACTACAATCAATTGCGACAATACGAGTGCCATAGATCTGTCTAAATCAATCGGGTATCACGCAAGAACAAAACACATTGATATCCGACATCACTTCGTGAGACAACACATCGAAAATGGTCATCTTAACGTTCAACACATTGGAACGGATCAAATGATCGCCGACATTTTGACGAAATCTCTTTTCAAGCCTAAACATCTTCTGTTCTCCAATGGATTGGGTATGAAATTTGAATAATTTTTGTTTTATATTCTTTGTGTATCGATTTAAAGGGGATGTTGGGACGTAAATCAATTCACATGCGACAATACTTTGCTGAATGTAAAGCAGTAGCTAAACATTGTACTTTAACTATGAAATACTTGAATACACTTCCGTCATTGTATTAAATCAAACTAGACGTGTTTTCTTCATCCGAATCAATCGTCATTTATTCTTCCACAAATTACCAAAACCTATCTTACACAAAATCAACAAACAAAAACTTTTCATAAAAATTTTGTGTAAATATTCCGAGAAAAACATTTTTTTGCAACCCCTATTAAGTATAGGTATAGGAACCGACTCAAAAAGAAAACAAATTATTTCGTGTAATAGTCCACAAAGTATACACTCTGTCTGCGCAGATGCAATATGAAATTTTCAACAAAGAAAGGAGAAATTGTTTGAATAAGGGTGCTGTAAGTCATTGATTTCTCAGAGTGGTTTTGGCAGCGAAATAAGTCGAACGCATTTTGCTGCGCTGTAAAGGAAGCTCTGATGGTTGGCTTTATATAGCCAGCCATTGGATTTTATACACAATCGGTAAGAGGAGTTAAATAATTTAATGTTGTAAAAAGTTGAAAAAGTGTTTTGAAGTGGATTTTCCGTCACTGTGCAGTATATTTTCTCACCATCAGCTTCCGTCCCATTAAGTTTTGCATGCACAAATCTATGTCTAAAAGAAGGCGAGAACTAGTTGAAAATAGTGTTAGCATTTTAAACACTGCAGTGCACTGTTACAAACATACAGATGAAGTAACTTGCAACTACACAATAATTTCCACGATCGGTTAACGCCCTGTTAGAGTTACAAAGAACATTGAAGGTGCCAGCATGCAAATCGATATTTTTATGGAAGAGATCGAATTTTGTTGTTTGCTGTTGTTTGTAAAGTGTAAGCTCATCGCGATCGTTCTTTTACTTTTACTTTTTTTTATTTGAAGTATCGTTCTCATGTTTGATAGAATAGAAATATGAGTGTTTGCGGTGGACGACGAGGTGATGTAAAGCAGTGCCTACATTAGTGATTCGAAAATTCTCAAATAAAAAAAAATTGCGAAAATTCACGAAAATTTGAGAAAATTCGTGAAAATATTTTCGCTAATAGGTACTGATGTAAGAGGTCGAAAACCCGAGAAAATTCCAGAATTTCGCTTGTTTTAGCATATGTTTTGAATATGAGTATGGACATGTAAAAAATACGATGAAATCATTGATTTTTCAGAATACTACCTACTAGGCGACAAAACAGATCCGCCATATTTCTCACAATGGTGATCGGAAGGTGATTTTTTTTTTGTATTTAGTCGGTGTTGTAGAGTAATTTTTTTTGGTCCTCAATCAATTGACTTTAACTTAGTTATTTCTGAGACATTCATACCCGGTTCATCCATTTCAAAAATTTGATTTGTCGATACATTACAATTCTCTGATAAAATTATTTTCATGAACGAAATTCGTACGCCTTTGTGTAGCGTCGAACTTTTCGCATTTGTAAAGGTCTACATTTGATTTTGTTTCTCATTCATTTGAGACATTCACTGAATGTCATTCAGACTGATCAAATCTATTCGAAATATTTGTTAATCGATGCTACAAAATCATTTTTCGATTTTTTTATTTAGTTCAAAATTCTGTCAATTTAAGAATCGTAAAAATCTCAAGTTCTTTCTAAGATGGAACAAAAAAAAGTAGATTGAGTGCCAGAGTTTCAGACTTTGTTTTTGAAAACCATCTTTCATTTTATAATTAATGTTTTGTTTCAGAAATAAAAAAAATAAAAAAAATGCAAGAAATTATCTACGGTCACGTCGGAATCAGAGTCGTTATGTGCAATATTAACGAGTGCTATTGATATGTGTATTCCTGGGGAATCTACCTATAGCTCTGGTCCGACATGAGAGGGCCTACCACCACTACCACACCCACACCATCGACAATTTCCCCCAAGCTCGATACTTATGCTGTCTACTGTGAATAGCCAGCACGGGAATCGAACCCGGGTACCTCTACGCTTGTAACGAGTGTTTTACCACTACGCCAACGGAGAGGTGCTTCAACAATTTTTAAAACTTCCACATGCGAAACCGATCGTTTCAAGTGGGATACACTAAATCGAAATGGAAATAATTGCTAAATTGTAATTGATAAATTATCGCATAGTTTTGTCATTTAATTAAATTTTTAGTTTTTCAAATTATTTGAAAAAAAAAAAACAAAAAATTTAACATGATTTTGAACTCGTGCATGCACCACATAATAATACTTTCCAAGACGACGCGCTAACCAACTGTGCCAAACTGGCTTATGATGTTCTTCGTTTTTATTCATACATCAATAAATTCTATGCAATTGTTCTGTGGATTCGAATGTACCAGCGGACTAATTGATTTATGCATGTATGTATGGATGCACATATTTAACATGTTAGGTGACATAAATTCAGCGCTGTGTAATTGTAACGTAATTCCAATCAAAGTTCGATTGTAGTATTGGGGTCATTGTTTGACGTGCGAAATGTGTATATCACAACCCCGCTCATTGCATTCCAATGTATATGAGAATTCTATTATATAACTCAACAGATACGATTTCACAAACGAGACAATTGATATTGCACTTGTATTACATGTTTGACGCACACGGTCAAAGAAATAACACAGATGGCGCTGTCACCTCTCATAGCTCAACAAACAAAGTCTTTTGTAATCAGAATTTGATTGCAAGTTGCATGTGTGAAATGGTTGTATAAGAATACTATGGAATCCACAGCTCCGGTGGCCGAGTTGTTTAGCGCGTACGTTTGGTGATCAAAGTTTAATTTTTTGGCGCTGGTTCGAAATCTGTTTTATTTTTTTATTTTTTATTTTTTGTTAATTTTAATCACTTTGACACGGAAATAAATAAATGAAATGAAATAATTATTATTTTCATAAAGTCACATCATTTGAAATTTCCAACTTAAAATCAATCGGGTAATTGTTAACATAGCAACTTATTACAGCCCCGAAACCAAATTTGTAGATGTTTAGAGCAAGAAAGTTGTATGTAAGGATCGCTGTAATAAAACGATGAAACCGGAAATTTTTTTGTTTGTTTTGTTTCCCACGAAAAAGACAGGATTATTGATTTATACCTGTGACAAAAGGCGTTGAATGTTCACGTAAAATTTGTAGTGACAAATGGTTTTTTAAAGGAGCAGCAAACGAGTGAACAAGTCAAATGATATATCGCTTTACAAAAATATGTTATGGACGAAAATTGTGTATTTCAGAAGGAAATCAAATGAAAAAACATGATCTAACTTGAAGATCTTCTAATAACCGATTCAGCATCCAAACATTCATCAAACTAAAAGTAAGACAAATTACAATGTCACCTTGATGTTCTTACTTTACTTACTTCAAAAGTCCCCTATGTAATCATGTCTTTATGTAACTTTCGTTCTAAGCTACTAAATTTACATGCTTCTGCACCGAAAACCGTTCATTTCATCCATGAAGCATTTTTTTCGGTGCCCTCAGCATCTTAACAGTACATTTTGTTTACGAAGTCGCTCTTTTTTGGTCCTAGGTATGAAAGATATCTTACGTAACTTGGACATGATAAGTCACGTTTTCGCGTGGTTATTAACCTCGGCTTCGTCTCGGATCAACAAACTTCACGCGAAAACTCGACTTTTCAACGATTTCGTCTTTGTGACGTAAATATCTATTTAAATTAAATTAATTGATATTCAATCTCTTACACCTTTCATTGACGTATTCGTTAAATCGGTTACTTCAGACGTTTGAACATTATAGTTAAGTTTCAACCGAAGGGCAAACCATCCGATTTGCAACTCTTTTTTTTAATGTGCAACTCTTTGCAAGTCTTTTCATATGTAACTCGCCATGTTATTTATGTTATTTCTCTTATGTTGTAACAGTTTTTCATTCTTGACGATTGCGTTAGAATTTAAAATGGAGGGGAAAACCAAGGGGAGACCGATATATTTTAGCAGAGTACAGAAGATGTTATTTTACATTTTAGTTTGATCGGACGGTCTTTTTCTTGGTCAAATCAACAACCGGATCACTATTGTTTTGTATTGTCTTGACTCGCAGTGTTTTTTTTTTGGAAAACATTTTCCCATTTTTTTATAAATTTTACATTTTTCTAGATTTTTCCATATTCTCCTAAATTTTGCCAATTTTCTAATTTTTCAAATTGGGACACTTTGCAAAAACGTTTTCCTAAAAGTTGTCTACAGAAACCTTGAATGACTTAGGACTTGGTGATGTAGTTGGCTCTTTGAAAATATTTAGATGGTGTACACTGCACGTGCACATGTAATACCTTTGTTTAGACCATTGTTTACACAAAACTGAACAAACACTTTTTGTAAAACATTTCTGTAGATTTTCCGAGAACGGCATTATTGTGCGACCTCTAACAAGTCCCCCGATTAGTATAGGAACCGATTCAAAAAGAAAACAAATTATTTCGTATTTCGTATCACTCTGTCTGCGCAGATGCATTATGAAATTTTCAACAAAGAAAGGAGAAATTGTTTGAATAAGGGTGCTGTAAATCATTGATTTTTCAGAGTGTTTTTGGCAGCGAAATAAGTCGAACGTATTTTGCTGGGCTGTAAAGGAAGCTCTGATGGTTGGCTTTATATAGCCAGCCATTGGATTGGATTTTATACACAATCGGTAAGAGCAGTTAAATACATAATGTTAAACGATGAAAAAGTGTTTTGAAGTGGATTTTCCGTCACTGTGCAGTATATTTTCTCACCAGCTTCCGTCCCATTAAGTTTTGCATGCACAAATGAATAATCTATGCCTAAAAGAAGGCGAGAACTAGTTGAAAATAGTGTTAGCATTTTTAACACTGTACTAATGTTACAAACATACAGATGAAGTAACTTGCGAGTACACAAGAATTTCCACGATCGGTTAACGCCCTGTTAGAGTTACAAAGAACATTGAAGGTGCCAGCAGGCAAAATCGATATTTTTATGGAAGAGATCGAAATTTGTTGTTTGCTGTCGTTTGTAAAGGGTAAGCACATCGCGATCGTGGAATCTTCTTGTTTGAAGTATCGTTCTCATGTGGCCGACGAAGTGATGTTAGAGGTCGTAAACAAAAGAAAATTTCAGAAATTTTACATGTTTTAGCATCATTATATAATGAAAATGTAAAAAGTTACGAGTGAAATCATTGATTTTTCAGAATACTTGGCGTCAAAACAACTCCGCCATATTTTGGTTGAAACACTCTCACAATGGTGATCGGAAGGTGATTTTTTTTTGTATTTAGTCGGTGTTGTAGAGTATTTTTTTGGTCCTCAATCAATTGACTTTAACTTAGTTACTTCTAAGACATTCATATCTTGTTCCGTTTTTATTCATCAAATACAAAAGTTTGATTTGTCGATACATTACATTCTCTGACAAAATCGTGAACGAAATTCGGAGGCTTTTGTGTGGTGATTGCATTAGGAAAGGTCGGCATTTGAATTGGTTTCTTATTTGATACAATCAGATTGGTTAAAAACTCGAAATATTTGTTAATCGATGCTATAAAATCATTTTTGGACTTTTCTTATTTAATTCAAAATTCTGTCAATTTAAAAATCGTAAAAACCTCAAGTTCTTTCTAAGATGAACTGATGTAGTCGGACTAAAAAAATTTGATTGAGTGCTAGAGTTGCAGACTTTGAAAACCATCTTCGACTTTACAATTAATGTTTTGTTTCAGAAATGTAAAAAAAATTAAAAAAATGCAAAAAATTGTCTACGATCACGCCGGAATCAGAGTCGCAATTTGATATCCTATCTAACACCGAAAGCTTGGAGTATGAAAGTGACTACAAGCATCTACACTTATATGCTAGTTAATGGGTACGTCCTTACATTCTACGATATGTATGTATTCTTGTATGTCATATAGCAGTATATTTCTACTACATGATTAATGTACAATCTTACATCTACAACACTGGTCCGCCGTGAAAGGGCCTACCACCACTACCACACCCACACCATCGACAATTTCCCCCAAGTTCGATTCTCATGCTGTCTAGGTTCAGTAGACGGCACGGGAATCGAACCCGGGTACCTCTACGCTTGAAACGAGTGTTTTACCACTACGCCAACGGAGAGGTGCTCAACAATTTTTAAAACTTCCATATGCGAAACCGATCGTTTCAAGTGGTTACACTAAATCGCCATGGAAATAATTGCTAAATTGCAATTGATAAATTAGCGCATAGTTTTGTTATTTAATTAAATTTTCAGTTTTTCAAATTTTTTGAAAAAAAAAACAAAAAATTTAACATGATTTTGAACTTGTGCATGCACCACATAATAATACATTCCAAGACGACGCGCTAACCAACTGCGCCAAACTGACTTACTGCGTCTTTCGTTTTTATCCATACATCAATAAATCTTATGCAATTGTTCTGTGGATTCGAATGTACCAGCGGACTAATTGATATAACTCAACAGATACGACTTAACAAACGAGACAATTGATATTGCACTCGTATTACATGTTTGACGCACACTGTTAAAGAAATGGTACAGATGGCGCTGTCACCTCTCATATCTCAACAAACAAAGTCCTTTGTAATCAGAATTTGATTGCAAGTTGAATGAATGTGTGAAATGTTGTGGGCGAGTTGTTTAGCGTTTGTGGCGTTGGTTCAAAATCTGTTTTTTTTTCATTTGAATTTTACAACTCAACATCAATCGGGTAATTGGGTAACCAGATTTGTAGATGTTTAGAGTAAGAAAATTGTATGTAAGAATCGCTGTAATAAAACGATGAAACCGGAAAGTTTTTGTTTGTTTTGGTTGCCCCGGAAAAGACAGGATTATTGATGTACATTTGCCGTGACATCTGTTATCGATAAGCTAGGACAAAAATAACGACAAGCTCTGAGTAACATGGTCTTTTATATAAGATATAGGAAAATGCATTTAACAGATTAAAAAAACTTTGATCGATGGAAGTAATAGACCCGACAATAAAACTGGTCATGTGCTTTCCGTCTGTACGAGGTTAAAGAAGCCACAAATGAGTGAACGGATAAGTCAAATGAAGTGATAATTCACTTTACAAAAATATATCAAAAATATATAGTTTTGTCAAGTGGAAATCCAATGAAAAAACGTGATCCTAATTGATTATTAAAAATCTCTCATCATCATCCAAACATTCAATAAAATTAAAATGTCTCCTTGTTCTTACCTCAATCAAAAGTACCCTTATGTGTTCACGTCAAAAATAACTTTACATGCTTCTGCACCGAAAACCGTTTATTTCATCAATGAAGCATTTTTTTCGGTGCCCTCAGCATGTATAATATTGTACTTAACTCGGACGAACAATGAAAATTCACGACTTCGCCTTGGATCAACAAACTTCACGCGAAAACTCGACTTTTCAACTTTTTCATCTTTGTGATGCACTCTACTTAAAAAGAGCCAAATCTTCCGTAAAATATTAAATTAAATTAATTACGATCCAATCTATGCGTTGCCTTCTCTCTTACACCTTTCATTCACGTATCACAAAGTAGCGGTACAGTCGTTAAATCTGTTACTTCAGACGTTTAAACATTATAACGAAGTTTCAACCAAAAATTAATTCATTCTACAAATTGAGAGATTCCTTATCCAAAATGCGACGGAAGTCGTGGGATCACTTTCCTTTTAAAAAATGTAGGCAAATGCATTTACGCAAAATGCATCATTTGTCTTGCATTTTGTTAAAAAAAAATCTCATTTGCGACCATTTGTTCAATTTTTGGTTGAAACTTCACAGTATATTGCTAGTATCTCATGTTAGCCTTGTTTTCAAAGAACTTCTACAGAAACCTCGAGCGATATTTGAGAGCATTTGTTGTTCAATATTCTTCTTCTATCAGTAATATCAGGTAAGAATGATTATCAATGTTTACAGCTAGTGGTACAAAGAAATAAGAAAACAAAATCGATGCCGACATTCTTAGCTTGAGTGAAATATGATCAAAAATCGATTGAATGGAAAGATTTTTTTTGTTGCCAACCATAATTTGGAAGGCTAGTCAAGATGATCAAATCGCATCGTAGTCCGAATCGAAAGTTTGTATTTCCATTCAAATGCGGCTGCAGAAACACCTATTGATTGCCAATGCAAAATTTAGTTCACGGACCATTCATTTTCAACTGAAAAAAGTGCTGTAAACGCGTCCATAGACACGGTGGATTTTTATTCATACTACAACAAACAATATGCCTACATGAAGAGTATATCACATACACTGAACATAATTAAATGCATAGACTGAAAAATTGTAATAACAATAATAAAACGCTAACTGCCTATCCATACACTTTATAATTCGTTATATTGGGACGGTATATATACACAACAAAACATGATCAACAAATACAAATTTATTTAATTATTTACATTGGTATGGATGGACCAGAAATTATATTATATTATAATGTGAGAACTATGTGATTTTATTGTGAAGTCGTCGTTGTTGTGTTGTTTTTTTATTCCTCGCAAGGTTGAATTAAATTGGTAATATAACAATAAAACAGTTGAACATACAATCCGGTATACCAGTTCGTTCGTTTTTATTTTAGATTTTCTGTAGATTCACTTGTAGACTCACTCGCTTACTCATTGTTTATTACGATGAGCTTTTTTCCATATTCTACTGATCACATAAGATGATGAATGATTCTACTAGCGCAGGCTCTGTTGAATAATTCTGAGAAAGTGTAGCTGAGTCACTTAATTGTCAGGTTAAATCGAATTTATGACAACGAAAGAATAGCCAAGAATTTTCTGTCTAAATACAATGTAAGATTTTACTAGCAAAATCGAGGAAAGAATCTTAATCTCGGCGGGAATGGGGATATCGACTTATCGTAAATAATTCCACTAAAATTTCGTTTAACAAATGAGAATCTAGATTTATGATGCTTACGAAAAAGTACGTACGCGAACGCAGCATGTACCGAAAAATTGAAATAAAGAATCTAGATTTTCATTTGTTAAACAAATTTGGGAACAAATCCTAAACACAACGACTCTCAAATCAGAAAATATGTTGGATTTGACCTTTCCGCTAGTGTACTGTTATGGAATTATAAATTCCAGCGTTGTGTAACCAATTCAATCAAATTCATTCCACATTACATACGTATCAATGACAACGTCCATTAGAATATGACGAATGAATGAAATGAGAATGAAATCATGGAAGTTAAAACAAAAACTCATCAGACACCAAAACGAGTCTAAAATAACGCTATCGAACCGCTACACCACTAAATACCTGAATGTTATCAACAGCCAGCTCACGTAATCGATCCCTTACCTTGAAAGTAATAACTTCCATGCATAAGTCTCGTAAGTCTACTATAGCAACTCATACATGTCGTACCAAATTTATTAAATTTGTTTTAATTACTTCAATTATGTTAACAAAATTGTGATGCAAAAAGAAAATCTAGCTACCGTCATAACAATCATATATGCAAAGAAAAAACCTGAATTTGTCAACATATCTCAAGGTTGTTTGCGTGCCCGAAAAATATTTGAAGAAAAAAAAACTTAGAAAACCTGTTGCCATTTCGAATAAATTCTTTGGCTTTTGACTTTTATGTGAAATAACTGCAACAACACTTTTTATAATAAAACAAGGATAAATATAACTGTTAATCTGTAGGTTCATACCATCAATATGTTTTGAGTCTTGTTAAACACATGAAAAGCATTTATCCAAGCAGCAATAAAATCTCGAAATGAAAAGATAATCTCCGCAGAATCTAAGAAGAACAGCTTAAATTCGATAGTGGGCATTTTTATGTGGGCGAAGCTGTAGCCAAAAAACGTTTACAATAGAAAAGTCCTGTGTCTTCTTCCAGAGTCGTATGATACAACCGTTCTGCTTTGTTCTCAAACACATATTGCAACTGATAGGGTAACTTAAACTTAAAATGTATTGATAATGAAAAAAACGAGCCACATTTTTAATTGCTTATCTAAACAAAACAACAATTCCAGCAAAAATGAAATGAGATTAGATCATCACAGCTAATTTTCACTCTTCCGCTAATTCATTAAACTTGTTTCTATTATTACGATTTATTAGAGGTCGAGTGTTATCAAACATCAGTGAGATAAACATTCGAATATAGATGTATTCTACTCAGTCATTTCTGAATTTGTTGATTGATCCTATTGGAAGGATAATAAGTGAATGAAAAGTTTTAACCCTGTCTAAGACATTTTATTATTAAGGACGAAGAAGCAACTATCTTTCTATATCGTGAATCATGGTTATATAATATGTCTGATATATAACTAGGCCCCACTGTTTTTAACAAACGCTCAATCGCCACAAGTATAAGATATAAGATCTTTCAAGTGTCTAGGACGTAACCCACCAATTCTTCCAGAAGAACTCATTGGAAAACTTCTAATGGCCCTAATTACATCCTCAACCTCAGTCAACGGCAAACTGCTCTCAAACTTGGTCTCCTCAAAAACCCCACCATCATCATCTGGGTGTTTTGCTCTCAACTTAGTAACAGTCTCAAAATTTTAAGGTGCTACTACTTCGTCTGAGCACAAAACTCTAATGACACCCCTAACTTCACTAACCTTTCTAGTAGCAGTTTTGATCGCTACACTATTCCTATCCACTGACTTCTCTACCGTAAATGGAACACCCTTTTCACGCAAAACCTCAGACAGAGCACCGTTTATATCAGTGGAACTTCTGAAATAACTCAAGTTAGACCTAATTACTTTAACCCCATCCTTTCCTTTTTTTTAGAAAACGATTTCTTTATTATCATCCCTTGACTGACGTGTGTGGGATATTACTACTCAGAACAACGTAAGGAAAATAAAGTACCCTCATCCAAGATCCTAAATCATCCTTTTTTATCAAAAACTCGATTTCCCTAGTAAGTTCCTCACAAACAACAGTCCTAACAGATTTCTGAATAATCCTAGTCAAAGGAACAGTAAGTCGGCATCTATTGACAAGCCAACTAAAATCGTTCAAAACGTCTGAATCACCCTCTACATTTGAAAATACACCTCTGCACCCATCACTATGATTCCTACTTCCAGAAGCATCGTCAACACTACTAAAACCACTTCTATGCTACCTCATATGAATACTAAGCCCACGGATATTCTTCGTTATGAAACCGCAACTATCACAAATAACCCTACCAAACGAAGACTTTTCCTTTGTCAAAATCAGAAAGTGCAGGTGTACCTCCAGAAGCCTGTCCCATAATAGTCGATGTAAACCAAATCGAAAAGTCTCAACGAATTCTCAATTGATTTCCAATGACCAGCATAGATTCCGAAAGAAAATCGCATGACGAATTGACTTCAGTTCTTCTTGAGACTTTATGTCGTTTTTTATACAATTTTAGGCAAATTAAATTACTTAAAAAATAATTTATTGGAGCAAAATTTATTTTTGGTTTATATGAGCAGTTTTGTTTGTTTGAGTCGACCAGTTGAATCACGGCTGAAGCGAATTCATGTCTAAATTTTAATGACGTCGACTGTACTTTCAATTTACCAAATATATTTACCTGATTAGGTAGACTGTGCTGTGGTAAATTATTTTGGATTGTACTGCGTTTATGTTTAAGGGTCGAAACAGGTCCAATCATGGGCAAAAAAAATCAATCAGTTTACAGAGAGGAGGCAATAGATCGACGTTAGTATGATTTGTAGGCAAAAGAAATTGCTCACCATTGAACATATTGGTGTTACAACAGGAAATGTATTCAGGATTTAATCTCCAAACTGGCAGGTTGAATCAGAAGTGACTTGCTCAGATATGTAAGTATGTAAGTATTCAACAGAAAATCTAGTTCGGTTGACTACGAATCAAACGACCTATTTAATACATCACCATAAATCAATCGAGTTAATTTTGCATGAACTCCAAACCTTAATTGCATAAAAAATAGCTAAACCAAACTGAAAAAAACAGCTGCGCCACCTTGCTACGTTTACCTTTACCATCACATGGTACTGCTGGTACTGTTGATGGCGTTGATGGCTTGTTATACATACAAGACATGCAGTTTTGTTAAAGTGAACTCGCTGTTTAATGCACTTGAAATTGACAGTTTAGCATTTTTAAATTAAACGTAAACAGTTCGATTGGAGAAAATTTTATAGAAAATTAAAATGAATATCGGGAAGACATTGGAATCGCTAAACAGTTTAATCAATAAGAAACAACGTAAACGAATATCGCGACACAGTAAATTTCTGAAACAACAGAAACGTACGCTCGTTAAAACATTGAAACAAGATAAAATGTACCGTCAACAATTGCATGACTACCAAGAGGACATGTTTAACTCAACTATTAACCGAGCAAATAAAAAAGCTAAGAAACAACCAAAGGATTTGGATGAGCAAAATGATTTGGTTTTTGATGATGGTGGCAACGATACTATCCAATCGATACCGCACGGTTCACAGATTCGTGAATTGACTAATGTTAAAATCGTAATTTCAAAATTGGTAATCGATTCATCCAATCAATCTGATGATGGTCATGCAGAAAATGTATCGAAATGGATGGAGGATCGTCGAGAATGTCCTAACAAATTCGAGTCTAGAAGAAGGTCAAATAGGATACGAATTAGCGACAAGGATTGCTGATCGCTTAGTGGTATTTGAATATCGAAACTGTGCAGGGATTTAAGGTTTACTTTCTGTGTAATATTTTGTCCACGAATGTTAACAAACGTTCGGTGATGGTTTTTGTCTTTTATTTATGAATATTTTGAGATTTATACGTTTCGCAAGGAAAAATAAAAATTTGACTTCAACTCTGCGATCTTTCATTTCTAAACTATAAAATATTTCTCAGTACGATCCTATTCCACTGTCCCAGGCAGAACGCACGATTCCAGTGACAATCAAAGTATTAAAAAGAGAAAGGTAATTGAAATTCAACTGATGGGTTAAGTAATAGTTATTTACGTATCTGTTGTGGATGGTAGATTTTAGGCAATTTCGCGGGTTGTAGCCCAAATGAAGTAAGGGTGACAAGTGAAAGTGCCTAAAATCAACCGTCGTGTAAGTGGCTGAAAACCCGAGAAAATTTCTGCAAAACCCCCGTTTTCGGCCCCGACACATGAAAAATATTTTAGTCTTAAGAGAAGATATTAAACAAATGTGACCGTTGCAATAAAAAAAGGCTCCCGAGAGATCGACATACTGAGAAAAAAGGTAAACGGAAATATTTCACCTCAAGTTTTCAAGTTTAATATTTTGTGAAAAATACTTGAAGCCAGGCTTCATATCTAGCCACAAATAGTTTATCGAAGCATATAATTCCTTGATTCCCCGATTTTGTCGAGGCCGTTTTCACAAGAATTCTTCTTCGGACAAAAAGCAAAATGTTGATTAAGGTATGCATCGAAATTACGAACCATCTTTAAGTTATTGTAGTCGATCGACTATGCAAAATTTTACAAGTCATCAATTGCTTCTAAATGTATTTTAACATGAAGAAGTAAGAAGTGAAAGACTTAATTCTCTGCTACTTATTGTTTCAATACATGTGTTTTTGGGTAGTTGAAGCAGTTGATCATTGTAAACGTTTAAAGTGAAAGATATTTTATCGACTCCACTGTCTGCTTGTCCTAAAACAAATGTGGACGACGAACAGAAAAAAATCCTATTGCTAAATTTCAATGTAATCTCAATGTACCTATAGCATATTCACACACAAACGTTCACTGTTTAAAAAAAAAAACCTAACTAAAACTAACCTATAGATTATTTTAGAAACGGCAAGCACTGCGATAAAATCTTTAAATCTTTTACTTTGATTGTTTAAAGTATATCACTGCATCTGCAACAAAATCTTGTACTTCATTTGTTTAACCATTTACTATACTATATATAAGACCTCACTGACCGAAGATTATCACTTATTACTTTTTCTTTTCATTTTTACTGTCGATACCAGATGAACGTTTATGAACAAATATTTTTACTACTCCGGACCATACCGTATGGTCCATACCTCCACATGTACAGACTGGCCAGGCCATACTGGACTGCCGTGCATCGCCCAGTGGGCTTTTTCGGCCCTCAAATCTTGAAGTCTATTAATACAACAACGATTCGACAATGATTCGGTATTTCGTCATACCTTCTAGGCTAAAACATTCCACTCTTGTCTTGCTCACAGTCAAAATCCACCACCAATACCAATAAAAATTAGAAAAAGAAATCTGTTAATCAAACACCGCCAACAATCACTATACAGTAAGTCATATCATAGATAGTGATGATCGATATATCATGTTTGTAAATTTTATTTACCAAATTATCTACTTCCTCCATTCTAATCGTTAACATCAATTCGTAACAATTCTGAATATTAAATGTTAGGCGAAAAAAAATATTCTAAAGTACACCCGGTGTGTAATTTAATTATTCATCAGCGTCCACAGACAGTATTTTGTTGGATGTAATTATTCCGATCTTCCGCATAAATTCGTTTTTAATAAGAAAATTGTTATTACAGTCATTAACTAAAATACTATTTGTTTTTGATCACGAGATTACATCGCAATATTTATTTTGTTCTACATAATACCGCATGGTTTAAGTTTATATCAAAAAAAGTTGTGGGTAATTGTATCTAAGACTTTTGTCACTCTCTTGGGAACGGATCTGTCTCGCTTATTTCTTAAAGTTTTCCAATGATAATGCCAAATATTTGTTAGTGTTGGACATTATTGTGGAAGGTTTCAGTCAGGTTCAGGTCAACCTGAACTTGGCCTGAACTTCACCTGAGGATGCTAGAACTTGAAACAAAAATGTCAAGCTCAGGCTCAGTTTCAACCTGAATCTGACCTGATATAAATCAGGTTCTCTCGTATCAGTTCAGGTCAGGCCAAACATGCCCTGTTCCGAGAATTGTTACTGTGATACTACTCGGTGAAGAAAACATTAGGCCTAGATCTACGATGGCTCTAGTTGCCATCCCGTTGAGCGTCTTACCAATATATTTTTTTGCATGTTGCTGCTAAAGTCATATTATTCCGGTGTTATTCCTATACGTATGAACATAGCTCATAGCATTCTGTTGAAAACGTATGAGAGTTTCAACGAATTTTCATATCTTTGTCTTTCGATGCACTAGCATTGTTATGTATACAATCTCATTATAACAATAGGAAATGTTATTTGAGATCATAACTGCTATCGAGCCAGTAATTTCCGGAGAAAATAAAACTCACGGTCGATAATGTTATCTGTGAGTCTGTAACTGATTCAATTTACGTAATCTCGTATTTACGTATAGAAAATTAAGCTCAGGGTCGTCTCACCGCAACGATAGATGTACAGATTAAATAATGAGTAAGTCAAGGCATTTTGATCAAACATTTTACTATGGGGCATGCGTACATATATCATCACAAATCATTAAATCTGTTCCTTTATTTGTTGAAAAAACATTTCACATATTTATTAGTATTTGATTCAAATCTTTTACTTCGTTAGTCTCATATCATACAATTTTTGTTATTTCTTTGATAGGGCAACAGAGCTAAACGCTTATTTCTGTTGTTGCTGCTAATAATAGATGGATCAGTAAATGTATTGCTCTAATTTGAGTCAGATGTAACTTAAAATGTCTAGTAAATTTTAACTAGTAATTCTGCGTGCTGTTTATGCAGACGATTAAACAGTTTATTTATGCATATAAGTCAATAACGTATTGGAATTTCACTAGCGGTTACATTAGAATAGAGTTATGGGTCTTGAGAAGCATAGACCCTCAGGTACATAGGTACATACAAGGTTAGTGTAAAGTAATGATCACAATCACACCACATGGGGGGAAGATAATTGCGTGTTTTGAGTGCAAGGGGATTTTCCTTGATTTTCAAGGGTCTTTCTTGTCAATTTAAAAGGATCTTCAAGCTATTTTCAAGGATTTTCTTTTGATTTTCAGAGGTTTTTCGGGTTTTTCAAGGTCTCTTTGGTTTCCAAAGGTTTTTTTTAAATAATTTTAAGGACTTTTTTGATGGTTTTCAAAGACTGCATTATCTGCCGCTCGGCACCACCACATCAAGTCAATTGAATTAATGTGTAGTTCGCAGTTGCTCGCTATTATCCCACAGAATATGACTCCAGCCAGCGTAGCGATAACAATGTTTTCTGCTATGACAATCGACCACGTCGTTTTAACTTATTAAACATGAGAAAATTCAAAAAAAAATATTTCTCTATAGCACCGGCGGATATCATGTTGTACCTAACAGCTAGCTTTGCACTATAAAATTTGCAAGAGAGAACACTTAATGATATATTTCTGCCCAAGACATTCTTTAAATCGATTTTTCACCATAAAGCCATCTACATTTTTCTACATTCGGCCAAAAATGAACCATCATGGCTTCATGGTGAAAAATCCATTTAAAGAATGTCTTGGCCCACGGTGGGGCTGAACGAACTTTAAATAAACATGTCGACTTCCATCTCGATTCTTTTCATAGCTGAAATGTGTTGAAATATTTCAACCGGCAAGGTATGGAAGCAGCCAAAGTTCACCGAGGGTAGCAAAAAAGTGACTTTTCTGAAAATGTACCAAAAGTGACCACTTTCAAAAAAATTTATTGCCATTCGAAAGAGCACATTAACTTTGTCTAGAAACGCTATTTAAGTGCTGGATCGAGAACTTCGTCGAGGAGGCATCACCCCTTATAGAAGTGGAATTTTCGACTTTCAACTTCTATTGCTCTGCGACCAAATGACCGAGAGCAATAATTTTTACATGGTTGTTCTTAGAATTTGTCCCTCTACCGATTCCAGTTTCAAACACTGGTCCAGCAACTTCCGCGGAGCCAGGCGACGATATTCCTCAGAAACGGCTCAGCGGTTGCGCCCGCAACATGTGCCGTTGGATAGTACACGTCTCCCCTAACTCAGCTATGAAAAGAACCGAGATGGAAGTCGACATGTTTATTTAAAGTTCGTTCAGCCCCACCGTGGGCCAGAAATATGTCAATAAGTGTTATGATTTTACACTGACCAATTCAACCCTTTAAGCGTGTTGCCATATACATGAGGTAAATCTGTTACTTCATTTGTTTCAAGTATCGTATCGTCTATTGCAGAATCCTTCCCTTCTTCACTATACTGTTGAAAACACAATCTAGTTGTCGTCGCTTATTTTTCCCGTCGTTGTCGATGACAAATAATATCTTTCTAATAAAAGGTATGGATGACAAAGAAGTCGATACTACTTATCTAAATTAGCTTTAAATCAAAATGCTCTCACACAGTACTCACGTATATATCGACTCAACATCTGATAGACCAAATCTCTCCACAAATGCGTTTGCGAGAAATTTTTTTGATTGAAAAACCTATTCGAAGGATTCCCCATGAATTCGATAACCGGATATAGTCGCATTTCAGTTAAACGATCCAGTACTTTGTCTAAATTTGTAAAATCGTACTGAAAACCGTGATGATCATCAAGACCACTAAAACCAGAAAATTTTGATAAGAATAATCAAACCTGAAAATTTCACCCCAACTCACACAAATTTGATAAGATTGATGAGCCAGTGAATCCGAACGGATTTTAAACCGTTGTTTGGTAACGCAGAAATGTATTCCAGATTTAGCATGGACTTTTCGCTGAGAAAAAACTCGGCTAAAGAGGATGAGTCGTCAGTGGGAGCCGGTGGACAGAAACCAGTATTCGTCCAGAAGCGAGACAGTTTTTTAACATTTTTCAACTCTACTTCAAAGTGTAATCTATCTGCTGAGCTAGCGACTGAATACATTAAGGCACACAAAACGGTAATTTTAAACATTTTAGAAAGTGACGTCGCGACAATTAATCACCTGCGACGATAGCTTTTCTTTGTGTATCACCTAAATTCAGATGTTAGATCAAGATGTTTCAAATGTCACCTTTACGTCACAACCAAGACAATGTCGTGTCCAGTTGCAAGTCAATTTCAAATCCGTAAAAAGAGCGCGGACTGAAAATCGAGATACCAAAAGATATTGCTTTTGATTTCATCATCTGTCATCTGTTTACGACAATTAAGACTAAATTGAGCGATCAAGTCAGGGCTAGCGTAGTCTTATCAAGCAAAAAGTATGTTCAAACAAATTAAGTTAAAGATTTTGCATCAGCTGTTGCCTGTTGAAGATACTTAATGATAAGAAGTAGTAGACTCATTGATATATTCACACAAACCATACACTTGTCGTCTGAGTGAAAGAGTGGGAAATATCCTAGAGATATCGATTGTTGCTGGAACTTGCTAATTTCAAATAACAACTTACACAGATGCATTCCCTTCCACACGAATGCAGTCAAAGAGTTAAAATGTTAAATGTAAGACAAAACGTCCTCACTGTCGCGTACGTGCAATATCCAATATAGATAAGCACCAACACATACGCTACAACAATTTTCCAATCAATCATGCCTTTCTACCTACTCCTTTTGATGTTCTAAGTTCATTTTCTGGCCAATTAATTAATCATTTCACTTCATTTTTCATTAGGTGCGAATCGTGAAAAAATTTGCCTTGAACGTTGAAGAAGGTACCTCATTGAATTGTGGTTTTATTTTGAATGTGTATGATGGTAATGACGAATTATTGATTTCCTTTATGTTCAGACTCACGAATATGTAGTTACACTGTGCCAAAACATAAAACATGTTGTTAGCAACCGTCCATCGACGTATTTTGTTGTTTTTCAATTAATGTGAAAAATAGTCTCAGACTGAAATATCTATTGTTGCGTTACTGCAATCATACGGTGCGGTTCAAAATGACTTAGTGACTTAGTGATCTGGTGGACCAATTTTTAATCGCGTTGAAAGCACAGCCACCGTGAATTCGATTTAAACTCTCAATCAGACGACAGAATTAGCTGTTTCGTTCAGCAATCATGGGTTTATTTGATAGCTTGGCATCGATGCTAAAGCTGAAGAAGGAGCAAATAAACATCTTGGTTGTTGGACTGAATAATAGCGGAAAATCGACAATCGTTAATCATTTCAAGGGTCCAGAGGAGAAAAGTTCGGTTACGGTTCCGACGGTTGGATTCAGTGTGGAAAAATTTCAAAGTAAGTAGACGAATGTAACAGTTTATTGGTGTACGTGATGGGAAGTGACCACGGACAATCGAACATGTTGGAAGGCCTTTGTATCGTCGTATCGTCTCTTATAATATCTTTCTCATATTAGTCTTATATTCAGCGGATTCTTATACATCATTTAATCTATTGAGAGACGGTGTAGATCAGTCTTTCCTTCATCTCGTTCTTTCCGTAGTTACTGAAGTACATGTAAATCAATTACAAAGTAAACCCTTCAATGCAACTATTTTCACTTACTATGGCCCACTCGTAAGGTAAAACACAATAAAATAATTTGTTATCTCGTATCACGATTAGTAGAAGTACCTCGGGCCCTCGGATAATTTTACTCATCTGGATAGGAGATATCAAATTACTGCCCTTGCATTTATACCCAATTAACCGAATTCTTCCGAGTAACCTACTATTAACGTTTACCATTGTAAACGATGTGTCATCACCTGTATCACCTGTATAATTATGAAATCTATTACTTCGTTTGTTTTAAGTATTGTCTAGGCTTTTACTTCAAGAGTTTTGCATTTATTTTGCTATGAGAGGCAAAATTCGCTAGATTTCAGGTTTCATTTTTGCCGTCTATGTCAACAACGGATGATTAATTTACAATTCAATTTCCATAAATGCCTTTTCCATTCAAACAACCGTTTCAGTTATAAATAAATTTCCAATGACTGATGACTGATTTTCAATAGAATCAAATATGTGATTTTGTTTGTTCGATTGAAACATTGATAATAATAGTTGAATGGAATGGGTGAGATTCTTTTTATAAATTGAAGTATAAATATAACCTTCATACAGGTGAAAGTAAAGGTATTAACCTGCCACAGATGCCAAACATATCCACAGTGTTATTATTGGGTCCAGAACTTCTTTCTATCAATTTATTTTCAATCAATTAATTTCAAAACTTTTACTTCAATTCTTTGAACATGCATTTTCCTATATATGACTAGATTACTCTAGCCAGAGATTAAACAGCGGCACAATTAATTAAACTAGTTTCAGGATTGTTCTTCGATAATTTTCAAGAATATTGGGAATCTTTGAGAATCATCATTGTTTCAGGAGTTTTAAGAATTCTTGAAAGTTTTCGAAAAATCTTCAATTTAAGAGTTTTGAGCATTTTGAAGAATTTTCATGAATTTCTAGAATTTTTAGGAACAATTTCACGAAAAGAGGCCCTGAGGCCCTTCAACCTTTTACAGACGACTATTTGCAAATCCTGTCCTTTCTATAAGAATCCTTTCAACAGATTGATCCCACTTCTTTAGTTTTAACATACCTTTTGCTACATAAGGCGGCAGCGTATATCGCTCATTTTTATCGTCGTTGATTGATTTTAAGCATCTCAAACCAACTTTCTTCTTACTCAGATCAAGGAGTGAATTTCACTGCATTCGACATGTCCGGCGCTGTACGCTATCGAAGTTTATGGGAGCATCATTTCAAGTCGAGCCAAGGAATCGTTTTCGTCATCGATTCAAGTGATCGAATGAGGCTAGGTACATAAATTAAGCGGACAAATATTGAAAGAAGTTTTGCTGGAAAGCTATCGATTTAATCTAATGACTATTGTTGCTCGAACCAGTTGAAATTTTTCTGTTTGAACGTCACTATGATCTTTCTATAAACATTACTCTTCCAGTGGTTGTGAAAGATGAGCTGGACACATTACTACATCATCCAGACATTCAAGATCGAAAAGTTCCAATTTTATTGTTTGCTAACAAAATGGACAATCCAGAGGCGTTATCGAGTGTGAAGATAGCAGCAGGTAAAAGGCACACTACCACAAAGCCGAATCTTTATAAAAAACAATTTAACTTCAGCTTTAGGATTAGAGAAGATCAAGGACAAACCTTGGCATATAAGTTCCAGCAATGCATTAACGGGTGATGGATTGCAGGATGGCGTTCAGTGGCTAGTTCAGCAAATAAGGGATATTGTGACAACGTCCAGAGAAAGTAGATCAAGAAAATAATTTTGATTGTACGGGTGGTTTAGTACAATGTAAAGTTAGACTGTACCCACTGTACACGTACACACTGAAAATAAATGATCTGCAGTTCGCCAGTCCTCTAACACTTCAGACGTTTTTGTACTCGTTCGCGAACTGATGAGCATGATTCGTAGAAGAACTCGTGAGAATTTGGAACAAAGACACTGAGAGCTCGCAAACCCTAAACGGTTAAATGAAAATGGCTGATAAGCTTTTCCAGTTTGGGTCTGTTTCCAAATGTTTATTTTATCATTTCTACTACCATCGTCACTGCATGTAACTACATCAAATTTTAGGTTTCTCGCGTTTTAACAATCAAGTAAATCAAGTAAAACAAAACTATCAACAACTGAAAATTTCAAATTTTCCAGCACGGAACACTGAACGACACTTTCGCTGCGCGCGAACTCTATACATCCGGAACAGTAATATTAGGTCTGCGGTTCTCCTTTGGGCTGTGGCAGTTGTAGTTCGTCTCGATCGGAAATTGTTACGCTGTAACTAATTTCGTTGAAGAAATAATCGACTTTCAGTTGTTTATCTTCGCCTACGCATGGATCGTAGAATCCGATAAGTTCTGACTGCAAAAAATAAATAAAACATTTGATGGTAGGTCGGTAAGCTACGTACAATTTTGGGTCGTTCCATAATTTGGTACTATCAGATGAGGAGAACAGGTTAATTGAAACAGATTCATTAAGAGTTAGATGTGTGTCCCAATAAACGTTAAATGCAAGAGGGGAGGAATGGAATGTGAGAAATTTAGGATAATTTATGGAATAAGAAAGGCGAGCTTGTCGATTGACTCCGAAAGAAGTTTAAAGCAAATTGTGGATTTCAACATCAAATGGTTCTGCCTTTCAGATCATCAGATCTACTTCTACACTTCCGAAATTAATAAGAAATTTTGAGCAATTTGTCAAACCAATATGAGCACTGCTCATTGAGCAGAGGCCAGACGGTGTTAAACTTAAATTTTATTTTAAGGAAATTATTCTATTGCTCCTGCCGAGGATCAAACCAATTCTCACCAATTCTCTTGGTTGTCTGAAAAACCGAAACCGTATCGTTTTATGACACAAAATTAATTAATTCGCTAGCTTTAACGCTCCCTTTGCTTAAATAGCCTCATTAAACGCAACAAACTACGGATAATAGTGGACTTCCAAAAATTCGCAAAATTTCCCAAAAACCATTTCCAAATACTAGGCTCTACTGACCAAAACCTGAACCTGATTCCGAGCCGAATCTGAATTAGAATTTGAGGTTCCACATGAACCTAAATCTTTATCGCCCCAATCCTGACCTAAACCTGAAATGATCCGTCACGACTAAAATCTGACTAATCTGACTAAAAACTGAATTTTCAATTTCAAATTAAATCGGGGAAATTGAAAATTCAGGTTCAGTTCCGACTCTGGTCAAGGTCAGTACAAGAAAATGTTGCGGATTAACCTGATTTTAACAGGACAACCCTGTCGTAATTTGTAAAACGGACTTAACTTTTGGGTTACGCAAACCTGTTGCGAGACTTAACCAATAGTTGCAAAGTTGAAATCAGACAACAACTTCAAGACGGTGAGACTTTTGAAGAAACTTGAAAAACCGTGAACTTGATCGAAAATGAAAACAAACAAAAAAATTGAAAAAACATTGGCACAAAAGGTCTACAAGGAGCATTAGGGCACTGTAGAATCAAAGGTCCGTTTTTCTTCTTCGAATGACTTTGTCAGTTCTTACCTTACTAGATTTCTGCAGCTTTAATTTACTATCACGAATTAAACACTGCAGTGGTATTGTAACATCAATAGTTAAGCTAGTCGCCTGGCTATCCAAATTTGTATCTGCAAAAACGAAAGTGAAATTATTGTTAAATTACAGTCTGACAATATTAATGCCGTGGTCATTGTCAAAGCAAAAATTTTCTATGGAAGTAAGTCGATCTATCTGCATAGTAGGTGTAGGAATATTATATGATTTCTTTGACACTGCGACACAAAATGATGCGAAGGAAACGAGAAGCAATCGTTGAAAGTAGTGAATCAAACGAATTTCATTAGATGATCTACAATTGTCGCTGTAAAACACCGAGTCGGAGCTGACATTTGTCTTGTATTGTGACATAAAAGAGAGCTGCCTCTGACAATGGTGCCTTGGTACAATTTTCAATTTTATGTCTGACAGAGAATTGTCTGAATGAAACCGATGATGGCTGCTCTAATCCTTCTTAGATAAATTTAGACAGGTTGGTCAGTTGACGAATCTTTTCTAACTTGCGAGCTGTATTATTGCAAGTAGAGTAACTTTCATCACATAGTCACCGTAACTGTTTCGACTGTCTCATTTAAAAAAAAATGAGAAACATTCTGGTCTATTAATGTGCTGGCGACTATAGAAGATTCACTCAGCAAGAAAATTAGATTTGTTAATGAATCACCTATGGTTGAAAGACGAAAGATCTGTCGAATTTTGAGTTGGATGAAAGCTATCCAATTGAGCGACGCCCATCCATTCCTTTCTCTACAAGTCTTTTGTTCTATAAATTGAGTCAAAGCAAAAACGCAATTTCATTTACCTTCATCAACTTCCTCATCCGAAAATTTCCCATACAATGCTGCCGTAATGACCAGTCCCTTTTTCTTCGTCTCATCAGTGGAAATACGTTCGTACAATGCAGCCATCAATTCAACGGCAGCTTCTGCTTCCTTCTTCTTTTCCGCCATTCTGAAAGGTATACGAAACGCGGTTCATTGGTAAGACATTCTGTTCTATATGGATATGGAAGAAATGGACACGAACCTTTGTTTGTTAGTCTCTTTCGCTTTGTCGATAATTTTCTGCTTTTCACTTTCGTTCATCGGCTCGATAATACTTTTTCTGACCAAAAGCCAGACGAGCAGCGGTGTTACGGAAGCGTAGAAAACGGCGGCTGGCACAATTTCTTCACTCAACTGAATTGGGAATATGAACGATTGCGTTGCACGAATTATTCTGTTGGATGGAAGCAAAATTAGAGTTTAAAATCTGCCACGGATTATCAGCCGAACAGAGAACTCACTTTATTTTGAGAATTACACCAGTTGGTACGCCTACCGATACAGAGGCGTGCACCGAACTGTACTTAGAAATTTTCTTTTCTGCTCCATATTCGGCAATGAATCCAAATGTGCCGTACCTAAAACCGACAACGGAAAATAAAGACGTCGATCGAGGTCAATGAACTGACGTTTACGTACTTTCCGGACACTTTCACTTTCAGCTCCTGTTCTTTCAGTCTTCTCATATAACTAGCCGACACAAAACAATGAGGTACGCCAATAGTGCAGGTCAAAACGAAGTGTTGTTTCTCGGTGTTGTATTCGAGCACTGTGGACATTGAACTCTGCATTCCAGTTGTATAGGTCAAATATCCCACCGTATGCTTATCAAGCTGAACGCCTAGAGCTGTTAGGAAAAGTAACGAAAATTACGATCAACTTAGACGGTGCAATTGAGCTATCAAACATTACTTCCAACCAGTCCGGGTATAATGCCATTGTGTCTGAAATTGAGTGTTGTCCCGCCGTTGCAAAAAATTCGTTCCGTTAATGTGCGCGAACCTTTGATCCCCACGGATGGTCCATTGCCTGCACCAATATCCATAGCCAACCAACCCTTGTTTATCAATCGACGTCCAGATATAACGAAACTTCCGGCACCATTTCCATTTTGCGATGACAAATTACCGGACATGGTAACCGTGTCTCGTGTTGTAATCGGTGCATCGATTGACTGCGATATGGACATTCCCGATACTTCGATACTGGGAAATGGGATGGGACCATCGTCGCTGCAATTAGAATCAGATCGTTGAGCGAGCAGCTCTTTCTCCTGAATCCATTCCCGAATGACTTACTCAAACTCATCTTGGTAAGAATCGAAAATTTCGGTTGCATTGACATTTATTGTGATATTTCCTCGTGGATTGGTTCGTTGCTGTAGCCGTCGCTCTTCCCGTTCCCGAGCCAACCGTTCGTACTCCTCTTTTATTTCGTTCGGTGTCTTTGTCCGATGAACGATTTCCCATCCTTCCGTCTCTAATCCTTTAACACCCAGAGCATCGTAGATGGCTCGCTTATGTGCATCGGATAGAACCTGTCAACCATAAAATTTATGATGTTCGTCTTGTTAACACTAAACAAAATTCGCTCACTGACCTCATAGGCTTTTTTGACTCGATTGAATAACAGTTCCGCCTTTTGTTTGAATTCTAAATTGGTATGCTTATCGGGATGGTACATACGGCTGAATTTCCGATAGGCTGCATTTATTTCCTCTATGGTAGCCTAGGACAATAAAACAAACAAACGAATTTCATAACAACCAATATGTGTTACACTTCGGATTTTTTTTTCTAGGTTATGTTTAACGGTGATTGGAGAGCATAGAACCCGAATTTGTCAAAGAAAAATGCACGTGAGACTTGGCCAGTCTATCTAGCGAAGACTTACATCTTTGTTGACATTCAAAATAGCGTAATAATTATCCTCGGTACTGTTTAAACCAAAACCGTCTTCAAATTCATCGCTATCCATGCTGAATGGAAAAATATTTTTATTTGCACTGAACTTTTTATCACAATATTTTGACAGAACAGCTGATAAGCTCAAAAAAATTAGTGACGGATAACAATCTGTTTGTCAGTGACGTGTCGCTGCAGTCAGTTAAAAACTAAAAATTAGAAGAATGGGCGCCAATGCCGACCTAATTTTCCACAAAGATAGATTGAACGAGATTTTTTGGATTTCCTTTCTCATGCATAGATTTAGAATAGAAATGAAGTTTGGAACAAAATATGTCTTCTAGATATTTGTTAGGTAGTGGAGGTAGTAAAAAATCACGGTTAAAGCATGTACTTTCAGGTCCTAATTTTTCTGAGTAGAACACGCTACTCCTTCCTAGGCTAAAATGTAAGTGACAAAGCCAGAGTTGCTCATGTCTAGTGATTTTTCGGATTTTTCTAGTCTTTCGATTAATAATTGCACCTGCATCTATCTCTCCCATTTCATCAAATATTTTATCGAATCGGTCTTCGAAGGATAATTTTTCCATAAAAAATATTAATCAGAATTAGTTGCGCACTTATACTGTCCTATAAAGAAAACAGATCCAAAAATTAAAAAAATTAAACCGAAATATTCTCGATATCACAACTTCCATATTCAACATCCCTTTGCTTCTAGTAAAAGTTATAAAAATCGCTTCCTATTCTGGAACCGTGATAAAATATTTAAAAAAAAATCCTCCCCGGCGGGGAATCGAACCCCGGTCTCCCGCGTGACAGGCGGGGATACTTACCACTATACTACCGAGGACTTGAAAATGCTTCGACTAAACACACAACAACAATGAAAACGCCATGATCAAAGGAAAAACAAATAGAAAAAAAAACATTGCATCGGCCGGGAATCGAACCCGGGCCGCCCGCGTGGCAGGCGAGCATTCTACCACTGAACCACCGATGCTTGTGATTTGTCATCGCTAAAATTTACGCGCGAGTCGATTCAAAGAGACTTACCGAAAATATCAGTGAATTATAAGGTGATAGCTCTTCTTTATTTTTACTTCTTGTATTTCTTGTGATGTGTGATGTTATGTATGAAAAAACTGTTAACAGATAGAGACTAGTTGTTAATATTTTCGGGATAAAAATAAAACGAGGTACCATGTACCGATATTATCAACTTTTTCATTGCATGATAAGCAATTGTTCAAACAAGCTTCATTATAATTATAAGCCATAACTCATAGTCGCGGAATATCTTGCTACCATACCCTCAATACTTGACTTAAAAATAAGTTTAACCTTGAAACATGGTAACGGAGAATGTATCAAACGAATGTTGAGTATTTTGCCGTGCTCTCAGAAAGTGTATTGAATTTTCATAGCACGAAGTAGATGCAAATACTTTCTGAGAGCACGCATAATATGAATGCACATCTTCGGTCCACAGTTGTATATCTCAATGAATGAGTGAACATGTATAGCGAGAAATGGTTAATAAAATGAACATTATTTCAGATCTGAGTTGCTCAACGTCTTAATATTAATAAAAATAAAATAAAAAAAAACTTTAAAAAAATTCTCCCCGGCGGGGAATCGAACCCCGGTCTCCCGCGTGACAGGCGGGGATACTTACCACTATACTACCGAGGACTTGAAAAAAGTTCGACTATATAGCCAATACTATGAAAACACACACACTACTGAATGAAAAAAACAAAATAAAAAAAAACATTGCATCGGCCGGGAATCGAACCCGGGCCGCCCGCGTGGCAGGCGAGCATTCTACCACTGAACCACCGATGCTTATGACCTCTGAATTTTACGTACGCATCGATTTAAATAGAACTCGGAAACCAATGAATTTTTGGTGTTGATGATGTGCAGGCATATAAGTCCAGTGCGTCGTTTTTTTTTTTTCGTTGTATTGTTGCTGTGTATCGTTGTAAAGGCAAAGTATGAATGTGTAGATCATATTTATGTTAAGCACTAACGTTCGTTCTTGTATGGCTCTTATATGTGAAATAGTAATTTCAAGTGTGTAGTCAAATTGGCATTAAACAATACATTAGCATAAGAATGTGTCCAAAAATAGCAAATTAATTAAATGAGTCACAGTAGATATGAACCATATATACAACACTAACTTCGACAAACCATTTTTTGCTTTTCGGCCTAGCTTCAGTTAACTCGTTTGTTTACATATTCTCTTCATTCATCATCGCTGCTCTCTCAATGTTTCTCATTCATTATAAACTAACTTCCAATTCATTTCAATTTCAATTAATTTGATTGAGACCGTAGCTTTGAGTGGATTAGGATGTAACATTGTTACATGTAACGTGACTGTTTGTTATTTGAATCTTGAGAATCTGACATTATTTTGTTGCGTAGTGTTCAAAACATTAACTGAACGGAAAAGGTGTAGTGGTCAAACGGTTAATCGAGGATTTTTTTGCCTATTTGTTTCCACCAAAACATTTCTCATTTTGTTCTAAATTAGTCGAACGTTTTTTATTTATTTTTTTGGATATCGTGTGTGTCGCAAGGTTATATCAATATGTTGGTGCTCTTATGCGCAGTTGTTGTGATCATATTCTTGCTACACAAGTTTCTAAGCCGGGAATATGGCTACTTTGAAGCAAAGGGAATTCCGTATTCCAAACCCATGTTCATCTTTGGTTCTCGAAAGGATTTCCTATTCCGAAACAAATCCATACTGACGGTGATTAAAGATTTCTACGACGAGTTTCCCAATGATAAGTATGAAGAGTGGTCATCTGTGTGATTTGGGTATAGTGTGATAATAACAAACTCAATTTCGTGCTTAGAATATCTGGACTTTTCGACTTCAGTAGTCCAGTGTACGTAATTCGTGATCCACAACTTATAAAGCAACTAGCAGTCAAAGAGTTCGACCATTTCGTCGATCATAAGTTTATGCTAGATGGGGATCCCACTTCTTTGTTCGGTAGAGCGTTGTTTAATCTTCGTGGCCAGAAATGGAGGGGTGGGTACAATTAAATTTTTACAAATCTCCTTGCAAATGTTTAAATTGGGAATCTTATCTTATCAGACATGAGAGCTACATTATCACCAGCTTTTACGGGTACGTAGTTTGGTTAATAGACTGCATACAAATTGCACGATTTTTATCTAATCAGAAGAATGAGTTGAGGTTTTTTGTTAACCCTTTCGATGCAGGAAGCAAAATGCGGCAAATGTTCGAATTAATGAATTTGGTTGGTCAACAATTTGCTAACACGATAACGGATCAAATCAAGAACGGTGGCGAAAATTCATTCGAATTTAGAGAATTGTCGCGAAAATTCACCGTTGATGTGATTGCCTCATGTGCGTTGGGCATTGAAGTCAATAGTTTCCAGAATCCGAAGAATGAATTCCATGAATTTGCCATAAACATGACAGGAAGCTTCGGAAGTTTCGCGACTATGATGAAAATTATGGCCTACTTCTTAGTTCCGAAAATAATGGGCAAACTTAAAGTGAGACTCTTCAGTGAAGAGGCAACCAAATTTTTCGAAGATGCCATCAAAGAAACCATTAAAATTCGCGAACAAGAAGGAATCATGCGACCTGATTTGATAAATCTGCTGATGCAAGCGAAGAAGGGAAAACTTTCCTACGAATTGGATAAGGATTCGGACAAAGCAGTTGACGGATTTGCCACTGTTGAAGAGTCGCAAGTCGGAAGGACGACTGTAACTAGACAGTGGGAAGATGACGATTTGGTTGCACAGACGTTTATATTCTTCTTTGCAGGTTTGACCTCGAAATAAGTTTTTTTTTATTTTCTCACTCAAAATATATTTGAATCAGGCTTCGAATCCGTGTCCACTATGATAAGCTTCATTGCTTACGAATTGATGGTTAATCCCGATTGTCAAACGAAGCTCCAAAAAGAAATTGATGAATTGAACGAAAAGGTCGCCGGGAGCCCAGTAAATTATAATCAGATTCAAGGAATGAAATTTATGGACCAAGTTGTTTGCGAGACGTTACGTAAATGGCCGTCACCATTCATCGATAGGTCTGTATATAGGAATTACTCTACTGGTTCGCTTAGCGCAAAAGAAAACTTTCTGTTTAGATTGTGCACAAAAGAATTTGAATTGGAATGTGATGGCAAGAAGATCTTAATCGAGAAAGGCAGAAGTTTCTACATTCCAACGGCCGGACTTCATTTCGATGAACGCTATTTCCCAAATCCAGAGAAATTCGATCCGGAGCGTTTCAACGACGAAAATCGTGGCAAAATCGACCCTGGAACCTATCTGCCATTCGGTAAGTGTGTCTACTCTACAGTCAGAGAAATACGGCAAAGCTAGTTCCAAGAAGCGGCAACGGGATCGTTTTATGAATGTGTTTTGAATCCAAAAATTTTTATATTCTGCAGGAGTCGGGCCTCGCAATTGCATAGGCTCTAGATTCGCTCTGATGGAACTGAAGACAATCATCTATTATTTGCTGTTGAATTTCAACTTTGAACCGAACGAAAAGACACAGATTCCGATGAAACTAAAGTATAGTCCAGTGCAATTTATTCCGGAGAAGGGAGTTTGGGTGAAATTTACACCCCGATCAAAATAACACAGAGTAATGGGTCAACGTTTTCCCTAAAATATGTGTGCTTTGTGCTTACTAACAACATTTTTATTCAATAAATTTTGCTTCTATTTTTGAACTTCTTTTTTGGGTTAAGCTACCTGAACTGCAGAGTATTGAGTGTAGCCAATTCAAAGACGAAAGAATTTTGTACAAAACCCATAAGTCAACTTCAAATGGGAGGGCCAATTCTGTGAGGTTTAAAAAATTTAGCATCAAATCATGATTTGGAGCTTTAAATTGAAAATTTTGGATCGTTAATTTCTCCATACAATAAATACTGAGCATTAATCGTAAATTTGAGTGACAAAGGATTAAAAAAAAGTCCCATCATATATCTAAACATAGAATATTTACTCGGAAGGCCTGAGGATTTAGAGCTTTGTCCTTATTCCATAACAGTACATTCCGTACCTACGACTTAAAGTCGTTTTTAGCGTGTGAGAGGTTTGACAGTGCCGAGAGCGAGGTCTGGAATCGAATACGCTAAAAAAGACTTTTAGTCCCGTGGTACGAATAGTATTTTTCATATTGGACGGAGAAAAAGTGAGAAGAAATAGCACTTTTTGGGTCCTAGGACCTAGGACCCAAAAAGTGCTATTTCTTCTCACTTTTTCTCCGTCCAATATGAAAAATACTATTCGTACCACGGGACTCCTAGGTATGAAAAAAGATTTTCTAAGGATTTCCAACGAATTTTTTGGCATCCTTTTACATCCTTTCATCCGCACCACTGACACTTATTGATTTATGAAAGGACAAAGACTATGGACCTACAGCTAATAAATTGTGTAGGCCTGTGTCAAACGGGATTTAGGAGGAAACTACTTGTAAAAACACTGCACCATGGCTAGGGTAAGTCGATTTTCCCAAGTTGGAAATCCACAACCAGTACGGTGTGTGGCTTGAAGAGACGAATCGATCTGCATCGTTAGTTTTTGATGTCCGATTACTTTTGAATATTGAATATCTCATGACTACTTTTACGAGTACAGCGCCTTACTAAGTTTTGAGATTTTTTTTTCGTTTGATTCTCCTCAAATGATAAAAAGAAACTAAGCGCGAAGCATTATATTCGCGGCATAGCGAAGCATTTTCCTATTGATTAGGTAAAAGAATAGTGGACGATAAGCAATGACTGTCGTAGGAACGTTCCAGATGCTGTTCCAGCTGTAGAGCCCCCAGAAAGACGGAACAAATTTGCATTTTGGCACACTCTGAAATGTCTTTACTTTTGAACGAAAATATTTTTTTTAAGTGAAAGATATGTGTTTGCTAGTATTGAATGACGAGTCCAACGAGGTATCACTTATTAAAATCGGAGACCGCTTGTTCCCAAAGTTAATAAAATCACCTGAACTTTTGGCGGTATGACCCCTAACTATAAAAAACTCCAATGACTCACTTTTATTTTCGTCTGCTAACAAGTCATCATACGCCTTATACGGCTTATACGCAGGAACTATTTTTGAGAAATCGGATTTCTCAAAACTCTCAAATTTCTTAAAAATGTCTCAAATTTTTTAAAGCTTTAAAACATGTTTCAACAATGTAATTTTATGTCTTTCTGTCTGCATAAAAGTAACCAAAGAACTTGTACAGTCGAAAAAGATAAAGAAGAAGTAATTCAAGCCTTAGTTTTCAAGTATCAGAAATCTGAAAAATCTTTTTCTTTTTTCAATCTGAACCGGTTAGATCAGATTCAGATCAATCTGAAAATTTCAGATTAACAGATCAGATTAGGTTGTCACCTGATCTGAATCTGAAGAACTGTAATCAGAAAACTTCAGATCAGATTGAATCCTTAGGCACATCTGTATCAAGTTTTGTTAGTTATTTAACCTTATGCCCTTGGCTGTTGGGTGTTTTTGTTGCTATATAATTGATATTAGTGGACTTTACCGTCTCTACTGTATTAAATTGCGAGTTTTGAATTGAAAGCATCGAAGAAATAAAATTTGGCGGTTCGAGATGTTAGAGTTCATTTTTTACTTAAACTTCATGTAAATTCATTAACAAAGAAGAAATAACAAAATTGCCGTACAATTAATTACAAAAAAAAATAAAAAAAAAATAAAAAATTCATCGAATTGCCATACACCTATCAAGCTTTAACCCGGTAAACAAATTCAGATAACGTAGGCAACTTTTCGTACATAAACTTTTGGGCATAGTTGCGCTTTGGCGGCAATGGAACAGTTTCAGTATTGGCCACCACCCATCTTAAATGTATTGCGTCCATTTGCTGATCTGTTATCAAATAAAGAAAGTTCTAAGCAAATGAAGTAAAAGATTTGTGAAATTTTCGATCAAATGTAGTGATAGATCTTATAGTAAACAGATTTATTTACCAAAGAATGCTGAATTGTGAATTAATTTTATAATTATTTCCACCGCACAAGAATGTGTTGTCCATTTAATTGACCAATCGGTCAGATGATACCATGTTGTTATGGCGGTGGCGGTTTCACACAATTTATCGAATATTGTTTGATCTTTGCCTTTGGTGATCTTGATGGTAGATTTCACTGGTCGTTCACACTTCTTGCTGCTGGCGACGGATCGACCTTTGCAGACACCGTCTTTGTCCAACGGTACCAATGGCATCGTCCACCACGCACGCCCGTCGACCATTGTGTTCCATGCAATTATCAATTCATGGCGCATATCGTCTTCCCACACTTCTTTCCCATGTGGTAAATGTTCCAGGAAGATTGTGAGCACAGTTGTCGACGGGATTTTTTTTACCCACAATTGCTGGTTTTTATTACTTTTTTTATTAGATCAATTAATCGTTTGATCAAACATGATTGACATGATTGTGACCACAGTTGCCAATATTTCATTAAATAGTAAAGAGAGTTGCACCACAGTTTCTTAAGTTCACATTTGTTTATGGCCAATGCGCAACCGTCTACATGGTGGCATACGTAAAGCACTTTATCGCAGATTGTTTTGACCAGAGTCAAAAAATTACAACGATGACAATATTTCTATACAATTGCAGAAAATTGTGATGGAGTCGAATGCTTACCTATGTGACGTATGTGAAAAGATGATGAAGAGTATTACGAGTGCATATGGACATCCATGTTAAATTGGGTTCGAATTTGACTTTGCCCGTTTGTATTCCAATTATATATTTGAAGCAACGATAAACACAATCGTTACCAAATAACTGTTGCACTTCTCATTTCAGGGTTTCGTAATTCACGAATGAAGTTGGGAACAGCACGGGAATGGCATGGTGGTGCTGGGTCGTAATAAATGGAATCTCGTTGTCCATTTACATCTCGAACGGTATACACACAGATGTGTAGATTCAAACATTTGTCGGTTGCCTTTTCTGACCCATTTAGTTTGGTCACCACAAAGAACGATGTATATTTGTTGACACCGTACCGAAATAATTTGCCGAAAAAACTGCCCAAATATTCTGATGATACAAAGTAGTGTGGGCGTTGCAAACTACGCACGATTTCCATGAAACCCTCTTCCGTGAAATCGATTTGCCGTCTCAACGATTCGTGGACATTATTCGTCCTGAGAAATTACAAAGAAAATTTGTTAGTAACACCTTCACGGCTGAATGTAAACACTTCTAACACAATTAATGCGAAAAATCACCAATGTTACCTACGAGTAAAAACCAATTTCGGGCATGTATTTTCGTTGCTCTTTCAAATTGACTTCGTCACACTAGAGCTACGCAGATGTTTTCTTGTATTGTAATCTTGAAACAGAAATGAAATAAATGAAATGAAATGAAATCTTTTGGCTCGTTCCTCTACCAGCAAATATTCATCCAATTTGACTATTGCCCGAGCATACGATACATTTTGTGATACGGATGTTGTCATAAACACCATTGCGTCTTGGTTCACTTTCCGTGCAGATCGACGAAGAACGGACGGTCATGTCGCTCGCGAGGCCACAAAAATGTCCAGTCTTTTGAACAATATCAAGATAGCTGAACCAACGACATTACTTTCAGGTTCCACAGTGTTATATCTGAAACATTCCAATTCAACGAGCTAAACAGTTATCAAATGAGAATACTCGGTGTTAACGAGACAACAACGGCAGAAATGCACATGTTTTTGACCAAGAAAACGAAAACAAACAGTCATCATGTTTTGCATGTTTTTTACGAGAGACGAATTTATTGAATTCTACACAGAAGAATATCAAAGGACATCGTCTAAAATAACTATCAAACCAATAACATTCACAATGGCATTCCAAATGAAGAGACATTAGCCATAATTCCTGTTAGCAACACTGAGCAAATATTCAAAAATAGATTCACACTTTCTAACATCTCATCCCATTCCTTTTTTTTAAAGATACCTGCATTGCTCAACTTTTAAGTAGTCGAGGATGAAGTAATGCAAATAAATGAAGATGATCAACGATCCAGTCCACAATCCGAACGGGAATCGTTCCCATCTATGGCAATGGAAGAGGATCAACGATCCAGTCCACAATCCGAACGGGAATCGTTCCCATCTATGGCAATGGAAGAGGATCAACGATCCAGTCCACAATCTGAACGGCAATCGTTCCCATCTATGGCAATGGAAGAGGATCAACGATCCAGTCCAAAATCTGTCCATTCAATTTAGTGAAGTATCCATGAATCACGCTGATATTGAAGACCAGCCATATCAATCATTACCAACAGTTAAAGATACTAATTCAAGCCCTAGCAGTAACCAAAATGAAAACGTGTGTTATGAACCACCTACGTACGAAAATAGTGAATTGATCTTTGAGCAGCAACCATTATTCGCAGAAGTTGACTTCTGTCAACTCATTCAAAAATTGTTCAAAGAGGTCATTAATGTTGTTTCACAATCTGTGAACGCAATCAGTCACAAAAAATGTAATATAATGATTGCTATTATATGTCTGCAAAATGCTTGCAAACGAAGATCGAACACGCGAGTGGATGTAGAAATTCAACATATATACAGCCCAACAAACAACGTGTCATTCAAAAGGAATATACTTCATGGGCAATACAGACATTGAAGAATCTTATGCTGGATCATCTACTAGACAACCACACAAAAAACCTCAATCTAAGCGCTTCAACTTACCACAATCCGGCCTCGAAGAAGGTCCTAAAAATTGGTGTTTTGTTGCATTCCCTTCAAATAATAACGCAAATCTGGATCTTGTACTGGAAGATGCTTTGATCATTTTAACCAGATCAGTTCGTAATAACACGCTAAATATACTGGACACACAATCTGACCGACGTGCTGGATTAACTTCGGTCCTGAACAATAACATCCAGTTAAAGCTTATGTATCAAAGTGTAGCCTTCTTTGAATGGTTTACAAAGACACGCCATCAAGATACACCACATTTTCCAACACAAAGAATTGTCAATAGGCTGCTAACAGCTATCAGCATAAGTCAAACGGCAAATAAAGAAAACAACAACGTTATTACATCCCATTGTCTAGCCTTTTTCAAACCGTACCAAGTTAACACTAATCTAATTGCAGTGTACAACAAAATCAAACGAAGTGGTTCCGCAACAAATAAAAACATTGAAAAAAACCAAATATACGGATGGAGAAATTTGCAGACACCACAGACGACTTGGCAATTCCAAACATCGGCCGATACTATGTTCCGTAGATGTCACACAGACCGTCCAGTTTGCCCATTCAAGGAAGATATCCTTCGATCTGATTATTTAGTCATGAACATTGTGCTTGCGAATACAGATGAGAGACATTTACAAGCAAGCGTAATGAACCAATACACGCCAGGATTGAAAGTCACTTGCAATGGAACGTCAGGAGACGGAAATAAGCAAAGTGGTGCTTTCCATTCAATAATTTTTGAAAGAGTCAATCTGCAATTAACACGTCCAATCGAAAGACAGCCTCCAATTAATAAGAAAATGGATCGTTCATGCGCAAATATAACTCGAACCTTTAATGAACGCAACAACATGATAGCATTACCCAAACCACAACCTTGCCACATTCTACTCTGTAAGGTATGTGCCATGGCCGGTGATTCCGACCATCATGTACTAAGAACACTAAATTTGTGGTATAACGAAGCAACATTTTGTTATTCATCTGAAATCCACATCATGATCAACCATGCGAGAAATTTAATAGAAGCCGAATCAACAGTAGATTTTACTCAAAAAGAATAAACCAAAAATTTAATCACGAAAGAGATCTGTTCCACAAAAAACAAAAGAATGGATCTATTTCGGTCTCGGAACATCGGGAGATGAAGCTATAGATCGTTTTGTCGAAGATATTTTCACGCTACTAATCAATCGACAAAAGACACACAACCGAATTAACCGTTCATTAAATATTTTTGAAATTTCACGTCGAAGAACAATACATCAATTGATTCGCAGCAACGAATTATATTCATCTCTATACAGCACAAAATCGTTTTACATTTTGCTGTTTCAAAACTTTATACAACCATAAACAAATTGCCGGACAAATTTGGTCAAAAATTAATCATTACAAAATGATTTATTTCAATATTATGTCTTATATCCTCTGAAAATGAATAAAATATGATTCAATATGTTATTGTATACGGAAATATAACTGAAATTATATATAAGTCAACAATCTACCTAATTTCTACACTAAGTAGAAGTGATGATCTAACCAGTAAATTTTGGTTCGTTCAACAGCGACTGACACAAATTGATTCTTGACCAAATGTAAAGTTGAATGGAATTATGAACCATTGGAATTTGCCATGTAGTTGGTGATACTTCTATCGACTAAGTTGAAGTGTAAAGTGACTGAATTGTAGATCAACCTTTCACTGATAGCGGCTCTTCTCGACAATGTTAATGTAACCAGTTCACCTACTTTCTTCAATTAAAAGAAGTAGTAGACCTGATAATTACATGGTGATATGCATGCTTTAGTGTTCTTATCGGATGTTTTGTTTTATACGAAAATGCACTAGATAGAAAAAAAAAACTTTGTTGAACACCGACAGGACAGTGACAGTTTTCAAAGAGGGATTTTTTTGAAAGTGGACCAGGCTCCGTCGGAGCTATTTTTTTGCGACGGTTTGTTCATATGCCCAGATAGCCCTTGGTCCCAATAGTCCAAAACCGCAGTCGTTTAATTTTCATGTTTGCGTCTTGGCTGGTGGTGAAGGTGCAAAAGTCGAAAAAGGGTGTTTTTAGCCCCGTACGAAGTACGAAGGGGCTTATAGGATTACGATGCCGTGTGTAATTGATGGAATTCGAAGCAGACGGTAAGGGCAAAGTGTTTGCCTATGTTCATAGATAACGAATCCGCAATAAAAATTTGGGCCGTCTGTCCGTCTGTCCGTCTGTCCGTCTGTCCGTCTGTCCGTCACGTCGATATCTTGAGTAAATCAAATCCGATTTCAAAATTTTTTTTTTTCCCTGAAAGATAGTCAAAATAGTGAGGCTAAGTTCGAAGATTGGCATATTCGGGTCGGCCCTTCGTGAGTTAGGGCCACCTAAGTGATTTAAGGTCTTTTGGTGATATTTATGGCAAAATAAACGAAGGAAATGTAAATGACACGGCAAATGATAGGTATTGTCAATACCAATCCAGGAAAAAAAAGTTTTATAAAATCGGGTGAGTGGACCGTGAGTTAGGGCCTTAGAAGTGAAAAGCTACTAGGGCCCTATGTGTATTTTACATAGAACTCAAGTAAATTTCATTCGTTTTTCGTAATTTTTGTGTCATTTGGAAGGTAATCAAAAGCCGAATAGAATGTTGTTGAAAAAAAATTAAATTTGGGTCCTCGGACTAAGGCCGCTACTAGGGCCCTATGCGTATTTTACATACAACTCGTGTAAATTTCATCCGTTTTTTCGTAATTTTTGTTTCATTTGAAAGATAATCGAACACCGAATAGAATGTAGTTGAAAAAAAAATTAAATTTGGGTCCTTGGACTAAGGCCGCTACTAGGGCCCTATGTGTATTTTACATATACCTCGAGCAAATTTCATCCGTTTTTCGTAATTTTTGTTTCATTTGGAAGGTAATCAAAGGCCGAATAGAATGTTGTTGAAAAAAAATTAAATTTGGGTCCTTGGACTAAGGCCACTACTAGGGCCCTATGCGTATTTTACATACAACTCGAGTAAATTTCATCCGTTTTTCGTAATTTTTGTGTCATTTGGAAGGTAATCAAAGGCCGAATAGAATGTTGTTGAAAAAAAAATTAAATTTGGGTCCTCGGACTAAGGCCGCTACTAGGGCCCTATGCGTATTTTACATACAACTCGAGTAAATTTCATCCGTTTTTCGTAATTTTTGTTTCATTTGAAAGATAATCGAACACCGAATAGAATGTTGTTGAAAAAAAAATTAAGTTTGGGTCCTTGGACTAAGGTCGCTACTAGGGCCCTATGTGTATTTTACATATAACTCGAGCAAATTTCATCCGTTTTTCGTATTTTTTGTTTCATTTGGAAGGTAATCGAACACCGAATAGAATGTAGTTGAAAAAAAAATTAAATTTGGATCCTCGGACTGAGGCCGATACTAGGCCCTATGTGTATTTATACTCAATAAATTAAAATTTTAGGTCAATTCGAAATTTGTGTTACATTTAAAAGGAACGTCGTACGGGGCTTCGTAATTGCGCTATGCGCAATTTTTAAGACGTACACATTTCATAAGAATTTTACTTTACCGACGTTTACGGGCGCAGTAGGTTTACGGTAAGAGTAGGGCGACGGACGAACTAGGGTCACGTACGCAATAGATGTACGGGTTTGTACGGGGCTCAGTCGCAGCAAACGCTCCGACTGTTCTGACGGCTCGTTTATACGTGATTTACTGCCGCTGCAGACGATGGACACACATGTGTGGCGGCTCGTTTGATAGGTACTGTCCAGGAGACCCGGGGCAAAGACAGATATCAAATGTGTACTCAAGCACTATTCAAAAATAACAAAAAGTATGTATCAGTCAAAGGCGGGAAATTTTGATGAGCTTTATTAGGTGATATTTTGTACCTGGTGACTGTTGTTGTACAGATCAGTGGTTGCCCTGATAGAGGCTTAACCCAGCTCTACAATTATACCTTAATTGCCATAGAAGTGAAAGGTTTCAGGTTACTTTTTTGGGTATAAAGCAAATGTCTTCCTACACTCGAAAGCAAAATATTGATTTTAGAAAAATACACGAATTATGCTGTTTTTGATGTCTGCATCCAATGATCTAACCATAAACATTCTCCAGGTGCGAGATATCACCTTTTGAAGTTCATCAAAATTTACGGCCTTTGACTGACACAATATTTTTGTTATTTTCAAACAATGGCACAGAACATGTAAGATATCTATGCTTGCCCCGGTTCTCCTGGACAGTACCTATCCAACGAGCCGCCACACATGTGTGTCCATTGTCTGTAGCGGCAGTAAATCACGTATAAAAACACCCTTTTTTCGACTTTTGCACCTTCACCACCAGCCAAGACGCAAACATGAAAATTAAACGACTGCGGTTTCGGACTATTGGGACCAAGGGCTATCTGGGCACATGAACAAACCGTCGCAAAAAATAGCTCCGACGGAGCCTGGTCCACTTTCAAAAAAATCCCTCAAATCTATTTCTTGATTTGAGCAAAGTATTTTCCACACACTGTCCACGGTCCACGCCCCACAGTTTTATTTTGAATTATCACTCGGATTTCATCTATGATCGATCGCGATGACATGACAAAGTAGGATCATATATTCAGAAGTAATAAATCAAAATTTGTATTTCAAATCCAATTCATTCTAGTATTTCTAAGCTGAAAATTAATAGTCAATAACTTCATTGACATGTTTTTCTGGAACTATTATATTCGCTGACTATCTTAAAGTATATTTATGAAATTTTTTCTTGATTTTCTCAAAATTTCCTTAATTTTCATTTTTCTAAAATTTTTCGAAATGTAGAAAATTTGAAGAAACTGTTTGCATTTTCTGAATTTTCTCGATTTTTTTTTTAATTTTCTAATAATCAAATAAATTTAAAAAAAATCTAGAAAATTTTTCGATCTCCTCGAATTTTATTAGTTCTCTTGCTTTTCTCGAGAAAAAAAAAATCAAAAGTATCTTCAAATAAAAATGTATTCCAACCATTCCAACAGTTTCTCGTAAAGTACTCCGCAAAAAGAAATGGAATGCAACATATTTTAGAATCAAAATATCCTGAGTTCAGCCAATACTTTGTCCTTAATAATTAAAAGGTCCAACCAAAGCACTCTATTTGACATAGTAAAACCTATATTATCCTCCGAGGTGCTTCGGCCCCAAGGTAAATACATTTACCTTGCTTTGGCCCAACTCAAATGTGTTGTCCCTAGCTCCATGTAATATTTTAAATATATTGCCGATAATGCAGTCGAAGTCGATTTCAGATTTAGGTAAAACCAGATTTAATTTCATTTTAAAGAGGCGATTTTTGATGGTGTTTCTTCTTGATTATTAATTCAGTAGTTGATGCAGTCAATGGGATTAAAATAATTCATAAGAGAGTAACTCGAGTAACTGCAATTTCAAAAAACTAAATTTACAACAGTTTTTTCATCTGGGACTGTGAGTGATGCGCTGAATTCTTGACAGCATTTTGTCAGCGCTCCGCATCTTTTGAACATACGAATCCGGCGACACTGACTCAAAACAAAAGATTATTTTTGCAAACGTTTTCGTAAAAGAATTGAAACAACCGAAAAGAAATGGCAGAAGACGATCAGGTAAATTTGCCTTCTATTCACCACAGATTTGAATATTTTGTGCTCAGTATTTATTTGGGTTCTTAGAATCAACACACCAGACCCAGATTCTAATTGAAATTGCAAATGAAATTCGACGACATACGTATTGGAGAATTCTTGTAGAAATGACGAGTAGTCAATATTTCTTTAGGAACTTACCGTTTCATGAGGAGGCCTTTTATAATTCTTACCTCTTTAAGATTTTGTAAACGGTAATTTCCTTTTACAAGATCGTAAGAAGTGAAGACTTCTTGAAGAAACGGCCAGTCCATGAAGAAACGTCGACTGCTCTTCATTTATTCAGGAACAAACAGTTTCTTTAGAAAGTCGTAAAACTTTCAGTGCAATCTTATTGACAACGTTTTTTTGTTCCGAACAGATGCAAATTATTTCCGTCAAGGAGCCGCTTGATCTGATTCGATTAAGTTTGGACGAGAAAATCTATGTGAAGATGCGTAATGAACGTGAACTTAAGGGCAGACTTCATGTGAGTATACTGAACTTAACAGAATGCTTTTTCCGGCAACTTGTACAAAATCTTGTTTGTATTCGTAGACTCAATTCAGAAATCAATTTTCAGGCATTCGATCAACATTTGAACATGGTACTCGGAGATGCCGAAGAAACCGTCACAACTGTTGAAATCGATGAAGAGACCTACGAGGAAGTCTACAAGACGACAAAACGTACAATCCCAATGCTGTTTGTTCGAGGCGATGGAGTCATACTGGGTAAGATATGATCAGACCTGAAACACTAGCCTATGTTTGTCGAAAGCCCTTTTCACTATTAACGAAATTATTGATTCGACATGCGGCACTTTTCATACAAAAATTGTTCCTCAGCTTGTTCTACATCCACCAGAATGTCCAAAAATCACTAAATTGACTAAAACGTTTTCTTACCTCTTGTATCGTTACAGTGTCTCCACCGATGAGAGTTGGCGGATAAACGAAACAACATTTCGGCGAACCAGATTCGTAGTTTAATTTTAAGCTTCCACTTGACTTAATGTTAATTTCAGTTAAGAATATACCTGCTGAGTGAATGAACCACATACAATTGAGTCAACAACAAAATATGCGGCGTATTTTTTTGTGCTTCAGCCGTTGACTGCTGCCTTCTGTGACTGTAAAAACGATTCCAAATTTTGTTATTGGTTCAGAAATGAGGCGAAGGATCGGTTCCCCTCTAAATACCACTAGGCAACAATTTGACACTTGCAATGAGCACAAATTAGTGGCATAGAGCGTTGGATAGGTCTAGGTACCCTGAGAAAGAAAAAAAAAGACATCCGTTGGTTCCAATGACATCTGTGGTTCCACAGCAGTCGCTTCACACAAAAATAAAATATTAAAAAGTAATGGGAACGGAACAGCCATTATTGGTACAGCAGATATCTAGGATGCCTTGAGCTCAAATAACCACTCCATAGGTTTCCACTACATATCATGTACAATATCGAATGAAGGTAAAAATTACCTTCGACATAGCACTAACGATAGATGGAGACTGGACTGGTCATTTAAACTCAAGGCACCCTAGACACCTGTTGCACCAATGACTGTATTGTTCCCATTACTTTTTTAAACTTTTTTGTGAAGCGGCTACAATGGAACCGTGGACGTCATTGGTACCAACGGATGTGTATTTCGTACTCAGGGCACTGTGTCATCATTTGAGCACAGAGCCTGTGCTGCCTAGTGACTCAGAACGGAACAACCAGCATAATGTCAGGTGAACGCTAGTGAAAACATACTTATAATAGACGGCAGTGTGGAATCGATTACAGTGATTGGAGGTTGAATAATTGGCGATGACGATTTTTTCGCTGACGGTAGTGCATCGATACCAACAGAAACTGTATGCTCGACTGTCGACATCTGCATCTGTATCAGTTCAACACCGTTTGACCCATCATTCGAAACGGTTGAGTGAATCATTCGACAACCAATAACCAGATCGTTGTCTCTCATTAAATTGTCACTGCTCGATTCCGCATTAAATGCCGATCTACTGGTTAAATTCGTTCCCACCCAGCGTGTTCTTCTGTTGCTGTACTGAAAGGTACTCGCCTGAACAATTTTACTGAATTTCTCCTCCGATCCAATGAAGAACTTCACGTCGACGAGCAGACGTTCGTGTTCGTATTCACATTCCATCATCTTCAAATAGACGCTCAACTGCCCATTATCTTTTTCGCATTCGTATTGACCAGCCGGGAAAACAATTAACATCCAACGACTGTGTCCGATGTTCGCGCATTTCATTTCAAAAATCGGACTGGTTATGCATTGACCTATTGCCAATTTGCGAGCATGTTGTAGGAAGTTCAATAACACTGCGGTGCACTTTTGTTTTGCTTGATCTGTCTTCGTTATAATAAATTTATTGTTGTTCGGCTGCATGTGTTCGCTGTTCGGATTGTTCGAAGGTATAAAATCGTACTGAGGTTCACAGACGGTTGATAACAAGCAACACGAATGGGATCGAAAACGAGAAAGTCGACTGACTCATCAGTTGTGTACACACACGTTGTCGACATATCAAACACGCTAAAATAGGTGAGGTGTCCACCTTATTGAAAGATAATGATTAATGATCGTAGGATGGTTCACCCAACTGATTAACGGCAAGCCAATTCCATAATGCTAAGATAAGGTGGACCGATAGGCATTAGCGAAATGTTGCTCTTAAAAGCGTGTTGGTTTAACGAAAACAAAACTGATTTTATTGATAGACTACCTACAGCTCGGCTATCATTTTCACTCCCTTCAAACCAGCCAAAATATTACACGCAGTTATTCGTGACATTTCCTTTCGTGTGTCCACATCCGCACTGCCAATATGCGGCAAAACTATACAGTTCTGTAGCGTCAGTAACGGACTATCCAGTGGCAACGGTTCCGGTGTGGTCACATCCAGTCCGGCAGCTCGAATTCGTTCTGTCTTGAGAAAATCGTACAAATCGGTCTGATTGACAAGCGTTCCCCTAGATGTGTTTATCAGCACAGCATTCGTCTTCATTTTGCCCAACGACGCAGCATTGATCAAATGGAAAGTGTCTGGTGTCGCGGCGCAAGTGAGTATGACAAAGTCACTATTGTGAAGTAGCTCATCGAATGTGCATTGTTCGGCTCCGATTTGTTTGGCTTCCTCGGGTCGCTCGGATCGGTTGGAAAATAGTAGCCGTTTCGGTCGGAATGGTACGATTCGCTTTGCTACTTCTTGACCTATCCTACCGAAGCCCACTATTCCGACGGTTGAGTTTTTTATACTTTGACCACACATCCAACCTGGCGACCAAGATGACCAGCCACCAGTGTGCACCTCTTCGTTGGCTTCGATTAGCCGGCGAGTTGTGGCTAATAGCAACGCTGAGAAAAACGTTCAGTTGGGAACTTTTTCCACATGTAATTTCATTAAAACATACCAATTGTTAGCTCTGCAGTAGCATCCGTCAGACAGTCGGGTGTGTATCCAACTCTAATTCCTCGTTTCTTGCATTCAGTGATGTCGATGTGTTCATATCTTTGAAGATCGAGCTTTGTAGTACATGTTACATTTCGGATATTGGGCAACACTTACCCGACCGACATTGTGGCTACAACCTTCAAATTAGGTCCGGCTTGATCTAACACCTCAGCGTCAATTTTATCTGTAAGAGTGCAGAAAAGAGCATCTTTCCCGGCAACGTTTCGAAGCAGCTCTTCCCGTGGAACTGGAGACTCGTCGAACCAAGTCGTCAATTCACATCTGAAATATCAATTCATAGATTCACACACTTTCAACGACAACTTTCAGGTATTTTAGTTACGAACTCGTCTTGTATCAGATCGATTCCTACTTGTGCCACATCTGGCCTCGTCAAATACACTCTGGGTTTCATACTTTCACCGAAATTTGAAAACTCTGCAAAGCGTTCAACGAACGTGAGCAAATTAAACTGAAAAACATTGGGAAGCAAAATTAGTGAAACCTCTAAACGGACAATGAAGTCGGCTTTTGGCGTTGATGACAAGGAAGGAGTTTGTGACCGAACGGAAAACAATTCTTTGAACAAGTGCATTCATTGCCTGCTTAAAAGATTTTCAGTCATGAAATCTGCAATGACAGCTTAAAGTGATGATAAGATTAAGAATATTACCCAGTCGTATACTCCGCCGTCTACTTAATGTTTACAAAGTTGTATGATAGGTTCGATAGGTTGTAGATGTCATTGCATAATTACACACACTAGCAAATTGTTCTCAAAAATAGGTGGACACTGTGCCAACTGAAAATGCCCAGTGGATGTTAAAATTGGACCGTACCTAGGAGAATGCTTTTTTGTTGAGAAGACTCGTTTAACTCGTCTATTGTAGGTTGTTTGCAACAGGGCGTAGAGAAAATAACGAAAGCAAACTTCAGCAGCACATCAACAAACTCAGGACATGTTGTTTCTAACTGGCTTTGATTTGATAGCTGATGATGTAGTCTGTTGTTTTAGTCAAAAATGCAATAACTTCACTTGTTCACACCGACAAAAGAAAACAAATTGTTAAATTTAGTAGCGGAAAGTACAACTGAAATTGGTACTCCATTATTCTGATCACATGCGAATTTTACTCCTTAAGAAAGGTAGCTAAGATTCTGCATAATTTCGCACATCGGTCTACTCGTTTGGTATATCGATTGATATTTATTCTTACTCTCTCTCTCTCTCTCTCTCTATTGTGCCGCAGCAACGAGCTTCAAGCATATAAGCAGCAAAGCATCTGCAACCAAGCAGTAGAACAGATTTTCCAAGAGAGGCCGATTTATTGGATCTGCTTGTAGCTAATAACTCGAGTAAGTGAATTCTTGTGGACTTTGAAGAATCCCGAAATATTTTGAATAAGTTTTCCGAATGCATCTACACAGCCGTTGTACCATTGATTTTCATTCTTTTCAGACGGGGCACCGTCACCACCGACAATGTCAAACGAGCAAAGTGTCGTGCCATCAATCGATCAACTGAGTGAAGCACACTGTAATGCAATGCAAATCTCTAGCGACCACACAGAGTTTGTTTTTACTCGTAAATTCGTAAATTCTCAATCAACGCCGGATTGATACTGTCTGCCACTAGCAAAATGTTATCAAGAATAGGTGGACACTGTGCCGAAAATAGAACTGTACCTAGGAACTCCTACTTACTATTTTCGTATTACCTATTTTCTTACTTCACGAACTTTGAAGAGGATTTTTGAGTACCAAAAGTCCCTATGAAAAATATTTGTCGTAAGTGCCTCAGCCTATTCTTTAAGAACCTACCAGAATCATGTAAGCTTTGGACACACACGACTTTTCATCAGTGATTTTTGAAGACGATGCAACAGATGCTACCTTGTCTTCTCAGTTGCTATTATATAAGATTTTTCTCGCCGGCAAAGTTCGTAATTCGTACCCACGTACAAATTGATCTACTAGACTTCGTACAAATCACGAGACATTCTTATAGGGTTCGAGTGAAAATATTTTTATGAGAGTTGCCAATGAGACTTGAATGTTTGGCGCATATTCATCACTGTATCAGTCCAAAGCAGTCGGTAAAAAAGACATTGACGTGCAGTCTGTCAAAATGCATTTATTCAGCATTATAGTAAACAAACAACCGTGAAGAGCGCTTCTCGAAACCCACTGTAAATCCTAAAATCCTATGAATGAATTTCATAAAAAGATCTAACCGATTTGTTCAACTTCATAATTTACGCGAAATGTCTTCCTCTAAATCTAAAAAATCAACACAAAAAGTGCCATCCAAAGGCGTAGATGCTCCAGTTGCTAATGCACCAGTGAGTAAAAACAAATCCGGCAACATTTCTATAAAAATACTTGCCAAGCCCGGCGCTAAACAGAATTGCATTACTGATATAACGGAAGAAGGTGTCGGCGTGCAAATTGCTGCTCCTCCCGTCGAAGGAGAAGCCAACACTGAATTAATTAAATTTTTCTCGAAAGTTCTTGGCCTCCGGAAAAGTGATGTTAGTTTGGATCGCGGATCGAAATCGCGTAGTAAAATATTGGTCATACCAAGTAGTGTTATTTCGGTGGAACGAACAATTGAAATGATAAACAGTGCACGCGAGACAGGTTGATCAAGTTACTCATATTTTTTTAAATACAGAATCTCGATTGTGAATTTATTTCTTTAAATAAACAACCATGAGGAAGAGGAACGCTCTTTTGTTGTGATTTTGTTTTGTAGAAAAATACTTACATGAAGACAACAGATGAAAATGTTGATGAAAATATTGTCTGTGGTACACGTAGAGATAAGAGTTCTTATTTCTTCCGTTACAGCTGTGTAGAAGCGATACGAGACTAACGAGTTTAACTGAGCAATTCGAATGAGCATGTCATAAAATCGTGTCTCCTATTGTTGGAACTTTAGAATTAAGTACTTATATCTGGCTCGATCTGACTCTTATTCTTCGTGTATATTTCGTCGCAAATTTACGATTTCTTCTCTCCTATATTCGTCAAATGTTCGGGCGTACGCATAACATTGATTAAATCGTCATGAACCAACAGCATGGTCAACAAGAAAGGAAGGGTCTGATAACTACGTAATCTCTGTTTCCAACAGCGACAACAAGTGATGAGCTTGGACTAATTTGGACTTTCAACGCTCAAAATTATCTTACAAATTTCTCACTTTCGAGCAATTAATTTAGTTGACCTGTTCATATGATAATGGTCATCACAACCAACTTGTCGACTAAAGCATTTGTTTGTGACCAATGTTGGAGCCGTATTAGCAACACAAAAATATTCTGTTGTTTTTCGTTAATGATAGAAATTTGAGAATTCAATTTTTCGCTTAGTATCCCCATCACGATACTGAACTGAACTGAACTGAACTGATACTGAATTTTCAAAGGGTTTCAGTTGCTTTTCAATGCGTATGCCGTATGTCTCTGCAACCGTAAAGACCAGGCTAATACTAAAAACATCAACTTCTGGTTGAAAAATGAGTTGTTCCGAGTTTCAGGGTTACCAGATAGTTCATTAGTGTAATACGCTGAAGAAAACTAATGATACCGACTACAATAGGGGTTCTAAACATATCCTCCTTTGAGCCTTTTGAAAAAACGACTAAATTTATTTTTCAGGCCACCGCTGGACCTATGGGCTTTCGAAAGTGTTTTTGAATTTTTGTATAAACTAAGGCCCCGATTACAGATTTTTGTCATTCAGCGGCCGAAGGACTTTTGAGTGGCTAGTGCGGCCCTGTATGACCCTCCACTATGTTGTAAAATTTGAAGATTTTTTGTATCTAAAAATTTATTTCTAGATTTCCAATATTTCTACAATGAAAATAATTTTTTCTTTAATTTACACAATTGAAGTCCCGCATAAGTAATTGACGAACAAAAATATCACTTCAGATTGATTTTCAGACTTTGAATTCCCATCCAACACCGTTAATCGACACCTTCTTTAGGATGTCGTGTCCAGCAGCAGCAATGCGATATCTAAAGGAAATACGAAGTGATGAACATGGAGTTCACTCATTCACAATTTTTAAAACAAATTGTCTTACTGCTGATGCTGATTACAATCTCCTTGGGCGTCAGCTTCCTTACTCTTAATATTATGCGGTGAATAGCGATTGTAGTGTCCCCAAATAGCATTCATGAACTTGCTGTTATACTTGGCTGGAGTATAGTCCATGAGCTTCTTATTCGGATAGAGATGATTGTCCGGTTGTTTTTCACCGGTTTTGACCTTACCAACGGTCATATTCTTTTCCATATTAGCACGAATTTTGCTAACAGCAAATGCACTCTGCGGTAGAGCCGGCATATCGATTTTGTTGCAATCTAAATTCGGAAGAGAAATGACGATGCAGATGGGTGTAAGGATTCAATTTGACGATGTTTTTGTGTGAAATACCTGCGCAGTAATCGAACAGAATTTCGGCTAATTGTTTTGCTTGTGAGCAAGAATTGCACCGTCCAAATGGAACTGATGTTTTAGTGCAAGTAACCGGCGTTGCAAGACGATTCGGTGTAGTGGTGTTACAAATAACCATTAAATGACTTTTTATGGATTAATAGCTGCACAACACTGTTAAACAGTCTGAGTAATTAAAATTTTAATTAAAATATTTTTGCAGTCAAGGAAAAAATCAACTTATCACTCGTTGCAATTATAATGTAACTCTAACACAGAACTGTATTTCAACTTTTCTCTCGTTTAATTTTATTATTATTTCGTTTTCACTGTTTTAATCGTTTCACCTAATAAATGGGAGAATGTTCTCAGATAATATAAATTTTGTCAACTCGATTGCTTTTGCATTAAAATAATTTTCCATCAAATTAATTTCACTTTGGATTTTCAGTTAATAAATTCTAATTTTCGTTGTTAATAGTCGTGTGGATTTTTGCGTCTAGTCGTTTGTATGCTGAATGTACGAATGAGCCAGATTGTAGGGGTCACATCAGTTTTGTAGGACGCGGGTTATCAGTAAATTCACTCTCTCTTATCGAAAGGCTATCAGCGACAACAACAAAATATTCAACGAGAAACCAATTTTAAAATTAAAATTCTGTGTGATGTTCAATGATGAAACGGTTTTCGTTTTTTTGTTTTGTCGAAATGTTGAATATTAAAACTACAATTCGCGACGAGAAAGAGTTCTAAATTGGATTCAATTGGACTCATGCTATCAGGAGAAGAAAGACGCGTTCTAAAATGAAAACTTTTTGCTTTGCAAAACCATGAGCTTCAGGGCTCTTTGGAGCATACGTTTTTTTATAGAACTGTTTTTAGGCATTTTCGCGTGCAGCCTCAGTCACTTCGTTCAGGATTGCCCAAAATCAGTTGTTCAACACAGTTAACAACTATTGACTCTGCACAATAAAAATTAGTTTAAATTTTTGCTCAAACATTTTTAACAAGTCAAGTCCCATGTCTTAAAGCTATTGCATTATTCAAAGGAAAACTCACTTGTCGCACCTACTGTGAAGAACTGTGTACGATTATTCCTGATCTGGATAGCTTTTAAGCGAAATAAACTGAGCGACACGAATTGTTGAAATTTCTTCGGAATGAAAAGATTTTACTAGGGATGTAAAGTGACTTTTCCCTCCCTATGAAGAAGAATCTTTACATCGCTCGTAAAGGAACACACTCGGGAAAGAATTTGACATTTCATATCACGATGAGTAAACCTATACTTCGGGTCGGGCTGAAGGCCTTGGAAACTTTTGTATGCTTGCTAAGAGAACCGAAAATTAAAACTGTCAATTCGACAGTTTCTCTATTTCTGGAAACTAAATATCAATTACTTTCCTGGTTGGTATAGTAATGTATATGCTTTTGAGTTCCCTAGGGTCGAAAGTAGGGAAAACACGAGGACTGGTTTAGAAGCTCACAGCATGTAAAATCCATTACAAAACTCTGCATAAAGATGAAAAATCACGGCTTCGCATCGGATCAACAAACTTCACATGAAAACTGGACTTTAACCAGTGAGAAAAAGGATAAAAATAGGTTTCTATTTATAAAACAGGGTTTTTGATGGACCGTCGGACGCTACACTACAATGCAAGAATTTACTTACTAAGAAAACTAAGCAGAGTCACACTCCATGCTACGATATATATGTCCGGAGAGGTAAACCCGACTTGAAATCGTGTGAGAAAATTCTCTCTGTTTGTGATTTTCATTGAAATTAAACTTATTTAATGGAAATGATGACTGAGAAATTCTAATTATATTAGAGCACGCCAAATGCATTAAATCTTGATGAATTCAAATAAATGATAAAACAATCTACAGAGGACTATCATGATGATATTATCATATCATCTGTTCTCGGCAGCAACAATAACAAAAATCAACGATCTCTGCCTAATGGTTTATTTCATAGGCAAATCATTTGGTAAAAAGTTTGAAGTAACAGATTTTGCTTCAATCTGATTGAAAATTCTTGGGTCAAAAGAAGTAACAGACTCCATAATTATATTGACGGGACTTTGTCAAAATATTGTATAAGTTGAAAATTACTAGACTGATTGTGGATGTTTCTAGAAAAATTTTATGTATGACGGTCCACAATATAACCAGCACACGTGTAATTTATGGTGAAACTATTCAACTGTTCGCGCAATTGATCTTTTCATTTGCATAATACTTTGTTTCCAGACGAATTATTTTTAAAAGTAAATTTTCATCATTCAAACCTATCAGCGGATATTTTTACCACCGATTTAAACATGAGTGATAACAAACTCAGTTAGAGATACATAAAGTCCTTCAGTAGCGCTCATCCAATACAATAATATTTACAATAACATCACGAGTCTATATGCGATTGAAATCACGTAGCATATTTCATTAAAATGTACGTGCTCAACTATATCTATACGGTTTAGGAGTTATTTCTGCGGTAGACCACTGTAAATCATAAAAATGATCCTAATGATCCCGATGTCCATGATTTACAGGTTTATCGTTCCATAATTAGTTTCCTACCGGATTCCCGTGCCCTTAGGTAGGTAGATCTATTCCGTTTTTGTTTATGCATAAAAAGAGTATGATAAGGACAGTATACCGGACAAATGCAGAATTGTTATTTACGAAATGTTATCTAATTTGCTTTTTTGGTGGAACATGAATAAAACATTTTCGGTAGAAACCTCCACTCACATGCCGCTAGTCACACAAGCAGATTAGAAGTGAACCACAAAAAAAAAGATCGTTTACGTAGTCATGTAGATCATGTGAATTAATCTCGTTTTAAGAAATTAGGAAAAAATATTTTGATCAAAGTACCTAAAATACTTCACAACTCTTTTAGGGTGGAGTGATTATAAATTTATGTAAATTACCAAAGCGAAAGGATGAAGAGAAAATAGTAAAGGAAACTAAATCTGCTGTCGAATACGTAATCTGTTTTACGTGTTACGGCATGTTTCATTACGAGGTACCAAGTCGTGTATTTGACAAGTGAGTAATACAGCCATCCCCTTCGGGTCGTAACACCCCACTTATCAAATATCCTTCGGCTAGGATATGCAAACTCTACACTTGTCAAAATAACCGTTTCCAAAGCGAGTTGCTTAAAACCCCACGAGTGAGTTCGCGAGTTCACAAAATTGATTCCGAGTGTAATGAACTCCCAAGCAGCATCCAATGTATGCTATTTTATTGCCTATTCACCCGGAATATTGTTGTTACGAGTACATTTTTCCACCCAAGGACCTGACAGTTCAAAACCAAAATGATTCAAGAAGCCACTGGCAGATTCTTGAATATCAAAAGATTATTCTACATTAATGTACAATTTCACAACATTTATGTCGTGCTATTTCATTCACTGCCAGACTAATAATAAACATAAAAAATACCGATACAACAAAACCAACAAAACAATCTGTTGTTGCATTGAAACGTTTATAAGCGAATCTAGTTGTAAAATATGTTGGAAAACATTCCGATCCTTATATTCAATTGGAATTATCAAAGTTTTATATTTTTGTATGACGAAATATCATTACCTTTTCAAACACGAAGAGGCCCACTTTTTTGATTTTTTATATGCTATCAAAGACTCTATACCTCAGAAAAACACCTTTAACCGAATAAAAAGAAAGTAAAATGTAAATTTGGTGTAGGAAGAGGAAAGAGTCCAAAATTGAAGTTAGAGCGTGGGAAGCCTGCGCCAAGGTCCTCAGAATTGACACCGGTCATTCGAGTGTTCGTGTCTGACGCTACAGTGCAATGAAATTGTTTATTTATTGAAAGATTAGATTGATTAATACATTAAACGGGAACGGAGATGACACTGTAACACTTATTTATCAAATCTTACAGCCAGCCATCACATCTTGAGCCGCTTGAACAAAAGGCCGTGGAGACATCGTTTTATCGACTTCAATAAATCGATGCAAAATCATTCCACAGCCGGAGTATAGCATCATGCCCAAGTTTGCCTGGTGCGCATTATTGAGCACTTCTGCCAGATGTAGCATAGCATTATTGAAAGAATTTTTTGTCGTTATCGAGATGTTCGGGTCATTATCAGTAGTGTCATGATTGTTGACCAGCATTTGCCATATTCCCTTGATCTCAACCGACAACTTGAACAACCCGTCGAACTCATGCTTTGTGAAAACGTGCGGATTTTGGACATCCAGCATCTTGACAGTTTCAAAAATAACGAGAAAGGTTTGTGGCCACGCATCGAAAATTGGAAGTTCGTGATAACATACGAACCCATTAGCAACATAAGTTCCTTCACCTTCCACGGCCAGGAAGTACAACTCTTCATCGTTATCCATTTCCAGCGATGTTAAGAACGGTACTGTTGCAGCCACCAAACGTCCATCCTGAACAGTAAGCACCTCAATGTTCCGTGTTGGCATTTCAATGACGTCAAATTCCGTTTGCATTTGAGGATGGAATTCTCTTAGCATCGTTTTGTTCTGCACCAAAATGCTGCCGGATGGATGCAGAAACGTGTGCTGGCATGTGAAAAACGGACTAATCTCATCGAAGCCATAAAGAAGTGCACGGCCGCAGGTATAAACTTTGTTGACTGCTACCACTCGTGCTGGACGCCCATCCTTATCCAAAACAAAATCTCCACTTTTGAGAATTGCGATAGGTTTCGGTTCCGTTGGCGTTGCAATAAGTGTTTGTGCTGTTAGACATTTAGTACCCTCATCTTTGTTATTGTCACTGTCTTGTTGTCTCGTCGGTTCTACTAGTTCGTTTTTTGCCTCGTACTCCAGCCGAGAATTGTATAGGTCTAAAGCTGCTTCTTTCATACCATTCACAAGACTGGATTCAAAGCGATTAACAACGTCTGCTATTGCCCCTAGGGTCACACTGGAATCAGCCACAGCGGGATCGTCCCAGATTGTATCTTCCCAAGCATTGAGTCGTTCATAAAACTGTTCTTTTGTGGAACTCGAAGCTAACTCAGACGCTTTTGTGCTATTGCCTCCGCGAACAGTAATCTCCAGATTTTTTTCATTAAACGATGCGGACGACGAGGACGTTTCGGAGCCAGTACAGTTGGCAGAAAACACTGACGCTAGGAATCCAGATATCCCACCCGGATTCACCTCATAATTCGACTGTCCCAATGAACCACTGATGTTCGTCATATGAAACACTACGCTACCGCCAATGTAAGCAGTCTTGATGTAGTGTGTGCCATAGGTGGAAAAGAAATATTTCCATTGGTTAACATTGTGCTCGGAATGCTTGTCGTAATTGGACGGTAATTTCTGGACAGCAGTTTTCAACTCTTCGCTCACCGGAGAAGTGTGTCCCATCTCCAACTTAATCAAACGTTTCTCGTAGACGGCCGTCAGTGTATTATTCGATCCTTGCGAAAATACATTATACCCGTCTCGATGACCGAAGCTAAACTGCCACTTTCCAAGATTCGCATTTATTTTCAACTCTCTTAATCGTTGTTCGGTCATTTCTCTCTTGGATTTAGTGACATGACACGTGAATTTCACCTCATTGTGATCAGTAGCTACAATGGAGCTGGGTATGTACAAGCCAACGGTAGCCAAATTCATATCGCCAGACGATAACACAACAAATGATGTTGGACAGTCTTTGGTCAAATCAAAGGCCTGACCTACCAAAAGATCACAAGAAATTGTGGGAGCTTCAATACCAAATGCTCGTCTCAACAACACCGCCATCTGATCGTCAGGAGCAATTTCACGAAAAAACTGAACCGTCTGCTTTTTCATCCTGGGCAAATCTTGATGATTCTTATATCCAAGTATTGACAATTTTTGCGCGAATTCGGTTGGTTTCAAACGGCAATTACTCTGCTCGTCTGGACAGAGCTGACTCCAACAAGCGGAAAGTCGGTCCCCCAACTCGGTAGTGGCATATATTTGTAATCTCAACAGGCCTTCAACAACTGAATTTAATGATGGAACGTCAACTATCGCATGGACGAATTGTTTAACCGGAAGTTTTGCTGATTGTAGTTTCGGATACGCTTCATTCAGAAGACCGTGGCCGATCGGATCCGTTCCGCTTCCAATTTTGACCAAACTTTGATAAATGTTGCGTGGAAACAAATCCCCATTCGGCAGCTGATAGTATTCCCCTATCTTTTCAAGCTCATACTCGTCAGACATATTTTCTGCAAATTCGACGTGCACGGATGCGATTCCAATGTTTTCACGAACCAACCTCTGGATTATTTCTTTCTTCGACAATGGATCTCTCTGGAATTTGGGTATCATGGAACAAAGATGCGTCAGAACTACAAGAAGGTTCGGATGTTCCAAGTCCAGTACTGCACCCGATAATTGTCGTTTTATAGCCTGCAGTAATTTTACGAATGGAGCAAATTGTCCTTCCAGCCTTTTGTCCGTAATGTTTACAGCCAACAAAATGAAATTTGGGATGAAGCCTTTCTCTTTAAATAATTTATCGACATTGGCCAACACTTTGGCATCGAATTCGAGTCCTCTTTCGGTGTCACCAAAGCCAGGTGTATCAATTACGTGTATCTGTATGAAGACATAATTATTACCGTCTTGATTAATACTTTCTTTTTTTTCTAATTCTTTTCTTCTGAGTGAACATACCTCTGAGTTCGATATTCCTAAGTTTTCCGAAGGCAACTCAATAACAAACTCCAGTATCTCCTTCGTGCATGATACGCCCTCTCCAACAGACGTAATGGGAGTGTTGAAGATATTGTTGACAATGTGTGATTTACCAGCACCAGAAAGTCCCAGCAGCAGAAGTGTTACTGAATTGGTGGACCTTTTAATCTTGTATGATTGATAGGCCGGACCCAGCGCGATGTATCCGTTAGATGCATTATATCTGGCAAAAGTCGAAAAATCTTTTCGATCCGGAACTTGAATCATTTCTACAAAAAAAATCCGTTGATTCCACTTCATATTATTTGAAAATTTAATTAAATTTAATATATGAATAACAAAGGACACGCACCAACGCACTTCGTTGCACGCACTAACGCGTTGAACTCACTCATATTGCTTGATTTGACGAAATTCTTTATTTGGATACGTTAAAGTGCTCAGGGACAAGACTGCAAATGTAAAAAAAATCAAAAACATTATTTACCAGACAACTTTTTGAGGAGTATATAAGAGTAAGGAGGACTTTTGTAAAAGTTTCTGGATCGAAAGAACTGTTTTGATTATGAAAACAAAAAGAAGATCACCCCACTCCATCGAAAGATCTGAAAGATTTTCTAAATTTCGAAATGGAAGACGATTTTACCGTTTTTCAAAAACGATTGGAGGTATTCGATGTATTGGAAATCGCGGAAGGACGGAAAAGTCGAATCTTGATCGCAGTTTTGGGTCCGAAAATTGACTAAATTTTGAAGATTTTACAGACCGTGATGTTCCGAAGACGAAACCTTACGATCAATTATTCACCCTGAGTGGATAATTCTTTCCGAAAATTTTGGTGTACAGAGAATGCAAAATCTTTTACGACGCTAAGCCAGGTCGGCATGACATTTACGAGTCAAAAGTCTAGGAGTCGATTTTGAATGCGGCACTAATCTGGCTAGTAATATCAAAGATAGATTCGTTTGTCATGAAAGGAGAAATTTTCGATAAAAAATATGTTTTGGTGCTCTACAATGAAAACGATGATCGATTGTCCATTGTATGAACACGTTTCGGTTTTTCATAGCGAGTCACACCCTGATTAATTGTAAAGTACGACGAAACAGATTAGAATTAACCTCTAACCTTATGTAGAACAGTAGAACGCTTAATTGGAAAACATTCTTTTATAAGGATTTTACTCACAATGGTCCTGTGTTCGACGAAATTTTCGTTCGAAAGCGTACTTGAAGTGATACCTCAAAACAAATGAAATATTTTGTTTCCGTGAACGTGTGTGTATGTGTTTCTGGTATTTCTTCTAAATCGAAACGATGAAGGAAACTAAATACGCTATCTAATACATTATTTGCTTTTGTTATCTTGTGTGCCAATTTCCAAATCTTGAGTGCTTACAGAAAAAAGGGAAAATTTGAAATGCTATCCCAAAAATCGTAAATTTTCTCTTTATCGAACACTATCGTATGCATCGTAAATTTTTGAAAAATTGTATGGACACTAAATTGCTACACTAGACTAGAATAGGAATCCCGGCAGCGCAAGTTATTTTCACTATGGAGAATTTTCGAGTATAGATTGTGGAAATTGCTCTCTTCACTACCGCAAAAAATCAGCGATGACACTGCCTTCGAGTCGGTCTTTTGAGATACGAAATTTAAAAATCAAAATCATTCGTTAGGAAATTTAAATTCTGCATTTCTCGAGATTTTTAATTCGAGATTTTTACGAATTTAGAAAATTTTCAAGATTTTCGAGGCGTCATTTATGGATGATCCGTAGCCATGACTTAGGTTTGCTTTCCACTTACTCCGTTTACTCTCTAAACAATTAAAAAGAGACGTGGTTTAGATAAACGGAGGCTAAACGACGTAAGTGGAAATCAAGCATTAAGGTAGCGCAACGTTGACACCACTAGGTCATTTTTTATTATTTTTCTGAAAAATGAAAGAGAAAACTAAAGTAAAACCGAGAGCAAAACGTAGAGGAGAGAAGATTCAAAAGACTCTGTTGCTTTTCTTAGTATTTTTCAAGGAAATGTGATAGAGTCAAGCAACATTTCAGCCGTTTGAACCACAACAATTTCTTTAATAATTCAATTTTCCACTTTGTGTGTCAGGTAATAATTGTCTGTCTCATGCATTCCTCGTATTTACCTTGAAACGATCACTGACTCATAAGGATCATAAGATTCATTGCTCTGAAAGCACGTTTGTTCCCGGAAGTAACAATAGAATACTCAAAGCCCTCGTAGATTTATGAATATCAAGCAGCTATAACGCCCAGGGAAATTGTTTTTGTCTATAATGTCATTGTTTGTAGAAACAACTGTTGCAATGGCAAACATGCACGATGCACAGACAGTTAAAAAGGCAATCTCACCGTTTCCCGGAGCTTTCGTAAAAATATTTTCTTGAAATTTCTCGATTTTCTCGAATTTTACTGAAAACTTTCTTGAATTTAATTGGAAGTGGCAGCGCCCGGTTTTTTTACGTTACGCTTTAGCAACGGACTAGATGCAACAGTAGAACTCACCCACAGCGCGAAGCTATTAAAATAATCTAACTAAGTCATGAGAGAAAAAAAATGAGAAACAGAACAGAGCTCTTCGCTCTTCCCTTGCCCATGGGTCGCGTGCAGCGAAATTGCAGATAAAAATTACTGTTTCGACCTCAAGTGCTAACAATTTAAAGAAAATCAATAAATTTCAAGAAAATATTTTCTCTGACGTTTCCACCGCTACTTAAAAAAGACTTACATATTGTCATCACATGATGTATGAATGAATTTGTCTCTTGAAATGCTCGAAAAGCATCCTTGACCTCAAAATTGACCTCTTGGAAAAACTGTGTCACATTTGAATTTTACGATTTGATTTCCCGCTATTTTCTCAAACATTGATAAAGAAAATGTGATAATACAGACCGGTTCGTCGGGGCTGTCAGAAGAATTTTAAAAACAAAAAATTTTTTCCTATGTTTTGTGATAAGATCAGGGTTTTTTGTACCTTCAGTTTATTGTGTGTAAATAAAGATAATGTTCTAAGTTCGGACTGTTTATCGTACCGGCATCTATAAATTACACGTGAATAAAACCGCGAACGAACTTGCGAACACATCGAATCGAATAAATTCATATCCGAAAAAGGTAAGTGACATTTCGCTTATAAAGAGTTTGGTAAATTCCTCTTGCTGAATATACGAACGACAATTGTCACCGTTTGAAATTCGCGTCCAAAATTTTTCCTTTTGAATTACACATCCGAAAACTGTCCATTTTTTCTGCTTTAACTCCATTCAGTATACATACAAAATGAGCCGACACAACGATCCAACGGTACTCAGTTTTCACGAATCCCTACTACGGCAATCGGATGTTGCACTGCTGCAAGGCCCATTCTGGCTGAATGACCATATCATCTCATTCTACCTTGAATACCTTGATATGGTTGTCTTCGAGGACAACACCGATTTGCTGTTTATCTCGCCCGAAGTGACGCAATGCCTGAAAATAGTATCCGAGAATGAGATCACCGTTTTCCTAGAACCACTGGACGCCGTCAACAAATCGTTTATTTTCTTCCCGCTGAACGACAACGACCAAGATAAGGTTGGCGGAAGTCATTGGAGTTTGCTGGTGTATTCTAAGCCGGAACAAGCATTCTATCATTTCGATTCGATGAGTCCGAGTAACGAGGTGCATTGCGAGAAATTTATACGGAAAATCAAGAACTATTTGAATGTTGATGCGGTTGTGCTACGGGCTGCACATTGTTTAGCGCAAACCAATGGCTATGATTGTGGCGTTCACGTTCTGTGCAATGCAGAAAATATAGCCCATCATGTCGTGAGTAAAGGTTCAGTTGACGGTGTGTCCAAAGTGACGAACGATTCAGTGAAGCGAATGAGAGCCGACATTATCGATATAATCAACAAATTGCAAACGGAAAAATGAAATGACGAACCCGATATGGTGACTTTGGTGCTTCCTTTATTACAAACTTCCACAACAGCCACGACAAAATTAAGAAAATTCAATAAAATGGTTCGTTGAGTGATCAGACCTGACTTTTCTTTTCCAATCCACTCAAACGGGCTCCTTGAAGCCGCCAAACACTGATTCGAGCTCTTCAGCAACAGCAAGGCACAATCGATCCTGATTCACATTCGCCACAACTTGTATACCGACTGGAAGGCCATCTTGGTCCAATCCCAACGGACATGCCGTGGCTGGTAGACCTAAAATATTGATGATTCCAGTGTAACTGAAATTGAAGGCACGGACGATCGGTTCATTGTGATACGGTGCAACAGTCGGATGTGTCGGATATAAAAACACGCCCGTTGTGCCCAGCATCGATTCGAATTCTTTCAGCAATTCCTTTTTCTCGTTGATGAGATGCTGATGCTTACTACTGCCGTACTTGACGCCCGCATTTTCGGTCAGCGCAGTCATTATGGCAATGAACGTGTGATTGGATTGACCAATGAACCATTTCGCCAACTCCCAGTACGGATTGATACGACCCTTGAGGTTCAACAGCTGTGAATCGAATTTATTGGCACTGGCTGGCGATTTCATGTTGCCCATCCACAGAACCGTTGACTTTCGCAGGCGTCGAATCTGTTTACGTTGCGGTTTCGTTTTTGATGTTGCGTCGAAATGATCGATTACTCTGTTCATTGCCATGCGGATCGACTCGTCCACCGGTGATGTCAGATTTCCTCCTAGATCGTCGGTTTGGTAAAAGATTTTGACGGAGGACACATCTACCGGTTCATCGAGATTTAATTTCGCTGCATTTTCGGCGGCCATGACTTTGAGCGCCGGTCTCAAGTCCACTGCAAAACGACTCATCGGTCCAATGCCCAAAAATGATTTCTGATCATCATGCGGCATCGGCCACTGGCCCTCATTCGAAACTATAAACTTCGACGGTTTGTGACCGAAAATTCCGTTGAAAAAGGCTGGCATTCTGATTGAGCCACCGATGTCGGATCCGATGCCGATTGGGGATCCGGACGCAGACTATTGAAATCATGAAGGAATGTTGTTGTAGTGGACCAACGGCATTTGAATATGTCAATTTCAAGAACTCACCAGTAAACACGCTTCTCCTCCACTTGAACCTCCAACAATGCGACTTGTGTCATAGGCATTTCGACTCCTACCATGCACCAAGTTATTGCTCTCCCACCACATACAAGCTTCGGACACGTTAGTTAAGGCAAATGGTATTGCTCCGGCTTTCCTCATCTGCGCCATACCGTCAGAATCTTTCGTTGCACGTTCATTCTTCCTTGCTAGTATTCCTGACGTATGCAACAGTCCTGCAATGCAATGTCATAAAAGTCATTTCTCCGATCATCAAGCAGTCATGTCTTATCTCTCACCTTCAACTGCTAAACAATCCTTTGTCGATATCGGCACACCCAAAAAAGGTTTCTCACGTTCCAATTCCTCTTCGGTGTACTTTCCCGACGCAACTAATGCATCGGCTTCGGCAGCTTCTTTCCGAGCCGAATCGAAGCGATTGTCGACCACGCAATTCAGTAAGGGATTCACTTCAGCAATTCTCGATATGAATGCTTCCAAGACCTCGACTGATGTTACCTGTAGGGGATGATTTAATCATTTAAACTCGAGGTTCAATCCGGAAAGTTAAAGTCAGAAATCGCACCTGTTTCTGACGAATTTTCCTAGCTAGTGATGTTGCAGGTTCTTTGAGTAGCGCATTGGTTACGGGCTTTACACTTTGTCCTTTACCATAAATTGCTGTTAACAGTATTCGCACGAAGGTTACTACAGCATAGTGCAGACCGCTAAGGAACTGCTTCGCTGCCATGATTGATTTTTGACGGACGTTCGACGGCTATGAATATTGATTTGATGCTGGTGCAAGCTCACTTTTTGCATGTAAAAAAATCTGTAAAGAAAATCGAAACTTGAAACTATGAAGGCGATCATTGATTAGTGAGCATTGGGGGGGGGATATGTCCATACTTCGATTGAAATAAATGTCTTCGAACATTAAAAACTAGACGACTTTGAACACTTCAGACATTAATCGACTAATTTATTCTCGTTTACTGACTCATAACATCACGACAAAACGAGGGGGAAACTACGCCAGCAAATCTTGTCCCACCTAATTCCATTGGCGGCTTATTGGCGTACTATTTCCTCCTACTGGAGCACCATTTCCTTGTATGAGTCACCAATAGGTGCTCCGTATCTGCTCGCGTATTTTCCCCCTCGCGACAAAATGATGATGATGATGATGATCGACAACCTTAGCAATTCGTTAGTATAAATAACCACAACCACAGTCGCTGAAAGTTGTCTATCTATCAATTTATGTACATCGTTGTTTCAGTAATCAATTTCCAATTATACTGTCCGGTCTCTCATATTATTCATTGTTGCATGCCTATGTTCGCTTCACAATTACTAGTTAGGTAGGTAGGTACTTTCAATGTAACGAATAAAAAAGCAATAATGTAGTGAGCAGTGAGCATGCACCACTGACACAATAGTTTTTAGATAAGTAAAACGCAATGGGAGACAACAACCTCTGATGATAGGAACGATTTAAAAAAACAAATCTGACCGGGAAAGTGAAAAAAGTTTTCCCTGAACTTGAATAGCGTACGGTCTCATGGTTGAATAACAAAACTCAAATGTGTGCACCCGCAGAAATGGTCCTTCAATTAGACAATTATAACAAGACAAATAAAATCAAAACAAAACCAAAATGTTGTCACCGGTAAAATGTGAACTTTGCTGTGACTGATTTGATTTTTCATAAGTGGTCACGATATAAACGCGTGCAATTTCCTTGTATAAACAGAATTAGTGTTAAGTAATACCTTTGGCGGTTAACCATGATTCATGAATCGAATTTTCAACAACAAAAAGAACGATAGCAGATGACTCCGTCGGCCCGAATTTTCATGTGGTGAAATTGGTGGGTCGATGTTATCGAAATTAGTTTAATAAAACGATAAATTGTGACGGTCATTTTTTGTGGTAGAGGGACAAAATCGGAATTTCTGTAGAGCAATTAACTTTTTCGGGTAAAACACATTCAATTTTGTCGAATTCAAAATGGGAATCGATTCTCGTTCCTTGTGTAATGGATCGTAAATTGTTTTTGTGTATTTATCAGTTTACCGAACAAAAAAGAAAGCTTGAGGAAGTAATGGTTACATTGTAGTACATTGAACCAATCAACCGGAAAATAATGACGGACCATGATAATCACAAAATTACGAAATTATGATAACCCGAAAAACGCGTCGCTTTCGTTCGATAAAAAAAAAATGTTTTGGTGCTTGCTCTACAATGAAACGTTGATCGATTCACTTCGTGGAAATGTGTAATTGCCGAAAATTACACAAAAAATTATTTCCATTTTGACAATTATTCCATTGTATAAACAAGTTTCGGTTTTTCATAGCCATAGTCACACCCTGATTGATGGTAAATTACGACGAATAACTGATTGGAATTTACCTCTAACTTTGTGTAGAACGCTTAATTGCCGCACATTCTTTTATAAGGATTTACTCACAATGGTCCCGTGTTTGACTAAATTTTTCTTCTGGTAATATAATGCCGGTATCTCGTTCGAAAGAGTACACTTGAAGTGATAACAAAGTGACAACTACCTCAAAACAAATGAAATATTTGGTTTCTGTGTGTGCAGTGCATGTCTGTCATGAGTATGTGTTTGTGTTCACAGCGCATAGCTATCGTTCGTCGAAGCCATATCTATTTTTACCGAAAAATTTAAATTCGGAACATTGGTAACGACATACGCGAATTTGTGTGAATATTTGTAAGAGATTTCATTGTGTTATGACATCGTATGTAGGATAGTATCTGACCAGAACGAATAGTTCTTCATTTGACGATTTTTGTGTCTCGAATCTTCTTATAAAGAAATCAATCGATGAACAGTATCGCCAGTAAAATAACAGCTTGAGCATAGTTTGTCTACCTTTGTGCACAAATTGTTTGTATAGCAAGTGAGTGGTTCTGTGGTTTCGAATATATAAAATTACCCTAAAATTGAAAATGTTCTACCTGTACAATACATGAAAATCCTGTAAATTTGCCCTTTTTGCTGATTCGTCTTTTTATATTTGTTTCAGTACAAAAATGGCATCCAAAACTCCGAATTTATTAGAACTTAAGCCTGCTTTGAACAATCAGTCAAAGACAAATGCCGACGAAACATCACCAAGCCGTTCTCCGCGCAGTTCACCGACACAAATAGGGAAACAGCTGCTGAAACCGTTGCAGAAACCGCTGCAGTTATTTTCTAGTTCTGCAACAGGTGAGTTCTTTTTTCGAAGAGTTTTTGTTATTGTCATGCTACTTGCACATTTTTGGCCGTAACTAGTGTAGGCATAGGCTTGTTCCAAGGCCATACGAATTGTCAATTTTCATCCACAGAGACATAACCTCATCAACATTTGGAAGTAAAATTTGGGTAGGCTATGTCGGGGAGGATGAAATCGTTGCTGTTCGTATAGGGAAATGATGTTTATAAACTAAGGATAGAGCGTAAAGAATGAAGTACATACAGAAAAAATTATGGCGCATCTACAGGTTAACCGAACTTTCCTATTGTCAAAGTTATTTGGAAGAAACCTTTAGCTCAGTGAAAAAGTATCTGTAGACAAATTGATCTATTTCAGTCAAGGATTACGTCAGCACGAGCACAACATGCCCACTGGCTGCTTAGGTGCTGTGGTTTTGCCCTGCCCATTCTTTACTAAGGCTTACGTCAGGTCAAGTGAGGTTGACCCGTTGAGTTGAGGATTTTTTTTTTATATATAATTCGTTTATTCAATCAAATTAAAAAATATACACAAAATTATATTCTAGATAAAGATAAATTTACAGCCTTCCAGACTTTTTCAAATTTAAGTTACGACATTTCTTTACACTTTTGTATTAATTAGTTATTAAAACTTGACAATTCAGAAAAAATGGTGAGATTTATTATTGTCTTAGAAATTTCTTTGGTGCATGTTGCCACCTGAGGATTGAAAAAAGACTCGAAAAAACAATCAATATTCTCGTTTTTTATATATATAGAAATTTGCTTAACCTAAGGGGTACGACAAAAGTCGAATGGCTATAAGTAGCCAAATCAAATCAAGATTTATCAATATGCCATGCCAGTGGCTATTATTTTTATGATCAATTACTGTCATTCTCGATACACTATCATGAGCGTCTACAAAGATAATAGTTTGGATTCATTACTCCTCAGTATTACATGGGGAGGCTTGTAAGTGCTGTTAGCAAATCGTTCATTTGTAAAATTTCCAAATTTACTTATGACAATGTTATCATGTAAATACGTTTTATTGAGCATATTCCTCGCCAAGTCATACAGGTATAGATTGAGCCTTGGCACTTTCGTGATACTGTGCAATTCTTCAGTAGATATAAACTTGAAGTTCGTTGCCGACCTTCGAAAACCCATTGCCTTGCGTAGACATTTATTCTCAAAAACTTTCAATTTCTTTATAAGATACTTAGGCAAATTATGCCAAATCGGTATAGCATACGTGAGAACCGGTCGCAATATGGTTAGATAAGTTTTAATCTTCACAGCTTGTGAAATGCCATTATTCACCCTCATAATTGGATAAAGCTTGTGCAACCCTGAGTATGCTTTCAGCAACGTTCTATTCACATGTTCGTTATGCTTAAGGTTGGGTTGTATGTGATAACCCAGATAACGAACACTTTTCTTGAATGGTATATCCGAATCATTGATTCTCAAAGCAGATACGCCTTCTGAAAGTTTCAGGTAGTTGGCCCTGCAAATAAGGAGTGCTTCGGACTTTCCGGCATTAACTCTAATCTTCCACTTTTCATAGTAGTTCTGTAGCCTGTTAAGATGGCCTTGCACATTTGATCTCGCTTTGTTTTGGGATACTCTAGTCGAGAAAGTATTCGTATCGTCAGCAAATATTGTCAAGGTAGTGTTCATATGTGTTGGCAGATCAAACATGAATATTATAAACAGTAGCGGCCCCAGTATAGAACCCTGTGGTACCCCATCGTTTACAGTTACTGGGTTCGACAATGCCTCTCCCAACTTAACCCTGAAATTTCTATCCTTGAGGTACGATAATATAATTTTGATAAGATATGTGGGGAAATTTAACTTTATCAATTTGTAAATGAGTCCATCCACCCACATTGTGTCGAAGGCTTTTTCTATGTCCAGGAAAGCAGCTATTGTAATCTTTTTGTCGTTGAAGCCAATGATTGCCTCTTCGTATAATCTCAAGAGCGCATGCATTGTCGAATGTTTGTCCCTAAAACCGAATTGACTGTTAGGCAACAAGTCGTTAACATCGCAGAAGTTCAGCATACGATTGTGCAGAACCTTTTCAAGTACTTTGCTCAAGCTATTCAAAAGACTAATAGGTCTCAAGTTTTTTGCCTCATTTGCAGGCTTACCCGGTTTTGGAATCGGTATAACATGAGCTGATTTCCAAGACGTAGGGTAATGCCCTGCGCGTAAGATACGGTTTATCAGATTTGTCAGACATTCTATCGCTGAGGGGGGAAGCTTCTTCAGAACAATGTTCGGAATGGCATCTGGTCCGCAGGATTTTTTATTCTTGAGACTCTTGAGAACGTATCGTATTTCATCAAAATCCGTTAAAAATGGGTTAGGTGGGGTAGACTCGGATAACGCTGTAAACTTGTGTATCTCAGATGTCACCAATTTTTCAAATTCTTCATCACCCATGTCCCTGTTCTGCTTGTGAATTTTGTCGTATTCGTCCGCGATTATATTCGCTTTGTCAATCGTATTACTAACAATAGTCCCGTCACTAGCTTTTAAGTTGAGTTGAGGATATTACCCTCGAATCAGGGACTATTTATGGGGAAGAATTTTCCTATATTTTCGTAAATTTTTTCGTATTTTCCCGAGTTTTTGTAAATTTTCCCAAATGATGGAAATAATTAGAAAATCTGGGAAAACATTTTCCCAAAAATCTTCCCTTCTTCGAACTGACCTGACGTGAATTTTCTGATTTTTATACTCCAAACGTCAACCAAAATCTACGCAGTTGTGCGACGTCGTTTTGTGTAGATTGCAAAAGTTTCTGGTCACAATGCTTAAAGACCTGATCTGATACATTCACATTTGCCCTGACCCAATAGATTGTGGATTTGAGCAATCTTTCACAGGACTCTCAATGATAGACGCTGTCGGCAAGTCGGTCAATTCTGCCACTTCATCGAACAATATTTTTCATGTGTCGGGGCCGAAAATGAGGGAGTTTCGAGATTTTTCTCGGGTTTTAACCATTTACATGAAAATTTTTTTGAGTATCTGTTTTGGACGATTGATTTTGGGCACTTTCGCATGTAGCCCTCACTTCGTTCGGGCTACAACAAGCGAAATGGCCTAAAAACAATCATCCAAAACAGATATACAAATAACTATTTATGGACAATGTGGTCGAAATAGTATATTTCGTACCTAGGATTGAAAGTCTTTTTTTGTCGTGTGAGAGGTTTCCAGGCAGAGCCGAAAGCGAGGTATGGAATCGAATACGCTAAAAAAGGCTTTAAGTCCACGGTACGAATAGTATTTATCATATTGGACGGAGAAAAAGTGCGACATCTGCAATCTATTCTCTGAAAAATTTGTGCAAACGTAAAATTAAGCTTATGATTCAAACGTTACATCTATGGTCACTTTTGATTTTCGCAATTCACGCCGTAAGTGCGGTCAAAATGGAAAGTGGGGAGGTCTTTCTAACGTAGCGTCATTTTCATACAAGGAAGCGTTGAATAGTTATTTTCGGTTCACTTTTTCGTCGAATCGTTCACATAAAAATCAAACTTTAGGCACACTTACGGCGTGAATTGAGCCCCAACTTTAGGTCAATCAAATACTCACCACACAAACATTTCCCAGATATTTTTCAATAACCTTTCTGTTCTGGATAGCGAACAACATCTCCAAGAAAGCCCGCTTGAGGAAAAATCGAATCATTTTTTTAGATGAATTCACGAATTCTCTTGTCCACACAATTTTTCATAGTCGGCAAAATTTGATGACTCACGATCCAAACTAAAAAAAAGAAAATCATATTTGGTCCATGTAATTTTTGGGTGTCGATAAGCATCAGCGCCACCATATCATATCTCGAATAGTAACTCTATGACTCCCATCAAATCACAAAAATTCAACAAGAAAAGTAAAGTAAAAACAAGAAAAACAATCAAAACGAAAGGTAAAAATAAACAGTAAATTGACCTGACTTCATTGACTCAAAAAGGGAAGGAGAAAAGAAAAATAATAAAAAATTCATTTGGAAAAACAATTTGGTCCATTCAATACACATACACTCTGACTGAAGAAAATAAAATGCTCCCCTAAAGGAATTTGTACGTGTACACGATGACAAGACGCTTATGTTTTCACAAATTATGTTTCCACATTGCCATACAGAAAACTTTCCATTTTCCGTTGCTCAACATTCTTTGACTGTACAGATAACGAAATTGCCAACACAACCGTTCCACAATTTGTATCACCATAAAGTAACATGGTGACATGGTCAGGTCAAATCAAAGCTTTTTTTGTTGAATGCGAAACCATAAAAATATATTTTGTCTTCTCGTTTATAAACACACCCCGGGTAATCGTTTCACTTTGTTTTCATGGCAAACAATACGGTACACGATCAACAAAAATAAATACAAAATTTCCATCAATGAATCGTTACCCAGGCACATTATACATAAGTATTCAAAGCCATTGTGTAGTTCAGTCGTTAGACACAAAATTAATGTAAAACTCAAACGGCTGTAGGCAAGAAAACAATAAAATTATTTCAAGTTCATTCTCCATTCGCTTGCCGTGTGTAAGTATATTATAAGTATACCTAGCCTATAAGCTTCTACACAAAAGGATACATTCATTGTAATTCCCGTAATAATAATCGGAAAATTGAGAGTTGAAAATTTTCACAAAAATTTTAACTTGGTTCCGGATGGTATAATTTAGATATGAATACTAAAAAATTGCTCTGCTTAATAACATAAAACGATAGGAAGTTGGCAAAACATAGAGTTGAGCAGAAAATCTCTTACCAAAAACAACACTTGATGAGGATTCCAGCCAGCAGTATCTCAAATGAATCGAGTTATTCGATATAATGCTCGTCGAATAATGGGCTGAAGATTAATTGCTAATTCTGCCAACATGCTTTAAATCTTTTAAACACTCCGGGATTATGTCCTAAGTAGGAAAACATTTAGATGTAAATCGTATGACTGATGTTGTAATCTCTGTTAAACAATCCATAGTCATATTAATCATCCTTTTACCCATTGCGTTGGGTGTTCTTCGTCTTTCCATTGAACTGAATAGTAGTGTTGGAATATGAAAGTCAGTGTAGATTGGAATGACTTTCAATGTAAAACCTTGGAGAAAATGATTCGACTTTATTTCATGAAAAAAAATGAGTTAGAAAGACTATACTTCACAGTTTGTGATTTGGGGAGTTCAGGGGTAGGTTCGACTGTTCAAAACGACTGTTCGGTGATTTCTTGATTTATTCTAAAAGGGTCGCGGTTTGATACAAATTTAACTAAATTTGCTGGTAAAATTGAGCCTAGTAACGTTGATTCCAGGGCCAAACTGTCTACCAAAAGACGCATCGGAAATTTGGTCTATGGGCGCAAAATCTTACTCTAAGAGCACAAAATCTTAGTTGAAAAGTGTTGAAATTATGTGAGATAGGCGCCAATATATGAATTTCAATGGATAGAACCAAGAGGCGCAATCGGATGCCCGATTTAACAATATGGCCACTTCTGGCCTGGTTCATTCCCTACACCTTCACTTTGGCTGGAAGCTGGGATTGATTATCCTTATTTTGTTATTAGGCTTGATTATACACTTCTAAGGAGCAATATTTTGGTCATTCAGTAACACAGTTATCAATCTATTACTTCTGTTGTTCAACTTTCTTTTTAGTTAATTTTCGACCCAAAATCTTTTACTTCAGTTATTCGAACATATATTGCATTTTATAAGAGCGCGCTAGTCGAAGCTCATCGCTATTACATTGGCCTTTGCGGTCGATAGCAGATGAGAAGCCGTTGCTAAATCGCAATCATATTTTCACGTTTTATTCACTTCATAGTACCACAGTTTATAACTCATACTATCACTCTACCCCATACGACTTTTATTATTTGTAGTTTCTAAAATAAAGCTCGAAATCAAGTTCAACATCCAGTGAGTAGTTATGAAGGAAAAATCATCGGAACAGGTACAGGTCAGTAGGTATGACGAGTCAGTTTTTCACAAATTTGTTCAAAACAAACAAAGTATAAATTTCAACTTTCAACGAAAACACAAATCGTTTTTGGAGCACAGGAGGGAACAGTAAATCGGGTATAGCATGTATGGGAACGATATTGAAGCTTGAATTTTTCCCCTCATTCCATCAGTCTTTTTTTTGTTGGGGGTTGCTAATTCATTTTTTATGTACACACATTACCCCAGCTGGCGTTGATTATCTAACTCGGTATCTTTTCAAATTCCATGCCAATACCTATTGATGAACCACCCACCGCAACATTCCGTGGGAGTAAGAGAAGAAAACAGAGGAAAATAAGAAAGAAAATACTAAAAAAAAATTCCTCAAATATTGTGGATTCAGGAGAAAAAAGCAATTTCGCGTATAGAATTTCTTATAAATTTTAATTTCAATCAAATTAAATCGACATCGACAATGAAATACGGTTAAATTGCGGAAAGAAGATTGAATAGAATGATTCGATGTATATGGTGGTTGTAAGGAGGATATAAACAAATCAATAAATAACTTACTATCCAAAAACAATTTCGACAACAAACGCGGTGTGGTTGCACGGTTAGATTTGCGTTGAACGAAAAATACCAAGTTGGCGTTATTATTGATTTCAGTGGGATCCAACGAGATAACCGTTTACAGGCAGCAAGAATATCAGCAGTTTTACTATCGAATCTATTACTTCACTTGATCTAAGTATTTTCAAGAGGTTGATTTCAAATCTTTTACAAAATTTGATTTAAACATGCTTTTTTCTACATAAGACCTCATTAGTCAGAGCTAGTCGTTTATTTCTGTTTTTTATCGATAACAGATGATAATCGACTGGAAGTGTATCAATGTCTATTTTTCAAGAAGTTTCAAGCCGTTAAATCTATTTTTACTCAATAACGCAGGTAATGCAAAATGCGTAAAACTCACACTGAAAAAAAAATCGATTGATTAATTCATCTGACTAAGCAAGCATACTTTCAGAAACACAAAAAAAAACATCTTAGGACTGAAGTGCATGACCAAAACTTTTCCTAACTAGCGTTATTTCACTACTTTGTTGCGCATTACCGATGCTCTTTAGGAAATAAAGTGCACGGTAAAGAGCACTTTACATCACTGCTTGTGACAGGGAAAATGCAATGCAGTTACCGTCCACAAACATGTAAAATGTGTTACGTCACTGCTTGTAAATGCTTGTTTAGGCATGTTCGCCTTTGGCTCGTTCAGCAAACCTCACACTTGCCTAAACAAATATTTACAAACAGTGACGTAACATACTATTTCGCACCGTGTTGCATAAAATCGTTTTTTGTAGCATCAGTCCTTAGATTTCCATACTACACGTTTTGCTTCTTCTACTAAACAATAGACAAATGCCGAAATGATTAAAAAATATAATCCTGAGACGTCTATTACGTAAGTGACATTCATTTCGATACGAGTGCGTAAAAGTATGTCAAAAAGTTGATGAAGTCCTAGATTTTGACACTAGCGAAAACTGTCGGAAAAAACCCACTCATCGACATCGCTACCAACATCACAATCTGTTATATTGTAGTTGTCAATAGCAAAAATATTGTTCCTCGACTTTCATAATGCGTTAGAAAAATCTATTATTATGGCCATTATGCCTACTAGTGGAATCAGATCAGAGACCCCGAATCGCAAGTCAAGGGCTTAGCCCAATATACAATCAGAGTGAAATTATCTCCCTCTACACTAACCCAGATTTTCCAAAGCTTTCTTCTTATCGTTAAAATCCCGCAATGGACAATTTCGATAAATTATACTGTAAGAATAAACCTAAACTCAAACAGTAATTTCACAGTTGGCTTTTGGTCATGGAAAACTGTATTATTAGCTGAACTTTATGATGTAGTTCAGTAACTTTGACCCTCCTACATTCTTTTTTTAGGTCGTAGAGGAGAGTCTAATTATTAACAGAAAGACGAAAAAAATATGGAAAATAGAACGAGCACCGTTGAACAAAATTTGTTCATTTAATATCATGTTACATGTTACCTTCAGTTACATTACAAAACTTTTATGTTCCAAAAACTCAGTAATTTTCATAATCATACCAGGAAACACAACAATTGTGGTCCCTGCGACGTGACAATTAAATCAGAAATGAATATTGTATGGAGCGGTACCTGTAGAACAAATTGAAACGAAATCGGTGATCAGAATGATGATGAATAAAATTGATTTTGTTACTGTACCCAGATGAGAGTATCTTTTCTGTAAATAGAACAATACTAAGTGCAGAATATAGTCTCGCATTTGAATGACATACATCAATCGGAAACAATGGTATATCATTATCACGACAACGATGTATCGTCGAAATGACGCATCGCAGATGGAACATTCACAGCATTATCAATGATATCAATCTGACTGAATTGTATTACTCGTATTATCTAGTCGAAAAGTTACCCAAGTCTAAACGAAGAAGAAAAAAAGTTCTCCCAAAAAACCTCATACCACCCTCACTCTTCTAGCGTTCGGGACCGGTTCGGCATTCGTTTACATAATACAAGCAAATGCGCGCGCTCTGGAAAATGTTGTTACCCCAGCAATATTGTCCGCAAAAAAAAGCTCTTTACAACTTTAGTAAACAGAGATTTTTGCTATGATGAACATCGTCTGTCGCCTTTGAGCGTGAATTTTATCTACGTTTTGTTGCTTGCAATTTACGTTTGATCGAAAATCGAACTCTTCTGCCGTGATTTTTCATTTATTTATTGAATCAATCATGACTCGGTTCGACAGCCTTACATACAGACAGATATTGTGAATGCAAATGAATTAATCTATCGAAATTACTTAACCGAAATAAGAAAATTTGTGAGAAAACGTTAATTACCGTAAAGTCTATACACGCGAAACCGGAATTATTACCATTCGGGGATTGTTAAAACTTGTTGTCTGTGGAATTGTGATACATAAACTTAATGTTCATTAATGAATGGTGTGCATGTTTCATTCAACATTATGCTAACAGTCACAGTTTAAGCAAAATCTCGTTCATATTTTGCTTACCGTTTTTATTTCCCATTCATTCTCCTGTATTGAAATAAGAGAAATGCCACTGTGTGGGTGGCGCAAAGGAAACCGAAAAAATGTCACAAAAAATACCAACTACTGCAATAATAATCCTCGGCAAGATTTATCATCCATCGATAAAAGTTTTGATGGTTGTTTGCGTGTTGTTAACATGGATGGTACACAAATCGATGATACGGATAGTATGTTTTAGTCTCTTTTGATCGACGTATAGTTATAAATAGCAAATTTTTCGTTTGATGTGATTGATAGAAATGTTTTTGTTTTTCTCTTTTATTTTTTGCAAAAATAAATGTTTCTGTTGTGGATTGTTTGCATGCTGAGGAAAATCGGATAAATGTTTGAATACACAAGGGAACTGCATTGTGAAATCTTGGACTTTTTTATTATCTAAAATTTTTTGTTTATGCTTCGTTTCGTTTGTTGAAGATTTTGTTTTTAAGTCCAACGATCTTATCAAACTTGCTTCTCAGAATTTTTATTTCAACTGTTCAACAACAAAAGAAAGTGTCTTTGGGAAAGGAAAGTAGTAGAAGAAATCGTAAAGTAAATGTAATTTGCAAAAATGTTCAATAGTTTACTGTGTCTTTTTGGACGTCAGATCTTATGACATTTTTGAATCATATCACCCTCATATCGCTGAGACGGTTTTAAACTATCGTCGAAAGTTTACAACATGTTTAGCACCCCACTTCAAGGGTTTTTTTTCCTTGTTTTCTAATGTGAAAGTCGTGGCACAGGGCCGAAAAAATTCACAAATTTACTCAGAAAATCACAAAATCCGTAAATTCACAAAAAAATCACTAAGTCATGACAATTCGGCAATGTCTGGAAAATAATCCTGGATCTAATCAAAAAGTCAAGTCGCGGAAAGTCATGGCTGCCGTTTTTCGAAGTAGCTTTTCTCGCGGTAAACCCCTAAGAAACAGCAAGAGTATCGTAATATTTCACTAAAGTCTTTCACATTTTTCGTTTTGTTTCGTTTCAAGTATTACCTTGTGATTGATCCGAAATCTTTTACTTCATTTGTTTTAACATACACTTTGTTATATCCGGATCCGGATATCATCGCTTCTTTTTGTCATCGACGTCGATAACCCATTTGTATTTTACTTTTGCCAAAATATCGTTTGTCACAAACGAATCTGTAAAAAATCATGAAAATCAACCTGCTTTATTTGTCTTATCACAAGTGTTGCAAAAGTGATACATTGATCATAGAAATGATATTGAGCGTATTGAGCTAAAAATATTTAAAAATGTGATAAAATGGTTATTTCTGGAACAAGTGAATCGTTAGATGTGTAGGAATTATCCTTAATCGCTACATAAAAATTCGTTTGGCACAACATGAATTGGGGCATGATTTAACCTTTTTCGAAACGACAATCGTATCGTGATCATTTCTTTACACAGACATTAGAGAACTTTAGCAAATCACACAATAACGACAAAACCAATAATTCTCAACAATAACGAAAACGATATTGACACGGAAAAATTTTATCATTGTGAATGAGGTGAGATGGGTAAATATGTTCACAAATCATGGTGTGTCATGTGGTGGTAGAATTCAAACTTTCTTGTGAAAGTAGATACTTTTATCAAAAATTAAATTCGAAAAAACAAAAATTTCAGGTTTCTATATAAACTGTGGCAATGCGCCGCGCGAGATTAGATAGGGACATTTCGCACTCATATATGCACTTTTCAATGGCTAACTTGATTTAGAAAATTTTTACGAGTACTTGGTGATAGGTTGGCGGTAGATTCAGTTGCGTTTCAGGCACATATATTTTTGAGATGCAGATTTTATTCTAATACCGACGCATATTGTATCAGGGATACCGGTATCCCAACCTAGAAAGTGTGGATTTTGTATCACGAATGCTGGTATCCCAATTAAGATACACGTATTTTGTATCACGAATGTCGGTATCTCAAACGATATACACGCATTTTGTATCACGGATGCCGGTAAACCGAGTGTAGATTTTTCTTTTACTTATACCGGGACACTGGTATCCCAACTGATATACACGCATTTTGTATCACGGATGCCGGAATCCCAACTGATATACACGCATTTTGTATCACGGATGCCGGTATCCCAATTGATATTCACGCATCTTGTATCACGGATGCCGGTATACCGAGTGTAGATTTTTCTTTTACTTATACCGGGATACTGGTATCCCAACCGATATACACGCATTTTGTATCACGAATGTCCGTATCCCAATTGAGATACAAGCATTTTGTATCACGAATGCCGGTATCCCAATTGAGATACACACATTTTGTATCACGGATGCCGGTATCCCAATTGATATTCACGCATTTTGTATCACGGATGCCGGTATACCGAGTGTAGATTTTTCTTTTACTTATACCGGGATACTGGTATCCCAACTGATATCCACACATTTTGTATCACGGATGCCGGAATCCCAACTGATATACACGCATTTTGTATCACGAATGCCGGTATACCGACTTAGAAAGTGTGGATTTTCCTTTTATTTATACCGGGATACCGGTATCCCAATTGAAATACACTCATTTTTGTATCAGGGAAACCGGTATCACTACTTAGAAAGTGTGAATTTCCTTTTAGTTATGGCTGACATCGCTCGCCTTTAGAGCGCCAAATTGGCAAGGAATTTAGAGTAGCGCTGGATTCCTATGTTAATAGTGTAATTTCGCGACCATACGGCAGTATATAGACAATTTAAACCCGAAAAATTATGTTTTTCTATTTGAATTTCATTTTTGTTAAAGTATCTACTTTCACAAGAAAGTTTGAATTCTACCACCACATGACACACCATGATTTGTGAACATATTTACCCATCTCGCCTCATTCACAATGATAAAATTTTTCCGTGTCAATATCGTTTTCGTTATTGTTGAGAATTATTGGTTTTGTCGTTATTGTGTGATTTGCTAAAGTTCTCTATTGAATCATTTTTTGACTCCAAAACTCCATTCTCTAAATGGAGGGCTTAGATTAGGAAATAAGACCACAGGAATTGGACCATTCAAAAATGTGGCACATTTTTAGAGCTATCGCAAAACTTAAATATTTTTGTCTTATTGCCTGCTGATGAAAATTGCATGACCTAAAATACTCAAGCACGAACGCACTGCAATGATTTAAAAAGATTGCGAAAAGATACATTACTGTCGTGATACATTACAGTCGTAGTCATAGTTGATGAGATCATAATATCGCAGGAAGTGGGAAAATACGAATTTGAACTCCGAAAATTTATTGCTCGTTGATTTAAACAAAAAATTGTTTCAAGTTTACTATCGTAACCTAAAAAATTGTCAAAATTTTTTTTAGGAATAACCGAAACAACTCTCTAGCGAGAACTGACATCGAGAATTTTATTCCCTTGAATCTTTACAGTCAATCGAATAATCCGTAATTTACTTTGTTTAAAGTATTCACCTTGTTTGATGCAAAATCTTTTACTTCATTTGTTTTAACATATAAAGATGGACCAATGGACTAGCTCGAAGCTTATTTCTGTCGTCGTGGCGATAACAGATGACTCTTTGTAAACAACTGAATACATGTGTATCGCTTCATGTTGAGCTGAGCGGGCAGACTATACACTAACACCGCGGCTATAATTATAGGCAGTGACGATTTTTTCGGAAAACTACCAAATTTTCTTACATCTTCTTACATTTTCCTTAATAAAAAATTTTTTTTTAGAAAATTTGGAGAAATGTTTCAAAATATCGGAAAATATGGGAAAATGTTTGCATAAATCTATTGCCTGTTTATTGTTAATACTTCTAAATTCCTTCATACATTATGTCTATTATAAACAAAGTCTGAACAAGGTTCAATTTCAGTAAATACTCATTTTAGCACTTCTTCTACCGATTCGGAGGAAAATTTGTTGTCGTTCATTCTTGCAGAAATATAAACTCGAATTCAAACTTTTGTGACACATCCATCAAATATCAAATTTTGACCTGCCATTTTCAAAAATTCAATCAAACAAAAATGTAAATTTCATTTTTCTTCGAATTGATAATAAAACGAATTCTCATATGGATAATAGACTCTCCTACCCTCAACAGCAACAACAATAAAAAAAAGGTTTTCCATAAATATTTTCGATGTTAAACCTCGTTATAATGTCTCTAACCTTTCATAATTCTGCGATTCAAGCTGTTTGATACGAAATCAACCCTTTTACCAAAAATATTCGTCGAAAAATGTCGGATGAATTTTTCAAAGCCGCAATTCATTGAACTGTTCGGAAAATTTTTATTTCATAAATAATTTAGTTGCAACGGATGTATAGGGATGGTTCAGCAATAAATAAAAAACCATTAAAGCGTTGTACGGTACGATCGAAACCATATAGCACAGACTAATAAATAAATCGAACCGACGAACTGAGCTTTTGTTAATATTTGATTGGTTCCAATTAAACTTCAAAAATTTGATGTACAATTCGAAACGACGGTTCATGGAATCATATTTTATTCATACAACGGATACTCGTTGTGCTTTTGTTTTCACATCCGTCCAAATATAATTGAATGAAGAGTTCAAACTACACAAACGAGTAATGTTTCAGTTGGCTATTATACCACGGTTCGTTGTCCATTTTCGTTCTTTTTTATTATGAGTATAAAGTGCAGAGTTCATTGTGGTACTTACAACTTTACCACCATAGAGCACACTTCTCTAATGGCTTTATTTTCAACAACTCTCCTGGTGTAACGTAACACACAATTCTATTCCTCAGTTGTTTTTGTGAAAATTAACCACCGAAGAAAGAATCAACATCAAAGTTGATTTATGTACTGAGGGAACGCCTGTCATCGTGTCGGAAAGCATTTCTTTGAGATGTAAAGTTCCAGTGGTAAAGTTCAGTTTGAAAAACTTTTTGTAAGAAACTCGGCACAATGAATGTGTTGTATTATACCTTAAAAGCCCTTGTATGCCATCACTGGCAGCTTTGAAATGAATGGTAAAAACTTTACCATGGATGTTTTATCCAAATTGGTGTAAATTTATAACTAATAACCACAGAATGTGGCCTTTGCATTATTTACTTCTCAGCATAGCATATATATATTTGATGGTGTCGTTAAAGGGAATAATTTCCTCGTAAGCAATAACTGTAACACAGACACAAATCCACAATATCCGGTTCAAATGTAATACATTTTAATGGATCCATCTGTTTTCGGTCATAATCAGACCCGTTAAATGTAAAAGTAATAAAATATTTAGATGAATTTTAGGATGGCATTTACGTTTGAAATTTTACACACCATTTTGCGGCAAGTTCTGTCATGTCTATAAATAAATTATTTCCCTCTTTTACAGAGGTCGACATATAACTGCTGTCGTTTTCATACCACTTCAATTCAGTTCATTCTACGTGAGAATAAATTGGATTTAAATAAAATCACAAAAGTTTCACATATAATTAACTGGAATATTATTGACATTATATTCCATGATCTGAGGTTCGGGCTATGTGCCCTTTGGGCATTCAAGCGAAGCTCGAATGGATTTTTATTTTTTGTATAAATGAAGAGCAATGAAGGACTTTTTACATGTGATAGTCACCCTATCAATTCTACGATTGCATACTAAAAATTCGGATTTGCCTTATACATTTTCACTATGATCCCTATTTTCGTGACACAACTGCACAGATGACTAATCAATGTTTCTAGAGCTAACTCCTATTAATCCGAGCTTTACAATCTGGTAAGTTTTGATCGATCATCAATTAGGCGATTTTTTAACGCTTGATGACAGAGCGATGTTATATCGATTGGCTTTCGAAATATATGTCTCTGCATGACGCATAATGATGCTCATTACCATGCAGAAACTAGTATGCTGTAATTATGTTAAATCTCATGAAGTAATAGATTTTGTATCCAAACGTGTTTCTTCAGCGTTTTCAGGCTGTAGAAGAAGAATCTTTCATTAGGTTTTTGTACCTCTTGGCCCGGACATAAAATAATCGATTTTGTGCAACCTATTTCAGAAATTATTTAGTTTAAATTTACAGGTCTAATTGTAGCCTGTATTCATGAACGGGAAATTATAATCGAGCTATTTTCTTGCCCGGTCTACCAATATAACTTTCCTTTTACAAATATTTTAAATCATTTTACCATTATAAGGTCGGAATTGGCACCAATTTGTCGAAAATATTGGTAAAATAATTATTTTTACGTGTCACGGCATGTTTCATTTTCATTTACATTGCCTAATCACGTAGAGCATTGTACTTACGAGTTTCCAAGTTGTTATTTGACAAGTGGGGAAATACAGCCCTCCACTTCGGGTCGGGCTCTAACACCCCACTTATCAAATACACAACTTGGAACCTCGGAAGTAATATACTAGTAACGCTCATCTAAAAACTAATGACGCTCGAATATTACCATCCATTCAATAACCGTTCATAAACGGCAAGCGTATCGCTACATTACGTTTAAGTCTGTCACATCTTTTGTTTGAATAGAAATCTTTTACTTCTTTAGATTTACTTCATATTTTGCTATATATAACGCTGGTCAGAGCTATTCTCAATTTTTGTCGTTGTTGTCGGTAACAAATGACTTGTCACTTCTCTGAGTAGTTCGTTCCTCGAACTGTATATTTAACAATGGTCTTTTGACACTATACTGTTGAGAACAATGTTGGCAACATATTTTAATCCCACATCTTCATCTTCCCAATCATCACACAAACCTCTTCTTCATATATGACGAATTTCATTAACTTTCCCGTGACGAACGAAATTTCGTTTTGAAATACCTCGAACTCAGTAGAACTTTTCCAGGAGCAATATTCATGGAACTTTATCTCATCTTCTAGTGGACCTAATCCATAGGAATATACCAAGTAAAGTCTAATAAAATAATCAACATAGCTATGCGGTTCGATGTTTTAGATTGGATTTTTTTGCTAATAAAGAAGTGAAACAATAAAAAAAAGAAAAGTCTAATAGATTTCGAGCTATTTTGATTTGAAGTTCCACGGGATGGGATATGCTTCTACTTCAATTTCCCTTTCATGGTCAAAAGTTGTACCCTTTTCGACCTATTTGCCATGCTTAAATGTCTTTTTATTTATTTATTTGAAACATGGAAGCCCCAACCTAAAATTCGTAATGAATTCATTATAATTACCGAAGACCTTTTATTACAAATGGCAAGACCTTTTTTTGTTGATGAGTTTTAATAATGCCATCATAATAATGAGTCGACAATGTTTATAAGAAATCGGAACAGAAAGAAGGAAAAAAACAGATTTTTATGATTAAATGCAAAATAATCAAGGAAATTGTTATTTAATTTCCATCCTACCCACACCATAATTTACTATTCAATTTTTACATCGTTTTAAAGCGCCATGAAAGCTTTATTTTTAGCATCAAAAATTATTTTTCCTGCCAAGAAACAGGTTTGCTAATTAATCTGCGATTATGCCATTAAAACTGTGCGGTGATTAAAATTTTAATGGGGTGGTATTTCATAAACGGATGTTACCGGATTATGGCTAGAATCCACATTCAATTTAGTTGTGCATGAACCGCACATTCATACAAATGCTTGCAACAGCTCCACTCAGTGATTTATTTAGAAGAGAAATAAGAAATGGGAGAAAATTGTTCAGACATTATTATCTACCACATGTATCGGATGTTCATGATTTTGCAAGGAAACTATAAATTGAAAGAGTTCTTACAATCGAAACATCTTGGTAAATCGTGTATTTTCAGTGGTACCGGCTTTGACTTTTGTTGTGGGGGAAGATTATTTGGGAACTTTACTCCAAAGATTTTGTCTTTGATCTACAATGTGAAATGAACATTTCTATGCTTGACCTAAATCCAAGTTTCCCTTGATATTATCTGAGGAGATCTGTGTACTAGAAAGAAGTCAACCTAAGTAAATTTTGTCGGATAAATTTAAGAGAAAATGATGATTAAAGAAGTTATTTCCCACTTTTATAGCTGAGGGACTATGTAATGTAACGCATTATGAATCTGCTACTTCTTATGTTTAAAGTATAGTTTGAGAGAAAATCTGTTACTTATCCAGTTTTACTGTACGTTTTGGTCTAAAAGAGAACACCAGCTAGAGCTCATCTCTTGTTTTTGTCGTAGTTGTCGATAGCAGCTGATCTTATGTACGTTCGAAGTTTTTTTGGACTGCCTCGTGTGATCAGATTACGAGCCTCCATTTATTTTTTCTACAAGCCCCTGGTTCTATCTTTTTCACGCACATATTTGTGTGGCTCTATCTTCTATTGAAATACTCGTAACTAACTTGTTTACCTTGTATGGTTGCCTTTCATTCAGTCCATTTAATCGACGTCACTGTACAAATCCGATTCACGGAAAAGTATTGAATATGTTTGGATTTGAAAAATGATGATTTTTTTTGGCAAAATGAAATATGGAAATTTCCGGGATAAGTCCGAGGATAATCCTAAATATTTCGATTTACTATTGGAATCTCTTGCAGCATTATTAATGAAATTCAGTTGATGTTTTAAGAAAGTCAAAAATTATTGTGAAGTAACTTCGACCACTTCCAAAGAAAATTGTATGTTTTTACATAAAGGAAATTGATATTTCTGAATGTGAATTATCTTGGATCATCTTTGGGAAAACATTTTTCAATATTTTCTTCAATTTTCCTAGATTTTCTCGTATTTTCCCATTTTTTTAATATTTGAAAAAATGTAGGAAAATTCGGGAATAAAAAATGTTGGAAAATTTAAGGAAATGATTTCCCAAAAACAGTACCGGTGTCACGTCATTTTTTTCACTTTTCGCTAATTAGATCTGTTTACAATTATGATTCACATTTCCATACAATTGCTTTCAGTTTGTGAATCCACATTTCATTTGTAAATTTACATACGTGTTCCACTATTCACTATACTTTTTCCTCCATTAAACAAACCCACATAATATGAATAGCTTTTCAATTAGTTTGATGTAGTTTTTCAATGTACAGAGTAAATTAAGTTTTAAAAGTTCCTAGAATGCATTCGGGGTAAAGTTTTACTAATTAAATCAGTGCGAAGCTATTATTTAAAATCCGCACCCATTAAATCCATCATTACAATCCAAAAAGTTGTTTCGGTTGAATTCCCTCCACCATCCAGCTTTCAACAACAACAACCCGAGCTATTTGACCAACCCTCACAAGCATATTTAAGAGCGTTTTTTGTTCGATTGAAAAACACATTATGTTTTATGCTGTGTATGGATGAGCTTTGCATACCAAATCACTGATTTTCGGAACCGGCAAAAAAGAAATCCTTATGTTAAACCGAAACGTATTTGTAGGGGAGACATGGATGTCATTGTTATAATAATTTATTTGAATTGTGTAACGTTTTAACTATTGTTACGTGAATTCAATTATTAGTTTGCCAAAACTTTTTTACTGTATTGTTAGTAGTCAGAGGCTTATTTGGATGGCTTTGATACGGTGTAGGTAGAATATCAAAACTTTGAATTTCAATAGACAACAGAAGACGATTTGAGTTTTTATTCATACAGTTCGTGAAGGACACAATAATGATTGGAATAAGAAATTCCAGCTTGGTACAGGTTAGGCATACCTGAACCTGTTTTGACTTAACACGATCAACTTTGATCTTATCCGATACCTGAATGCAGCAATCAGGTCAGCAAATATTTATCTTTAAAATATTGATATGGAACAATCAGTTATAGCCACATTTCCCAATGGGCATACTTAGGTTACTATTTTAATTGCATCTAAAATTACTATGAGAAATAGGCGTTCTGCAAAGTTGAAACTATTATTGCCGCCTGTCCAATTATGGGGTATATTGGGGGGTAGAACATTTTTCGCGTTATTTAAGTTTTAATTTTATGACAGAACTGACAAAATGTTACATATAATTTATGAATGATCACTAATTTCATCCTGAACCGAGCTCAAAATAATAAACCCAGTTTTAATCTACGCTCTACAATTTATAGTACACAAAGCGTTCTCTTCAAAGTCTATGGAGGTGACACTAGAAAGCATTACGGACGTGATGGCTCAGTGGTTACGCACTAGCCTTCCACCAAAATGACCTGGGTTCGAAACCCATATCAGATAATTACACATGGAATTTATCTATCGATTATTATATCGCATTGGTAACGTCCTAAAGTTCACTGAAGCTTCAAAATTTCGGTAGTTGCAGTGTGTTTAGTAGCTGTACATCGTTGCACACTGAATGACTACATAAACCAAATACGATGAATTTGTGAGCATAATGTCTTGCCTACATTTAGGCGATATATCAATTAAGCAGCTAACTTTCCTCAGAGAATATTTGCATACTTAGAGGTGAAGTTCTGAAGTCACGTCAAGCCGGTGGTCCAGACTGCATTTGTTATTTTTGCAGTAAAAGGCTGTTAGTGTAGTCTCTTAAAGAACAAATCAAAATATTGCTGTCAAAGCTATTGAATCTTTAACTTATCTTTTGATCTACAACAAAATGTTATAAAATCTTTTACTTCAAAAGTTTAACCAAACATTGTGATTATATAAACGACACAGATCTATTTCTTGATTATTTTTGCCATCGCTCTCGTTAACAGATGTCATGGGTGACAAAAGTAATATTATCAAACTCCTTACCATGGCTACTTATTCCAGCTCCAGCAAAAGAAAGTGAGCAACGAATTTTGAAACACTGCAACAGTCTACATTTAAACAGATTCATTGAAGTAGGAGGTTTTGGAAAATCCGAAGTGACAGATCATTAGAATTAAAAGAACGTCTGTTCTATTTACCCACAAAACCAAATTTATTTCCCCGATCAAATTATGCGAACCAAACAAAAAGCCGCGGAAGTAAAATTGTTTCATAGAAGCCGGAAGTTATCAATTCAGTTTTGCTTTGTTTGCATTTTCCCCATTGTGTTTTGAAGTTTTTAGCATTTTTTCCCTTGTTATCTCTGCGTGTCAATATATATAATATAACGTCATTGCCACCGCCAGTATATTTTTTTTCCTTTTATTGGCATTTATTGTGCTTTGAAGAGATGACAAAAAAAGGTTATTGCCAATCAATATCCTCTATACAGTCAATTTGAAATTGAGTTGAATCACTTTATTTTGTTGATTTAATTGGGAATTTATACACCGGCAACGTGTATCAATATTTTTTAAACACATTGGACAGCATTGGGTTTTTGTGTGTAGGAAACAATAACATGTGTGGTATGTTCCGATCACATTATATAATGGAACAAAAGCCTCAAACATAATTGGAAAATGCTTGACCATTGGTTGTATAAATTGAAACGTACTGTTCGTGATTTCATCCCCCACACACGTATATAGAATAATTTATCAAACAATGTTTTCAATTTACCTGTTCTGTTGTGTCGATTCTCTAGTGGAGGGCATTATCAGAAGAGCTGTGTTGTAGATTTACGGTGTAGTGTAACCTATGTGTAACTCAAAATAAACCCCAGCCATTTATATTACATTGAAAATAATGTTTGTCCAGAATGGACAACCAATAATGTTAACCCTTTGCTATGTTAATCTAGTGATGGGGGTTATAAAGTGTGGAAACTAGGTTAATACACCTTGAATTTATCTCGAACATTCATTTCAAATATTATATTCCGAGCAGACTGGTGTTCCATTAAAATCATTTAGATTATTCACCAGCAACCTCATTTGAATACTTAGAGTTAGTCGAACAAAGAGCACAAAATCTATTCCGATTCTTTTTTTTTATATCGCAGGTGGTATATGGTATATACATACACTCATTACAATGTAGAACGGTAGAAGCAGTAAAATGAAAATCATGTAGGAGGTACAAATTATGCAATTGACATCCATCAACCCAAATCCGATAACACGTTCACAAATTTACTGTTCCATTTTACACTAAGCTAACATACGTGGTGTTTACCGTTTGTGAGATAAGAATCGCAAAATTCGTCGATTCCGACGAAGAAAATAACTGTTTTGTCGGAAATGAATTTCCTTTATTTTTCGGCGACCTTTACAAAATTTACTCAGTTGAACCATGGATGGCTTCTGGCAATTTGTAGAAAATTGGTTTTAAAATGGAAAGGTCAGTTGTTCTTTATTTCGTATGTTACAGTACATATGGCCATTCAATTCAATAACAGCAATTTATTTCTATTTGAAAAGGCTAAATGACTTTAGAGAGTAGTCAACCCTTATGTGTGGAGGTCATAAGATAATTTTTGCTAGGTTAATGCACAAGCGACAAAGTGCTGTATAATTTTGAAATCTATTACTTCTTTTGATACAAATATTTTTAGTAGATTGATGTAAAAATCTTTTACTTCAATTGTTTGAACATACATTTTGGTATTTATTAGGCCACTTGATAGCGGCTTCATTGCTTATCTTTGTCGTAGATTGTCGACCACTGACCTCTGATAGATTGTATGAAGAAATTTAGTTTGGGTACAGGACATAATGTCTCACTGATAAAAATTGTCTACATTGCGACCAGATGGGAAGCCGTTGAAGGTGAAAATACGCCGAAATTGAAATGTCCCTGTGGTAATCAAGTAATGTAGAAGGTCATAACTGATTATTATTTTTGGAAGGTGTTTACACCCTCTTAATACCAGCGTAGATATAAAATAGATTTAATGACATTTTCGTTCATATGTTCTACCACCCGAAAGTTGACCTACTTTTTGAAAAAGAAAAATGAAATGTCGTCGGCGTAACCTCCTCAAATTCAAACTTGAACGACCTAACATTTCAGGCGGAAGATTTTGTGCGGAGTTGTTCGATACATGTTATCGTTGGTTATTTTGTTAGGGCTACAGTTTACCTACTTTTCTACATAGCCACAGTCTGTTTCTGTAATATTTCTATTTGTGTTCGACTACCTGAATCTAGCTATTATTCAATAAATGATCAAGAACAGTACTCTTTCATGGCACTAATTTTTCTCCCCTGGACAAATTTGCATACCAACTATGTTTATAGGCTAAGAGGGCACAGAAAGGTTAATAAAAAAATACGAATCTCGTCACAATTCGCATAAAATTTAGAACCAAGCTATGCATCTCGCGCAAAACGTGCATCATTATTGTACATGACGTTGTTCGTTGTTGTGTCATTGACCGGACCATCGTACCGTCTGGTTCAGTCTCTTACGGACATAAAATTTGCATAAACCAAGCAATGAATATGTCCACTCCATCAAATACATCTAGCTCATTAAAAATGTAGATTTTTTTTGCTTTTTAAATTAAAATGCAAATTTTGATTAGCAATTTGAAATTTTAATTTTTGTTTTATCAAATTGCTTTCAGAATTGCACAATTTTCTCATTTCCATAATGTCTGAATATTTCGATTAAAGTTCGTTAGCAACGCCAGATAAAAATAAGAAGAAAAACATTGGGTGGAAAAAACACATTGAAATGAATGTTTTCATACCTTTAACCGCCCAAAGTCGCACTTAAAACGCAAATTAAGCAATTAAAGTAAATCGTAAAATTGTAGACGACAGCTTTCATAAGCCGGCAGTAAAGTGTCATCTTATAAAACATGAACCCTTATCGAATTTGTTTGTGATTGATTTATAATGAAATGGGTTGGTTAATCGGAAAACTCTCAATTGGTGCAACATTCACATCTCTTTAACACGTTCCGTTATCATACAGCTTAAAGCAAGACATGCTCCCAAACGTAATTTATTGCCGGACCAAGGCAATTAATTACGACAAGTTTTCGACATTATTACTGTCACGTGATACATACAAGCTCATAAAAATGGATATTAAACGAAAAATGTTAAATCACCGGTAATATAGCCACTGGGGCAGACTTTTCGGCGTGTTCAGCTAGAGCATCGTTAGACGATATCGTATTATGGTGGAGAATAGAGGAATTTTATTTGAAAGATAAATGACGACCGAAGATTAATTGCCAATGTGTGAAAGTTCCGGATTTAGTTGAGTTCTAAATGAACTCTATGTGAAAATTATAGATTTCTACGGATGGTAAAGCAAAGGAAATTTATGATGAGCATATTCCGTAAAGTTGGGACTTTAAGTGTTCCGCCTGCTTCCGCTGTAGATAATTTTCTTTGAAAGATAAATGAAGACCGAAAAGTAATTTGTATTCGAATGAGTCTTTATTTCGGAAAGAAGCCGTTGTATTTTTAGCAGATAGATAAGAAATCTTTTACTTCATTAGTTTTACTGAACGTTTTGCAGATGACAATAAAACCGACGCACTCCGAGCATGAGTTGTACTTTAAATAGAGCACTGAGAATCGTCAATGTATCAAACCACGACACAGTAAAGTTAACCAGGCAGTAGCGCTGATTTGACTAGGGACCTGAATAATCTAGTAGTTTGAGAACAAAATTTTCCGAATTTTTCGTTTCGAAAATGAACCGCTCCTGCCTGGTTTATTTTACTCTGCTGTGATCAAACACATTTTTTGTACTTTATTTGACAGCTGTCATTTTAAGCACTTTTGCTTGAAGTGCGTCGATAAAAATCAAATTTTACTTCTGTCGCCGCTGTCGTAGTGTTCTAAACTTGAACAAACGCATGTGAATTACCAATATAATTGTCGAATCTATTACTTCAGTTGACTTTAGAGCTAAAGATAAAAGGTCTGTTACTTTATTAGTTTTAACATCCGTTTTGTCATATAAGCTGACTCTGGTGTTACTGATAGTTCCGAAAGGTTAACTTATTAAAACCTGAATTAGCAATGATACATACAATCGACGTCGACACAAGATTCGGAGTATTCTAAATTCAGTTAACAAAGTCCTACCGTTTATTTTTCAAATAAGTTAAATTATTGAACTGCAGCATAAGAAACACATAAAGAAACCTAGGAAATTCCAGCTCAACCGATTTACAAATTTTTGTCGGAAAATTCTTAAATTAAATGTGTGGTGTCGGCTTATAACAATCTCTTGCAAAATGACCATCGATTCCACAATTGTAGCATTTTGGTCGGGTATATTCGTTTCTTGAAATTTTCCTTCCATCGTTTGATTCGACTTATTTCCGTTATCGTCATTTTCAGTCCAAGCTTCGGTAACTGGATCGGGTGCATTTTCCTTTATCACTTTCCACAATCCGTCTCTTATTAGCAAAAGCTCCTATTTGAATTTCCATGTTGGATAATTCATTGAGTTCAATTTCGCAACAGTAATCTTCGCCCGAGTAAAAGTAAAAGTCTCAAAGGTTCGAAAAGAGACGTCTCACGTCTCACAATACTAAGGAGACCTTTTATTTTTACTTGGGCGTGGATATCATAATTCTCGTAAATCTTTTTCGTTTTAATTTCTTTCATTTCCCTTTTTCTTTTTCGATCAAATGCTCAAACGCATTTATTCTTTATTCTGGATCTCCTGCTGGGTGCCCATAACCTGTTAGCGGAGTGCGTATTTCGAGATTCAGGAAAATATCTCAATACAATAAAACACGTATTTATTGATCAGTAGATTTCCACAGAATGAATTAGACAAGAACAAGAAAGCGGTTGCTTTTGCTTTAGACAAATTAAATAAATTTCATTGAATAGTCGATTTCCAACAAATAACTTTTCCTTGTACTTTCATAAATGACTATTATTATCTTTCTTACCTGAAATTCAACAAAATCTTCCTTTTCTCTGTTGAACTCACAAAGGTTACAACCGACAGTACGTTCTTACCATCCATACCAATTATATATAAATATATATTCCTCCACTGTGTTTTCATCCATGATATGGTTCGGATTCAGTACGTTTCGCTTGAGGTAGTAAATACAGCTAGAATGTTGGAGCTCAAACATTATGGATCTATTGCTCTGTTTTGTTCGATAACAATTGTGAGGTGAAATGTTTTCCAGAATCCTAAATTAAATTGCTTTCTTTATCGACCTATGACACCGTTGTTGTGCTACGGTTAGCAAGTAAGTTATAGGTCGCTTCATCGGTTTGTTATTTCTATAAATATACGAATACAATCCGGTCCGCATAGTAGGATTTATTTTCTGCGAAAGAAAATCCCTGCATCCCCCCCAACAAATTTATTTCGGTTTCGGAGAAGAAGAAAAATAATTCCGATAGAAAACACTTGAACCATTTAAAAACGTGAAGCTCAAGCACATTCGTGTTTCAAATCCCGCATTAAACGAACCATAATGACGGATGGATTAACTTTATCATTTTATTTATAAAACATTTTCTATAAAGTGAAAGATGAGACGAAAATCGATTGAAAATGTTTATGCTGGCGATGATGTGGATGGGTCCCCTATACAATATTTATTTACATCATACATGGATAGACTTCATATTTTCCTCATATTGTATACATCCGAAAAGGGTATTTCTTTCAATTTTCGCGTATTACACTCCAATAAAATGTTTTTTTTTTTTCATCTGGAAAGCACAATGTAATGTATACGGTACGTACGATGCTATACATCAGTAACAGCGCTTTTATTTGCAGACACTCGTTGGTTACACTTTTTCGCTTTGTTTCAAAAATGTGGGCCAAGAAAGGAATGTTTCACGTTCCATTGTAATTCATTTTGGTTGCTGTAGATATGTATATCGTCAATGTTTGTTAGCATGGGCGCTATTTACACAGCTCGGTGATAAAAGAACAAAAATTTTAATGACCGAAGGGAGCGGCAGATAACAATGTTTTTAATATGTAATGTCTTTAATGGTACTAATACAATTGATTTCTTTTATCTCTCACTTGTTGTACACGATTTCGTTGTTCTTCGACCAGTTCGAGGATGGGAAGATAGGGTTACAGTGTTTACTCTGAATCTTATGTATAAGTACCCTAACATAGCAATTGACTGTACAGTACTGGGCCTCGCCTGGACTCGGTAAACTTCACAAAAGAAGTCATTTCCAACATTTGTTCAATTGCAAAGTAAGCTATTACACTCAAAAACTTGAGGTTACGTTTTTCAGCCCAAAAGTAAAGTTCACTTTACCTCATGTTTTTGAGTAAAAGATTGATATGTTTTCATTGAGAGAACCCTGCTGTTACCGACATGTCGTTTTTAAAAGATTAATGTTACGTACCACTTCCTAAGATCCTAAAATTTCCAAAATCTTTCGTAAGATCCACAATTTTAGCCAAACTCTGAGCGATATTTGGAATGAAGGAAGTAATAGATTCGATGATTACTAGTGATGACACGATTGCCATTTCTAATATAATAACCACAGTTTCTATAGGTACCATGCCCATAAGAAGTATTATGAATTAATCAAACTAATTTGTTACTTTCTCATACACACTTACCTTTCTGCGAATATTTCCGATCAATAGTACTGTACAAAAGCTTCGTTTAAAACCTCATACGTGGTGTGTGTATCTCCAAAAAAGCTCTTCTTAGAACCGGCAATGGAACAACTGAAGTATGAGGTATATGTTTCGATGAGCCCTCTTCTTAAATCTTGAATATATATTCATGATATTCCGCTAAGATCATACTCTCATACATTATCTTTTATTATACGCTTCAATTCAAGTTTCATAACATCATCTTATAAACAATGTTGTAGTTTTTATTCTCTCCCTTATATACACGATCCACCCGGCATTGCATTTTCTTCGTATCAAAGTTAGGAACATTTTTACTGCAAACATTTTATACATTTTAAATTTGAATTTTGTTCTAGATTTTGTGTATTAAATTTAAAAAAAGAAAAGTTTTTTTTCCTCGATTTAAATGTAAATATTGTGTTGAATATGTAAGCAACATTTTCCAGTCACATTTTTATTTCCATTGTCTGGTTGACGAAAAGTTTTTCACAAAAAATAGCGTCCCAATCCACAAAAAAAATCAGCAAATGGGTCAAGTATGTTAGCTTTTCGAATGTTTGCGGTTTAAAAAACTCAATTTATTTTTTTTAAACAAGAAGAAATTGCGACAAATGCAAATGAAATCGAATTTAATTAAATCGAAACGTAACCATTCGGAAATTTTCAAATTATTTTTATGCAAACTATGAAAATTGGGAATAGTTATTTGCATCACAAGGAGCCATGGTAAAAATATCATCAGTGCAGCCCATGCCAAAAACACACATTGCACATGTTGAATTGATTTACTGAAGCTCTATGCGTCTGTCACGTATGTAAGAGATATCGGAGACAGGGCCTATTTTAAGGAAATTAAATTTCCAAAAATTCTCAAATTTTTCCATCCCTTTTCGTTATTTCATCTAAAAACACAATAAATTGCATCATAAATATTGTTTTTACTGCCTTTTTAGTTGTTTTTCATGTCTTTGAGCTTAACTGATTACTTCGGAATGAGATCTAACAGAAAACAAAATTTGGAAATTTTAAGAATTTTTGTGAAATTTGTGAAATTTTGGAAATTTTTGGAAATTAAATTCCTTAAAATAGGCCCTGTCTCCGATATCTCTTACATACGTGACAGACGCATAGAGCTTCAGTAAATCAATTCAACATGTGCAATGTGTGTTTTTGGCGTATGAGTGTCACTCGTATTTTATTCGCAATTGTTTGAACATTAATATTCTAACTATCGATTTAAAGCCCTTAACTTCTAGTCGGGCTAAAAACTTCGTTTGTCAAAATAAAATGATCAAATAAGGACGAAGAACATACCTATTACGAATATTATCTGTAATCTTAGCTTCGCGAACTCAACAGATCAAAATTACATGCAATTAAAACAGAAACAGTGGGGGTCGGAAAAATTATTGACATTACCAGGGTCGGACTGGATACCAAAGGCAAGAGCCCCAACATTATACCAGTATAGGAATTTTAACTAAAATTACTTATCTTCGTGAACGATTGATTTTAGAGAATTAGCTCGAGCGGAATAAGGTCATCATGTCAAAGTCAAGTCAATCAGTCAAAGGTACAACTTCACACGCTGTACGAAACTCGAGAAAACTGTGGAAAGTTGTTCATCCCTGGTCATGAAATATGTGAAAGTACTTTCCAATCTGTGGTCTTCACTATAGAAGTGAAAATTATAATTTTTGTCGTTCACTGAAAAAAAGAGTTTAAATTCTTACCTGTAGCAGGAAACTTTGTCTCCAGCAAATTTAGAAGAGCAGTATTTTTTTGTATGAGTCGCTACAGCTGTGGCAGCTATTCTAGATTATCTGGAGACAAAGATACCTGCTACAGGTAAGTTTTTCAACTTTTTTTTTGTAATGTTGATGTAACTTCACAGAAGTTATTGTCGATTAATGTCTAATAATAACTAATTATAACTCAAAATGCTTGTGAAGTACAAGATTTCGTTTCAAATCTGTTAAGATTCTTAGATCAAACGAAGTAGTAGAATCGACATTTATAATACTGATTGCCGCTTTTGTAAAAGGTTGAAGCATTTCTATAATCTTTTACGTCACTAACGACAAAAAAAAGTTTTCAATAACAGAAAACTTGTTTGAAATAATGCTACAATTTCTGCATTGTTAATAAATTGATTGAACAACTTAGCTGATTCTATGTGAAATTATTGACTGCCCCCAAAAGATTCTTATCGTCTTTAAACTGCTTAGAGAAGAATGAAGGAAAAGTGACGAAAACTTGAATGAGCAATAAGAAAATTCGAAAACTTTCGTTCCATAGTACAATAAAGAAATAATTTTCGATTAAAACACAACAATGAAGCGTCTGCAAACAATTTGAAACTTTGCCTGGCATCGCTTCGACACCACATTGAAATATAAATTGCTGCTTTTCGCATTGCTTAGCAAAATTATAAATGAAACAATAAATCTTTAATGGAAATTCATGGAATGTTATGTCGACGAGAAAGGGTTTTCCTGTTACAATATAACGCTATATTACTTATGTCAGAGAGGGTACTCTCCAAATCTTTCACTCAATTTATTTTTCCTGCAATCGTCTGATATTTCCTTGTCATTCTTTTCATCTTAAGAAAACTTCTGCTATAATCCAAACGATATTCCAAACGAACGAATATTAAACAAATCTCCTGCTTTTAGTAGTAAAACAATTCTTATTTCCAAACGCAAAGATGTTCTTCGCCTTCGCTTTTTATTAAGTGTTCCGAGAAGAAGGTAGACAATAAAATATTGCTACTTCATTTGAAACGATTTTTCTTCGATTTATTAATAACAGACATTGCAGCCGTGTTCGACCTCCGACATTATTATTCATTCATGGACCGTTTCATGTAAAATATTCGTAATTCATTAACTCCGAAATGAAAGGTAAAATGGTTTCATATCAATCCATATACTTCTGAAAAACACCTTTCCAGTTGTGGTAACTTGGCGTTTTTACCTCAAACTGTCTGCACGTATCCAGTAAAACATTTTTAAAATCGGTATGCCCAGCGGGTTCACGGAACATGCTGTTTTTGCAATAGAGATGAGCGGGTTACCCGAAGTTTTTAAGAAGCCCGACCCGACCCAATTCCCTTTTAAGTGCTTTTGGGTTGTTGGGTTTGAAAATGTTCATTCGGTTGGTTTCAGGTTTCCAGTTAGTCGGGTCGGGTTTTCGGTGGAATTTTACATAAAAGTTTTTAGATGGAACTCCAATAACGTCTTTCAACAGATAAATATAGTTTTAACCGATAAACACATGCGACAATCACATTGTATTTATCACTTGTCGATTTTTCAAAATTTAATTCGGGTTCGGGTCGGGTCGGGTTTCGAAAATCGTACACCCACTCATCTCTACTTTACATGTCTATGATACAGTGCTTACGTGTAGGTAGGATAAGGAGTATATTTCTCGCAATGTTACGTGCTTGCATACACAATATTCTGTTCACGTCTTACTTTCTATGTGGCTTTACCAGTAAAACCACAAAACACACAATTTAAGATTACGTTATTCTACAGTCTCTAATCTTTTGTTTTAATTCAAAATTCCGAAATCAAAAGCTCCTTGAAGTCAGCTTGCTGGAGCTGACAAAAACGTTTTTCGGTCTGCTTACACATCTCAGTGATATAAATACATTATCCAGAAGCATTGTTGTTGAAGTGGATACTTACATAGTTTTATTTGTTACGTAACACAACATGATGCGAGAAAGTTGTCGTATACGTTTTCTACAATGTACTTACCGGAAACAGATGAAGACAAAAAAGATCTGCAATTTATTTCGAATTTACACAAATTTATAAAGTTGTTCTCCAGTACATACGTTGTTCTGTCGTATGCCTGTCACAAAATGAGTTGTCGAACATTTTTCGAAACAACCGTACGGATGGGAACATTGAAATATCTCTAACGATTTAGATAACGAACGACGTAGCTTTACATTTCACATTTTACCGGAAAAGTTTTCTCATTTATTTCAGTTTTCGGTAGCGGTGTAATGGTCGACAATCGCACAGTTTTTTTTCTTCTGTCAGCGCATATGATGTATAATCACACTATTTTCGTTGATAAAACATTAGCTATGATTAAACGTACATGTACATATGTATATGACGAAAATAACGTTTGTTTGGCTAATTCCAATTTAATGGAACGCTTCCAATTTGTCAATTTCTGAAAATTGTGTCGAAGCGGACAGCATCGTGTAATTATGAAAGCAAGAAAAACTTGTCTAGTTTTTGTTGCATAGGGTAAAACTACCAAATACGAACCCTTGTGATCAACGATATCTCTATTCAATAGAGTCTATTGTCTTTTCTTTCGTTCGAACGAACAATAGAGGGATCGTATTACAGATAAAGCTCGTATTTTGTAGTCTTACCCTATGTTGAACACTCAAATATGAATGATAGAATGAGTGGCCGAGCGAACTATATACCACATTAACCATTTGTGTAATATCTCTAAAAACCTTATCACTAAGCTCGTCATGTTGCTCTTTCGCTTTACTGATTCGAAAAGAAAATTAAAGCAGAAAAAGGCACTGAAGTTCACATACATAAAGTTTCATAGTTTCTCGTCTTCGTTGGAAACTTTTTTTTTTCAATAATAAACTCTGATCGGAAAACTTTTTAATTAACTCCGAACCCGGCATTTCTTTTACAGGCAATCCACGCAACAAATGTGCCCTGAAACCCGGTCATTCGCTGATGGACTGGATCCGATTAGGTAGCTCTGGTTGTGATTTAGCTGGAACTGGCGGTGTAGTTTCGGCTGTTAGTCATAAGGAATTGGCGAAAAATTGTAAATGTGATGACGCTTGGCTGGCCATTCGAGGGAAAGTGTACAATGTTACGCGGTACATGGACTTTCATCCTGGAGGTAAATGTTTGCTCGTTATTTTTTGGGGGTGTTCGCATTGTTTTATCAACCTGCAACAACAATTATATGCATGACTTATTTGAGTATAATTTCGTGTAACATCAAGATATCAACACCTCAGTGTCTGAGGAAATTGTCAGGAAGTTGACTAACAAGTTCTTATAACAAGCCGTGTTTATTTGGTTCCCTCGGTTCCCTATATTATACACGAACAGAAGGCAAAAATGGAGGTAAAAAGTACGATAAAAACGTAACAAAATTTAACAAAGGAATGTTACAGGCTTATGGTCTACCCTCCCTCTCGTTTTAATTTTATTTTCCTATCGTCAGCCAGATACAACGACATAAAATGTGTTCGCTATGTCTATGAACATAGCTCGCTTTTTGTGTTGAAAAATCGCAAAATATTTGAAAGTTTAAAAATTTTCGTGTTTTCGTACGTGAACAACTGGAGTCATTGCTAATCGCATTAAAGTTTCGCAAAAGTTTTCAAATTGTTTTGACTCAAACGGTTTTGGTGCTGGTGCATACCATCGTTTCGAATTTTCAGAAATTTTCATACGGGGCTGGTTTTTCTACTACATGAAAAACTGGGAAAGTCAATTTGCCGATAATTTATTGAAAATTGGACCAACAATTGAGATTTGGTATATCATCAAGTGTATTGATGAGGTGATTCCTTAGTCTCCATCTCTTCAATCTGACGCTGACATTTTTATTTTAATTGAAGTAATTTTTATCTTCGATTCAACATCGTCATTTGGTAAAATTGATGGTATTTAGTAGTCTAATGGTAGCGATTTGAAATTGTACACGATTGATTCGGGAGCTACTTCTTTTTACATCTATTGGTGACCACTCAAACACGTTATTTGAGTTCAGACTACATTTTCTGTTGTGATTTCGACCTAGAGTGTTTTCCGAAAAATGGGTCCGAACTCGATCTAGAGTATGTACAGAGAATGTGAATATTGGACAAGCGCACACTCCGACACAAGATAACAACACTTCGGCAGGGACTAGGACAATTTTTGTAATTTTTTTAAAGAAAATTTAGAAAAGTCGGAAGTATTTGAAAAACATTGTGAACATTAGGAAAACGTTTTGCCAAAGATAGTCCCTGCTTCGCACCCGTTTTAAAAATTTCGAAATTGCAAAAAATTAATGGACGCGAGATTCCTTAATAATCTATTGTATCATAACGACAAAATTGACGTAATTGCTGTTGAAACTCATAAGTGGGTAAAGCAAAAGCTTCATTTATAGCTAAATCGAGTCAAGAATGTAAATTTTAGCATCTCTGTTTCTCTGTCGAATGAAGACATTTCAAACATTTCAATATCAATAGCAAAAGTCGAGGCCAAAAGAATCTTATAAACATTTGCTATAGGTTTCGCAATGTAATCATTAAATCTGCTACTTCTCTTGTTAAGACTTTCGCCCAGTGATTTTGAATCATGCTCTTACTTCAATAAATTTAACACAAATTTTGCTATATGATAGAACACCACGGTTGGTTTGAAACGAGATTAAATAGGGACCGCCGACCACCAATAATTTTTTTTCATATTTATAATGAGTGATGGACAAGAACATCACACAGGAAAAAATTAGCCCGAACCCCTGAGCCGTTTCTGAGAACCAGTGGATGCGCTACCACAAGCAGACAGACACAGCCTGATCACAAATTTTAATGGGGATCGGTAGAGGGAAAAATTCTAAGATATACTGTGTAAAAAATATTTCCTTCGATCATCTGCTCTCGGAGCAATAACTGTTGAAAGTCAAAATTTCACCATTTTCGAAGAGTGATATATCCTTGACAAAGTGACCGAACCAGCCAGTTTAGATTGATTTTAGACGCGGTTAATAAGCTCTTTCAAATGGCGAAAAAAAAATTTGAAAATGTTCTTTAAGTTACATTTTCAGAGAAGTTAATTTTTCCGCTACCTTCGGTGAAATTTGGCCACTTCTGTACCGTTCTGGTAGCCTTATTACACTTTTATTTGCCCATAATATTATAGCCTGAGGAATAAGCTTTTCAACGATACCAAACATGCCATACTTGATCCACAACAAGTACTGTTGATGATTCAGTTTTCAATCGAAGTCAGTCGTCTACTCGAAAATCTGGAGTCCTCGAAAACGAAATTATTAAATTTCAAGATTTTTTTGAAAAGTAGTGGATAATTGAGTAAAAGACATTCAATTGTAATATTATCTTGAAATTTAATAATTTCGTTTTCGAGGACTCCGGATTTTCGAGTAGACTGACTTCGATTGAAAACTGAATCATCATCAGTACTTGTTGTGGATCAAGTATGGCATGTTTGGTATCGTTGAAAAGCTTATTCCTCAGGCTACAATATTACGGGCAAATAAGTTTGAAATAAGGCTACCAGAAAGGTACAGAAGTGGCCAAATTTCACCGAGGGTAGCGGAAAAATTAACTTCTCTGAAAATGTACCATAAAAGGACTTTTTCAAATTTTTTTTTCGTCATTCGAAAGAGCTTACTAACCGCGTCTAGAATCAATCTTAACTGGCTGGCGCGGAAACTTTGTCAAAGATATACTCTTCGAGATACTCTTCGAAAATGGTGAAATTTTGACTTTCAACAGTTATTGCTCCGAGAGCAGATGATCGAAGGAAATATTTTTTACACAGTATATCTTAGAATTTTTCCCTCTACCGATCCCCATTAAAATTTGTGATCAGGCTGTGTCTGTCTGCTTGTGGTAGCGCATCCACTGGTTCTCAGAAACGGCTCAGGGGTTCGGGCTAATTTTTTCCTGTGTGATATTCTTGTCCATCACTCATTATAAATATGAAAAAAAAATTATTGGTGGTCGGCGGTCCCTATTTAATCTCGTTTCAAACCAACCGTGACACCGGTCCAGAGATCGACTCCTATTTTTGTCGTTATTGTGAATAACAGATGATGTTGTAATTTCTAACTTGTTTGCTTGTTTTTTCGTTCATATGCTATATTTTCAAATGGTTGTAGCCCAACAAAAAAAATAGCACAACATGTATAGGAGATCTATTTGTTCTTGATTAACAAATAAACGAACTAAAAAAAAATTAATCACATACGAAGAAGTCAGTTAGATTTTTGGTCCCAAGGGTAATTTTTAAATGGGTGCCATCGCTCCATGTATTTGTAAATTTGGAAGGCGCCGAACACGGTGGGGCTGAACGAATTTTAAATAAACATGTCGACTTCCATATCGGTTCTTTTCATATCTGAGTTAGGGGAGACATGTACTATACAACGGCACATGCTGCAGGCGCAACCACTGAGCCGTTTCTGAGAACTAGGAATATCGTCGCCTGGCCCAGTGGAAGTTGCTGGACCAGTGTTTGAAACTGTAATTGGTAGAGGGACAAATTCTAAGAACAACCATGTAAAAATTATTGCTCTCGGTCATTTGGTCGCAGAGCAATAGAAGCTGAAAGTCGAAAATTCCACCTCTTCAAGGGGTGATGCCTCCTCGACGAAGTTCTCGATCCAGCACTTTAATAGCGTTTCTAGACAAGGTTAATGTGCTCTTTCGAATGGTAATATTTTTTTTTTGAAAGTGGTCTCTTTTGGAACATTTTCAGAAAAGTCACTTTTTTGCTACCCTCGGTGAACTTTGGCTGCTTCCATATCTTGCCGGTTGGAATATTTCAACACAATATACCTTGTAAAAGTTAGCATGAAGTCTAAGCTTTCCAATGATACAAAATATGTCATGTATGATTCTCAGCAAGAACTGTTTATGATAAAGATTTTGCAACGAGGTCGGGCTACTAGCAAATTTAGGGTCATTGAAAACGAAATTTCTATTTTTATGTTTATTATGGCAAAATAAGCAGATATTAAACAATGGATAACTCACGTTAGTCGATGAGACATAACTCAAAGACATTAATTTGTAATATTTGTAAATTTCGTTTTCAATGACCCTAAATTTGCTAGTACCCCGACCTCGTTGCAAAATCTTTATCATAAACAGTTCTTGCTGAGAATCATACATGACATATTTTGTATCATTGGAAAGCTTAGACTTCAAGCTAACTTTATCAATGTGTTTCGTGTTTAAATTTGTCAACCGGCAAGGTATGGAAGTAACCAACTCAGATATGAAAAGAACCGATATGGAAGTCGACATGTTTATTTAAAATTCGTTCAGCCTCACCGTGCGAACATACAAATTGATTTTAAAACGAGCCGTCAGAACAATCGGAGCGTTTGCTGCATGAAATATGTACATCTTAGAAATTGCACGAATTGCACATAGCGCAATTACGAAGCCCCGTACGACGTTCCTTTCAAATGTAACTTAAATTTGAAATTGACCTAACATTTTAATTTATTAAGTATAAATACACGTAGGTCGTAGTAGTAGTAGCGGCCTTAGTCCAAGGACCCAAATTTAAAATTTTGTCAACAACATTCTATTCGGCCTTCAATTACATTACAATTATAACAAAAATTAGGAAAATCGGATGAAATTTACTCGAGTTATATGCAAAATACTCTTAGGGACGAGTAGCGGCCCTAGTCCAAAGACCCAAATTTCAAATTTTTTTCTACAACATTCCATTCGGTGTTCAAAGGAATCAAAAATTAGGAAAATCGGATCAAATTTACTTAAGTTATATGCAAAATACACTTAGGATTGAGGAGCACCCTTAGTCTTCGGACCCAAATTTGAAACGTTTTTCTCACCGCATTATACTCGGTATTCAATTACCTTCCATATAAGTCAAACCCTAGCAAAATTGGAAGAGATTTGCTCGATTTATATGCAAAATATACTTAGGGCTGTTGAGCAGCCTCAGGCTAAAAGGACCCAAATTTGAAACGTTTTTCGACAGTTTATTCGGGCTTCCCTTACCTTCCAAATGAAACAAAAATTTGGAAAAACGGATGAGATTTACTCGAATTATATGCAAAATACACTTAGAGCCGAGTATCCTTTCACTTCTAGGACCATAACTCACCCGAATTTAATAAACTTTTTTTTTTCCGGATCGGTATCGTACCTATCTTTTGCCGTTTCATTTACATTTCCATCGTTTATTTTGCCTTAAATATTTCCAAAAGACCTTAAAAAACTTAGGACTAACTCACGAAGGGACGACCCGAATATGCTCATCTTCGAACTTAGCCTCACTATTTCGACTGCCTTACAGAGAAAAAAAAACTTGGATTCGATTTACTCAAGATTTCGACGTGACAGATAGACAAAATTTGTATTGCGGATTCGTCTTCTATGAACATAGGCGAACATGTTGCCCTTACCGTCTGCTTCGAATTCCATCAATTACACACGGCATCGTAATCCTATAAGTCCCTTAGTACTTCGTACGGGGCTAGAAACGTTTCATGTAGTCTTGGGCGCCAAATTACTTTACTATTTTTTACCCATAGGAAATATGATTTTTAGTGACAAGTACCCACACCCACCGACAGTTTATAGTTGTGTAAATAACCATAAGTTCTTTGGTTGTCTTGCTGATTAATCATTTGAGTTTCGATTTGTAAAATTATGAAAACTTTATAATTGGTGGCATACTTTATGAACGGACGTTTGTATTAGCGCAACATAACTCTATACCTCCACACCCTGTCACGGTACTCTGTGCGTGACATATTTTGTTGAACGAAACCTAACTGTGAGAGATTCCATGAAATTGATTAAGTGAAAAAAATCACCTTTTTCGCCTCCTTCTAATGTAATGGAATTAAAACTTTTGCGTCAAATATAACTTCAAGGCTCGTCTATCTCATGAAATTTAAGCTTTGTTATTTCATCGTCTACAAACTCATTCCATGCCATTCCGGTTAATGGTTGTGTATAAATAAGTCATTACGCAACCATAACACTGAATACTGTTAAAACCTTTTCCAACTTGATATCACTGAGAGAGTATACACGAAACTGTACACATCACATCTCGCCGCGTAAGAGAAGTATATTTTCCTTTTATTTGTAATTATACAATACCAATCTCAAGAGGTAAGATTTGCATAAGTGCGGAGAATATGTATGTATGGCAGTCAAAGCTATTGCCATAATACCTATCAAGTATGCATAACAGTGTGGGCGAAAACTACCATATATTTACATCCTGCCATGTTGTCGCCAAAAAAATATTATTTTCCTCGTAGAAAATCAGAGCATCAACCCACTCGCGTTTTGAGGCAATGAAATTGCTTGTGTAAATGGAACTGCCTTTGTTTCAGCGTCTTGTAGTGAAAGCAAATTATATCAAGTTAATTTGTGTCTTGATGGAAAGTTTTAATTTTTTTTCTGAGCTTAATAGCATGCTCGTTGATCAGTGTACAAATCCTTTAATTAAAAAGTAGATGAAGATAAAGGAAACACTCTCCGGCTACTGTTACTCAACAAAGTGTAAAGCGAAAAGACTAATGATGCCTTGACTAATGCATCTTTTCTAGTCATTTTCAGAGTTCGTACATTATGTCCCGGAGATTTTTTAATACTTCGAAGTATAAATAATTACGAAAATTGAAAGCACATTGTATGCCCTTTGCTCTGTTGTGTTCTTCCGTTTTTTTTTTCTTATGTGCACTTGTGCAGTTTCGGTTTCAAAGAGACTTCGTTCGTTGCAAAGACAATAAGTTCTGTTCGTTTGGCTTTTGTGAACTCTGAGTAACTCTTGTAACAAAATTGGGTCAATGAATTCTCTGTTGCATGCAAATAATAATTGATAAAAAACAGAATGATTCAGAATCTGTCGCGTTGCAACCATACTTAGTTTTCGTTCTACAATTGACCGGAAATAAAAATCTAGTACTTCATATGTTTCAACATTCATCTTGCTATAAATACAACACTAGCAAGAGGTCATCATTTATTATTTCTATCATCTTTTTCTATAACGGATGTGTTTATAAACAGTAAAGAAATTCAAAGGCGGAAAATCGGAAGCTTCTCTATCTGGAGATTACATTTTGGATTTTTATCTATTGAAGTTTAGCTGCCCCACATCTCTAAGGTGAGAGAGTAAGAGACACTTTAGAGTAGAGAATAATCAGTCCTTCTTTGTATTCATTTTTAGTTTAACAAGTGACAGCTTTGTAGTCCGAGCTGATCGCGGTATAACATATTTGAACATTTTTACAGGCTAAATTCATTTTCCAACTTGTTGTTCGTACTTGGGACGCTTGTTAGTGTTTCTTTTTCGGAATACTTCAGTAAGGAAAATTTTAAATAATTTAATTAACAACAAACAATGGAGCTGAGATAACTGACTGTTAGTTTGAAACAAATGTTTAGTGGTTCCAGGAATATTCAATGCCAATTGGAATTGAATTCCAAGAATTCCAAATTCATTTTTTTTTCAGTTATTCCGATTATTTTCATAAAAGCTCCTCGACAAATCCGAGTTCATGCAATTATGGACACAAATTTACTCCACTTTATATCGACTCTTTCAAACCAAACGTGCCACAAAATATTACATTTCTTTCTTTGCTCTGAATTACCTATATGTACATTGTACAATGCATTGCGTAGCATAACTAGAGTTAAACACCTCTACACAGACAGCAAGCATATCACAGCTATAATTGCTTTCGAATCTGCTCCGTCTTTTTATTGAGTTATTCTCAACCGATTCAATCAAAATCTATTACTTCAATAATAATAAAAGTCATTTACTATATGCTTGAAGCTAGTGGTATCACTCGCACCCAATTCAAAGTATTGGAGTAAGCACAGTGCATCGCTTTAATTTGTGGTTTCCGTCGTTAACAGTGGCGAATATCAGCGCTGATAAATTGTATCCGTCAAAAACAGCAAAATAAATTAGCCTCGAGGCATAGATCTGTTCCCAGCTGCTGACGCCGACGAGAATGTAATTAATGCAATTAAAGTCGTTTCTCATTGCCATCATAAACTTCTCAACCCAAAACTAATTCGTCGATAAAAAATTCAAGAAAATTCGGCAGAACAATTAAATTGTAAACCTGAATTTTCCACGTCATTTCGTTGTCGTTCCCCACTAATTGTAACACTAATATTTTCTCATTCATTAAATTGTATACCTGCAATTTCTGATTGAAGTCTCAGTTGCCTCAATCTATATTCCATATACGAATAAACAATAATATAACCGAGCTTTTAAATGCCAAATAAAAACCATTTCCATAATATTTTACAACCAGCAGAAAACGGTGTATGTGTACACAGTTAAGCGAACAGCACCGAAATATACAGCGTAAATAATTGATTTTATTAGAACATTCAGGAAAAGCGTGTACTCTCTGCGAATCACTTTAACAACGAGCACGTGTATTAGGTTAAATTATTTATTAAAAGCATTTTGAAAAAAATATGACGAAACCGTCGAGTTTACGTTCTGTATATGAAAAAGTGGGAAATAAATTTCAGTTGCATGTTAAATAGCATATATCCCATCAACTCTATCTCGTCTATTATCGTGCACTGGGTGGAAATACTAAAAGCGCAATATAATTGAATTATCTTTCTCGCTTATGAAATTTTCAATTTCGAACGACTGAATGATGAACGAGAGTTTGTAATATTAAGAAAGTTTATTGTTTGCTCACAGATTAGTTTCGAGCACAACGAAAACTTAATCAGCTGCGTAGTCTTTGTTTTTAATTACTCATCACCCTCCATTTTTAGCTGATTTATATTTAAATTAAACGTTTGATCAATGGACTGGGTATGAAGTGGATTATCTATATTAGACAGGCGAGATTATATTTTACCAATTCCGTTGTTATTCTCAACAACCTGTTCAAGATAATTTAAATCTTTACCATTATTGCGAGTAAACAATAAGACACCCATCCTAATATTATGTATGAGGGTGACACTCAAATTGACAATTGTGTAGAACTTTCTTAATTTCTCATCATTTCCCATCATTGAAATTCGCTGGATTCTGAGTGAAAATTACCGCAATCCTTTACAGAACAGTCTTCAACTGAGCTTAAATTCTCAATAATAAGCCCTTGCCTTGAAACATTTTTACTGGGAAGTCTTTATTGTTGAGCAATACCCAATACCTTAACATCAAATCGAAAAAATTTGATAAAATTATTCCAAAGATACTGAGAAAAAAGAGTGGTATTTGGCGGTGAGTGTTCGGGAATATTAATTTCCACGAAATGTGAAAGATATCAATCATACCAATCTGGGAAAGAGTTTATGAAAAACAGTTCAATATATCCAAAGATATTGTCCTCGAAGTGAGACCAGTAGGGCAACTCGGTCGTAAACAGGAAGGTAGTCGAAAATCTGTTAAAAAATGAATTTTTTTAAAGCTTGTAACTGAGCTTAGCAACTAATAAGTGAAGAAAACTCATTTTTTTACAAAAATTCATTTTTCAACAGTTTTTTGACTACCGCCGATTTGTTCTCACTTCGATGACCATAATTGGCCGATTTTTATATTTCTGTATACATTCAGCCGATTTTCATAAACCTTTTACCCCTTCCACAGTTCGTAGGAATTAATGTTCTCTAACACGTACCGCCGAAGATACTCGAAAAACCGTTACCGAGCCTCAAAAATTACATTTTTTCTCAGTATCTTCTTAACAACTTTACCAAATTTTTTGCGTTTGCATTCAAAGTTACTCAACAATAAGGTCTTCCTAATAAAATTCTTTCGGAACCTATCAAAGACTGTAATAAAGTGTGGTAATTTTCACTCATAATACAACAATTTTCAATGGACTGGGAACAAATCGAAAATATTTATTTGTTTACCGAGGGAATAGAGTAGGAATAGGAAATTTCATGTTTTTTTCACGGACAAAATATTTATTTCGATGTGAAACTCAGATATTTTCACAAAATTGTCAAATTGAACACCCTAATATACCATGGCTGTATGTTCAATCTCACCATGATGAGATACTCTTATAACAAATTCAATTATAAAGTACAAATAAACCTCCATTCAACTCGTTACTTACTCGGTGCTGCTATGTGTATATATGTAATGCTAGCAACATGCCATCTCGGATTGAACATTATTTGCTTAGCAAGCATTACGTAATTTCAATTTCCATTTTCTACTTTACTTTATAATTGGAAATTCAAACAACTAAACTCTCATTTAAATAACATTTTCAAACCGACAGGTACTGACGAACTGATGAAAGGTGTCGGCAAAGATGCCACGAAGATTTTTGACGAAGTACATGCATGGGTAAATTACGAACAATTGCTGGGAAAGTGCTATGTGGGACCACTACGAAATATCGCAACCATATCAATTGGTGATGACAATGCATCATCAACAAACACGGATTCGTTCAAAGCACCACCGGATTCGTTCAAAGCACCACATACGGTGGCCACGAACCAATTGACACTAAAACCACCGACCAATGCAATGTCGGAGCCAATCGAAGTGATTCCACGATTCGATTGGATTCAAAAGACCACTGATTTGACTGTGATTTTTTATACCAAATCGATGTGCAATCCCGGCTTCAGCGTCGAATGTATGGGCGAATGTGAGGTGGTCGTTCGGATTTTTATTGATCGAGTTATGCATTTCTGTTCGTTTCAATTCACCCATCCGGTGGTGTGGCCATGTTCGATTAAAATGTCTAGCGAAACAGGTAACGGTCGATTGTGTGTCTGATGGATCAACGGATATTTTCACACTAACGTTTGTGCAATTAACAACAGGTAAAATTGAACTGTGCTTCACGAAAGCAGCACCTGCTCTGTGGACTAGTTTTGGTCTGTTGGATCGACGGAAAACTACCGAGCTGACAAACTGCTTTGTCGAATACGATGTCATTACAAGAGTACAAATTTCGCACGATTCTTATGCAATTATTATCAAACCCAAACAGAATATTTTACAACATTTTCCCATTGGTTATCATATCAGCGTAACGGCCAAAATTGATGGTATGTTCTCACTCTTAAGGTCTGCACTAACAGTCGAAAAAAAATTGTTTTAATTTTCACCTAGGATCGGAAACGAGTCGCAGCTATACACCAGTACCTACGTCATATCTGACTTTACCGTGCCCGAGTTCCTGCATACCATTTCTCATCAAATCCTACCCCACCGGCATTCTATCGAAGTTCCTAACAACCGGTGACCCTCTCGCAAATTCCTTTTTCCTTTCGTATCCCAAAGGCAATTTTGTGCTTCAACACCTAAGCAACTTTAATCGTTTCGGTATTCTGGCTGCTGGCAGCGGTATAACACCAATGTTAAGTTTGTTGGATTATCTTCTCAAACGAACAAGCAACAAAGTGTAAGTTTACTGGTGACCTTTTATTGTTGTGGTATGAATTACATCTAACCAGTGTTGTCGTTTTTAGTGAAGCAATAAATTTTTGTTATTTCAATAAAGTGGAGGAAAACATTTGGTGTCGTGAGAGACTGGATTTGTTAGCAGAGGGAAATGAGCGGTGAGTTGATAAAATATTTTGCTTTTTGTTCATCGTTTTCTGTCGATTATATTTCTTCAAATCTACTACTTCTTCAGTTCAAATTAGCAACTTGATTTTGAATAAAACTGCTCAACGAAACCTTTTACTTCACAAGGAATCACTAATCAGACAGAATGGTAGACTTATATCATCGTTAACGTTAACAGATGCATTTTGAGCAAATATGTTGTTCAACATTGACATTTGAAAGATACGAGAGAAATCAGTTCCTAAAATCTAAAATCACTCTGATCACTTGTCTCAATGTTTAAACAAATTTTTATAGTGTCATTTGTTTGATACACTGTCGATGTCCATGTCCATCTCTATTTAAAGTACCACTCATGCTTGAAGTGCGTTGGCTGATGGCAATATGAATCTGTTGCTCTTTACTTCCGACCTGTTATTTCCTAAAACCGTTGTCAATTTGAATAATTAATTGTATCGGCACTGAGTGGATCTTACCCTTAATACTGTGACTACTCATTAGCAATATTTGCGATATACCGTCTTTCAGTGAGAGACGCTCACGACACTTTCATTTAATTCTGATCCAGCGCATTATTTAGTTGCACGACAAGAAATAATGACATGGCAAAATAGGTTATTGTTTACCAAGCGATTGCAGACTGATCTAGGTGTAAGCCGCAATTTACTCGAGTTAGGAATTTTCTTCATCTGTTGGTGAAATAGTTATTTGTTTACCAGGGAAGAAAATGTGAAAATCCAACAAGAGCAAAGGAGCGAGTATGTGAAAACAACGTTCGAATGTGATTAACAAATAACTATTGTTATGTGTCTACGAAAAAAGGATGGAAAAAATCAACAAAGAAAATCATGAACTACTGAACTGTTACGGTAGCCACACATAGCGACGCGAAAGAGACCTAATTCAAATTTTTCTTTTGTTCTGCTGTCAAGTTTGACAGTTTAACAAAAAATAAATTTGAGTTCAGAGTGGAGAACAAATGATTCCAAATAAACATTTTCTCTTTTTTGTGTAAATTTTCACTCGAGGCGGTTGGACAATTTTGACGATTTGACAATTTTGATGCAACTGAGATATCTAAAGTTTGCGAATTTATGATGCTGAGTTCCATAAAATCTTGTTCCTAACTTGTGCCTTAGCTTGATGAACTTTCCGCTCAGTTGCTAATCTACGCTTCGCCTCGGGTTAACAAATTTCACATCTATAAACGCAAAATTTTCATTGAGGCACACGTTATGAAAGTAATAAGCACCGAGTTGCATACAACAGTTTTCTCAAGAAATCCGTCAAAAGTTTTACTTTTTGTCACTGAGTTGAGAAAAGACAATTTTCGTAACGCACACACAGGGAAAACATGTATTCATTCACCGGTGGTACTTAAATGAAATTTTTGCATTTTATTTTCCTGCAGACGTTTCCAACGTTCTATTTTTTTTTCTCTTATCCCAGACAGAATCACTTTTATAGACATCTCTTCTATGTCGTGTCGCCGGTAGCATTATTCACTTAATCCGCAATGTTCTTCTATTAAATAGAGGAAAAATTCAATTTAAATTTGTTGACTGTAGACTGAACAAATTGAACGAAGAAAAATATAAAATTTTACAAAAAAAAATAAATAAATTCTTCAACCTCCTCTCAACATGGAATAATAAAATAATTGATAAAATTCAATTTCCAGCTTAAAAATCACATACTATCTATCCGAACCATCACCGTCATGGACTGGTCGAACCGGCCACATAACTTCTGATGTAATCAAAACACTTATCGATCCATCAACGGCAAATATATCCACATTCTGTTGTGTGTGCGGACCGCAACCATTCAACGAATTGGCTTTGGAATTTTTGCAAGGTGCTGGTTTTCAATCGAGTGATTTGCATATTTTCCATGGCTAAAAACATGGTTTGCAATGGGACGGGTGCTTACACTCCAACGAAAAAATAAAAATGAAAAAAATTGTGCGGTTGGTAAAGGCAAATAAATTGTTTGTTTTTCTATTTAGATAGATATATTCGTTCGTTCGAGGGTGCTTTATGTAAATAAATTTGGAAGTTTTCAACGTAAGAAAATTTAAAGAGAAAAAGTCTATTTTCAGCTTTTTATTTAATCAAATGTACAGTTTAGATGAACGAGATATTGTATGAAGAGAATAATAAAAAAAATTGAGAAGAAGAAAATTGAAATTTGTGTTTGCATTTTGTGCTACGAAAAATACCGTCATCGTCGTCCATCCAAACGAAAAATTAATTTGAATAAAACATTTTTCATGAGGGAAATGAAATCAGCCTCGAAATTTGAATAAAGAGGAAAATGAAAATAACCGACCAGATCCAGACTTGATGTCTCAGCTAAAGGTAAATTCAATGGAGAATAAGAATGTTGTGGGATTTTAACTTTATTTCTGACTACATTATACGAGTCTGTTTTTCTTTTCTTTTTCTGACATTATTTCCTTTTGTGTGAATCGGCAGCTACGCTATCCATAAGAAATTTATTTTACCATTCCAATTTCGTGATTGAACTACTCCACAATTTTGTTTATATATTCAATTCATGTTTACTGCTCACAAACATAGAAACAAAAAAAATCAACAGCAAACACACCATTCACAGGGCCATATTAGTACAAGGGCAACGGAGACAGTCCACACTACTAGGGGAGATTAGCATGTTGGAAAAGTGATGTGTTTGATCATGTAATGAAAATAACACTTTGTTCATAAGGAATATGCATTGACATTGCCTAATCACGTCATGCACATTACGTCCGAGGTTCCAAATTTTTGCTTTAACTTCAAAAACCTTGTCATCTAAGTCCCTAAATTGATTTCTGATAAATTAATCTGGTTTTAGCCGGCCGTGATTCTAGAAAAGAGATTATCCAGTAGAGATGAGTCCGTAGAACGGCAATTATTTTCTATCATATCAAGTCTTCCGATATAAATACGCTTTGCTGCTTCGCGAATAGATGTCGTTCATGGCTTATAATTTGGTTATCGATTTTGGAAATATTTGAGAATATTTGGAAATATTTGGGAATATTTGGAAATATTTGGGAATTTTTGGGAATATTTGGGAATATTTGGAAATATTTGGGAATATTTGGGAATACTTGGGAATTTTTGGGAATATTTGGGAAGTAGAAGATTGAAGAAATGTATACGATAGAAAATACCTGCTGTAATGTCGCTGTATATTCCTAAGTCACTCGTGAACAGCTACTCTTAGCTTTCTTTTGAATTTCGACTGACCGAAATCAGCGCTATTTTTTCCGGGACTTTCTTATTATACTACCACTACATATAAGAAAGTTCCGAAAAAAATGGGGCTGATTTCGGTCAGTCGAAATTTAAAAGAATACCCTCTAAAAAAAACTTCTGATGGATGTCATTAAATGTCAGTGGCATTTAGACACGATTCATAAAGCCTGGTTGATAACAATACAAAAAAAGAAACCTCACATTTTGGCAGAATATATTCAAAAGTATCAATTTTTTGGAATTAATTCCTAAATATTCCCAAAAATTCCCAAATATTCCCAAAATTCCCAAATATTCTCAAATATTCCCAAAATTTCCAAATATTCCCAAATATTCCCAAATATTCTCAAATATTCTCAAATATTCTCAAATATTCCCAAAATTCCCAAATATTCCCAAATATTCCCAAAATCGATTCCCAAATAATAGGCCCTGGTTGAATCTGTTACTGCTTACTGTTTGAAGGCTACGAAAAATGTTTTATTCAAAATCTTTTACTTCATTTGATAAGATAGTCGGAATCATAATTTTCAGACTGGTTGATACAAAAAAATTGTTCGATTGTAGTGGTGTTGGAATGCAAAGTATATAAACACTGAAGGTAATGCAGACCCTTAGCGGATCAGAGAAATTACGGATCCAAACTTTCAAGTGAATTCATTTTCGTATGTTGTCTAACATGACGGCCCTAAATCCTTCCAATTCACCACTAAATACAACTTGACAAATTTTATATGTGTGCAACATAACGCCGCTAAATCGTTCCAACTTCACCACTAGATGCAACTTGACGCAAACGAATTCAATACGTGTGCAACATGACGGAGCTAAAATTCACCTGAAAGTTTGGATCCGTGTGTAACTGTGGATTTGCATTACCTTCAGTGTTTATATACTTTGGTTGGAATGGTGTTAGGGAATCTCGCGCAGCGTCATTCACAATAACTCACAAAGTGACATCTTCCTTATACAAAATGTTTCGAAATGTGAATTATTGTGAATGACGCGGCGCGAGATTCATAGCAACCGTTGGAATCGCACCAGATGTTTGAGAATTTTAATTCTGAAAATTTCGAAAAACTTTCGTAAAATTTCGACTTTTTCAGAATTTTCAAAAATTAAATTTCCAAAAAAACCTTACGACCAACGAGTTACTCACCTTTGCATGCCAAGGGTCGGAAGTGGACGAATAAATGACATTTACTAAAATTATTATTTTGAACCGAATTCAACCAAAGTATTATCTTGAACTTCTTTTTAAATCAACTAACCAACGTCACTTAATACAAATGTTGTTGCGGAAAAGCGACTCCTTCCGCTCGGTTTCATTCGTTTTAAGTGGTAGAACTCGTCGTATCTTTATATTTATCTCTCGGTCGGTTTCAAAAAATGCATTTCGGGTTGGACCGGGTCGGATTTCGAAATTAACCTGTTACAGACGGCAAACATAAAAGCAGTATTATTATCGGGTCTATAGATCAAGTCCGAGTAACTGAAAATCCGAACACTGACAACTGCAACGTCATCCATAGAGAACTCTAACCTCAACTCGGTGAAAAAAGTTGAAATTATTGAGATGCCGTTTAATTTTATGTTTTTTCCGGATCTACAAAAACGTTTAATTTATTATATTTCCAATGTGTAAAAGGTGAAATTATTAAAACATTTGTTTCTATTTTCAAACATGAGCAAAGTGCCTTGGCTTGGACTTGATCTATTACTTCAATCGATCAAAGTATTTTAAATTGGTTGATTTTAAATCTTTTACTTCAATTTTTTTGCGCCCAGTGTATAAGCGAAGCTCCTTCGACGGCTCTGCAGGAAGGGAGTAAACTAAAATAAATCTTTCTTTCCTTGTGTTTACCAAGCAAATTCATAACGTTGTTAAGAGTATATACACTTGATGGATGAATTTGTTCTTAACAGAGTCTCAGTTTGAAAATTGCTTACAGCATTTCATTTTGTGTGTTATCTCAATGTCTCTCGACGCATAATCACAGAATTATTCAGAGAAAAAAAAAACAAATTTCCACTTTCGTTTCCCATTCTCATGCAATTCTGCCAAACATTCCTCAGAAAATACATGTCGACACATACTAGGGTGAAGCGACCAAGCGACCACATTTCCCTTTTTATGCTTTTTATACTGATGGAAATGAACTTCATTTCACTTGTGTAGTATTTGGAAACATTGAATATATCTCCGAATGTAATGTTCCAACCAAGAAGTGTTATTTAGCTCGTTCGTCTGTTATCATTCCACCCTAAGAATTTTTTCTCTACATTTCTGTGTTGAAAAAATGGGAAGGCAAACAGCCGGAATTCAAACATTTTTCGATGAATTTTTAGCAGGTTACAACTCAATATATTCGTTGAATGTGTGGCTAGGCAGTTTCACATAACAATTTCACACTCCAAACAAATATTATTCATAAATCTTACTGGTATGGCACCGCCAAAGCACTGAAAACTTTCGCATTAAATTGTTGAAAATGACAAACGTTTTTTATATGACACGACAAGAACCACCCTTACCAAGGAAAGTTCAGTAATAAATAGAAAAAGTTCTTAGAAAAGGTAAACCAAAGATTCGACGCAGCTGTTGGTGACCGCAAAATGAACTTGAAATCAACACTAAATGCTTCTTTTCAATCTGTCTTTATTATCTCCACAGGTTATATCAATTTTTGTAGTCCTCCTACAGCCCATGAGCAAAATAACGTTCAATTTCGTCCAGTGATTTTCCAGCAGTTTCCGGCAGAAAAACATAAATGAAAATGACACCAGCCAAACTTGTTGCAGAAAAGATGAAAAAAAGTCCTTCTATTCCCAGCCAGTCCAAGGCAAACGGAAAGATTCGGACGATTGTGAACATGAAGACGTAACTTGCTCCAATGATTAAACCGCCCAGCTTACCTTTCACCTATAACATTGACATTTTACACCTCCCCGAAAATGCAATAGACAGACAAACTCGAATTTTACCTCCGTGGGGAACAGTTCTCCAATTAATGTCCACGGAATGACTAAATACCCAAGCGCACTGAATGTGACATAGCCCAAAACGGCGACCAGTAAGATGATATCATTGTCACCTTTATCCTCGGCTTCATTAGACTTATTACCCAGTTCTCGCTTAATTGCCATATACAGACCAGCAACTAGTGTACAAATACACATGCCAATGCCGGATATGAACAGCAAAGGTCTTCGGCCGCATTTACGTGAAAATCTAAGATTACAATTTTGGGATAATAAAACCAAATTTCGTGAACATTCCCCATCGACGGTATTTACATGGATGTTGCTATTGACATAATAAATCTAACCGAACCCAACAGCACGAGAGCACCATACTCATTAAGGCCTTCTCCGAAATTTCCCCCAATTTCCAGAAATATATTCACGGCGTAAAATATGATGACATACGCTCCCGACATTTGTTGAAACACAAATATCAGCAGTAAAATAATCAGCGGCTTATACACTCGAGGTTGCAAATAAATTTCGTACCATGCAGATTCGCTGGGAGCATTGACGGCATTTTCTTTTATTAATGGTTGCTGATACACATGCTCCAATTCCTGTTGGTACATCTGTAAATCAAGCAATGTTTTTGTTTCATTGTTTGTGTACACCGTGTACACCTACTCAGATTGTTTGTAACTTAATGGGGTTGGGACCAAAATCCCTTAAGTGTACTGATTGATCGTTAAAAGCTGTACTTTAACAAAATTCCCAAAACAATAAAAAAATTGAATTCAAACAACTTCGGCTTTGGTCCACTTATTCGGAAAGCTTCACAAAGAAATATTTTTTATTGACTGCCCTATGCGAAAGTTGACCATTAGACAGCAGTTTACCCGCTGCGAAAATGATCCATTACTTGAAGAATATTTTCGGTTCGTTTTACGTGAATTACTTTATGATCAGGGGCGCCGACTTCTAAGGACAAGCGAGGCTCGGGCACCACTACTCGAAATCAAATCGCATGGGGCAGGCAATAAGCCAGAATACATTAGATACTGCTATTTCAATAGCATGGAAACAACCTTGTGATACTAGACAGCTCACTCGAGTGTTTTTGAGCAACATGCTTCGGTAATTGCTTCTCAACAAATGTAGTTCTATGCCTCAATACCTTCGGCTTGTTGCCTAAAATAACACTTGTGAGTAGGCTTCTATCACAAAAGATCAAAGTTTTATTAGCTGGAATTCATTTGTCTAGGTAAACTTTTGTGACCTTTCTTGGTATACATGGGGATAAGCCTATCTTGCCCGTTTCTTTTCTATATACTCATTGAAGAGTATGACCTGCTGAAGTGAATCATAGCTCGCCGATCAACAAAACAATTGTCTTTTCTACAACATAGGGGTTCATATGGGATCAGGGTCACATGAGGTAGAAGTGTATTTTAGCCAAAAGTTCATTCTTCATTCATTCGTTTTTTCATTCTTATATCGTTGACGAGGGATTATTCAGCTTATATGTGATTTACCTGAGGCTAGTCAAATTGTACACAAGATAGTGTTATACCATTCGTAGAAGTATGTGAAACAGTGCTAAATAAGCTTAGGGTACGACTTAATAGGAATAGTTTAATGCAGAAACGGGACATGTCTGAAGACTATTCGAAATGTAGATAAACGAAAGAAATTTCATTTTTATTATAATTCGCTAATGTGACACATCCCGTTACTGTATTTAACTATTCATATGTAGTCCCCCTTCGCCCGAATGAGCGAATATACTATTTGAATGTCTGCTTGATAGAATTTGAACAAACTATTTTTATCTGTGAATCTAGTAAAAATATTTATAGAAAAAGCAAAAAGTGTCGGTCGCACTATAACAAATAAAACCAATCAAATAGAAAACGAAAAATAAACAAACAAAAATCGTTGCTTACATCATACCGTCGATAAATCCATCGTAATGACTTATTTGTCCGTTCAAAATTATTCGGCCGAAATATAAACAGCCACCGAGGTGATTCCGGCAGAACAAACATCAGCATACCACTGACAATCTTATGGAAAATCCGAAATAACTTTACAATTTGAAATGTTTCATTTGCAGAATGGCTTACCGTAATAGCAGCGTAAATCCCAGCTATGGCACGCCAACCAAAAAACATACCCAATACACATGTCAACAGAATCCCCAACGAAACGTACACACTATTCAAACAGAGTAAAACTGGACGAATTTTCGGATGAGTTATTTCACTCACATAAATTAGAGCTACTGTCGTCAGTCCTGTGGATAATCATAAAAAACCGCAACTGAATTTTGGTTCTAAATTAATTTGCAAAGTATTTACATACCTGCAGCCATGCCAGCTAATATACGGGCCGCGTAAATGGTACCAACATTTTTCGATGTAGCAATTAATATCCAACTAATTAGAAATGGTACCGTTGTTAATATTGCAATTGGCTTACGACCGAATCGATCAATTAACGGTCCGACGATTAATGAGCCTATTGGGAGTGATATCGTTACCAACGAGGCTGAAATGTTACATGGTCGATTTGGAATTTCGTTTGTTCATGTGTGTTCGCAATGTTCATTTACCTATCCAAGATGCTTCATCTCGTGTTACATGAATGTCGCTCGTTGGATCTAACAGTTGTGGTAGAAGAATAGCTGAATAGGACATATTGAATCCAGCTTGAATTACTACCAAATTGACTATACCGGTGGCTAAGCTCTGAATTTAATTTAATTCTTAGAACAGGTCATTCAGCTCATTATGATGAAATTTACTTGCGGAACTGAGTCTTTAAAATTAAATTTTGTGGGCTGAACCGGTTCTAATTGCCGTTCATCCCATTCATTATGATATAAGTGAAGTGATGATGTTTCGGATGTTAAATCGTCTTTGTAATCATTATTTCCGCTCGAGCTGTGTGACATCTCAGTTGTGCTCTTGGTCTGACTTTCCTTTTCCGCGGGTGTCATTGCTGTACGGGGTGAAACATTATTAAGGAAACTTAATTGTGATTTTAATCGCCGTAATAAACATCATTAACATCGTCAATATTAATTAAATGGAAAACAAAAACATTTATTTATTTAACAGTCTAATTCGGTTAAGTCGTTCAACCTTTTTCCATTTGCTTTCGTTAACGTATTTTCCGCATTTAAATTAATGTCAGTAGTAACACCACCCCATCCCCCACAGTTTTTCCTTTTGGCTTTCACATTTTCACAACCCTTTTTCGTTTCTTTTACACAGCTGCGTTCTTCCACTCAACATCATGTTTGGAGGTAGCTAACAAAGTGTTTCAATAATTACACCGAAAATAATTTTCTTAATTAAATCGCGTTCCTTTGGGCATATAGCCGTTTTTGTTCGAAATGTTTTGAAATATTTTTCCGTTGGGATGATTTTGTATAGATAAAGATCAAAACTAGCAAAACGAGTTTTTTTTTTTAAATTTGCAAACACCCTTTATTGTTTGTGTATCGCTGTACTAGTATTCGTCTGTTATCGACAACAGTAAGTTATTAGCAAAATGTAGCTTCTTGCTTTATAATTAAATTAATCTGTAGCTGCTATATGAATCTATGGGCGGCTACATGTAGCATCATCTCCACACATTAAACTAACTAACACGCTTTTCTCGCTTTTTTTCAACGATAAGAAGGATATTGTTTCTGCTACGTTTTGTTGTTACCACTTTCTAGTGCCATTTGTTCTTCTAAGTATCGACATTTTTTCCGCAAGCGCCTCAACCTTCGTTGAAAATAGATTAAGGATAGATCACTTATTACGTAGGTGGAACCACGGGTTTTCAGGTGGTGTAATGTACCAATGCATGTGTGCCAACTTATAAAATTAAAATATCTAAACCCACTGCTGACCGGTGGCGACTCGCTTGACGAAGGAATAAGACGATAACAAATTCCTTACTGTATCGTCAAAGTCTCTGAAAATTCTCTGTGCAATGTCGAAATCGCTGACTGCATTTTGGCCCATTTAGCCACCAGGCTCCACCAGGCTTAGGTACACCGACCGTTAACGACGACGTTATAAAGACTTTCATACATGTGAAAATGTTCTGCCACATCACTAAAAACCACTAAACTTCGAATGTGTTATATGGAACTGAAATTGAAGCTATCTGTGATTCAAAGTTGATATAGAGGTGGTGAACACGTTTTTCTATATTTTCATCAGAGCTTTTTGTACCACGGATAAAGCAAGACTAGGTAGTGCGGGTCCATAGCATAAAAATAGTGCAAATTATAGTAGAATTGTGTGCTTTGAACCAGTAATTAATGTTGAAACGTAGATTTTAAAAAACCCACCTCCACCTCTTTTCAAAGTTTTCTGTGTAGATGCAACTTTAATGAATTATTGTGAACTGATTTCTTCACCTATCGTAGTGATACATAGCTCAAATGAAAAAGGAAAGTCCAAGCTTTTTTTCATGATCCTAAAATTTTCCAAAATTGAAAGATTTTCCACAGTTTTTCCAATTTTTCTTCAGGTGTAGTTTTTAATTTGAAGGTTAAATTTAAATAAAGTCGAAGCATTATAATTTGATCGATTCTATTCATTTTTAAATAATTGTAGTTTTTCAAGAAATCATTTCGAAAACATTACAGTATAAAAGCTTACACATGCGCATTAGAGCTGTTTACACGCGGTATACCTGCGGGTAATCCGTTCAAATGTTCGGTGCATTTTGGTCCAAAATTAATTTGAGAAAATTTGCGGTGCATTTTGGTCCAAAATTAATTTGAGAAAATTTTCAGTGCATTTTGGTCCAAAACCATATAAGAAAATTTTCAGTGCATTTTGGTCCAAAATTAATTTGAGAAAATTTTCAGTGCATTTTGGTCCAAAATTAATATGAGAAAATTTTCAGTGCATTTTGATCCAAAATTAATTTGAGAAAATTTTCAGTGCATTTTGGTCCAAAATTAATATGAGAAAATTTTTAGTGCATTTTGTTCCAAAATTGATTTGAGAAAATTTTCAGTGCATTTTGGTCCAAAATTAATATGAGAAAATTTTTATTGCATTTTGGTCCAAAATTAATATAAGAAAATTTTCAGTGCATTTTGGTCCAAAATTAATATGAGAAAATTTTTAGTGCATTTTGTTCCAAAATTGATTTGAGAAAATTTTCAGTGCATTTTGGTCCAAAATTAATATGAGAAAATTTTTATTGCATTTTGGTCCAAAATTAATATAAGAAAATTTTCAGTGCATTTTGGTCCAAAATTAATTTGAGAAAATTTTCAGTGTAAAGTCGGAGCATTATAATTTGATCGATTCTACTAATTTAATTCATTTTTAAATAATTGTAGTTTTCGAAGAAATCTTTTCGAAAACATTACAGTATAAAAGCTTAGACACGTGCATTTGAACGGATTACCCGCAGGTATACCGCGAGTAAACAGCTCTAATGCGCATGTGTAAGCTTTTATACTGTAATGTTTTCGAAATGACTTCTTGAAAAACTACAATTATTTAAAAATGAATAGAATCGATCAAATTATAATGCTTCGACCTTAAAAAAATTAAAAAAAGTTTTTTTGACCAAAAAAATTCATTCAAAATGGCTCAAATTTAACACGAAAATGGCAGCTGGCAGCTAGGTTTGGAAAAATCTAAGAGTGGTTTCTTTGGGAAAGTGGTGGCGAATTAAATACTAAACAATACTCCAAAAAGAAATTTTTATTTTCAAATTTTTTTTGAAGATATTTAAATTTAACCTTCAAATTAAAAACTATCTCTGAAAAAAAATTGGAAAATCTGTGGAAAATCGGAAAATTTTGGAAAATTTTAAGATCCTGAAAAAAACCTTTACTTGAACCTTCCGATTTCATTTGAGCTATATATATCACTATAATATGTGAAGAAATCAGTTCACAATAATTCATTAAAGTTGCCTCTGCACAGAAAACTTTGAAAAGGGGTGGAGGGGTTAACGGTGGGTTTTTTAAGGGCTAGTAATTGTTTTTAAAATCTACGTTTCAACATTAATTACTGGTTCAAAGTACTATAATTTGCACTATTTTTATGTCTTTACAAAGCCATGGACCCGCCGCACTAACATTATCGTCCTACATAAGGGTTTAAAGACTTGTGGCTATGTAAATCACTTATTCGTTATGTGTAACCATTTCTTGATAAACATTTTAACCGGAAGGTGCAGAAAAGTAGTCATTATCTCCTACTTTCTCTGACTTTTTTTTGGCTGAGGAAAAGGGTGCAACCTTGTTTCGATTGGATAGTCGTCAGGTAAAGTCTTACACACCATTGCCTTCAGTTATTAACAGAAGACAAAAAATAGTAACGAGCTCTGACGCCCGTAATCTTGTACAGAAAAATCCATATGTTAGACTAAATGAAGTAAAAGATTTTATTTAATCTGTTGAAAATACTTTGATCAATTCCAGTAATAGATTCTATTCTATCCTAATATTTACTTCCCATCAGTGAAAGATTAGCTCTTCAATATGTAATAACGACCGAAACGGTGAAGCCTAACATTTATTAATGGGAGTTTAAGTTAAACTGTTTAACTAAAACAAAAAAGTCTTTGAACAATCGCTCCTTACATATTCTGTCTTTCCACGCCGATCCTACATCTGACCCATCGAATTCTTTTCACGTTTTTTTTACAACATAAAAAGGTATATGCTAGGAAATAACATTGTATTGTTGATGTACGCGATTTTATCGCTGTATTGTTCCGAATAAAAATCGCACCATGGAATTTCCCATTCAATAAACGAAGATTAAATGTTTAAAGCGGTCGCTGATAGAGCGGTTCGATGCCTTTATGAGATTAAACTCTATTAAATTGTATACATTGTCCATTTACAGAAAGAACTGTTGAATTATGTTCATTGTTCACATGCATGGAAATCTATTTTTTTTGTCATATTAAGTAGTAGCAAGAGTCGATATAGTACGGAATACGGGATAGGTGCAAAGGATTTTTTTATGACATGCCACCCCACTGCAGAACTTTTACTGTCGGATTATTTATAGTCATTTATATAACTAGGGAGGAAAAGTGAAAAGCCAGGCTTAGCGAGAATTTTTGTTAATCCGAGGCGAAGCCGAAGTCAATGATTACACGTAAGCGTGACTTTTCACTATTACACCCTAGTTAAATGTTGCACTTTGCATGCTAAGGCCATCAAAAGTTAATGTCATTTTATGTAATGAACATTTTTCGATTGACACGCATGTTAATAATAATAATTACCAGTCCAGATGTGAGTGCAAATTACGTAATAATTGCTGAATCTCTAGTAAATTTTACAATAACACAGCAAGCAGTACAGCTTCATTCATCCTACGAAACACTTACTGCCTTTATGATGAACCACATTAATTACTTGAGATAAATTAAGTAAATAAACATTTTGTTCAGCACAATAGCATTATCTGTTTACATTTTTACTGTTCATTGATCCGCCTGACACACGCTCGAACGTGAAGTGACGATATAAGCTCGTGTGTATTTTTCATAATTTATACTTAAATTCTATTTTTGGTATCATCTTGGCTATTTTCGTCAGTTGACTTGGATGCTTCGTCATTTCATACACTTTCATAAAATCTAGATAGATAACAGATCAGAGTTTGGATAGGATTTCCAATAAATGAAAGCAGAAGCCCAGATCAAAGATCCTTTGTTTCCTACTCCCAACCTTTACTCCTTCTACTGTTACCGGAATTTTCCAGTTTTCAGCAGGAAATCGATAAGGCGTCTTCCATCCAGAGATGCCTGGTGTAAAGAGGACAATCAATGAGGATATGTACACCTATCTCAGGTGCTAAACCATAGAAGTCTAGCAGCATCAAAAACATCAATTAACTTGAATGGTTGACTCAATTTTCTAAAACTTAATCATCCATATAAACCTATGAAACTTCTTTCGAATCTAAGATTTTAGTCACGTTTGAATTCACTAAACAGTTGTTATTATGAATGTTCAATTGTTCAACCAAATCAACTTAAGCACATAAGTAACTCACCGGGTATATAAATACTTAGTACATGCGCTGTTCAGCGTTTGTTGTCTTACAGTAAGTTCTTTTTTTAAATTAATCAGTAATGTCACGACGATGCGGGAGTTAAAAATACTTTAGCATCTTTCCGCATAGCAATACACAAATAGTAATATTTGGCAAAATGATCATTGTTGTGGCTTCAGCTGTAGTTCTGTAGCTTTATTTCCATTTATTTATTTCCAATCCAAACCGTAGCACTAATTTTAATAAAAAGAAATAGAAAACTTTACAATCTTTGAAACACTTGTCGTCTGTTTTCACTCGCTCAACGTTATCACCTTGTATTGTCTGGAAATTGTCTGATTACAATATTAGACACGAGTAATTAAGAGCTTATTGCAGCTAATTTAACTTTGTTACATTGCGTGTCGCTCGATAAACAAAATCATCCGTTAAGTCGACGCTGATAATAATTCGTTTAAGTTTCATGAATAGTATACGAACATTGAGTGCCGTCATACGTTACTGGTGAATGTTTGGATGATTAACGCGCTTTTGAATTAAATTAAAATTAAAAAGGAACTTTCTATTTCGTTGGTTATTGTTTTCTCATTGGAAAAGATAGTTTTTTTTTGGACGTGGATTTGATGCTGTGTTATTGTGTAGTGTGCAAGTGTTGAGACAAGAATTTAGATTCTTATTGAACAAATTTGGTGCTTAGTGATCTTCTGTAGTGTTGCGTGCAAAATTTGTTTGTTAAAGTCAATGTTCAAAAAATGATTTCGTTTTGGTGGGACTTGACTCTGCAAATACTTCTTACAACAAATTCTTAAGTCAAAATAAAATCTCTTTCTTATCCTTCTTCATCCATCCTTTGTCCTTTTATTTTGATTGAATTGTTTTCGTTCATTGTATCGACTTCTTTCTTGTCGTTTCCATGGAAAACATCCATTCATCGATTCTTATTTATCTAAATGTTCCCACTGAATGAAATATTTTCATTATTGGTTCAAAGTTAAATGGAAATGGTCTCAGAAATACTAGCAAGACCAGAGCCTGTTCGAGTCGATATGTGTTATACCCATCCAGTTTCTCCAACAATTAATTTTTTGATACAATTGTGTCACCCCAACTCGTGCTACCATGACTTACTTACTTAACTGCCGTAATTTGCATAAAACTCTTAACAATGTTGTAACTTTACAACGTAAGGAAGGAAGTATAACACATAAAAATTGTATTTTACATGCGTCGAATACCATACTTTTTATGTATCAAGCACTACTTTCGACGCTCTCTGCATGTAAAATCCATTACACTAGGCCCCACCTTATGGGTGGGTCAGGTCCATTGACTGACTGAATAAATATTCGTAACTTGACGGTTGCGTGTATAAAATCCTACAAGAACTGTCAAGTTACGAATTCTTTAAAGTTACGAAAATACGAAAATCTGCACTCTGTCCATACGATTCGTAACTTTTAAGATGACAACTGTCAAGTTACGAAATCTTAAATTCTTATTTTCTTATAAATTGCGCATTCGTTCTATTATATTCCAAAAAATTTTTCAGAAAGTCCCGTTGTCTGCTATAAACGGTGGTGAAAAGATTTCTTGATTATGTTTTGAACAAAAATGAAACTCGTGTGGATTACGGCCCTCGCTTCGCTCTGGCCGCAAAGTCCACACTTGTTCAATTTTCACGTTCGTTTAAATTTTCTAAATTATGAGAATTTTTTTAGCAATTAAATCTACTGAAACTCGGCCTCTTTTGATCATGAAAAAAGTATGCAACTCGTGTGAGTTCACACTCGTTGATTTTTTTCTAGCATAGACAACAATAAATGACACATAAAAGTCTTTTCGGAATAAATAACAGATTATTACTTCAGTATTTTCCATTAACGAAATTAGCCCGAGTTATTTCAGTACTTATCAAACAACATTTTCTTGGAAAGTCGAAAATTACTCCGTATGATAGGGAGACTATTATTTAGACAGATAATCTGTTTTTTTTTTGGAAATCCATTGAAAATTACTCAAGTTATCGTGTTATCAAGCGACAAGACAAAAATTCTTTTGGGAATATCTCAGAGATCACCCGTCCTTTATAGCCCATCTTCGAACTTAACCTCAGGAATGTAATTCCCCGTCGAACAAAAAATAGTTTTTGAAATCCATTGAATATTACTCAAGTTATCGTGTTATCAAGCGACAAGACAAAAATTCTTTTAAGAATATATCAGAGATCACCCGTCCTTCATAACCCATCTCCGAACTTAACCTCAGGAATGTAATTCCCCGTCGAACAAAAAAAAGTTTTTGGAAATCCATTGAAAATTACTCGAGTTATCGTGTTATCAAGCGACAAGACAAAAATTCTTTTAGGAATATCTCAGAGATCACCGGTCCGTTATAACCCATCTTCGAAACCAACCTCAGGAATTTAATTACCCGTCAATTAAAAAAAAGTTCAAGTATTTTCAATCATAGTAGTGAACATTGTGTGACAAACATTTTAGAGTGTTTATCATCCGTAAGACCCATGACTTTCAGTCAAGGGAATAACTAGGGATAAAAATGAAAAGTCTCGTTATCGTGTGTTTATTGACCTCGGCTTCGTCTCGGATCAACAAAATTCACACGAAAACTTGTCATCGTTTTATCCCAGTCATGTAATAGTATTTTAAAACATTTTTTGTGGCTTACTATTATGCTCAAATATTAACGTCAATAAAATCCGTAACCTTATGATGGACTCAAAATGCGGTGAGGTCTGTTTCGCTTCAGCCGAAAAATTGATTTTTTTTACCAGTGGGTGGCAGTTTCAAACCAGTCACGACTCCCACTACTCCACAATGTAGTTGAAATGAAAAGAATATTTTTAGTTTATTTTTGATCGATTTATTGATGCAATAATAGTAGTAGTAGTTTTTCCCAAAAGAAAAAAGATCTCACTTTTCCTTTGGGACTTGTCTCCTTAAAACGTAAAACTTTAATTAAATTTATTTTTAAGTTTCATTACACTACACCTTAAAAAAACATTCAATTCTTAAATCAAAATATATTTTCCACTACTTTTTTCATTTTTTTTTTTAAAGTTTTAATTGTAGAAATTGTAGAAATAGAAATTCTGTTTTTTTTTTTCACTTTCGAATTTTGTGATAAATATTGTTTAAGTTTAAGTTTTTTTTTATTTTATAATTTTATATTCTTTAGCAATGATCAATGATGTTTTGAGTGGTTGCGGGGTGTATGTATTATGATGCAGGTGATATGTGAATGATTGATAGGGGAATCTAAAGTTTGTGGTCTAAAAAAGTTTTTCCTTTGCTGAATTAATATCCGCAAATATTGATTTAAAAAAATGAAGAATGATGTGTTGGGTGAAAAAAGTGGAGAAGATGTGGCAAACAAATGTGTTAGTCGAAATTAGTAATTTTTTTTTGTTCAATAAATTTTCACGTTTAACGTTAATTCATTGCATTTTTCGCATATTTTTTTCACTTTTTATTATTTATTAAATATGACGTAAATGTTTATAGCAAAAAGACTAGCGTTTTTCAAAATGGCAAGCATTAAATACAGAAAGAAAAATATTTGTTTGTTCAATGATATGAGATTGTGCAACTGGTTGATGATATGAATAAAATTTGAAGATTTAAATTAAATCAAAATTTTAACTTCATTCCGTAGTGTAATTCGTGGTCGGGAAAGAAAAATCGATCTCAGAAATCAATCCAAATTGAAATGCATTGACTACTTTTGAGAAAAAATTTTCCAATATTTTATGAATTTTCCTATATTTTTCGAGGTTTTTCCTAATTTTTTCTTAATTTTCCCAAAAATGTTTTCGGAAAAATGATTTTTTTGGAAATTTCTGGAAAATTTAGCAAATATGTAAAAATAGTCACTGCAAAAATGTCCTTAAATTTCCATTGATTTGGCTCTCGGGTTGACACAAATTTTTTTGTGAATTTTTGTGCTTCTTCCAGAATCTTTGAGCATTAGGTTGCAAACGTTAGATTCTAATTTGAATCAAGTTTGATACGTATGAGGTGATCGAAAGTTTCTTCAAAGCTTGTTATGTCTTGTAGTCCTGTTTTATCAACATTGTTTAAAGTCAAGCCTACTACTCGACCAACTTTACGTTGGAGAAATTCCTGGTTCATACTACGATTAATCAGTTGAAATCAGTTATTGATCCCGATCTCCATCTGAAGGAATAAGGAGTAAAATAAGAAAGCACTAAGCATAAGTTGTGCTGCACAACTTACATTTTTATTGATATTTTAAAAGGCAAAAACGACAATAATGTTTGTCACGTTACAATACCGTGATTTGGTGTAACACACGTTGTATTATCACGAAAACACGCGTGTTTGTACACTAAAAACAGCTGAATGATTCAGCTCAAAATTGGTTTCTTAATCATTCCTAAAATTTTTGTTTGTTTTATAAATCTAATTTTTTAGTGAGTGCGTAAGAGAATGAATGGTTGTGCGATTTGGTGTTTTATTTTATGGAATATTTTAAATTTTTTAAAGAAAAATCTTATTGAACTATTATGTGACGCATGACTTGCTTACAAATGAGTATAGGATGATCATCATAGCCATGTTCCTTATATTTCTAAAGAAAAATCAACTTTTCCTTTGATAACGTTACTGTCTACTTCAATTGTCAATTGGTTCCCATTTATTGTAGTAACCTTGATGGACTTTAGTCATTACTCTCTGCAATGCTAACGAGTAGTGTACATGATAAGACGACTCGCTTCCATTGCATGTGATTTGAATATAATAAGTCGCATTGAACTGTATCATCGACCATAATCCACATAAGAACAGAATTTCTTTTATATGTCAGGACTAAGACTCAGAACAGGTCCATCCCTGGTATAGGAAAAAAAATCAATTGTCTTGCAAAACGGCGCGTAAATGACATGGTTGTTAGTCGGTGTTCATTCTTTCTGCGTATGTGAAGCTAAAACGACAAGCTCGCAAACTTTTGGTTCACCATGAAGTAGACCTGCTCACAGTTTTAGTCTCACAGATAGCTTTTAAGGTAGCAGGTGCGGAAGACCACTTATTCGACTAGCAGCCATGCCATTTCCATCTTGGATTTAACATCCACTTTCGCGTCTTTGTTCTGTTCAGAGCCTTAGACTGAAAGTCGTCCTACAATGAACGAGCTCAAAACAATATTTTTGAATTTAGAGCTCCGCTTGAAAGGGTTGTCTACTACGAAGGAACATTATTTTTGCAATACAAAGATTTTAGGCCATCTTCCGTTTTCCATTCTATAAATATTTCGAATTGAAATTTTCACTGGAAAAGACTTTTAATTTTATGCTACACTCGACGCTAGTAACCGTTTCTATTGTTCACATTTTCTTCTAGTTTTATTGTTTCATTTAAGTTTATTGTTAAGTTCTTTTGATATATAAATTTTTGAAATTCATTTTAATTTTTAAAAAGTTTTTTTGTTTTTAAATTAATTCTTATTATTGCACTCCCTATGCTAGTGATTATTTAAATTCATTTTGGTTTTTATAAATAAAACGTTTTAAATCTTTCACTCATCCATTTCTATTGGTAAATTTGAATATTTTACTTCTTTTTTTTGTGGTGATTAATACAATCGCTTTGCTATGCATTATAATAAAAAATGTGCATTATAGTGTTCCCGATTCCTGAACACAACAAGCAAAATATTTCTTTTGTTTTGATCGGGACACATTTTTGAATTTCAAGTATTAGGAATGTTCAACCATTATACTAATTGTCGGGTTTAAATCTTCATTTTTTTTTAATTGGTCATGGTTGATTCTGGTTAATTATTCTAGCACCGTTCAACCATAATCACAAATTTGAAACGTCGACCGATTGATACACTGCATTCAATTTCGACAACATTTCTATTAGATGTTTGTAAACTCATATTCCGGCCCGGAGTGGCCATAGTGGGAGATCCATTGGAGCCAAAAGGCCGTTTGCTTTTTTCGTGCAGCTGGGGCCGGTAAAAATTTATTTTAGCTACCGCTTCAGTTCGCTTAAATTAATAGAAACTTCTATAGTCATCTGCTATCGACAACACTAAATATAATAAACGATGAAACGATAAATCTGATTGAGAAAATATTTTCTTCAACTTCTTGTTTTCCGGACATTTACTCAGCCTTTCTAAAGTGAGAACAATTCATATAAGCGAAACGGACGCTTTGTAGATTCTTTTTTCAATAGTCCATTCTCCATTCTTTACCACATGAAATGGTAATCAGACAAAGGTCTATGCAGACCAATTTATTCTAGAAATGTGTCGAAATTGAATTCACACAAAAAAAACCAATCGCTCCCATTCATTAACGCAAAATTTCCGCTTCTTTTTTCTCTCTTGGCAAAACGTGACATTAATGGACTGTACGAAAAAATGAAATAAATTGCTAAAAGAAAAATAAAATTAAAAACAAAACAAAATTCGAAAGAATTTACTAAAAAGGTCAACTTAAAATTATATCACAATTGTTGTTTTCTTCACACCTCACAAACATTTTCATTGTACAAATTTAAAAAATAATTAATTAACAGAAAATAGCGCAATACATTATGTAAATTACAGAGGATTTTTGTTTTCCCCTCTCCTTTCTAGAGGGGGTTGGATAATGCTATCTTTATGTTTACGACATTCAATTGTTATGTTGCTGTTTAAATATACTTGCTTAAAACACATACGCATTATGCATAAATATCTTGATAATAATTTATGGTCTTACTACATCAAATTTTTTTAAGTTAACGAAAAGTCATCTTAATTTGAAACCTAAAACAAAACACTGAAAACGAAATTTTTCTATTTTCTTTTTCTGTAGCAATTAAGAAAAACTAAAAAATTATTTTCTTTCCTTGGTCAATACGATAAAAATATTTTTTTACCCCAATAGCAAATATCACTTAGGCACAGAATTTATTGTTTCTTGTATAAAAATGTTTTATGTTGAACGATTTTTATTTTAAACAAAACCAACAAAACACTAAAATTGTTTCCTATTAGTTCAGCAAAAATAAAGCGAACAAAAACAATATGCATCGGTCAATACGGTGTAGATGTTCAATAAGTATTTTTTATGGTTCTTTGACGATTTGTTAGGAATAAATCTTATGTTTGCGTTTGCAACAATTTTAAACAGCGACACCATGCTGAGTGTAACTCTAAAAAAAAGAGGTGCTAACTCATAACATTGAAGTGGATCTTGGGAAAATGTTACCAGCAGAACGATGTCGATTTCATTGTTGCACAATGTCAGCTGACGGAGATACGTTAGCTCAAAAACAAAAGTACCGATAACGTTTCCGTACTAAGTGGTAAAAGGTTCTATTAAACCGTGACTTTAAGGTACTAATTTGCACATGGTGTCACGGATGCACGTGGTGTCACGGATGCACATGATGTGACGGATGCACGTGGTGTCAAGGATTAACTTGGTGTCACTGATCCGCGTGGTGTTACGGACTATTAAAATTTAGAATAATCGGTATGATATCTGCAGCAGCATTGCTGGAACAACCAGTGATATCTCTGGATTTATCAAAGTTTCGACGGATATTAGTTTGATAAACCTTTTTTACAGAAGTTGATGCCAATTGCCGAGGACTTCAGTTACTCTTTTGTGATGCAAAGAACTTACAGACGACTGTTGACTGTGACGTCAAATCATAACAGCTATGACATAGCTTAGTATAAGTTAAAAATAAGTTAAAACGAAACCGGCCTCCAATCGTCGAAGGCGTAACCTATGCTCTACAATCAAGAAAATAAAAATCACAATTTGACACGACTTGTCTCATTTTGAGATTCACACAAAGATTCTGATTAAGATGTTTTTACTGAGTTTTGTCATAAAGTCACATGCAACCGACCAGAAATCAAGGCATATCCCTTCAAACTCAGTACTTTGAATGGATTATAAAATATAGAGTGGACGACAACTAGAAAACTTATCCGCTACCCATCGACACTTCACGAATCGTTTACATTTCAGTTTCAATTTATTCGATAGTAAAACATCGTCAAACAGCCACAAAAAATCATGTTCAATTCAGTAGTATGTGTAAGTAAAATTAAAGCGAGTTGCCTAATTGTTTCTGAAGTAACTAGTGCCTTAAATTTATAAAAAAAAAATAATCAAAAAACAAAACAAAAATATTCGTACAAACAACTTTTCTTCGTCCGCTATTGTACATTCGGACAAACAAGCAATTGCAGAGTAAAAAAATTAATCAAAATTAAAATTTAAAAGAAAAAAATGTAAAGAAATTGACAAAAGAACAAAACGCTTAATGATCCTTACGTGCACGTTTTACCTTCGCTGTGTGTCATACAAAGTCCAGTTCGGATTTAGTTTTATGCATTCGCTGCTCTATGGTTCGTTCGAACCACTTCTTCAGTTCGGAAACGATGAATACTGTTGACGTGAGCGACACCAAAAATAGCAAATCCATTCCCGTCAATGCTTCCGTTTGAAAAACCATTTGCAACGGCGGAAAATATATGACCAACAACTGACCGATTACCGAAAATGCAACAGCCAGCAGGAACATTTTATTGGTGAAAAAACCGATTTTGAAAATCGATTTCGTCTGCGATCGACAGCTCAATGCGTTGAACATGTCAAAGAATACGAAACAGGTGAATGTCATTGTGGTGTCACGTTTCGTTTTGCCCAGCGATCCGTCAGCCATTTCCCGTTGGAATACCCACAGTGTGCCCAGGATTATGATACTCGCCGATAGGAGTACGTTGATGATGACTGCTCGCGTTATCATTGGTTGCTTAACGTTGCGGGGTTTCTGTTTCAGCACATCTTGGTCGACGGCTTCAACACCAAGCGATTGAGCTGGTGGACCGTCCATGATGATATTTATCCACAGAATTTGCATGGCGTTTAACGGATTTGGTATGCCCATCAGAGTACTGAGAGCTAAGAAGAAACAATATTTTAGTAAATTCTGTCAACTGCGACCACAATAAACTCAGTACCAATCAATGATAGTGCCGCTATCGATGTACTCAATTGAAATCGCACAAAATTCCGAATGTTGTAGAAAATCGATTTACCCTCTTCGATTGCCGAGCTAGAGAGTAAAATGGTTAGATTTGTCACCAGAACGCCAATTGAGTCAGAGAAACTTACATTATTGTGTGAAAGTCGTCATTAACCAAAATCATGTCAGCCGCTTCCTTGCAGACATCTGTTCCGTTTTTACCCATTGCAATTCCAATATCGGCTCGTTTCAACGCCACACCATCGTTAACACCGTCGCCAGTCATACCCACAATATTACCAGTTCGTTGAAGAGCCTAAATGGTGAAATTGTGTTAGAAAATTGAATTCGTCGCTTCAGTCAGATTCACTACCTTGACGATGGTAACCTTATGTTTGGGTGTAACGCGACAGAATATGCTCACATTGTTGATGACCTTTTCCAATTGAACTTCGTTCATTTGATCCAATTCGGGTCCGGATAATACCTGATGATGAACGGTGTCAAGTCCGATCAGATTCGCTGCAATGGAAAGGAAAAGAAAACATAAATTTTGAGGGTCATGGGGCTAACTTTTATGGATGTTGTTCGACTTCTCGGTCGACGTCGATAGTATTGACTCCACATTTTTCGACAGAAAGAGTGTTATAAGGACTTAGCAACAGAGAAAGAGCTTAACGTAAACATTTACAAACAAAAACTAATCTACTGTTTAAGAGGTAAATGCTTGACTACTTCAGCTCAGTTCACTTCAACTTAGTTCAGTTTTAAGTGGGTACTAACTTTGGGAAAACTTGTCCTTATATGTTCCTAGATTTTCTCAAATTTGCACGCATTTTTCCATATTTTCACAGATTTTTTAAAATAGAAAATTTGAGAAAATTAAGAAAAAAATCGGAAAATCTAGGAAAACTTTGGAAAATATGGGAAAACGTTTTTCCAAAAATAGTCCCTGATCCTAACAACCTTAAAAAGTTAGTTCTTCAAATTAATACAATTCACAGCGAGCTCATGAACAGTGTGCAGTGAACTACTGCATTTTCTGAACTTACGTAACCCTTACAAAAATAACGAAATTTCTTCCGAGTAATTCCAATATACGGAAACAATATACCCACTGACCCTATACTGCATTGGTTATATGTAAGTTGGTGTATTCCACCTCAAAATACTCTTCCGCTCCGAAATGCCCTCCGGCTTATTATGTGTTTTACATGGAAACGAGTTACTTCTGATATTGATATGAATTCGATTGTGTGTTTGGTCAATCGTATATATAGGGTAAGTGGCATCAATCAAAGTATTCATTCGCTTGTGATATCTCAATAAGTTCACTTAAACAAATCAAATAAATCGAATTATCAAACATGAGTTTTGTAAGTAAAAATTTGTGCTCAGTCAAAAGTGAATCCTTTTCAATCATCAAAGCTAATCAATTCAATTTTTCCTTTACAGAAAATTTTCACCATTTTGCTGGTTGCGGCTACAGCTAGAGCTGTCATCTTCGTCCCAATCGTCAAGCCTGCCTTAGTGCCAGTACCAATAGTGAAACCTCTACCTCTACCTCTTCCTGTACCAATATTGAAAGCTATTCCGCTGCCGTTACCTTTACCGCTACCTCTACCATTGCCGCTACCACTTCCGTTACCACTTCCTCTACCGCTACCTTTTCCAGTACCAGTAGCTAAAATTGCACCAGCCGCCGTCGTCGCAGCACCACAGCCAGTCTACGGATCTCCGAGTGGAAGCACACATGGTACAGGAATTTCGGCACTAAGTCTTCTCAACACACTAAGCAAAGGATTGACGGTTTCAAAGTCAGTTCAAGTTGGAAGATAAAAATGTTAGAGAAGTTTTGGTTGACGGTATTTTGAGGAAAATAAAGTCGATTTTAAAATGTTGAAATGTAGTCATGTTTCTTTCTTGGTCAAACGGATTGAAGTTCTTATTGAATGAACCAATGGTTTAGGTTGCATGAGTTTTCAGTTGTTTCTTAAAAGTTTGTTATTGGGAAGAGTGTGAAAGAATGTTCTGGTAAGGGATCCCAATACAATTTTCTTGTTAATTATCAAAAGATTTCTTTCAAAAATTTAATATTTAACTCAAATTATAAGTTGCAGACATGATTTGACCCTTTTTCTTTCACTCAAGCTTGTCGCTAAAAACACAGCAAAAATTGTTCAGTGTATCGGTGTGATAGACTTAAGTGAATGATCCCTCACAGGTGGCGAGCAAATCACAAGTCGAGTTATTATCATTTTCAACAGATTTATGACAAACATTTGTCTTCATTGACTTCTTCAGACATTTTTGAATATTATCCGGAGCGAAATTGTGTCATAAATCATAGATGCTTCTACGAGCATCAGTAAAATGCTATACATACCCACAGCAACAGCAGTCTCTTGAGAATCTCCGGTTACCATTTTAACGCGAACTCCGCTCTGTCGCAGAATTTCAATTGATTCACGAACCAACGGTCGCGGCGGATCAGTTATACCGACTATTCCCATGTACACCAGATCCTGAAGAGATTTTCCCTTAGCCAATGCCAAAACTCTCATGCCTGCTCAAGTAAAGGGAATATATGAAAAATCACCCGATGCTAACCATCGTTTCGTTCTTACCTTTACGAGCAATCTCGTAGGATTCGGTCAAAAAGTCAGCCTCATTCTGTTTGGATAAATTACAGATCTGTCCGCCGTACATGTATTTGGTACATTGCGGCAAGAGCATTTCGAGTGCACCCTTCACATAGAACATTTCCTCCTTATTGTTACTGTACTTCGACACAACCTTTACCGCCATGATCTTTTGCTCCGAACTGAACGGGTACTCTTGCAAGCGGATATACTGGTCGGCTGCAGCATACAGTCCACATTTCATTGCAGCAGCTAATAGTGCACCCTCAGTCGGTTGGCCCAACAAAGCTTCGTCCTGGATGATTGCATTGTTGCAAACGGCGCCAATTTCCAACAAATTCTGAATGCTTTGTTTGGCCATGTCTTGACTATTACAATCGCGAATGTAAATTTCACCTTGGTCATTGTAGCCGGCTCCACTAACCTACAATTGTAAAACAAATTGGTCAAGTCAATTGGCCACAACTCTTTGAAACACAATGATCACTTACATCAGCCATGTAGCCATCGGATGTTATTATCACAGTCACTGTCATCTCATTCTTAGTTATTGTTCCAGTTTTATCGCTACAAATCACATTCACACATCCCAAAGTCTCGACCGTGGGCAACTTTTTAACAATACAATTACGCTTTGCCATTCTCATCACACCTAAGGCTAACGTAACGGTCACAACAATTGGTAATCCTTCTGGAATAGCTGCAACCGCCAAACTAACACCGATTGTAAACATTTCGACAAGCGCTCTCGACTGAATCCACCCCAGGAACATAATAATTCCGATGATGCAAAACGAGTAAAAGCTCAGCTGGGCTCCGAGTATGTCCATCGATTTTTGTAGCGGGGTTTTTGGTGCCTCTTCGGCTTGCATCATTTTGAAAACTTCACCGAATTCGCTGCGTTCACCGGTGCTGACAACGATCCCCTTGCCATTGCCACAACGCACCAACGTTCCCATAAACGCAATGTTTTTCATTTTCGTGTGATCCTTACTGTTGCCGGTATTGAACACGATGTCTGCTGTTTTCTTAGCCGGTTCAGTTTCGCCAGTAAAACTCGACTCATCAATTGACAAATCAATCGTTTCGTACAGGCGACAATCAGCCGGAACACGATCGCCGACATTCAAGTGAACGATGTCACCGGGTACCAATTCACGAGCCAAAAATGATTCGATTCGTCCTTCGCGCAAGCATCGACATTCCGGTGGAACGAGCTTCTTCAGTTCCTCCAAGCTCTTCTCCGAACGATACTCTTGGATAAATGCCACTGTCACAACGATGATGATGGCAATTGTGATGCTAACTGCATCGTCGTATTGCTTCATAAATATACTAACCACGGCAGAGCCTGGGAATACAAACGGTTCAATTTGATCAGCACGTTAATCCGTAGCAAAACATTTCAATCAATCTCACCTAGCAGCAACAATATCAAGGGGTTTTGAAACTGTTGTGCGTATTTCTTCCATGTCGGATCGTCCTCTTTCACATTCAGCTCATTATGGCCAACGATTTTTGTTCGATAGTTTGCCTCGGACCATGTTAGACCGGTACGTGTGTCGACGCGTAAACGAGCTGCTACTTCATTGGCAGCATACACTGACGATTCCAAAGTAGAGGGCAACATTTCTGCATCATATGTACTTTCCTCTGCCTGCGAATTGATAAATGAAAACGGAAATTTAGCACCAAAAAAACGTTAATGGAACGATTGTAGAGAACTAACGCGATTTTTTTCGATAATTATTTTATTCAATCGAGAATAGTATCGGGAATCGAATTTATTTGATTTACGGTTCATTTTCTTAGCACTAATTTTATTGGTTGCGACCGTAAACTGAACGATGGAGCTGTTATCTTTTAAGACATTAGACCGAGAGCCCGGTGTGCATGTCGGTCCTCACAATGCAACAAATTAATTATGAGCATGCAGAGTGTCCGTGCGTTTACATTGGCAATATAAGTAAATCCACTCTTAGTGCCAACACTTCTAACGTTGCAGATTGGCAAGGGTCTCAGGCAGCAGCAAGTCGGAATTAAAGAGATTGCTCTGCCAGATTTGAAAACATTTGGTCTAAAACTAGGAGGGTGTTAACGAGGGTAGGCCTAGTGTATATCATGTCGTATATAATCCGAATCAGAGACAAAATGAAGGTATTGGTTGCGGTCCCAAATGACGATTGGATTTTTTATTGATGTGTTTGTCTTGCCAGACAAGTCAAATTTTCCATTTGTGTGGCACGACAGACTCTTCACTAAACAACGTTTTTCATTTGGCACCTTCGGCCTATATATCTACGCTAGTTAGGTTCCTTCACGAATCAAATCGTGGGCCTTCCACCGTAGCCTCACGAAGGTCTGATATGCACACAGGTTCTCGGCCTACATTTGCCAACTTTCCATATCTACGTAATAAAGATAAGCGCACATGTCGTGCATTACATTTTTAACCTGTATTAACTCATACCAGCCCCACTATTACGTGCACATAAGCAAACATACGATCGAATGTAGGTAATCGCGTCAGCTTTAATCAGTCGACTTTTTAAACGTTTCACATTTTTAATAGACAACAATGTTTTCTATATTGAATTCATTCAGCAGCAACAGGTTATTAAGGCACATGCGTAGCGTATATTATATACGATACAATGCTGCCCGCCTAATTCAATGAAAATCGATGACGATGAAATTATTATCACATTAAATGGCGATGATCCCTCACACGCAAGCAAAATATTGTTTGATGTTATGGCAAGAATGTAGCGCCGGTAGAGGCAAAAATATTTGTTTAAGAAAAAAAATCAACTTTTGTTTGTTGTCGCTCATTTTTCTTCATTGATGTTGATTTATGCTTAAAAGCCGGAATTTGGAAAATTCGGAATCTTTATGACTTGATGGTAACTTAACATATAGACAACATTGTAGGTATAACGTCGGTTGGTTAGATTTTATTGGAGCCGCGGGTGTTGAGTTGTATTTAAATTAGCATTAGTCGAACTTTTATGGCATCAAACAATGAATTCTGGCGACAATTTCCGTTACATTATGACTGCAAAACAACTTTTTACCAAGAATTATAAAAATTTTTGCCTACGAATCATTACTGTAATTGCGGAAAATGAGTTTGTTGATCCGCTGTTATTTGAGAGAGGTCAACCGCCTCGGGGAACTATCGACTGACACAAACATTAGAAGCTCCCAATGCGATCCGGAAACAAGGGGTATCCGATTTAAATAATTAGCTCGTTTGATTTGTCTTTCAATGCTAGAGAATACGTAACTTTCATTTTTTCGATTGTTTTTTTACTTTCGAGGTAAAGCGTTCAAAAGTGAAGGCAGGTCAGAGGGTCGCGAAAACAGTTTTTCGGCAATATCTCAAGAAATAATTATAAACTCGGGTTAACAATGAAAAGTCTCGTTTCTGTGTGTTTATTGACCTCGGACCAACAAAATTCACACGAAAACTCTACTTTTCATCATTCGTCTCTGGTCATGTGAAATACTATTAAATTATTGCAATGTTGTTTTAATGTCGACCCTGGAAAGACCTACGGATGGAGTGTATCAACTGGTTGCGGAAAAAATGCTTTCGGGACCCTCTTATTTGCCTTCACTTTTGAATGCTTTCCGACGCTATCGCTCATTTGAATCGGAACTCCCTTGCTCTAATCACATGAAGTTTTCGCGTTATAACTCTTAAAAGGTCATCAGTTCATTCTAACATGACTTTAATACAACATAATTAAACGTAACAATAGCCCCGACTAATCCAACGTGTACTTCCAATAGACGAATACAAATTGGCTTCCAAATTATGTTATTATCTATTTACCTAATCGATAACCGAACATTGTTATTTGCTTAAGTTGCTTCGCTTTAAATCCGTCAACAAAGCGTAAAATGATATCTTTCAAAGCTTCTATCGGCTTATTATATGAGCAGTGTATCGTTTGCATTTCGTATGGAAACATTGGAACACTGGGAAAGTAGCAATTTCTACATTAATATAATAGCATGCTTTATTCATTCATTCATTTATAGCAACTGAATAAGCAAACAAAATGTAAGAAATACGGCAGTGATTTTGCATTTCGTAGACTTAATGTTGCTATTTAAATTTGATTCATATAACATGTGACAACCTGAAGGCTGGACTCAATTATTCTTTTCTTTTTAACCGTTGAAAGTGTCACTAAAGAAAGACGAAAATATTTTCGACGTTGCCAAAGAACCTAGCATCAGAGCTTATTATTAGGAATGTTATTTCTGAAAATTCGGAAAAATTCTGAATAATTTTGACATAATTCCAGCTGATCAACCTATCAATCTAAACTGTACCTGTACAAACAGTTTTTATTATATGTGTGGATCAGCTGCAAAACAGCTGAAGCAAATTCATGCTGAAATTTCACTGTCTCTAACTGTAAAATTCCCAAGACGCAGACCTTCAATCTTCAAACACGACTTGGAGCTAACGTCGTCTTACAAAGTGAGATGCCGTTTAAAATTAATGAAGTAGAAGATTTTGTCAAAAGATTTGTTAATTATATTGGGGTCGTGCCTTCATCTGAAATATTGTAATAAATTTCTTTCGTCTCTGTTAAACTCTTTTATGGAGTTGTAAGTTAGAATGTTTTCGTTCCGATGCAGGTTTTTCGAATGATAAATCTAAACAAAAACACAAACGAAAAGGGTAAGGTTGATGGGTCGACTGTAAAATAATATGGAACGTCAGATTGTTCGAACAGAAACGGAATGTCCAACGCAAACGAAAACACAAAAAAATTTTCTTTGTGACAATGTGGCTTTGCCAATGAAAAATCGTTTGTTTCCGTTTCTGTTAGACATTCTTTTTCTGCTCGAAACTTCTGACGTTCTCTAATGAAATTTTGACTGCATGGGTTTTAAATGCCAGCATGTACCACATGATCTCAGGAGTGCAGTAAAGCCCAGCAAAAAAAGTTCTCACATCAAGTCTTATTGCTTCGTCTAATGCCAAACTCCTAACATTCAAAATTTAATTATTTTTCTTTCTTTCCAAGTTTATATTCAACAATTTGAAATGTATATGCTACAATCGTTTGTATTGATTATATATAAAATATTTCTTATAAAATTTCTGATTTTGGAAGTGAGCCGGAAATGGATTCATAATTTCCTCTTTGAATATCAAGAGACAGTCTCTGTATGAAAGAATGTCTCGATCTGTTATCACCTGTTTGTTGATTTAACTTGCGCCCAATTGTTTGAATTAGTTTTATTGTTTCCTTTGCCCATGGACCCTACAAACTCACCCTTTCCATTTGTGTTTTTGTTTGGATTTAGATTTATCGTTAAAAAATCCGACGTTCCCTAATATTTCAGAAGGGCTTTAAGAGCGCTTACCCTTTCGCAATTTTCTAGCCTACATTTGTGCGCAAAAATATTCGTTTTTTGATGATTTCTCTGAATCAAAATCTTTTTTTGAAAAAGTAAAACCACCCGATGAGTTCGACTGGGGTACCTGTTATCCCAGCTTGCATCCCTTGCATCTTTGCTGCATCTTGTAGGCATCTTTCACAAGATTTTGCATCCCAAATAAATTTTTTAAATAGAAATGAATTTATAGGGTTAAAAGCATGCAAAAATGTGTTACTTTCACGGGAAAAAATGGTTTGTGGTCGATAACTTAGCCCACTTGGAGAAACCTTTGCAAAACACATAAATTTACACATTTGCAAAGGTTTCTCCAAGTGGAATAAGTTACCATCCACAAACCAATTTTTCTCTTAAAAGTAACACATTTTGGCATGCTTTAATGGCTTTACTTTTTCAAAAAAAGATTTTGGTTCAGAGAAATCATCAAAAAACGAATATTTTTGCGCACAAATGAAGGCTAGAAAATTGACAAGGGGTGAGCGCTCTTAATGACTAAACAACGATTCATCGGAAGACTATTGACCTTTGTAACAGTCATATGTTATCGACGAAGACAGATATATCTTATATAACAAAATATTTTTGTTAAAACAAGTGAAGTGAAAGATTTGAATTTGAATGTCTTTTGAAAATATTTTAATCAGGAGAAGTAATAGATGTAATGATATTAAATTGACGTTGAAATGTACGTCAATTTTGATACTTATACTGACGAATGATGTCAGTATTGATTTTTGTGATATATCCATTGGATGATGTGGATCAAGAAGAAAATCCAAATTGAAAAAATCGTCAGCATATTATTACTTGTACATTCCATCAACACCCAGAACAAAGGAAAGGAATCGGATCGTCAAGGACATAATATCCACCTGCACCTACTTATCAACCGAATTTACGCTAACAAAGGAATATAAAAACCGATTGATAAAGAACGAACTTGAAATAAATTTTCGAAAAAAGTGTTGTCATTGTCACTCACATATTTTATTCTGAGTTTAACGCTTTCTACAACTTTAATTGAGGGTTAGAATTAATTACACTGACATTATCTACAAAACTGTAAGGTGAACTAGTTTTCAATTGCAAAGTTTGTAGATAATTTCCACCAAATGAAAGACATATTCACTGGCTACTATCCCAGGTATACGAAAGACATCATATATACGATTTGTGGGTGCGATAAATTTAACGACAATGCTCTATGTTACCTTCATCTTTATATAATGTTTGTTTGCTCCGCGAATAACTTTCTTATTGTATGACTCAGGCCGATAACTTAAAAGAAATCACTAACTTTTCGGTGAAAATTCTGCTCTTTCGTAAGCTCTGAGTGTATCTGTCCAACTTTCCTGACCGACAGAAACCAAAATCGATCATCACCTAATCAACAAGAAAGTAATACAACAATGTCTGGTCTCCAGGCGACTGACTGGTCAAGGACGTCGATGTAAATGCAATTAATTATTCAACAAGTACAACATTTACCACTGTTTGTGTGGGCTTCTCGTCAACTTTACTTTCATTAGTGCCCATTTTCATTTATTTTCCTCTTTCGTTTGTTTTTAATTGACTCCGACAAATCGATCGAAATCCAACGGTCTGATATTACAAAAAAAAAAAAAAAACTTTTCACAATTTTCCCAATACTTTTTTCCCCATATCACTTCAATAGAACAGACCGAATAATACTGAACTAAGGTAATTGTGGTTTATACAATCGAGAAAGCAATTATTACATTCGTATTTTAACATTTTAATGTTGTTTGTTGTGGTTTGCAGTTTAGCATAGAACACAATTGAAATTGAACAGTATCAGTATATCAAATTGTGATAAGCCATTTCCATGTTTTAAAAACGAAAAAGTAATAAAGGTTGACTGGGGAAAAAATACCCAAGCGAGTTTTCTGTTCAGTTTTAAAGGTTTTAAATGTTGGTATCGGTGATTATCTCGATGACTGCAGGTATACAGAGTTACAGAAGCTGCTAAAAATGGAAATAAAGGCTGTAACTAGGTATCTTGACTGGCCAATAAGAATAAAGAACAAGAAACAACTGAAAAGTGATCATGTTGTACTGTTATGCATGAACATCATCTTAACTAAACATCCATCGATTAACGTACACCAAGATTTTACTAAATCATTTTCAGTGAACTATAACCGCAGGAAAGAGCTTATCTCCACAGGAGGAATCTTTCGCCAATAAATCTCTTGTAACTTCTTGCTCTTTTGACAGAGCCGTATCAAGCAGTCGATGGCAGGGTGGACTGATTGCATGAAAATAGTACAAGTTGTAATAAGTGGAACCTTTGACTACTACTGTCCCGGTTTAATCACCAATTGCTTAAGTCGTTTTAAATGAAGGAATCAAAGACAAAGCGACTTTTCAAAATTCTCAGTATCGGGCCCGCTTTGGACGCCGACAAATGAGCACTGGCTGTTGAATTATATAATTTAAACGAACAACCTAAATCCACGAAAATTCCTAGTCTTTCCCATGTTCTACATTGTAACATACTGGCATAGAATTGACCTCAACATTTTCTGAATTGAAAAATTCCATCAGAAAACTTACATTGTCTTTCGAACGACACAATAGAATCTGTTCGGGTGACGAATTGATTATACATATTAACAGTAAGATACGTAGACATAAAAGCGTTGGATATTTTTTCGGTGCCTGTACATATATGTATGTATGAAGCAGCACATACGTATAATAAATTAGTGTTGGTGGTCGAATAATTAATTTCATTAATTTTATTGGTTTCATTAAAATTTTGCTATTACATAAGACTGGAAATTATGAGAAAATGAATTTAAAAAAATTGCTTTGGACGTAATTCGTTTGTAGAGTTCATAAATCTTCTGTACAGTCAATGCGAAACATGACTCTATCTGTTTATTAAATCTGGAATTGAACTCAAGTATTACGTTTATCGATAATTACTTTTGACTAGGAACAATGTCGACGAAATTGACTGATTAAAATCAACCCTATGCCACGTTGAATTCGAAATTCGATGATTTGGACAATTCAACTCTTTCCTGCCAAAAAAATCAGTTTCTACTCTCCTAATTACATAAATTTAACCACTCAAATATGACCCTTTCTGCCTAACGTTACAAGTTCTATGTGAAAATTGACGGCTCCACCTAGCTATTACATTTAATATCAACCAACTACAAGTACGTACCAGATGGTACAGCTGATGAAAAATTAGATACAAGAGAATCATAGAACCATTCTTTAAATCGTTTTTTTTTTTAATGGAGCCAAGGATCGGATGGATCATTTTTATGCAAATGTTAACAAAATGGAGAGGACAACACGATATACATATTTATACATTTGCACAAAAATGAACTTCATTGTAAACAAAAGCGATTTAAAGAATGACTTGTGGTTGTAAAACCATTAAATACGCACTGCTAGTTTGATGGTATGAGTATACCAGCTGTTAAAACAGCTGAAAATAGCTAAGACACAAATTTGGTTGACAATAACTGTACAATCATTCAACGAGTGATTTAGAACGTACAGTCGGAGATGAAATTCCACACAAAACGATAGTCTTGTGATTTGAATATATGGGACGATGTGTTGTTAACAATCATTTTTGGTTATTGTTGGTGGTTAAGTCATCGCCCATTTACCATAACGTCCATATGTGAGTCACGTACAAAAAATGTATTTCCCTTAAGCGATTTTTATTTTGCAAATAGTATAAAAGTACAGCAATTTAGCGCAGCCGGTTCAAAATCACATTTCAATTTGGACCATTTTATGGATGGTTATGAAGCAGTCTCTGAGGATATGTTGTTACAGTTGCAATATTTGATGCGAAAACAATTACCAGATGGTTGGGTTTTATTGAGTGCTTTTGCGTTCGTCGAATTTGAAACTTTATTCGGAATAGCATACCAACTGACAAATTTGTTGGAAATGCAATTTTTTGCTCATATTTGTTTAAGTCGGTTGGCAATGATGCAACGAAGCTTTTGAATTTATTCTTATTTCACACGATGAATTTAATAGAAAATTATCCATCAAGCGGTAAGAGTTTTGCTTCTATATTTTGAAATAATTGAAAGCATTGGCACAGCAAATCGTTGTGAGTATTTTTAGTTTGTAGTCACTTATTGCATATTAATGGCACTGGAGTTTTAAAGATTTAACGTTTATTAAGCAAAGAATAGTGTCGCTCGACTTGATTTTATTGAATTATTTAGATGCAATCATGGCATAGATTTCCAGCGAAATATCTTTTCACAGTAGCTCATCGTTACGTAAAATTTCCTTTCTTTCTTTCACTTTTTCTGATTACTTCTTTCACACAAATCACACGGTGGAATCGTTCGTTTCGAACCAGACCGCCCCATTCTTGGCGAGCCTCGTGAACTTGTGGTCGTCGACGCAAAATTATCAACTGCGGCTTTTACTTTATCCAGATATTCTCCGACAGGCACAAATTGGGACATGCCCGGTACACGGCGTTCTGTTGCGCTCCAATCTTCAAGCTTATAATTATTATCGTACTTTCCTCGATTCATGATGATTATGATCTTGGATGCTGTTCAAATGACACGAAATTGAAGGTATCGATCGCAAATGAACTCCTTTTATAATCAATTTGGCTGATCGTAGCAAGGGTTTGTTCAGAAAGTACGATCAAGTATTTTCTTACGTATCCTAACAGGCTACAAACACAAATGTTTAACTTGCAAACAGAAACGACGGGATTTGAAATTTTATGTTGTTGTCGTAGAGTTCACCCGTTCTCAATAAACGGCCCCTCGCAAAATGTATTTTGAATTTTCGGTCAGCAAATAAATAATTGATAAAACAACAGCGATTGATGAAAGCTTTAGTTTTAATTTATCCGCAATGAATGCAAAAAAGTGAAATTGCTGTCTCTACACTTGTACGACACAATGTAGTGAAAGTAATTTCTTTCTCACCCGTTTGAGTTATTTGAATTGTTTTCAAGAAAATTTCTAATAATCTCAGACTGTCCCAGCAGTCCAAAGCAGAAAGTCCACATTTAATTTAGGCATTGCCTGCACTAAGTGGTCAGACTGGACTGTATTGGTTTTTGTCAAGAATCACATATCCAAACTTAATTATATCCTAACTGTGGGATAAGTTCGTTTAGGGAAACCATGTATGATTGAATCTAAGATTGTTCTTAACATGCACTTTTAGCACACCAGCTCTAAAGCAAGGAGCCTCACAAGGCGCAGTATTTATTTGTCAAATAAAAAACTATTATCGATCGATTGGTACATTTTATGTTGATGACGATCTCAAGTTGATACAATGTCAGGTTTTCGAACGAATACAATTTGCAACATTTTTGTTTATCTTAGAGGAAGTCTCTTTTCTGATTATGAATTGTGAACAAATGAAATATGTAACACAAATTGAATAATTAAAAATATAGTGCAAGACGTTACAATAACTTTATAGATACATCATCTGCTATCGACAATAACGACAACAATAAGAGATGATCTCTGGCTAGTGTTCTGTTAAATAGCGAAATATATGAAAACTGCATTGAAGAAATAGATTTTCAAACACAAAGATGTACTCTACATGTGAAGTAATAGATTTAATAATTCTGTTTTGGTAAACTTGGCGCTTCTAAAAGGCTAAGCTTATAAGCATAATGAGTAGTAAATTCAATAAATATATGTCGATTATTAATAATGCATAATTTTCAAATACAGTCAACAAATGGTATGCAATCCACTGATACAATTAGATTCATTACTTCCTTCCGCTCTAAATTGGATAAATTGGTTCTGCTGAACTTTTGCTGATTCATTTCTCGGTTCTTGTAAAGTCAACTAAATCTGGGTCGTTCGAGACAAACATGTTTTCTATTAATAAACTTCTACAGCAGCTCTATCATACTCTCGATCACCCTAAGAATAAAACCTATCTATTCTGACGATTGATAAGTCCTTCATCTTGTTCTATGTGAAAATTGAAATCTTCGTATCGGTTCAAACCAAAAAGCTTTCAGCTTAGTACCGATTCACAAATTTCGGAAGACCAAATTGTATGTCGGATGTCATTTCGTTAATAATCTAAACAATGAACAGCTGTTATGGTAAACTATTTGAAACCAATTAGAATTATGGCAACAGACATGTTTTAATTTTCGAAATGTGAGACAAATTGTGCCGCACAATATTAACATTGTATGAAATGAATCAATACCCTCTCTAGCATACAAACTACTTTTTTTTAAGGTGGTGAAAGTGTCAAGTTAGCCTTTGGAATTTACATCTAAATTACAGCGTAGTCAGTCACTTCTTCATTGTACTTCACTTCTAGTGTTCGTAGAATACAAAGAAATAAGGAGTGAATTCGACACAGAGAGCTGAGAGTTTGTTTGCTAAAGGGAGTATTTTTTGGTTTGAATGAATTGATTGAAAGTATACTCTGGAACTAAATCTGTGAACTAATTTGAAAAATAAAAGAATCCAAAAAAATCGCATAAGAGATTAAAGGTGAGCACTTTTGGGAGACATTCAACCACTGGTTCTCTCGACGCTTTGCATTAACATGCAATTCAAAAATACCATTTCTCATGAGGCCGTGGTGACAGTGATACCGATACAGTGCTCAGAAAATACCATATACCAATTTTCACACGAACAAGTCTAGACCAGCACTACAATAGTACCACTCTTTTAGTTCCACTTTTGTTCAATTCATCACTAACCTCATTCGGATCGGAAGTCGTGACGGGTCTGAACATCTGGACGCTTCTACTCGGGGTCAACTTAAGATACAGTTAATGGATTCACCAGATTATATCAGAACGTATAGATCAATTGATCGTGAATTCACGAAAACGACGATTTAAGTATTCGAGAAGTGAATATGGATGGAATTCACCATTGAATGATGCAAAACTTTTATGCAGCGATGGTCGTCAATTCCACGTTGCCGTTGCCGCGTTTTAAGCAAGAAGTGTTAAAGGAAACAGATCAGGTGCTCGTTGATCTAATAGAATTGTGGTACGAAGGACTAACAATGTGAATGATAACTGTGATATGTTGGAATGCTAAAAGGACGGAAATGAAGTGGTTGATAAGACAAAAGTCGAAATCGAATTGAATGAGTTTGAAAGACGAGTGATTGGTGATTGCACTAATTGAAAAGATAAATTGAAATGAATTGAGGTTTGACAGGTATACTGTAATTGATAAAATTTATAAAAGCTAGAGAGCGGAGCGGAGTAATTAATAGAGAACTTTAAAAGAAAAAAATTTCATCGAAATTTAACAAAATTCTCTCTCATTCATATTTGATTTAGTAGGTGGCGTAGCGCAGTAATTCTCAAGTTAATGGGAAACTGTTTTGGACTAGGATTAATGGTCTTGGACATTTTTTTTTTTAATTGGGCATAGGCTGGACATTTTTTTGATATGCCGACTCACCTTTACAAGAAATGATTCATTCACTCTTGTCAAGACTCATACGACTAAACATTGATTGAACATCTCTGTGAGCACATAATTGAGTGCTTATTGGAGGTGTTAAATTTAGGAAGTTTGAGATTACATTCTTTAGAACCCTGCCAGATAAGTTTAGCAAACACAATTCACGTAGATGATTACCTGTACATTCAATTGTCAGACGAGACTAATTTGAATATCAAACATTAAATATCATAAACCAATTGTTAGAATGTATCCATGTTTATAAATGTACCAACTAAATACATTAGACAAACGCGTAATCGCAAGCGAATACACATACCAATGGAATACAACCAACAGCGGATGATTGATTGATAAGAAATAAAATACGAGTAAATGAATTTTGCTATGCGAACGAAAGCGATTATTAGATTCTGTGGTGCATACCCGAGTCAATTTTTGATGGTGATTTATTTAGTATATCGTCAGTTTGAAATTCATACGGAATAACTGCCAATACACACAACACACGAAAGATTTTTTTTTTCACATGAAAAAGCAAAAAACATTCAATGCCGGTATAAGAGGTTTTCGTCGAGCTATAATGTATATGATGTATACGTTTCGTAGAGAACGATTAAAATACATTGACCGACAAATTTATTGATTTTTCAAAAACGTTAAGTTTCGCCGTTACATGTAAATTGTTGAATAAAACCCAAAATCTATCCGTGCAACGAGAATGTCCACATTTCATTCAATGTTGTGACGATCACGTACTCATCTAGTCTTTGTCATGAAGACACTGGCAAATTGCTTCCGAAAAAAGTTTTTAGACAAAAAAAAATTTCATTGAAAATAAACCAACAAGTGAGCCGAAAGACATGGAGGCGATGACACCAGAAAAAAAAAATAGAATCATCAAATTAACCATCAAGATCGTTGTAGGTCAAGGAAAACATTTGAATGGACAATACAAACAAATCGAATGTCTTCGATAAAACAACACACTATGTGGCTAAATGTTTGATTGATACCAATAAGCATTAATCATGTATACGAAGAAAATACATTATCAACGAAGTGAGAAAAAAAACAGAAACAAAAAACAATGCGACTTACATTTGACGACATAAATTTGTTGGAATTCAATTCGAATTGTGAATCACTTGGAACTTTCTGGTATTGGGTGTAATCGATAGTTTTATTCACACTCATTTTAACATTTAACTTAGCAATTTCACAGAACTTCACATCTTTTTCCCCGTTTTAAATGTTCCGATTCTGTAACTACACGTAAATGTAACTTCAATGTTGTAGGGTGACTGATTGGGAAACGTCAATATTTTTGATGTAAGATTACTGAAGGTAGGTGGAGCGAGAGAACTGTCAAGTGACGTGACAGTACGATGCGTACTTGGAGTTGTGAAAGAAGCGCCGAGATTTCAAAAACTGAATGATCAGTTTCGGTTTTATAAACTGAGTAACTATGAAGGTATTGCACACCTTTTAGCTTATCCCACAAACTATGTAACTGGTGAATTTGAGTCTATCACCATACTTTCTCTGGTGTAATCGCCTACAATTTCATAAAATTCGGTAAATATGGTAACTGAATGCCCGAGTAAAATTAAAAGTCTCAAAAGTTCGAAAAGAGATGTCTCACGGTCTCGAATCCTTTGTATTGTGAGACGTGAGATGTCTCTTTTCGAGCCTTTGAGACTTTTATTTTTACTCGGGTGGGAACATCCCCAACATTGTTTTTTTTTTAAACTAAGTTTAAAACTGAAAAAAAAACGATAGGCTTTCGCAGTTTCAGCGGAGGGGAGATAATGACTATTTTCTCGCCAGCATTGTGAAGAAGAATTTTTCAACGCATCTGTCAAGTTTAAAGCACGAATTTGAAACTGGAAAAAATGTTCGACAAACTTCAACGCAGTTTCATTTACGCACACTTTGGAATCAAAACAATAAAATTTGGATCAGGTTCTATATTTTTTGTTCAAATTTGATCAATTTGACAGATAACTGGAAAATATCGTTTGTATCTCAACCGGATATTTTAACGTTTTTGGGTCGAAAGAACAAAACTTTTGTTCGAACAGTAGGGAGACGCGACTGTGCCGTCGAGAGATGATGGTACCCTGCAAAAATGTGTGAAAATTCACTAGAAAACCAATGAAAGTATAGAACAGGTTCTGTCCGGAGCATACATAGGTTTTGTAAACGCATTCATTTTCGTAATAATTGCGGACATTAAGTTATGATTGCTTTCAAGTGTTGAAGATGAATCGGTCGAACATATTGTTTCATTTCGTCAATATTTTCAAAAGCACCCATCCCCTACAGTTCGAAAGAAAGTTGTTATTTATAATGCAGGAAAGCCGGTGAGAAATCTGATGAGCAAACATTTTCAATTAATTTCATTTCAGGCACACCATGCTAAATGTGTAAATTGTCACTCGCGAGATCACTCGAGTCCACAAGACGAGTGTGAAAGTTCACTTCATGTGGCTTAGAAATCATCTATCACCCAGTTACTTACAACGTTATCTAAGGCACACGATTCGAATTATGGCAATAAATTAATTTTTCAATTTCAAACAGCGATTTGAGATGAAAAAGTGCCTGATTTTTTAGTGGCCTCACAGATGTTAAAGTTACAAGCAACATGGCGTCGACTAACTCTATAATGTTGCCTTTATCGTCGGCATTTGCCATTACCGTACGGATTTAACGTTAGTGTGTGGAACTTTGCGTTAAAAAAATCTGACGTTATCTATTAGTTGAAATGAAAAAAACCGTCATATACTCGGCCTGTGGTCTTGAGTGAAAATCTACGAATCTATTGTCTGAAAAAGCAGTATTTATCACTCGGTTGAATTAACAGCTACTTTTGTTTAAGATAACGGACATTTCTTATCGGACGACTCTCAGACTAGACGCTGTACAATTCCACTTGGCCGCTATTGGCCGTGACGTCAGAAATTGCAATCATTTTTCAGACTGCCTGGTTCGAAAGATGACTCACCCAAAAGGTGATGAGTAGATTTTTTCTTGTTATCAGTATAAAACGAATGGTTACGTTAAAGTTATATCAAACTGATTATCAGTCACATAGAGTTATACTCTATGATCGGTCTTGTTGGAATAATTGAGAGTTTTCAGAATTAGCAGGTGCCGGTGCAAACGTGGTTTGTATAATTGGGTTTTCGCGATGTCCGAAAAATATTCCGCCCATAAGAACGCAACCACCTAAACGATAAAAATCCTCAAACTATCATTAAACTACATAATATCGGTTGGGTAGTATCGATATTTTTAGCCCCGTACGAAGTACGAAGGGGCTTATGGGATTACGGTGCCGTGTGTAATTGATGGAATTCGAAGCAGGCGGTAAGGGCGGATGACGAATCCGCAATAAAAATTTTGTCTGTCCGTCTGTCACGTCGATATCTTGAGTAAATCAAATCCTATTTCAATTTTTTTCCCCTGAAAGGTAGTTGAAATTGTGAGGCTAAGTTCGAAGATGGGCGATTTTGGGTCGATCCTATGCGAACATGGGCCCCATAAGTGCTTTAACGTTTTCCAAAGATGACCGACTCTTGAGTTAGACCCCTTTTGGTGTAAACTAGGTACAGGGCGGCAAGCCGTTTTTGATCCGATTAGGTTGGCCAAATTTGAACGGATTTTGAAGGATTTTGCTTTATTAGATAGGTATTGACCGTACCAATCAGGAAAAAAAGTTTATGAAATTAGGTTGACCGGAGCGTGAGCTATGTCCCTTGGAGTGAGCTCATATCCGGCTACTCGGCCGTACAGTGAAGGTGGTGTTTTTATTAATATCTCGAGTAAACTTTGACCGAATTTCATGATTTTTTTTGTTTGAAAGGTACTAACGAATGTAAAGCAGCCGTACTACTTTCCACCTCCTAACAAAATGGCCGTCGGCCGCCATTTTGGATTTTTGTAAAATCAATGTAAATCGGTGAAAATGATACTTTCAAAGTCACTGATTAGTGGGAAGTGAGTGGTTACGTGTGTGGGGTGTTTCTAGGATCCCAAATATGGATATCTATATATATAGCTATATTGAGCTATATAACGGTATAGATAGTTATTTTGAGCTATATACTAGCATATTTATCAGTAAATTGTTTATTTATAGGTAAATATAGGTTAATATAGGACTGAGGAAGTTTTAGGTCAATTCACGCCGTAAGTGCGGTCCAAATTCAAAATGGAAAGTGCGGAGGTTTTTCTAACGTAGCGTCATTTTCATACAATGAAGCGTTGAAATGTATTTTTCGGTTCACTTTTTCATCGAATCGTTCACTTAAAATTCAAATTTTAAGCACACTTACGGCGTGAATTTGAAATTTGTGTTACGTTTGAAAGGAGCATCGTACGGGGCTTCGTAATTGCGCTATGCGCAATTTTTGAGACGTACAAATTTCATAAGAATTTTACTTTACCGACGTTTACGGGCGCAGTAGACTTACGGTAAGAGTAGGGCGATGGACGAACTAGGGTCACGTGCGCAATAGATGTACGGGTTCGTACGGGGCTCAGTCGCACCAAACGCTCCGACTGTTATGACGGCTCGTTTTGTACCTTTTTGTACGTGCATATACGATAAGGCCATGTGGTGTTCGGAGAGAGAGTTTATCGAGTAAAAATTCTCTCAATTTAAGTTTTCCTCACGCGTTTTTTCGGTATATTTTGTCACTTATACCATTCATCAATTCAGTTTTCATTACTCGGGCGGTGAATGTGTGCTGCTGATTGGATATTGTTTCGGCTTCTCTACCCTGCAATATTTTTTTTTTCGTTCTGTGAGTGTTTATGTAGCAAAAAAAGAAGTAAAACCTTGAAATAACCGGCATTTGTAATTTCAATTCGTTTTCCATTGGAACGTGACGCCGAAAGTGCTGTATCTGAATTTTGTTCAAAGTGTACGCGATTGTGTAAATACAGTTCCATATTTTGATGTTTTGTACAAATTTCATTTCTGCTTCGAAAGAACGAGTACAGTGAATACGACCAGAAAAATTACATTTTTTGTGTCTTCATTTTTCCGTCACGAGTCATCAATATTTTTGTTTGGGTGAGTTCCACATTCATGTCGGTGTTGTATGTCGTCATTGCTTATATAGAGATACATTCTTATTATATTGATATCTCGCATGACAAAAAGAATGTTTCATATACACACGATGAACGATAAACTCGTCCACGAAAATTACTTAACATTTTATTTACATCATGACCAATATGCATCGTATGATAAGAAACACGATTAATGTGGGTATCCACAATCACGCAGTGTGGATGCACGTTCCGCTTTTCCGTATAACAATCTTATCTAATCTGAAGTTAATTGAGCAATTTACACAGTCTGAAAACCCCAGAAATTTTTCAGTGATTTAATGGGACCATTTTTTCATGTGGAAGAGTGGAAGTACCTACAATTATCGTATCGTATTGTTTTACATTTTATTTGGTGATAAGAAATGAATGTGGACTGGGAAACTGTAGAACGCTCTCTTTCGCTATCTTCTCTCACTTGAGAGCATTATCACCTCTCCCCGGTGTATCATTTTTCCATTGATAAACCAACTTGTTGATGAAAGAATTTTTCGGTCTGTTGTGAATTGGCGGTGGGTTCGGAATTTGATAATTTTTTTTTGGATCTCCGTCGGGAGGTAATTTCCGCAAAAATTCGATTCTGGTTCTGCGGTTAAATTCATTTTGGTGGAATTAGTAAGACAAATAAATTTGACATAGAAGAAAAATGCGTTGCACTGGGTAAATTTCAGTGGAGTGCAGAATTTGTAACAGCTGGTCTTTTACCAGCTGGCATTATGTTATTGTTTAAATCAATTGTGTATTTGCCGGTTAATTAACCCACACAAGCGTGTAGGTGAGTAAATCTACAAATACACTGTTGAGTCTTCCAGTTCGAACAGTTAGCACAGTTTTCGAACAGTTGAGACTGCTGACCACAATTGTGTAATGACGGTTATGCGTTATAACGAACTAGAATAAATAATACCATGAACAGCAACTCGTAAATAGCCGACTGTTCCAAATTCTACACCCCAGTAAAACATGCCTTGCACTCAGATTTTTGGGAAATTTCGGCTGAAATAACTTTCGCCCCAGGTAATTGACCTTCTATTTTATGTCATTTACATACGTAAGATAAGAAAGGGTACAGGTAAGGACAGTGTGAACGTTGTTATAGACAGGTAGACACACATTTCGTTTCGTGCACTTCATAATTGGCTTTTTGTTGAAAAACATTTTCGGTGAGCATGAGAAGGAGGAGTGTAAAAATCATCTGTTCTGTGATCATTAGTTAAATATACGGTCTCTATATCCACACAACATGTCAGATGTCGATTTATTTATTTAAGTTCATCTTTAACTCAATGTCTAATTAGTTGATTAACGGCAGTCGTACTCCTCACACTTTTCTACACTAGTCGAACTTATAAGACTGCTAATTCAAATAAATGTTTTCATTGATTTACATCTTCACTGTGTAGACCTTAGTCAAGTTGAATTTGAATTAATTCTGGTCCGCGTACATAAATTAGAGGTCGGCCAATTAACACTCTCTGTACCGTTTGGCTAAAAACGAATGACTTCTCAGTGGAGTCTTGTGGTAAGTGAGGTTTTTATTGTAAATATTTTCGATAGTGTTTCTCAGCTGTTTGATCTTAATAACATTCAAGAAGAAAGAACATCTGAACTTTGAGTACCAAATATGATTGGAATGGTATGGAAATATAGGTTTAAAGATCCCAATTAGAGAAAAGCAGGTTACCCGAACGTTTTAAAAGTCCTGCCCGTTTCGAGCCCTTTTATCAGATTTTTCGATTTCAAAATTTTCATTCGGGTCCGGTCTCAGTTGGGTTCAGGTCGGATTTTCGATGGATTTTTTTTTAACGCGCTTATATGGATGGAAATCCATGAACAGTTCTCCAAAAACTGTTGTTTGTTTGCCGAGAGAAGCAAATAGAAAATTCCAACAAGAACAAAGTTTTGCGGGGAGCGAGGGCCGTTAATCTATCAAGTTAAAATTTCCTATTTTCTCCATGAATCAATTTGTTACACCAAAACAAAAGTAACCGTTCGAGGGACAGAAATTTGTAATTTCGTCCATGTAAACACAAGAGGGAAGAAAATGAACATTTTTACCCAGAACTGTCATCTTTGTTGTTATAAATTGATGCTATTGTTTCGTGGGGGAAAAACAGCTGTCACATCTGTTTCGACCTATTTTCGATCTTGTCCCAACATTCTATTGCGTTATTTCCCTTTTGATTGAACTAAAACGAATTGAATTGCTTCCAAGAGCTACATAATCACTGACACCGAATACTACCAAAGAATAAACCTTCACTAAAATCTTCCAATCAATCTTCTATGTTTAGATGTCGATAAAAGACTTTAAAATCTTCCGACACGTTGCTAATTCAAGTTTTACCGGTTTAAGCAGCGCTCAGATAACCGATACTAAACCGCAAAAAAATTCTGAAAAACGTTGTATCAATCAATGTGTGATCTTGAACAAAAATATTTGCACATTCGCACGTTTCGCTAATCAACCGGGGACGCCTTTATCACAATAGATCGAATACCAATCATATCCACAAATAAAAATGACTGTGAAGGTGAAATGTTAAACATTCAATTCAAATTTATTGATTCCATCGAAATGTGGCCGTTATACTTCCTGTGACAAGTGTGTTTCGAGTGTTTGCATTCGTGCATTATATTTGTGCCTTTCGGTGCACTTATATTAATTGTTCCAATAAAATTTACATTTTTCATTCGACGGCTGCATTTTTCGAATATGTATTTGATAACGCGAACACAATTATATCAATCAGTTACGTTGATCAATTGAATTGAACTGAAGCGATGAGTAATGTATCGTACTTGCACAGAATACTGTATATAGCTGAAAAATACCTACATGTTACCATGTGTATCGAATGGCATAACTTTACCAAATCAGTCAAACACTATGAATACTAATATCCGTCTGTATAGAGGTTTTGAAACAATTTTTTTTTTTTGAAGAGAAACAAAAACTTTTGTTGAAGAGAAAAAATTAATTTTCATTCGACAGAATACCTTTGCCACGTTTGAGTTGTTATATATAGGATTCTAGGAAGGTATCGATCGAAATTTTCTGTTCTGATCGATTCGAGTTTACCGTGAACTAATCTATTTTCAATGACCACTAACTAGTAGCTATTGAGAAAAACGGATATCGCCCGGTAATTTCATAAAAACCAAAACTCCAAAACATGAATGTAATTAAAAATCGATTGAACACTCACATTGTATGGTGTTTTGACCTGGTGTTTGTTTTCGGTTAATGTTTGTTGAATCTATTGACAAATTCTGAACACAGAATGATGTCACTTTGTTTCAGTTGTTTAGTACCGCTTATCGTTTACCACTCATATACCTGATGATCTTCAATTTATCACGATTATGTCAGTTTGAATGATGTGATCGTTTCATTTATTATCGTTCAAATATGACAAGACATGCAATTAATTGAGTTCAATCTATTTTTGGACTTGACTTGGTCTATTTATTATTTATAAAGCGGCAATTAAATCCGTATATAGCCTGCCAAAGCTGTGCTGTTCATTGACTTTCTATTATTAGCGTATGATGTTCAAATAACTAAGCAAAGTGATTCTCAGTTAACTTCAGCTAGAATGAGAAATACCTACAGTGAACGTCAGCGAAATTTAGACATGAATTTGTATCAGCTATTTCTCATCCGTAGTACGACGTATAAGCACTTTTGTTTGTATGAGTTATGAGTACAACAGCTGAAGCAATGTTATGTCTAAATTTAACCGACGTTGACAGTAGTTCTGGTGACATCGAAGACATTGATTTATGATGATTTCATATCGCAGCAATTGTTATTTATCAATTCTGTTATTGTCTGGATTAATCACGGGCTGGACACTCTATGAATAGCAGCATTTAAAAAATGAAAAGTAGCGTGAATAGTGTCAGGCCCGTGGGATTAATTTTGATGATTTTTGTTACTTCTAACCCCTGACCATCGATATAATATAGGGTAGATTGGCACACGAGAGGAACGAAAATTCGGAAATATATCACAGACACAATGACACAAAATTTCAATCACAACACAAAATAAAGCGAAGCGATATTAAAGAGTACATTCAAGAAGGAAAGGGACGTTAGGATTTTCAAATATATATGACTTTAATCCGCGCGCTTTCTTACAACGTCCACTCAAGCTACGTTACACATACTTTCATGCAGTCTTTCCGCACAAACGTTCTTTGTGTTTGCTTATCTACCCTAAATAATATCGATGCCCCTGACTCAATCTGAATCATTTAAGGTCACGTTTTTAGGTGTGTTTCCAGCACATTGTGGAATTTCCGACCTGTTCAGAGGTTGAAAGCTAAATTAAAAATTTGATAGGATCGAATTCGGGAAAATCGATGATTAAATCGAGTTGATAATTGGAAATGCTAGTAGAGAGTACTATAGCTTGATTTCCGAGAGCAGTCCAATTGAGATTACATCAATAGCGTAAAAAAACCCATGTAAAATGCATGACCTATATCGTGTCTATCAGAAATAAGTTTTAATGAAACGAAATAAATCAACAAGCGAATTTCCTATTTATCAGTGCATATTATGCAGTAGAGTCAATTGACGAAAAAGTTGTTCTAGAATAACGTATCGTATTTCGCCGAACATTCATTTCAGCAAACGATACTAATATAAGGTGGCACAGCGTGTCAAATGTTAATCAAATGTCTCAACATATTTTCGTCTAAATATTTAATTGTTACAAATCGTCCGCAATTCATAATGAATTCATACTTTGTAGATTGGTCTTGCCATGAAGACATTTGTGTACTTAGGAAAAAATTGGAAATTTAAACAAGAACAAAGTTTATGTCCAGAGCGAAGCGAGAGCCGTAAAGGTACAAAACGTTATTTTACCTGGAAAACACACTCAATATTCCGAAGGTACAAACATTATAATCGACCGGTTGGACAAAACTTTATTTTACCTGGAATATTGAACGGAATATTGAATGATTGTTTGATAACGCCAATCCTGGAATTAGTCTGGCTTCCAGGTAAAAAAAAGTATTGTACCACCGGTCGATTACAATGGAATTTTCTAATTTTCCCCTAGGTGATCACAACGTTATTCATGAGTTAACCATTTTTTAAGATGCGGGCGAGATAATAGTTATTTTGCCTATCCCTTGAAACTTCGAAAGCCTTTGCTTTGAAAAACATTGTGTTTATCTACATTTTCTCGGTGACATCTTCGACAATAACTATTTCTTTACGGAACAAAAACATCACTTCGTTTAAAACATTTTCGAAAGCAAAAACAAAATGACAGTTCGCGAAAGAAACATTTTATTTTCTCACGTCCTCACCCTCGGATTGAAGTGCAAACACCACACTTGGCAAAATAAAAAGTTTCAAACAGGATGAAATCTACTATTTCTTCCCACAGGAGAGAAAAGGCTGAGAAATTAGACATCTTCTCCACCGAAGAGTCATTAGACGAATAGAGAAAATCATGTCTTCACTAAAAAGGCCTTGAGAAAGTGACGTTTTGTCTGATGACAGTTTGAGACAGAAAGAGTCTATTTTCTCACCTCATGTTTTGATAGGGGAGGTAAAATGTTGTAACAATTGATGATTTTGTTTCATTAATTAAAACGCGTCGCGTGATCACACCTCGCACATATGAACTGGTTATTTGTTCAACTAAGGAAGAAAAGTTGATAAGTCACCCGAGAAAATCCAATTTCCAAATTTTGTTGAAATTTCTCTCGGTAAACAAATAACTATAATGACATCCGCACCAAACTTGAAATGACTAATGAGATAACAAATTCATTTTTATCCTTTCACAGAAACAATGTCTTCAACCGTCGACACATCATTCATTCCCGATCTGCCGAAAGGACCATTAGACAGCTACCGAAGTCGAGCCAAATTTGATTGGAAAAAACTTCGGCTGATCTTTGAAGATTCAAATTCGTTGAAAATTAAGGTTTGTGTTCGTTACAGTCCATTTATTTCACCGAAACTCTCACCGGTAAAATTTTCAACAGTACAAAACATGGAACACCCTCGAAGCCGATCCACTATTTGCAAAGCCGAGATGTACCTTATCGGCGGACGAGCAGAAACGACGAGCCGCAATGCAAATGAACCGAATGACTGATTTTAATTTAGTTCCACCAGAGATCTATGACTTAAGTTACAAACATAAGGTGGGATTGGTTTGACATTTCGTCGTCCAAGGAAATGAAATAATTTGAACTTTCCAATGCAGACCAAATATCTGATGAGCATCAACGAGGCACTGCACTCAATTTGTCCGAGCTTTTCGGTCAAAATAGCATTAGGCATCGGGCTGTTCAACAATGCTCTGAATGCTATGGGATCGGAACGGCATTTGGAATATTACAAAGCTGCATGGAATAGAGAGGTGAGTCTAGATGCTCTCAATTGTGGTTCCCTCGCATCTTAAACGATATTTGACGATTGTGCTTTACTTGACTGCCGATAGATTCCAAAAAAAAATTCCATTTCTTTTTAAAACTTTTTTAATTTATTTTTTTCCGGTAGATTATCACTTGCTTGGCCATAACCGAAGTGTCTCATGGCTCAAATACGAAACTAATTCGAACCACTGCCACTTTTGATCCAAAGACACAGGAATTTATTATCAACACACCCGATTTCGAGGCAGCCAAGTGTTGGATTGGCAATTTAGGTAATTGATTTTTGTCCTCGAGAGATTCAAGGATTTCATATGAAAAACTCGGTTCTTATCGCACAGGCAAAACCTGTACACTCGCTCTACTATTCGCGATACTGTACACTGCTGACGGAACAAATCACGGACTCCACGGTTTCCTTGTGCCGATCAGAGATCCTCGCACACTGCAACCATATCCCGGTGTTCTGGTTGGCGATATTGGCGAAAAAATCGGCTTGAATGGCATTGACAACGGTTTCGTCATGTTCAATCACTATCGCATTCCACGGGAAAATTTATTGAATCGAACTGGTGATGTTACGCCCGGAGGAGAATACGAGAGCGCATTCACCGAACCGGGTAAGTGAAGTCAAATTGTACGATCGTTGCGTGGATCCCGTTTTAAGAATCAAATTGCTTGCAGGTAAAATGTTGGGTGCAGCATTGGAGTCATTCTCGGCTGGTCGGTTAGGGATTATGCAAGAAAGTGTGGGAACACTGTCACATGCCGCAGTTATTTCGATTCGGTACGCAGCATTACGTAAACAGTTCGGTCCGGATAGAAGTGGACCGGAGGTACCAATTATCGAGTATCAGTTGCACGTAAGTTAAAATGAGAAATTTGATTCTCCGATGAATGATGAGGTCATAACAGCCGTTACACTATGTTTTAGCAATGGAGAATATTTCCATATCTTGCTGCTGCTTGTGTGTTCCGAGTCTCCGTGTTCGCCTTAACTGATATGTACTTAGAAACGGTTGAGAAATCTCAGGCGGATTCCAACGGCTTTCAGTTGCTGGTAAGACTCTTATTATCCTAAATGTTCCCTCTTTGCTAACCACAGTATCCGTACAGACTCAAAAAGTGTCTGAGATCCATGCCCTAGTCTCTTCGTCGAAGCCACTATTGACTTGGACTGCCCGAGATGCTATTCAAGAAGCCAGGTAATTCTTTTGACAACAAGGTCGTCCGATTCGATTTCCTAATTTCCACTATTTCGAATCTAAAGAGAAGCGTGTGGCGGTCACGGATATTTGAAGGCGGCTAATTTGGGTGAATTGCGGAACAATCACGACGCATGCGTAACATACGAAGGAGACAATAATGTGTTGGGACAACAGGCATCCAATTGGTTGATTCGACAATGGGAAAACGGCGTTGAAAGTCCAGCTGGAACGGCCAATTTCATTAAAAATCGCAACGAAATTACTGGCTTCAATTTCGAGAACATATTGACGAAGTGCGACGTGAATAGTTTCGAATGTAAGTCAATACAACCGCCGATCCATGGACCTGTTGACCGAGCTTATTTCGTTTTAGTTATAATCTGCTGCTATGAATGGCTAATGTGCTGGTTGCTACAGAACATTTCAAAGACAATGGCCGAAAAGGTAGAGCAAGGCATTCATCGGTTCGCTGCCCGAAACAATGTGCAAGTATACAAAGCAAGAGATTTGACGCGTGCATACGCCGAGTATTATGCATTGAAAAGCTTCCAGTGAGTCGTTGAAATTGGTGTCTTTGACGGTTGTCCGTTAATGTTGAGCTTGGTTTTCAGAAAACGTTTGACGAAGAGTGATGTTACTCCGGATTTGAAGCCGTACTTGCATACCATCTTCCTCATTTACGGATACTGGTGCATAGATAAGCATATGACAACGTTCTACCAGGTGAGTGTTTAACAATTTTAACTGGTCCACCAGTCCACCAGGGCAAATCATTGAACTTTACCAGTTTGTTGTCGGGGAACTTGTAGCTCCAATAGAGGCCCATGTCGTTAACTGAACTGTTTTTTTTTCTTTTCAGGGAAACTTTGCCACCGGTGCATCGTTCGTGGACACTATTCGAAATAATTTGCTTCAATGTTGCAGTGACATCAAGGACGTATCGGTATCGATTGTAGATGCATTGGCACCACCAGACTTTGCACTGAATTCAGTATTGGGAAAATCGGACGGATTGGTAGGCTGAATTTGAAAATTTTCCATTCATTCGTTTCCCCCCTAATTGTCCCCATTCGTTTCGTTTAGTTGTACCAAAATCTACAGCACGAATTTATGACAAATCCAGGAGCACTGGAGCGCGCCAGCTGGTGGCAGGATGTGGTCATTCCACCGAAATCGAAACTGTAAAGAAAGGGATAGAGATAGATAGAAAGAGAGGGAGAGAGAGAATTTGGAGTGGTCTGCCAGACAGTGTGTGTTGGATGTAGAAATAAGGAGAGTTTAACGGAAAATAATCATTTTTGAAGAGATTTAAAGTCGTTGGCTGTTGTGTCCCCTAATTCATTAGAACTATAGTCATCCCGATGCCTCCACAACACTCAAATTTCTAATTGGAATCAATCAAAAAAACTTTAATCTTAAGAGAAAATGTCCAAATTTCCCGATTGTAATATCGTTGTCGTCGTTTTTGTAGCGTATATATTTGGCGCAATTGGTAGTCTGGACACACATAGTCGGTACCAATTCAGTTGTGTATTTTTACTAAATGTTTTACTGGAAAATATTCTATTTAATGTTACGAATTTTCCGAATGAATTTTTTGTTTGTTTTTCTCTATAATAACGGTGTTGTTTAGAGCAACACATTGATGATAATCTCATATTGAATGTCCGTTTTAAGAATTTTTATTTGAAATAAATTCATCATTCATGTGACGGTGAAGTAAAAAAAATCAAAAATTTGTTTTATTCAGACTGGCTCTCTAAAGGCCATTCGGGGCGAAAGTCTTTGAAAATCCCTTGGCTCATACAAAAAAAAAAATCTAAAAACTCTTCGGCCATTACCCGATTAACCATATAGCCAGTCCATGCCTGTTCATGGACATAGTTCACGCTACTTAAAAATAGCTGAAAATGGAAACATCAACATATAGACAAAAATGAGTGAGATGGATACTTTGGAAAATGGCCTTGCCGACATCGGACACACATTCTAGAATGTTTTTAAAATCAAATTCCTCAAATCCTCCCAGCGCACGGAGTTAGATATTTTGCATTTACCGACTTCGGTCAGAGCATATAAATTAGCGCACTATTGCTAATATAATTGTCATCAGCTTAGTAATATCTTTTGGGTGGAGTTATTTTCGTGAGCCATTATATCAACCTGGCCCAAATAAAATACGTTTTAGTGAAAAATTTGCCGCAAATTTTTCGGTAAATTTTTTCAGAAAATTTCGCCAATAAACCTAATTGCATTTGGACCAATAGAAAATACGAATCGAAGAGTTACAAATCATACACGAGCCCAGAAAGATCAACAATGAGAATGTTTTCACTCATCGGTAAATCTTCTTTAATTGTGTGTCCAAGGAGGAAGGTCTACGAGTGGATAAACAAATTATACCACAGCAAGGTATTTTACTCAACAAAGCAACGAAACAATATTTAGAAGTAAAAGTAGTGACTATTTGCCCGCGCGGGCGAATACCATGTTATAGACTATTCGCCCGCGCAAATCCCTATTTTCATTTTTAAATAGTTATTTTTCCCTATTCATGTTTAAAGGCTCTTTAAACGATTTAGACGTGGATTCGAATTCGCTAAAAAAGGCCTTAAGAAAATTATCGGTGATAATTGTTTTCGTAACAAAAAAAAAACAATTTATTTGATTTTCTTTCACTTACAAAGTATAATACAAAATGTGACACATGGAGCAGGAGTCTAACCAACCTGATTTAAATTAGATTCTATCCTTTCAGACAAGGTTTGAGCTGTAGTGAGCTTTACTTAGGAATATTTTGATTATTTTTGGCATTCAATCAATTAAATCCAATTCTAAAAACTTCACATTCAAAAATGTTGCGCTAAAAAAATTCCAAATTTTACGACAGAACCACTTTGTCGCATTTTCTCATGTCGCAAATTTCCGTCTCTGCCACTGTTACCCGCTTCATCGAGGCTGTTTAGTCTATACTCCTTTTACAAAATATAACGCATTCCACCTTTTAGAGAATTTGGTACTAGATGAGCTTATGTTCCTTTTTACAAAATGTGACGCAAGGAGCTAATGCTTCCTTTTACAAAATGTTACACATTGAGCTTATGCTCCCTATTACGTAATATGACACATGGAGATCATGCTGTCTTTTACAAAATTCGACGAGGAAGCTCGTACTCCTTTTTGCACTATGTAACTTACGAAGAGAACGATATCTTTTAGAAATTGTAATACAATAAACTGAAAGTGTGAAATGATTCACTTTACAAAATGTAACAGGAGGAAACATTGGCCAAAACAGTACACTAAAATAGTAAAATTTAAAATTAGTCAGCAGTTTATGATTATCTACAAACAAAGGAATGAGGTGGTATTTTGACAGCATCAAAACGAAGTTTGTTTGCTAGAGAGGGTATTATAATAACAACAAAATTTGATAATAATTTGATAGGCTACCGTAGGCCTGAAGTTTAGAAATAAAAGTTGTTCACTTTTCCTTGATTCCTTTACTCTTTCATTTATATTTTTCTACGCTATTTTCACATTTTTTTAGCAAATTCACTAACAATATATAAATGTTTATCTCGTAAAAACAGTCATTTGCGGGCGCATGGGCAATTAGCAACGGCCTAAAAGTTTCTAGATCATTTCACTAAAATCATTTTTGAGTGACCCCCCTTCTATTCGCATTGTTGTTCTATTTCGTAATTACCATCGCATTTTCCACCAATTTCTTATGAATCCTGACCTAACTGACGCATAACAACAACAATTGTATTCTTGATATCGTTATCAGTGTCATTCCAAATCCAAACCCATAATCCTTCCAGCAGATTGTACGGCGTTAAGCGATGGTGACATCAAATAAATATTTATGCCACTCAGCATCATAATATACGAAATTTGCAAACTATAGATGCCTCTGTGGCATAAAACGTTGTATGCAACTCGATGCAATAGTAGATTACAGCAGAGCCTATGTAAATGAGTAATACATGTGTGCGATGTTTGTGGCGTGTGAGCCGAAGGCGAACCGCCTAATTTCGCACACATGTATTACTCATTCACATAGGCTCTTCTGTACTGTTCTTTAATGTGTAGGCATCCTGTGCGTTGTATTTACATTGTCTAAGATGAAAACTACGAAACAATTTTGCATAAAAGCAGCATTTCGGAACCTTTCCACTTCTAAACATTTTGCACTAAAATTTCATTTTCATTTTACTTATTTGACTTCTTTATTGTTGTCATTCTCAGTTTCAGTGATTTTTTTTGATTTTGTTGTTTCAAATTGTAAATTCAGTGGTGATTTTAGTGTTTTCTTAATTGTATCGATGGCACGTGTACCAAAAAATAGTTTTGCCAGTGTAAATTCCAATTTATATCGTGGTTTGTGAGAAGTGAAAACATAAACAAAATCATCGAAAAATTTCCTACCAGTGCATGTAAATGATCGCGCATAGCTTGTAAATCATCGAAAAGTCTAACATGTAAGTTTCATTTACATTCTCATCGCAGACAATGTAAATACAACGTACAGGATGCCTACACATTAAAATACTTTATTAGGCTCATGGTGTGTATTATGACACACCGCCTGCGCCTGCGGCCTCGCGTCATATTTACACATCTAGAGCCTAATAAAGTACTTCGCACTCGATGTCATAAATAACTATTATCATTGAAATTATCGTAGGTACCAGAAGAAAGACGGCCCAAAATGATAAAGTCAAATTGTGTACCGAAACGGTAGTCATTACTCCATTGTCACACTTTCGCGTTATAAGTTGCATATTTCAGTTTCAACTCGTTTACGTCTTCAGAACATTCGAACCATGAAGTATACCGTTTGTATACTGCTGTATTGCACGTGTAAGAAAAATTTTAAATTTGAAAAGTGGTGGCTCTAGTGACAAAAAAATTCTGTGTTTTTACATTACATTTGCAGTGTTTCTGGTAAACAGTGTGCACTCGTTACTGGGCGGAACCGCCGTACCTGTTGGAACACATCCGTCACATGTGAGCTTGTTCAGTCTTAATCCAGTTTCACATTTACATTAAATTTTTAAAACGATTTAGAACTGAAGAGGGTGTTATTCCTAGTCGTTAATGTCTCGGAAGATTTTTTTTAATTACGTTACCTAGGTATACCCCAGAAGGCTTCCAATAATATATTGACACATACTGCACTGTAGGGTAAAATGAAATTTCATATATTTTACAACCCTGGGGCTGTAAAAAGTATCTATTGTTTTGTAGATCTTGTGTAAAGCTGTGTGCCATTTGTGATTATTGACATCTGATTTGCCTCGAATCTACAAAATCCACGCTGATAAAAAAATCGTCAACATACGTCGTGTATGTATAGCTTTACAACTGCTTCTGCTAACGTATCAAATTTATACATCTTAAGTGCTGCTCGCAACTATTCTTGTTCCTCGTATGTCTATATAATACGTCGGATACGTAACGACGTTAGACGCATATGTGTCAGAAGTAAAGCTATACTCACCCGACGTATGTTGACTATTTGTTCCTAGTTCCTTGCTATACAAATAACCACAAACGGCAGAAAAAATCTTAGAAACGTTTTTATGTTTCGCTTGTCATGTGTGTGGTTCACAGAGTTTTCAGATGTAACTGCTAGCGACCGGGTTGCAACTTCAGATACGATATCATACATAAAATACAATCTACTATCTTTGACGGGTGTACAACATAAGCAACGAAATTGTAACCAACATTTAAGGCGCGACCGAGTTTGACAACGCAAACTTTAATAGTTTCTCACAAAATCTCTTACTTTTGCAGGCATTAGTTCTTGTTAACAATCAACCACGTGGAGGTACAGTCGTTCACGTCAATCATGTCGTCACATCGTGCCGTAATGTACTGAATCCAAGTGATAATCACCTTCTTTTCCCTGCTGTCTTTGCCGTTCGTGTTGGTTCAATAGCGATCGGAGAAGGAGGATTCGTCACTCCAATCATTGCAGTTTTTCCGCACCCCGAATTCAATCCATGGACATTCGAAAATGACGTCGCTGTTTTGAGAGTAAGTTTCTCTTTTGGTTGTTTCCATGTCTCGTCAATTGCTAAGCCATTTTTGCTCAACCATTCAGACCACTAATCCTATCCAATTCGATGCGCTTCCGTCGCCGAATGTTGCTCCAGCAGTGTTTAATGAACGAATTATTGCCGACCAGACCAATTGCGTTGTTGTTGGTTTTAATAACCCTGTAGCAGGTAATTCATTAATTGTCAATTAATTGCTAGTTAGCCGTGGTGTGTAATGATGATCGTGATTTTCCTATGCTTGAAATATCAAGGTGTTACACCGCTACAAGAACTATTGCAACCAATTTTAAACAGAGACACTCAATGCAATGTTGAAACGGTCCATAGTGGTCGTGTTTCGGAAAGCATGTTTTGTGCAGGTAATTTTCCCTATTTTCAATTTTTTTTAAAGGAAAATTTGAGTGAGGTTTGTTTTGCAGGTACCGTTGCGGCTACTTCGGGAATTTGCAACACAACAATAGGTGGCGGTATCTATTGCAACGGTGCTTTCACTGGCATCGCAACATCGGGTGAAGATTGTGGTTCGCCCAATTCACCAGGAATTTATACTCAAGTAAGTTTGATATCTGTTTAATCGCTGACTGGTTATCTATACGCTGTGTGTTCATTAGGTACGACATCACATTCAATGGATTACTCAGCAGTACACTCGAACTGAAATACCACATGGGGGGACGACACCTGCGCCAGGAGTGTGAGTTAAATTTACATTTATTAAAATGAAAAACAAATTTTCTAAAATATCGTCCCTCAGATCGGCTGGCATCCTCTCAACGATTGCATCTTCGTTGTTAATCAGCTGGGCATTTTTATTAACTAAATTGTAATTCAAAAAATGAAGTTCTTATTTTCCATATAAAATATTGTTGTGACTATCAACCCCTGGGTGCGGAAAGTAATTTCATAGAAACAGAAAAAGGTGTAAAATTTGCTTCCTGGCCATCGTTTGGGGTTATTGTGTTGGTATCACGACAGAGTAAAGTTAACCAGGCAGGAGCGCTTGTTTGACTAGGGACCTGAATAATCTTGTAGCCCTTGATATTTTGCGAATAAATTTTTTCAATTTATGTCAGTGTTCATTTGTGTTCATTTTCATCCTGTGTATTAGGTCCCTTATTTGACGTTTCGAAAATGAACCGCTTTTGCCTGGTTTATTTTACTCTGCCGTGGTTGGTATGGAAGGTGACGTTTTGACAATAAAAGGAAAAGAACAGACACTCAAATGTAAAGATGTTGAGGAACCGCTAGAAGTTCACCGAAATAGTCAAATTTTACCCATTCTTCAACTGCTTCAGTGTGAATGAATTTTAAAGTCGATAAGACCCTCTTTACCCCCCAAAAGTATATGCAATTACCTTTTAAATGACACTTCATGTACATTGAGAAATTTTCATAAGAAAAGTGCTTGTTTTCGGTTTTTCAACGGCTGGTTATGTACATGTGGCGGGAAAAGGAAAAGGAATCAAATCTGTATAACGTTGATCCTGTGAATACTATGACAAGTAGAAATTTAATATTTACCTCCCCAACAACAGTATATATGTATATCTGAATGCAGAAAGGAGATATTTCCAATTATAGCGAGTTATAAGAAAAATGAAATTATCATTGATTTAACTTCGTTTTCAATAGTCGTGTTTATACATCCTTGAAGAGAAGAGAACGACTCCAAAAAATTGAACATCTTTAATTCAAAGCTAGTTATTCGTAAATTCATTTACCGAATTTACTGAAATTTACGGAGGACTACAGAAATTTGTCGAAAATTTACTGAATTTTCCAAAAATTCCGAGGTTTCAAGTTGCGTATTTGATAAGTGGATAAGTGGGATGACAACTTTCAAAAATATTACATGAATTTGCTCCTCAGCTAAGTGATCCGATAAAGCTTTTGTAGAATGTTTTACGATAAAATAGCTTGTACCCAGAAACAGGCAATAGGTCGACTTTTTACAAGGCTTTTTCTTTTTGTACGGACGAAGGGCTATTCTCATATTTTCTCCATACACTTGATGTTATTTCACTAACAACCAAACTTTTGTGCCCGATTTCGAAGGAAGGCGATTCGTCGCGTCAAAAAAAAAAAACACAATTTAAATGTTTTATGAAATTGAAACATTATTATGCAGTAATGTGCCTGCCCTCTGTATGCACCATGCAGTCAACACATTTTTCGAAAATGAATGTCAAGACCAAGGTAAATATAGTGAGGAGGTAATGCCATTCAGACGCGCGGCCTAGCACATAAGGTCGATGCCACTGGCTTCTTTTTTTAAAATGGTTGACTACGATTTACAGTGGCGGATTACCCTATGGGAAATTCGGTACCGTGCCCATGGCGCTGGAAACATTTGGCACTGAGCTCAGCCACAGACAGAATGGAAAATTATTGTCTGAAGAGAAATTGTTTTTTAGTTTCAAACTGAAATTTAAAAAAAAATTGCCTGCGGCGCTCGTAATCTGTCACAAACCTATAGAGAGTTTGCGGATGCCTAATCACGTAAAGCACAGTACGCACGTAGTTTTTAAAATTTTTATTTTGACGAGTACAGGAGTCCACGGGTTAATTGTGAAAAATTCAATTCGTATGTCATAGTATTCAGTCCAAACATTTACAAAAAGGAATTATTTTGCGAGGAAACATGAATGGGGAAGTTTAAAATGAAACATTTAGAACTATAGTTCTTCACATCATGGAAAGTGTCAAAAAACGAGGAAACAGCGCCTCTTCGATCACTCGAACTAGTTCAGAATGGATTGCTGAGCTGATGTTCATTTGCCTTTTACACACAAGAGCGTAAATCAGGTTAAAAAAGGAAATCTGATGCCTCGAAAAAGAAAAAGCTCGACCATTGAATTAGCGTAAAAACTACGAATTGTGATGTGATCTTCATAAACTAAAAATTGTAACTTTTAACTCACACCAGTCAGTGCTATGCCAATAATCAAAAAATCATTTTTTTATGGTATCAGAGTTTGTGTAGTGATACCTTATTTTTGAAAATTTTCTTGCTCGCTGCGCTCGCAATTAAATTTCTTTCACTTCTATCGTAACACTATCATTCATTTCAATAGTCTCCGGAATGCACGTCTTGAACAAGCAGCAATTTTCATTAGTACCACCTTGTTATATGAAATTCATACAGAAAAATTAGCGCTTAAATTGCGTTTGGCAGTGGCGCTGAAAACCTTAATCCGCCCCTGACGATTTACTTGTATTCCACGAAAATATTCTCGCTATCTCACAACAGATGGCCCGACTTTCTATTCCCTTTTTTGCTTTCCGAACATCTGATTCGGTTATATATGACATTACCTCCTCACTATATTTACCTTGGTCAAGACGTAGAGAGAGTAAAACTTTCGTTCACAAGTTCGTGCAAGTTCACAAGTAAACATAACTAGAACTAATCAAACTCGAAGTAAAATCAAAGAATTAAAATAAAATTCCAACCTGAGTTCACATTTGGTTCGAAAACACCTTCGAAAATGGGAGTTTATTATTACATTGTCAATCGGACTTTGAAACAACGAATCAAAAAACACTACAGTAAATGGGGCGTATTCGATTTCGACGATGTGGTGGAATATCTGTGCTCTCATCAGGAAGGCTGGTCCAATGATCACGACATTTGGGCTGTTGGTGATGACTACAGCAATGCCGTCAAATATTTTCCACGCGAGAGTCTGTCAGATGATGAAATGAAAGAGGCAATGGACAAGTATGCTGAAGTATGCTGATGTAAACTTGAAATGGTTGACCGTCTATTCCTGAAGATCCTAACAACAACGCCAGAATAATTATATTTTTGTATCATTGAAAATTCATAATAAATTGGAAATTATTATAAAATTAGAACAGTTGGAACATCTGTGATCTTCTTATTGACAAATTGACCATCATCGCGACATTATTTTTAATACTGCTGCCGAGGTTGTAGCACAATCACTTAACTTACTTGGTGTAAACCTTGTCGATTGTAAAATGTTGAATGAAAAGGATATAACCAGAGTAGCATTGGTCGCGGTTCATAGAGTAAACGATGTCACAATCGATAGTGATAAAGTATACATCAGCATTATACGGAAGGGTATGTGACGCTTTTTTTTGTTAAAGCTTGCGAAGACATTTTTTGTAAGTAGAAAGTAGAAAACTTGCGTCATCTATTCCAGCAATTTTATTATGAATTTTCAATGATACAAAAATATAATTATTCTGGCGTTGTTGTTAGGATCTTCAGGAATAGAATGTCAACCATTAATTTCATGTTTACACTTCCGCATACTCGTTCATCGCCTCATTCATTTCATCATCTGTTAGACCTTCGCTCGGAAAATATTTGACGGCATTACTGTGGTCATCACCAACAGCCCAAATGTAGTGATCATCGGACCAGCCTTCCTGATGTGAGCACAGATATTCCACCACGTCGTTGAAATCGAATTCGCCCCATTTACCGTAGTGATTTTTGATACGTTGTTTCAACGTCCTGTTGACAATGTAATAATAAACTCCCATTCTCTAGGGTGTTTTCGAACCTGAGGTTGAATTAATTTTATTTTAATTCTTTTATTTTACTGTGAGCTTGATTAGTTGTTCTGTTGTGAACTTGCAATGCGCTTTTACCGCGAAAGTTTTACTCTCTCCACTACTTGACGGTCTTGACATTCGAAAGATGTGTTGACTGCATGCATGCATGCAGAGACATTTCGACTGCTTAATAATGTGTTCAATGCATCAAACTTTTCGCGGAGAATTTAAATCATTGTGTTCCTTGTTTGAAAGCGCAATTTTAAACTCAGGGTTGAAAAAAAAAAGAATGATTTCCTATTTACCGGGCGGGTTGGCATGTGAGGCGCCACATTTTCTTCACAGTACTTCATTCTCTACAGATTATTTTCATGTGAAAGAATTTCACTTTCGTTACTACAGAGCTAATAATAGTGAAGTGGGCTCACATAAAAGCCTCATGACAGCAATTTCATATGACGAAATTTACTAAACATATTACAGGGATTGGGAGAAAACTCTATTACACTTAACTTAGTTTTCCAGAAGCATTTCCCTTATAGAGTGTTTAAGAAGAATACTTTTAATTGTCTGAATTTAACTGGTCTCTGGGAGAAATCACATTCACATTTTAACTGAGCTTTACTCTCGATTTTATTTCATTCATTAATCTGTGATAGCTGACTGGCTTAAAACACAGCGACGTACGTATCGAATTTCTTTTGTTGGCATATTTGAAATAGTGACAAGTTAATCTTGCCTGGTTTTCGCTCTCCTTATACACTCCATACATTACTTGACGGAACAAGTGTTTTAGAAGCTTCAAAGTTCCACTAGTTTGTAGAACTGTCTTTTCCATGAAAGACTCGCAGTGGTCTCTTCCACCGAAACAGCCCTGGCTGCTACTCGATAAGCTTGCATTTATATGCCACGTGGCGATCAGTCTTGGTTGGACTAGCTATATAATTCTAACAATAATTATGAGAATTATAATATAATTCTAGTCAGTCAGCATAGTGACTATGCCATAGTCAATCAACATTGTTAATCAACACAGTCAGTCAACGTAGCCAATCAACACACCCAACCAACACGCCTCACTCGTCGATTTACTTTCGGCTGGATCGTCCTGGATCTGGAATATCCCCTACCTTCGAATGGCTAACTTCTTATTTGATTTCCACTGCTTTCGAAGCCCGAACCGGTCCCTTTTCCCGGTTACGAAAAGATAGTTTAGCTACGGCTCCAAAACGGTATATTTCGATTGGTCTGACGATTCTATCGGTTCTTTGAATAAAACTGGTGTAGGTGATTCTTCCTCCGCGATGTCTGAAATCGCTTAGCAAATCTTCCGACGAAATAGGATTTTGGTAGTAGCGCCCGGATTCAAGTGACTATTTTCGATTTTGTTGATGTTTTCATCGGTGCCGTTGGCGCCGAGGTTGGCGCATTACGTTCAGTTGCCATATAAAATGCATTGGCGAGTCTTTATCCTTGTTGATTAATCAAATGGATCGACACTATATCGTTCATAATTGATGTAACATTTCGAAAGTTCATCCACAACTCAGTCAAAGTTCGTTCAACCGCACCGTGTCCTTTTGATTTTGAATGTCACCCAAGGAAAATGAAATATCCAACGAGTGGGGACGGATCATGTTTTTGAGTCAGAATAAAAGACCAAAACTTAGATTGTTATCCAAGTAATTAAAAATTTTTATTAAAAAAAAAATTTGTCACAAACAATTACGTTTACATTAATTGCTGCTTTTAGCTATTTAAAAAAAAAAAAACAAAAGAAAAATAATTTCCCGTTTAGTTTCAACATTTAAACATTTAAACAATAAAAATTTAACATAGAATTGGCACAAAACTGACAAATAAAAGATCTCTTCCGACAGAAAACCGAAACTGTTTTATCAAGCCGGATGAACTGAATTGGATAAACTAGAAACATAATTGCGTTTTCCGTGTGCATCTTATCCATGGCCAATATATTACGATGCACCACATTTAAGATAAACAAATTGACTGGCGTTATACTTGTAAAAACCGATTGTCATTTTCTTATAGTATTTCCATTTTTGCTTGCAACATCCAAAGCTGAATTCCATATTTTTCTCACTTATCAGCTACATTCCGAGTGAAGTTAAAATAACGAAGTGTAGGTGGACTGGGATGATCTGATTTTCGGGCAACGGGTAATTAATCTAACGCCAAGTCTACCGAAAAATGTTTTCCTCTCAAAATCAATTTCAGTACCTCCTCCTCCACCTCCTCCGTCTTTAAATAGCACTCCAGCGCACTAACTAAATTTTTAATAAGATTTCGTGATTGATTAACAAAGACTAAAACCACTGGATCGCATTGCTTTCTTACGACTGTATCCACTAGTTTAGATGTGTGCATTGTGTACGAACCTTTCAGAAACGGCAAAATCATTGAAACTTTCGTATACTGTTTTGGATACAAAATCTTTTACTTCATTTGTTTAAACATTCATTTGACTATGTAAGACCGAAGGTCATTGCTTTATTGTTGACAATGGTTGTCGATAACAGATATCAGGCCGTTTGTGAAAGGTTACGTACTTGTAGAATTGACTTCGATTCCGGTTTGATTTTCTTTTGTTTTTATTTTTTTCCTTCTCTCATCTTTAAGCGAAAATGTTATTTTGTGTTTAGAAACGATGGTTAGATCCGTAAAATATTTCGACCGGTTTTTTTTCCTTCCTTCACTTAATTAATTCCATTTCCCTCCACTCTCACACTGTTTCATTATAAAGCTGCAACATCTATCCGAACAGTTTGTCGAAACATCCATGGCAGTATGGCTTGTCGTTTTGTTCCTTGAACGTGCCTTTGTTCAATGCTTTAAGACAGAAGGCGCACACGAAATGTTCCGGATGGAATTTCCTAAACATGGCTGTTATACATCGTCCAGTTATGGGTTTCGAGCAGCCAGCACACAGGGAGCCACGTTTCGCGTGGTAATGCGTTTCGCAATATGGCAGGCCTGAAAGAGAAGAAATGTTGTTGTTAAAGCGGGTTCCGTTTACTGAACGTTGCTGAAATATATTTTTGGGATCATCGGAAGTCAGGATATTCAATCGATCGAAGACGAGTACTTTGGGGCCGTTCATAAATTACATAACGTTCACATCGTCCTTTTGAATACCCGCTCCCCTGTCACACAAAATGTATAACAATATGAAAAAATAAGAAGGATGGACTGTCACGAAAGCCCCTGCCCCTTCTTGCGTTACTTAATTTGTGAACGGTCCTTTTTATCTTTACAAATTTAGATTTTACAAAGACTATGAAAGTTACGTAAGCTATCCGAGTCGTTCATGATTTTCTCAGAACTTAAATTGAAAATTGAAACCGAAAGTTACGAACAGTGATCTGATCAAGTTTCATGTCCTTTTTCCCTCAGCTTTCTACGAATTGAATTTAAACTCGAAGTCGGTAACAGAAGACATAGACGTTTAGCTGTTAATAGTACATTGTATATACATACCTTCGTGGTCAAAGAATGATCCACCTTGGAAGGGTTGACGGCAATCCTGAAAGTAAATAGAAAACCAAATTTTAGTGGATGTTCAACTCGAATGTAAATTTTGTAGTTTTTATAAGGAAACTTCTAAAACATTTTTAATCGATACTCCAGACTACGCACTACACTGAGGGCTGTCATATGCTTTAAAAGACAAAAGGACTTTTTCGTGTATAAGGGAATCCTCACTGACTTCATTTTCACAAGACGATATTATTTGCTGGTTGAAGCGGACACATTTCGTGAAAAGTTTACTCAAGCCGCGATGGAGTCAATTAATCAACAGCATATTTACCGAATAATAAATGGACCCGTCCATTCAAATCGCCATTCCGAAAATAAATTATTTAAAATTTATTCGAAGCAAATCCCATCAATGTTCCATAATCATCGGTGACCCTGAATCTATTATTTAATGTTAATGATATCACCGTTGCGATGTCCAGAATTAATACGCTACCGAAAGTCATAAATTATAAACAGCAGAACATGAACAGATGTGTGGTGCTTTTGTGTCTTCTGTTTTAGGTCAGGAATGAGTGGAATATTTAAGTTAAAGAGAAAAAATATCCAAGATACAGTACATGCAGCTGCTGTTCCAGTTCTGAAAATATTGAACTACTACTATGCTTCGGTAGTGACAAGGTGTCCCAGTGTCCTGTTATATCCTAATAAGCAGCAACTTGCTTAGCAGAGATTTCTGTTGTGAAGTAGTTTTTTTTAGAAATCAACAAATACAATGTCGACTAGAAAATATTTATTTTCTCGCCTCTGCTGAAACTTCGAAAGCCTTCATTGTAGATTAGTTATTTGTTAACCTAGCCAAGAAAAGTTGGAAATTTCATTTCGATGGTTTTCTTTGTGGCCAAAGCGTAGCGAAGGACCCAGATGTTTTAGATAAGGTGAGAAAATGACTATTTTCCCGCCTGTTTTGTGAAAGTGACTATTGTCTTGCCTGCGCTGTGAAAAATGTGTTTTTCGGGTGTTACTCGAAATGAAAATTCCAACTGTTTGTGGCCAGAACGAACAAAGCCAACACAGAATTTTTCATATCTGCGAGATGTAATTAACAGTTTTTCTACACAACACAAAAGTGACAGTTCAAGTGAGAAACGTTCTATTTTCTACACTACAGAAATGTCATTTGACCAATCGTCAACAAAAATCAATTTTCTCATGGCCTATACATGAGAGAAAATAAGGAGATTGTCGTCTCACGTAGTCTGGAAACTATTATTAACTAAACACCGGCGCCTATTTTCGGAAAATAGATTACAGTCGGCAACTTTGAAAAAATGACGCATTTTGTTTCACGTGTTTTTTCAGCTGATCCATTCAAACAAACAAACGTGTTCCACGTGTAGTAATTACTATCACTTTTGCTTGTATTAGTGGAACACCTGAAAAACAGCTGAAACGAAAGGCATAACTTATTTGAAAGTAGCCGACAGAAATTACTGATATTTCCCGAACTTTTTCAGTCAAGCGAATTCTGGAAAATTCTGCGGAATGTTTTCTGATTTTACACCTTACGTGAGTTGAACTTCTCGACTCGACGAATAAACTTGCTAATAATCGATGAAAATTTTAGAAACGAGTCCGCGAGCTACTGTCAAAGATGTCAAAGAAAGATCAACATATGAATAGTTAAATGCAGTAACGCAACATACCACACTAGCGAATTATAAGAAAAATCGAATTTCATTCAATCAGTTCCGTTTGGAATGTTTTATGTTTTTGACGATGAAAACGGATCTAAATAAATGAAATATCATTTTTCTTATAATTCAATAATGTTGCACGTCCACTTCCTTCCTTTAACTATTCATATGAATCAATAACTCACTCCTCCAAAACGGCAACTACTATTCCGATTTACCGAAGAAGTTTTTTTTTTATTCTCATCCTTGAACTACCATTCCAAAAATACGTTTTAATGTTCTATCTTTGAATAACATCACTTAACATGTTTTCCTACCAATAATTCTAAAAATAACGAAAGAAAATTCGTTTCGAAAAGCGCGAAAAAAACAACTGGAAGCGAATTTAACTAAAAAAACGCACACACCAGTCTGGCTTGAACGATTTCAAAGCAACAAAAAAAAAAGAAACGAAAATTCGATTCACCAAATTTAAACCAAAACAAATCTCTCATACACCGTGTGTGTGGGGTCACATAATTACAAAATCCAGAGGTTATCAATACACACATATGGTACGTATGAGAGATGAGAGTGTGTCAATGTTCTCATTAAAATTGTGAGTCATTTTTTTGGGTGTACGCTACGTACTACAAGATCCGTTAATGCGCTGCACGTGGATCTGAGTGACGTCATCGAAAACATCTGATGCGTTTTGTTAGACTATGTGACGACGTGAATAAGATCACTGTGTGACGGTCAAGGTGACGAGAGTATGAGTCACCAACACAAGAAAATAGGTGATATGCGGCTAAGGCGCCTATCATCTAACTCTCGAAGTTGTCTTGTGTTTGTTGGTTTTTTTTTGTTTGTTGGTTTTTTTTGTGTTTTTTGTTTTTGTTCTTTTTTTTTGTTTTTTTTTTTCCTTTTTTTTATTTTTACATTTTATTTACAAATAGTTAATTTCCTAAAAACCTTAATATCAAAACATGATTTTTATCCCTTTCACAACTTAAATAGTCGATAGATTGTCCCTGCTTCAAGAAAATGTTTTGTTCTTTTCTTCATTTAAATATCTTTTCTTCAAAAATTAGTCAAAATAAAAGTGTCATAAGAGTAGTCGTTACATATTCCTGAAAAAGAAAAAAAAAGAAAATGGAACATTGGGGGTAGGGGGAAGACGCGCATTCATCATACATAAGATTTTGTTGCATTGCTTTTTTGTGCACATCGGTGTTCAAGAAAACGATTTGAACACTCTGCACACATCTCTGCATCGAACAATTTTTTTTACTCCTCTTCGTCAACGCCAACACAGGTGGGACAGACGGGTTTTCCTTCTAATGCGTAGAAAGACTTACCCCGCACCGGTTGCTTGCAATCCTACATACCAAATTTAATTGATCAAATTGTTCACACACCAAAATTGAATATTTGAAACGAAAACAAAATAAGTTTTAATCGAAAGATCAACTCACCCTGCACACAAAACAATCCGGATGCCATTGTGAATTCAATGCAGAAATATAATTTTCCATAATAGCCCGATTGCAGCCATTACACTTTGGTGCAAACATATCGAAATAGTCGTTCCGACAATATGGTTTGCCATCGCGTTCATGAAAACCGTCTTCGCCGAACGGTTGACCGCACTGGGCGCAGAAGAAATGTTCCGTGTGCCAGGTTTTCTCCAAGGCAGTTACACATTTCTGTTGATCGAAACGAAAAATAATTTTGAATTTGACGGACTGTGAACATTGAGGCGGACGGTTGACTTTACATCTAAGATGGCACCATTGCAATAAGCACATCGTGGACTGAACAAATTGTGGTAATCCGGTTCGCAGTATGGATGACCGTCACGTTCGAAGAAATTTCTTGTGCCCAATTCCTGGTTGCAATGGTTGCAAGTGAAATGCTCCGGATGCCAGGTCTTGCCAAGAGCTGTGATCACTTGACCTGTTTTCAATAGAAAAATTCGAAAAATAATTTCCGGTTAATCAACAAAATCCCCCATCGCTGTTTGATTATAGTCCACTGACCAACAATTGGCTTATCGCAGGCGTTACAGCATCCCTTCTGGCTAGTAGTTACTCCTTGGCGACTCATATCGGCTTGTAGGTTTCCTAAACGAAATATCGATTTGATGATAAAATAATGAGCACAAAACACAGGTTCTGACTGTCGAACCTAGCATAGAATCCAACTGATCACGTTGTACTGTTTGAGTTGTTGTCGTCTCTGAATGACTGAACGAAATACCTTTCGTTGGCTTCGCGTATTCCGTAACCGTCTGGTGCTGATGAGAGCTGGAGTTAATCTGCAACAAAACAAAAAAGTTTGTGTAGCTGGTCGTCGGTCGGGTGTATTTCAAATATTTTCGGAAAGAGAATCGAATGAAGGAAAAAAAAATTGAAATTAGAAAAAAATTTGGTTTGCCAAAAAAATAAATATTTTTGCACACGTTCTTGCTAGCTGTGTGTCGCCTCGTCGTTCTATGAGTTATTTCCAAACGGTGTGTAGTTTGAATGGTGTGAAAAATATTGAAAAATCGACCAAGAATAATAATACACAACACGTGTAATACGTCCGAATGAACCGTACATAAACTATCAAGTGGACACACCGAACGTAAAATTTAGATTTTCCCGAAAAATTTAATGTATCGGCGAGATAGAAAATCTTTTTTGATTATTTCTTATATTAAGACAAACGACGACAGATGGATCATCGGTCGGACGTAAGTCTTAACGAATTAGTTTGTGCTAAATTGTGAAAAAATTTAAAAATAAAATTTTATTGAAGCGATCACAATTTCGGCATGGAAAATACAAAAATAATCGGAAAGTGGGTCAGTCTGTGCAGACGAAAATCGACAACAATTACTGGAGCTTTGGATAAACGTTCAATTTATCGCTTCGATTAATTGATCGTTGAACTGAATTCTCTTTTCTCGTCAATTTATTTTTAAGTAAAATTTAGGATAGATGCTAACCGTGTTACCACCAATTTCAAACTGAACAAATTTACGAAAAATCTGGTCTCGTCTTGTCTAAAAGAAAATTTTACCAACACTCTCTCGTAATGCCAGCGCTTTTATTAGAGAGTTTTCATTCATTTCAATGATAGTGTGTTGGTTAACCAAAACACTCATTAAGCATCAACGTTAGAATCATACACGAAAATAATTTATTAGAAAAGATGAAGAAAATGTGAATTGAAAGTTGGAGATACCCGCACGGTTGTAAATGAGTAAAATATAAGTTTTCACTTCTAGAGTGAAATTATTGTTCGTGTGTGCGGTGCAATCAACCTTATTTTCTCCATTCTGAATGCGTGGACAAAATAGTATTTTGTTGATGTCCGCGAGGATGTCCGGTGAAGAAAATAGAAATGACTATTTTCTCGCCTTCGTTGTGAAAACCATTGTGTTCACCTTGGCGAAAAGCCGGAAATTCCAACTCGAGCGACTCGCTAGCTTCTCTCTGGCGGCAAAGCTTTACTCTTGTTGGAATCAATCTCTGTCTTCTCCCATCGGCAAACAAATAACAACATTTATTGGTGAATAGCTGTCTCTTTGTTTTAATCTAATTTATCAACAGACTGCAACTGGGTACATGAACAACTTTTTAGACGCACCTATTCATCCGTTACCGCAACGAGAACGAAGAAAATGGTGAGCCTCGACTGATGTCTTTTATATAACAAAAACGTAACATATGACAAATGAAGTAGAAGATTTTGTATCCAACACTAAGAATATTAAAAAAAAGAAGTAATAGATTCAACCACATCTTTCGTTGTTTTTCGAACAACTTTCAATGAATTAAAAATAGATCTGCTTGCTCTTCATGAAATCCATGAAGGTGCTACTTGTCAATGATTGATTTTCATGGTCGAGGCTACATGGATTAATGTTTCGATGCTGCTTCATGCAGCTCTTAATGAATTTTAATGAACAATTGTCTTTTGTAGTCAATCAATCAAGTATGTGAAGAGTTTTCACCAAACTTATAACCAAATAAAGTTGCAAATACTTTCACAAGACCTCAAAAGCTTGAAAATCCTTTTAAAAAATTTCATAGATCGATCATCACTGCCGTGTGCTACAAACTAAAATACCTACGTCCATCAATCGGGTATAATAACAAAATCTTTTTCATTTTGATGGAATTGGCTTGGAAACGAATCAACGAAAAAAAAAATGTTTTGCTCTAGAAAACAGCCACAAGGAAAAACATGTAAATCATCATCGTGCTTGATTGATAGAAATTAAAACGGTGATGATCTTCACTTTGACACCGGTATGGTATATAGTGGTGCTTTTGAGAGCCAATAAAGGACACGCGACCATGATCATCTATTCACACTAATGCACGAAGAACATCCAAAACAACATGCGTCCATGATATACACGTTTGTGTGGAACAAGAAATTTTTATTTATTTTGTTTTCAGCGAAAATATTATATTGGCCGTGTGCAAGAGCATTTTGTGTGTTGTTTTCATTTTACACCAGAGTTTTTTTAGTCTGTTTCTATTTACACTTTGTGTGAAGTCACCTACGCAAAAGAAATTGGTTTGCAAAAAAAAGCTGAAGCTTCGAAATCAATTTTCGCTTCTTTTTTCTGTTGTTTAGGTTTTGTTTTGAGAGCATTTAGTATTCTTAAAAGAAGTAAAAAGCATACATCTCATCACTGTAAATAATTGCTTTCACGATGCGTCGCAGTAAATTATTCACAATTTTCAGAAAATAAAGAAAATTCAGACTCAGGGACGAAGAAAGTTTTATTATGAAAGCAATTAAATTTAGAGGTGTGGTGTGGCAACGATTGTACCACGCTACCAAACCCGGATAATCATCCGTTAACAACATCGGCGTTGTAAAAAAAACAATCAATTCCAACTACATTATTGTCTTATATATCAAGAAAACCCATGTTTGAACTAATGAAGCCGAAGATTTTATCTAACAAAATTGTCAACGGAAAAAGTAATAGATTTAACCATTACGTTTCGATGATTGTATAAGGTTCAGCTGTTGAAGACATTTAAGATTATTTTGTCAAATAAATTTGATCAGATGGAAACGGAAGGAGATGGAATACACTCAAAGAAAATCACTTGAAACATTTTTGCAGACTATATGTGTCAAAGCCAGTTCAGCATGTAATAATAGATTACGTCCTTGTTTCGACTATTATTTGTGATGTCCCGTGAAAATAAAATCATTTCCATGGGGTGCTGCAAAAGTAGTTCATTACTGGAGGTAGCGGCATTGTAATAAAATCAAACTAATAATTGCGTTTTTCGATCAACATCTGTAACTGCCTTATCGACAAGTGTATATCGGAGCCCAGCAACATCTGTAAAACAGTCACAAGTTACCCGTAAAACACACGAGTGAGCTGGTTTCACAAAAAAAAAAAATAATTTCCGAATGAATTACGTAGCGGCATTCAATGTATTCTGCTTATTGACTGTCCCATTGGAATGTCAAAAAGGAATCTACGTAAAATTAACTGAAAATATTCGACTGCTATGTAATGGTCAACTTTCGCATGGGGTAGGCAATAAAATCCTTTGCAAAACATGAGATAAAAGTGGAAAACCGTCCTACGAAATCGGATCCACGTTCCAGTGGAGTCATTTTTCAATCCTCGAATCCAAAACTATTTTCCAAAACAATCAGATTCATGTGTAGACAATGATAGATAATCAAAGACACACAAGTTATACGATTAAACTTTTCATTCATAGTTACATAAATCACCATTCTGCTAGAATAATAAACGCACTTAAAAGCTTTATCGATTTCTTGCGACATATTCTGATCCGATACGATCAGTGATCATTTTTAAGTATGACTTGAATGTTGCTATTTTGGGGTAATAAATCTTCTTCGTTTGTTTTACAAACAAAGCACACTAAACAGTCCATAAAGAATGTTATGAACATCGAAAACTATACAGAAAAAAATTCATTAACCATTCCGCTGAAATTAAGAGACCGACATTGCGGAGGTTATGTCAAAACAAACTTTTTTCTTTTTTTATTTTCTTTTTCTGGGAATTGTAGACTAACTCATTTTGTGATTTTTTTTTTTTAATTTAATTTTGTCGGTTTTGATTCTTTGATTCATTTAATGAAGCCATAACTTTGTTATTGTTTCGAGAGAGAAAAAACACGCTGCGAAGATGTCTTTCCATTTTATTTTCGTAGAAGTATCGGAAATAGATGGACTCTGAGTGAAACAAATGAATATTAAATGGTTATTGAGACAGACGCTGGAAGAATTAGCTGTCCTTTTAAATAGATTTTTTTTCGTGCATTTAACATCGATTTCTGAAGTAGATTCTAATAATTTTCCAACGGCTTTGTATAAGTAGAGGACATTTTTCCTTATTTCATGAATTTAAAACAATTTAATGAAAATTTACTGCAATTTTGTTGGTATTACAGCCGGACGCACCTTATCTTCACTTTTTACAGTTCAGGATTTCTCGCCAATACAACCAGAGCATAGACTAAACGTCCAGCTTTTGCAAAAATGTCCATGAACCGATGTTCAAGCTTTTTTATTTTCGTGCTTGAAGACTTTTTAAGCGAACGATGGAGTAAGGTCAAACTTTCATCCTTCAATATTTGATACGAATCGTACTTTGTGCCGAAATTTTCTTCCCGAGATTCGAACCGATCTGGATTTAATGTTCTAAGTTTTTCAAAATCTCTGCACGCCACAGAAACCGTACCATCAAAATCGGAAAATTGATTAACCACATACCGCCGGAGAGCTGATTTTGCGACTGTTGTCAAAACAAAGGGGAATTCAATTCCAGAAAAGGAAAGTAATTCAAATTTTCTTACTTAAGGTCTTTGATATTTGCGAATCCGATCTGAAACTCATCCGACTCATTTTGAAAGCGACAAATTTAAACGAAACAAAACAAAAACTTTGAATTTTGATGATGAACGACCGAAATGTTTTGATTAGAAAGTAGCGAAAGTGACTGAACTTGACACAGTTGACTTGGTTCTAGTAATCAACTCACATCGCGATTTAGTTCAGTGCTTGTGACCACTTTATATAAAGATAGTGATAAAACTGCTGGTCATTTATTCTAATTCTTTATTCTTATAATCCACGAAAAAGATCGGACATCTGCTATCAAAGCGACGAAAAAATGAAAGATGGGTTCTGGATAATTTGGTCTTCTATAGCAAAATGTATGTTACAACTATTGAAGTAAAAGATTTCGTAAGAATTTCTGAAAAACACTTTAATCAAAAGAAGTAATAGATTTGATATCGTTATAAATTGAACTGAACACATGCTTTGCGGTAATTGACACAAGTCCATTTTTGATGATTATTTCTCAAGCCACCCGGGGTTTTTACTAATTTTTGAATGTTACAACAAAGAAGACATTTCCGAATTCTCACACACTTTACCCTGAATCCTATTTATGATTGCGCCTGAGTTTTATATCCTTTTCCACCTCGTAACCCCTGTTGCCACTATAAATTAGATTACCTATTCCCACGAAACGCAGATCGGTTATATGGGTTATCAAAGTTTCCGAGGGAATTTGCAGTAATGTGAAGAACTGGTCAGCATTAAATAAAATTTCTCTTGATCTAAACATCTTTATAAAGCCCTCATGTGGAATCAATTTAGAGGATATAGCGGTTATGAGTTGTGGCAATGTCGTTAAGACAAATTCATTTTCCATTTCTATCAATTCGTTTCAATGCAAGCATTTACCCATGGCCAAATGATTGTTTTGAATATTAATATTTTACGAACAAAGTGGTGCATGATACACACGACACACTACTAACCTACATCTTATTAAATCGGACATTGAAAATGACAAACGTACAAGCAAAAATGAAAGCGGCTGTGTTTATACCCAGTTTGAAAATTGGGGATAGAAAATATAAACAAATCGTCAATTTTAGAACATGTGGCCAAGATTCAAGAGCACACAAAAATATTTCTCTAAAAAATTAATAAATTTAAACGACGAGCAATATCATTGCCTGACTTAATGTTGGGATTCGTAAAAATTTATTTCTGAATTTACGTGCAAATTGTTACGTAGATTCGAACGTGCTTCTAATTACATCCATTGCACAATATTATTCGGATATGATTGAAGCGCCTGACCGAAAAGAAGAAGAAAAATAGACACAATGTCCATTAGCATCGAAACATTTGTTACAAATCTGAAGCAAAATATGCGCCGTTTACCCAAATGATAAATGAGAATTTAACTCAATATGATGTGGATGTTCGGCTTATTAAAGAGATCACATTCAAAATTTAACAAATTATCGTATTAATAACCGAATTCGCGTAACAGAAACAATATTTCGGTGCCAAAATTTTCGATTGCCAATTTAATGAAATTAAATTTCTTTAATAATTGCCGCACGGTAATGTTTTCGAATTTTATCAACTTTGTTTTATGGATTTAATCGTCATCCTGTTCAACCGTGAAATAAAATTCATAATTGGAACCGGTGCCAGTGCATCCCAGATTGGCGGACACTGAGTTGAAAGTCGTAATAGTCCTCCGAAAATAGAAAGGAAAATATTTTAGGCTTTCGCTGGGGTCGTGTGATTGTTCGTAGAACAATTCAAACTGATAAGATGTCTCCTTCAGTTTTTAAACAATTATATCAATGGAATCTTTCTGGACCTGGATCAGTTCAAAGAGACAATGAAACTTAACATCAAACATCGACGACAACATGAACCTTCGCTAATTTGAAATGATTTAACAACATCGGGAAAGGTGTGGAGTACCGAAATTTTACATCTGTTTGATTAGCATTTGTGTGTACCCTTGGTTTTATAACAAAGGGAATATAGTTAGTGGTTCAACGAAATCACCCAGCGATTTAAAGCGCTAATTCGAACAGTCTCTTCATCATTATTCCCAAAACCTGACTTGAATCAGGGTTAAAACAACTTTCATCAATTTGCCCTGAATGTAAAGAACGACAACACTGATCATGCTGCAGCGTTTCCGTGAATCAATATGGATGGATGATTCACTTTGTGTCGGTCTGTGATTTAATTTGGTCGCAATTATCGTCATCCGCAGTTAAATTTATCGTGCAATGAGCTTAAACTAGAGACAAATGGTACATTTTGAAGTATCGCATTAGAAAAGGTGTGATCTAAAAAGAATTCAAGCTAGTTTATCGTGAGTTGAAATGTTGTTTTGATCATCGAGTTGAGCCTTATATTTTGTTCGTTTTGTTACAGTCAAAGGAATTATTTTATCGATTTGTTACATGTAATCGATGTTCGACGATTCTTCATCACATTCCTAAAAGTAAGGATACAATCAATGTACTTAATGTTTGTTGTTAAAAGTTTATTTAGCACATGAGACTTTCACGTGTCTTATCCAATGAGAAAGCGTGGACTAACGTAATATATCTTTTTCAAAGGTTCACATGAAGCGAAAGATTAAGCGAAAGATCACCGTTTCATTTAATCGTCATATGTGATTGCTGACAGAAACTAGTTAAGAACTTCGGTTCCATCCTCACACTGAAGGATCTACAGACGACTCATCATAATTTGTCATCGGCAACCACCACAAAAATAAACGATTACGTCTAGTTAATGTCGTCTTATAGAGCGAATCACCTTAAAACAAATGAAGTAAAAGATCTCATTTGAGTCTGAATCGAAAATACTTAGATCAAATGAAGTAATAGATTCAGCTGTCCTAATGGTAGGTCAAAAAACGGCCGGTTATCTACTATCGATGATGACATCGAAAATATACAATGAGCTCTGATCCTAATTAGCTAATGTAGCATGACACGCACGCTGTGTCAGAAAAAGTCGGCTCGCTCGGAATTTTGAAAAATGCTTTTTCGTTTGGTAGATATTCGAATTTCGAATTTCTTATATCAACCGGCTTTCCCAGCCGGAAATGCAATTTTCCAGAAAGAAAATGAGTTCTATAGTTTATCATACTCCACATGAGACAAAGAAAAAATTTTAAAAACGTAAAGCGAGCGAATTGACACAACGTGCCGGACAAGTCTGCGTGTAGTGAAGATTGTAAAACAAGAAACATTTGAACAAGAGATGCAGATTTAGGGAATGCCGTGATACGTTTTCCGTTTGTGACTGATTGTGTAATTTCACATATGCCTGTGTAAACAGATTTCATCAGATTCGGTTCGGGCTTGTGAAACCAGAAGCATTTCAATCGAGAAAAGGAGTAAATTAGACATAATTTTCCGTGATTCATAAAACCATCATCAAACGACATAACGACAATTTGAGCAAAAGAAATTACGCATTACGCATACCGCCTCAACAGCACAACAAGTGTACTGTTTATTTTGTCTATTTTGTCTTCATCCATGCAACATAGAAAACACAAAACTATGGTTTCGTAACGTATTCTCCCGCGCAATTAGCAATTAGTATGTAATTGGCATGTGGATCTATGTCTATTTTCTTATCTGTACCCACTGAGCTGACCGACGTGACACTATAGATGTTGTGTAGATACTTAATGTTATGAAATTTGATGGAGATTTTAACGATTTAAGTAAAATCTATTTTTGATTTTTACAATTTTAGTTTTTCGAAAATAATCACAAAAAACAAAATTTTAAAGGTTCTGTCGAACGAATTTAGAGGATAATCTGCGGAAGTTTATGCGTTAAAATTTTATTGCTTTAAACATCGATTGATGTATAATTGAAATGAAAAACATTTATTATGAATAGGAGAAATAAATGATCGTCGGGGCTGTGCAACCGTGATCTAACAATTTATTTATCTGAATCGGAATTAACTCGCAAACGATTAATTAGGATGTTTATGTTAAGACAGATTGCAGTCAATGTTAGTTTGTACATTTTGTATTTTCGATTTCTATTGAAAATTATTTAGTTTTCGATGAGCCTGGTGACCCTTTGCTTTCGATAAATTGGATACAATTACAACTCCCGTCGTTTTGTAGACGAATTTAATCCCATTCATTCCACAAAATGTATCAAAGTTACAGTGCGCAGAGCGCATTTACAGAGGCCTGTCCGAAGTAAATCAATCAAACTTTGTGAGATACAGCTACAGTCACCGACTTTGAAATAAGTGACACAGTTCGTTTCAGCTGTTTCGGCTGATCCACTCTTACAAACAGAAGTGGTTTTACGTCTTTAAGCCACTACCATGCGTATAACTATTGCATCCACGTCTAAGCAATTTCTATTGTATGATTGAATCAACTAAAAAACATCTGAAACAAAATGCGTCACTTATTTCAAAGTCACAGACTGTAATTACCACAAAATTGAAAAAGTGGTTTCTTGTCACAAAATTGACAATCTAAAACCATGATGTCAATTATCTAGTGAAAGGGATAGTGGTTGTTAATGCTATTTTTTTTAAGTGGTCATCAGTGCTTTCTCGTTGCATGCGTACAGTAAAGACAGTAAAGACATTGTTTGATGCCAAAGCTGTGAACATGTCTTTGAGTTTTCGCCTCTCAAAATACGATATTCATAATATAAAGGAATAGACACCGATCCACAATCATGCAACTAACATTCACTTTCGTACCCATTGAAATCAAATTCAGTTTGTTATCCAAAATGTGAAATTGAGTCTGATTGACCTTGATTTGCATTGTTATCAACCCTTTCAATTTTCAATTTTCTTATGTGGATTTAATAATGTCTTGGCGTTTGGCATGGGCAAACTCCCGCTACAAATTGATGTAACAGTTGTTACAAACGGCTCATGAAGTCCAATATTCCGTAGTACTTCGTACGGGTCTGGGTTAAGTGAGGAGATGAGGGCTACGAACTTCAAAATTACTCAAACTATTCGATCACCTCAATTCGTTCATTCACAACTTTCGAACAGATAAGTGAAATGACGACAAACGTTGGATGAAACCATGTTTCCTTGTCGTCAGAGACAGTCGAAAGAAACCAAACAATTTCGCCATTAAACTATCGCCGAAGAGAATATCGAAAATGAAGTAATTAAATGGTTTAATTGATCGTTAAAAATGGTTCAATGTCAGAGATATAATTCCGACTGTACGAAAATAATTTATTATTTCGGTAGGAAAGGCACACAAGAAGAAAAAAACGATTTATCTGTATGATGTATCCAATCCGATCCAATAATATTCGGTGTGTCTGTGATGGGAAAAATCGGGCGCGTAATATTTTTCTCATTTCTCTTTTTCGCTGTGAAGTAAAAGTGAAGCAAAAATATACATTTTTCATAGCACCAACAGCAAATTAATGGGTTTTCAGTTTAAAATTTAGAAAAAGAAAAATGTTTTCTTGATCTGAAAATAGAATCATATTTTCCATGTAACCAATAATAGACGAATTGATATTTTGTTGTGTGCAAAATTCACGATTTGTTTTGTTCAGCGAAAAGCCAGCATGAATTTTAACTGCATACAGTGGAACCCATTCATCTTTAACCATTTTGAACATATACAAAGTTATTCGATTTCAAAGAATCAAAATTTACTTAATAAACGAGTGGAACGGCTGCTGTTTACATTTGGTGGCGGTTATAAAGATAAAAATGAAATCTGTGGAATTTGCAACAATAGACACGATTCTTATCAAGGGGGATATTTGGTCACTATTTTCAAAATCAAGATTGAGAGTCAATTGCAAATTAGTCATGGAGTCGAGTCACTTGAGCAAGTTTGTGGTGAAAAGGTAAGTAGCAAAAATTTAAATAAAAGGCAGCTCAACTATTGAGATTCTCTCATTGCAGTCAGTTTAGTTTAGTTTGTCTAATAGTAAATACACTTCACAGTGTGTTAAAAAGGAAAAGGAACAGTAACGCACATACGCATACCCTGTTATACTTAGACTGTACATTGGTTCCACCTTATATGTCATCATTTTTATCCATAGACCGAGATAAGTCTTAGATTAGAAGCACAATCACAACTTTATTTGAAAGGGAGAAACAGTGTTCACTGTTACAATGCATTGAAAACCATAAAGTTTTATTGTCAGAGCTATTATAAGTAAGTTGTCTCCGTATACTTCCGGATATTTCACCTTATTCCCCTTCATACGCTCATAACATTTTAAGAAGAATCACTGTGACGTTGAACTCTATACATTGAATGTGATAGTCATTGGTTAACTAATTCAACGTAAGTAAAAGCATGATCACCACAGAGAAACATGCTACATACAAGTTTTGAGACGTGCCGACGTGCGTTGCACCGCTAGTAGAAATTCAACTTCAAAAATTTCTTTAGTTCAAAACACTTTCTTGGGTCTCAAAAAAACTAGAGAGAAATGCACATTATAGTCATTTAGAGAATTCTGAGAATCACGGAAATGACAAAAATAAAGAAAATCGTAAAAATCACGTAATAGCATGAAAATATGGGTTCTCGAAAATCTCGAGTAATGAACATCACTAACAACCACAAAAAGCACCGAGAATCAAGCGAAATCGCAAAAATCATCCATATCCGAGAAATAGCGAAGTAATTCCGATATTATAAGAAATCACGCAAAATGGCAATCCACTAGGTACATCTAAGTCATTAAAACCTATTAAACTTTCCATAAAGGTCCGAGTCGTTAACTCAAAACCTTTAACGATAATTCATAGATTATGGACGCTAGTCTGAGTGCGTATGAGGCAGGCCATATTGTCTTAAACTAAAAATGTTTGTTCAATTTTTGTTTTATGTTTTTGAGCGCTAGTACGGGCTCTGTACGGGCTTTCTTTTGAAAAACAGCCTACCGAAATCGGACACATTTTCTAGTGGAATTTTGTATATGTAACTAGAAAGGACTTCGGCCCTAGAAGCCAAAACCACTTTCAAAAAAATTCTTCGAAGCTTGTGTGGCTAGTACGATATGATCAAAAACCGAAAATTTGCCTTTTTCTTACAAAAATTTCTCCAGTTACACGCGCTGTACAGGGTCGTGTGGGGTGTCATTAGAAAGGTAATCACATGTACTATTGAGCCGAATAGGGACTTATTGGTTTTAGAATTCATCCACATTGAAATATGTGCAGTTAAAGTTTTCAACCGAAAGGTTACACTATTCTTACAGAAATTTATCGAGGTACACAAAACGTACATGGTCGTGCTTTTGGGTGCTTTTTCCCCATAAGGTTTGGATGCATCTACGATGAAATATGGGGGGCACTTAAATATTTCAAGGTCTATTTCATCGTAGATGCATCCAAACCGCATAAGACCCTATTTGGCTCAAAAGCACATAAAATTTTCTGTCATTCGTCAAACCATATAAGGCCATGTTATGACAAACAATTGCATTTTCATTTTCAAAATTTTGGTTCAGTTCAGAGATTTCAGAAATTTCCTGGAGTAGGCGTTACACGATAGAAAGAAACGTTATACTGAAGTTCAATTAACTACCAAACATATTATTACGAGGACTTGAATACGAGGATGGTTATCAAATGAAAGTTTAGATATTGCCTCTCGTCTTTCTGAAATATAGTTCGAGCACCTCATTAAGCACTTCTACAATCCTCGGAGTTTTTTTTTCCTTATCTTTGATGTTTTTAAGATGTTAAAACAAACTAATAACATCGGCAAGCACCATCCCAGTTCATAGATTCCAGATTTTGTATGCAAATTTTGTGCGTGAAAATGGAAAATAGGAAAATTTGAAGATGGTGCTGCGTCACTTTGTTTCTTAAACATTTAAGATGTAACATCTACAACAAAACGAAATGGCGCAAAATACTGGAGGAAGTTGCAACTGTTTAGAGATAATTCCAATAAGATAATCTGAATGTCAGGTCTCATGTTTCTGATCTTTGAGTCTTGATTGACATGAGGATTCAGATTTCCGGTATAACCGTAAAAATCACTGGTATGCCTGAAATCTAACCTGACTTTTGTTCTAGGTTCTAGCCAGATTCATATAATCTGAATATCAGGTTTCAGGACAACTTGACTTGTTCCGAGCGTTAAATTTCTGGGACCAATGACACTTCTAAAACTGAGAACTATTATGTGGTCGAGAGGAAATGACAGAGATTTTGCTGCAAACTGCGATTCGTGGTCGTGTTAAAGTGAGGAACTATGTCCACAGACCATCAGAATATCAATCTTTTCTTCAGAAATTATTGTTAAACTTCGTGGACAATTCTCACAATTCTTCAAGTTAATTATCGTTCTCACTCCAAGTTTTCGAACGTTTAATAGAATTAACTTTATTGACTTTGTTGGATCTTGTGGTTAGAAAAGTTCTCGACAAGTTTGGAAAATTGGTCTTCTCGATTAGATATAGCGCTAGACTCTATAATGATGAATTGTCTTAAACCTTTTCCAACTCAATCCGCAAAAGGTAAAGACAACGACGCCGTAAAAATATGCTGAGCAAGTTAGTCTTCTCCTAATTCTAGTCCTCTCTTATGTCGCAGAGTATATACTTAAGCGAGTAAAAGCTATGAGCACAATAGTTTAAACAAAAGATGTAGTAGAATGATTATACCGAGACGAAACGGTATGACACGGTAAATATTTTTTCGGCAAACCAACAAGCTTTATCAGACATTGTGTGCTTAATTTATAATCACAACATGGCAAGGTCTACTGTACAGCAACTTCAACGCAATGAACCCATTACGGACATCGTTGACAGCACCTTAAACCAGGTATCAAATACCTGTTCAAAGCAATCATCACTTAAAGCATTTTGTTAATCGCCCAATCACCCACAAATTCAATTTGCATTCGACCTACACCGGTCAATCAACACCATACTTAATCTACAATCGACATACCTTAAAGTCGGATAACGATGCCATCAAATCGTCCAATTCCTTTGTGGCAGATGAAGCAAACGGTGCTCCCGACTGTTGTGTTTGAACGATTTGTCTTTCGACATTGGCTGAAATGAGCGAAACAAAATTTTGACTGTGAAGAAAATCTACATTTACGATTCCCAATTTGACCTACCTTGGGGACTAGGAGTGTTCACGGGAGTAAGTCGTTCTGTCTTCGTTTCCCTAACTGTAATTGTGACATGTTTACCGCCAGCTGGTCCTTTCACACTCTGAGAAGGAGCTCTAAAAAGCACAACAAAATAATTAGCATGGTAAACAATCAACGATCAATGTCATACGCACCCATTCGGAACAGCATAAATTGGTCCACTATTGTGTGCATTACTCAATTCATCCAGTAAGCTATCCACCGATGGCCGTTTAATTGAATCACTAAGTACATTTGGTGATGGACTGACCGATCCATTTGCATTACGTTCAAGATTCGATCCGTAGCGGGCACTGCTCAAGTCTTGCAGTAGCGTATCCAATTCCGATAGATTACCCGGATTCTGTTGCGGCGTACTAGACCTGGGAAGTGAATTATGCGGAGTGTTGCCACGTGATAGTGATCCTTGATGGTATGGTCCGCCGTTATTGTAAACAGGCGATGAACGAGTCTCCGTGACCACTTTTTGCGTTTGATACGATGGCTAAAATGAACAATAAAATGTTGAATGAGACTAAAATGTCAAAAGTTTGAATTTTCATTAATCATCTGTCATCAACAATGACGACCTTAATAAGCGATGATGGCTTGAACTGTCTTATAATAGCAGACAGAATATTAAAACATATGAAGTAAAAGATTTCGTATCAAACCCTAGACAACACTTCAACGAAAAGAACTGACAGATTCAATGATAATGACCGACATACGTCCGTCGTTTACAAAAGGTTGAATGACAAAATCAAAATTGATGAATCCGAAAACTATTGCTGGGAACAGGTCACATTTAGGACATGATGGTTTGCATTCGGAATTAGCGACCTTCTGTGCAGCCGGTGCTTCAGTAAGGAGCATGGTAAAGATTACATATCTAAACATGTCAACTTCAGGTTCGATCAAACGTGAGGTCAAACTGATGACTGATTTATCGGCAAACACGTCCTGTGCTGTATGAGCGACATATGTAATGGAAAGTCCCTGGAACCGACTTTAAAACCTGTTCTGAGCCTAATTTATTCAATGAATGTTTTGTTTACTTTGCGTATGCTCGCTGTACTTTTTAAATTGTGCTAAGATCGACTCACACATTAATGTGCTGACAATCAGAATTACAATTTCTTACAATGGACGAGGCTTCATCCACTGCAGTATTTTCACCTTTTGAAACAACTGATCATCTTGCACTCAACATTCTTTAGGCAACTGTCAATCTAAACTGCACTCGTTCCATCAGTCATCGAAGTCTGGCATTTATTAAATATTTACAATACCAACATCAGCACCAACAATCTCGATTTACGATAAGGATAATGATGTCAACATTTTAAAATAATTTTTGTTTTTGTTGCCATTTCCAGTGTCTGTTTGATATCAAAACATAGCCGATGGTATCATTCAACATTGTAATGATTTATTCAATATTTGACTTGGACGCATGCCAATATGATGGTGGCGAGTGCACACCGGTGTATTTTGTGTAGATTGAAGAGGTTTTTTTTGTGTGTGTTTACAAAGTTTACATAAAACCAAACGATATTCTCAAAGGAACGGTGAATGAGAAATTAGTCGAAGATAGTGCGGATCCTCTTCATCATTTTTCGAAAAAGAAAGTTCAACCGAAACGAATTACTTCACACCCAACTGGGAATCAGTTTCAACCGTCTGCGATGAGAGATTTCGTCTCCCACAAAAATGCGTTACATTTCGTAACTCATGTATTTCAACGATCGTCGGCCGATTCAACTTACCGACTGTGGAGATTGTTGTTTCGTTCTTAGTGAACCATAACCTGGAACTGATGATGTGCCGTTATGAATTGAATTATTCTGGTGACCAGGTACACCATTTTGGAGGTCTGCCAACAGTGCATCTAAAACAAAAATAAATTCCACGTTAATATACACATTGCATGATTGATGGTTTTCTCTGCTGTTGTTTTTGTTGTTTTGTGGCACAAATGAAAATTAAATAAACTTTTCGTGAAATGAGCGAAAAAAACCTTTGATTTATAAACGAAATCCAAAAATGAAATACTGACTGAGAGGACAGTCGTTACAATTTATTTATGAGCTAAACTCCATTTATTTACTCTGAATAAATTCGGTGCAACGTGAAAATATTGGACGAATCGAATCGCATAATCGGTTTGGAAATAAACCTAAAAACGTACACAACACCATCAACATCCGTATTGCGGTCGGAAGTGCAATAATTTCAATGGAAATCGATTGCTGTATACAGCAATAAATAAATTGCATGACTCATGCCAGTTTGAAAATTTCATAATGTGTTTTAGTTTCCAGGCAATGGTAAATTCAAAATGTTAAACAGACTGAATGTTTCGCTGAAATGTACCACTTCTTCTTTGAATTGCTTATCTATCAGGAATGGTAACACGTTGATATTAATGTTGAAAACTACCAAGAAGTTTATAGCATTGCTTGGTGGTACACTGGTACAACCAACCTCGTTACCAATCGGTGCCTTTTAATACCAACTGAATTTGATGTTTTGATTGATTTGGCAAAGAAAATGACCATATTGGGTTAAATTAAGTCTCTCTATACGACGGACGAACCGGATCTGGATAAGAAACTTAAGACTCGAATGGTGGAAGCGAGTGTAGGTGCTTTTATGTATTGAACTACCTCTTCAGGAGCAATCTACTAAACACAACCACGAAGTATCGGATATACAAAACTTTGGTCAGGAGCATTGAACTTTCTCTGCGAAAGCTGGACTTTAATAGCAAATCAAGTGGTGTTTTGTAAAGAAAAATGAAATCTGTGGACCAGTGGGCGATATGTGGAGATTAGGACAAACCATGACAGAGTGACAAAGAAAGTTTTTATTAGCAAGTTCGATGGTACAAGACCCAGAGGACGATCAAGGAAAGGACCTACGGGAACTGGCGATCTGTACTTGGATTGGCGAGGATCGTCAGAGATAACGAAATGCTGTTGGAGTCAGCCAAAAATTGCGTGGGTTACCGATGGCTGTTAACACATTGCAGAAACGCTGGAACTTTAGACACCCTGGAAAGTAGGAAAGGAGTCGATGGTTACCTCCAAATAAAATTTAAAAAATGTTTTTTTTGATTTTTAGAAATTTTTTTTGGAGGTATTCCTCGACTCCTTTTCTGATTTCCAGGGTGCCTAAAGTCGACAAGTCACAGTAACCTTCAAAGTGTTAAATTTTTTGTAATAACCAAGTTTCTACCATTTAAAAAATGTCTTTAAACATGGTTATTGCAAAATGCTGCTGAAATAAAATAAGTAAGACGAACGAACTAAGTTTATGCAAAGTTACCTCACTGGTCTGATAACTTGTCTAAAATAAGACGAAGGAAATTAATATTATTTGTAGTCGTCGTCGGAGGATTTCAGTTTAAAATATTGGTGATGCAGCAGGACTACGTACGTATTCAAACTTAAGTCACTAAGCAGGTCAGCTTCAGATTGAATCTGTCAGTCAGGCCAACCCGAAGTCTTCCTCATTGGAGAACTCCCCTTGAATACGTTCACTACGGTAGCAGATTGAGTTCATTTTTGCATGACCTGAATTTAACCTGTTCCTGAGCCTTGGATCGAACGATTATAATAACTGGGGCTTTGACAAATACTTTACTTAAAATCGCAGAAAAGTTTCAGTTCCCGACAATTATTACGCTTAAAGTAATAGAAAATTTCATAGAATTTTCCGTGCTGTGCACAGATGGTTGAAATCAATATCTGAATCATTGAACGATGTTGATATTCACAAAGACCCAGTTTAATTCATTCTTTGTGGATTGTGATATGAATCAAGTCTTTGTTGCACTGGATCCAGTTACTAAAGTTATCTGGAAATTTCTTTTCTTCAATTAGCACTTTGTTCTTTGTGTGCCATTGTGGACAGGACATCCAACACAGCAAAAATATTTTTACAAAAAAATGAATTTGTCCACTAAATCTTAGATGAACAGACAAAGATGTGCAAACAAACAATTCGAAGACCCAGTCTCAGTATAACATCATGGAAACGGTGTGTATGCGTAACGTAAACAACAAACAATATCTTATCTCAAGGCGAGCGCCTGATAAGTCAATTTAATATGATAGATAAACAGTCGCACACTTTGAATTTTGTGTAGATACATGGAAATGGATTATCACGCGCTCTACGCTCTATAACTGAGAAAAACATACCCAAATAGTTTTGAATTTCATTGGCAACATTCTCATAACTATTTCCTTCATCAATTTGATTTGTTGACATTATTTCCGGTTATTTATTGTGTGTTATCTATACAATACGAAACAACTTTAACTTTCTCCGTTAAAAACGATTAATTTTTCCGATTCTAAGTGCAATTAACTCAGTCAAATATTATCACCGAACATCACTTAAAAATTGATCAACAGACTCGACCAAAAAAAAACTATCACAAACCAATTCCAACAAAGTTAAAATTCCAACTGAAATCGATTAAAAATTATGTAAATTTCTGTGGAATCGGAATTCTTTTTAATTATTTATTTTGTCAGAGAAGCGGCTAAGAGTACAACCACTACAATCGAAGTCTTATATGAAATAATAAATGTTCAAAATGCTACACATTGTTATGGAAACCGCACTCATAAATTTAACTTTATTTCTCCACATATTACACACATTTATATGTCTTAAGCCGTAAACGCTGATAATGTTACACTGGAACTGGAAGGGAATTACTAATGAAATTTGATTTAAATTCGCAAAGACACGGTGAATCATATTGTACACATAGTTCTTTTTTCTGAGATATTAATTTCACGGATTCTCTGCATGTGTAAGTACAGTACTGACGTGTTTCTTTTTTCCAAAGAGTTCTGAGAATTTGTTATCAGTTTAAAAGGTATAATACATTGACATCGTATATTGTGCGCGAAGTGACGTTATGATTTAATGCAATAGTCTGCGTTTGGGAACACTATACACCCGACAATTACTTTTTTTTCTCTCGATACAATGTTGTTTGTGGTTAAAATGAGTGGTCATTGTATGTTCAGATTTATTGGCATATCATTCACAACAAAGTCGGTTAACAAGGAATTCTGAAATTCAATGCTAATTTTGTTACAAATCGACTATTAAATTCACGGATTCATGAATAACGGTGGTACAACCACATAGTCTATTAGAAACGGCTTATCATCTGTTATCGACAATAACAAAAATAATGAGCTCTAGTTAAAACGTTGTTTTATTTAACAAAATCTATGTTAAGACTATTGAAGTAGAAGATTTGGTATCAAATCCATAACAATACTTCAATCAATAGAAGAAATCAATGGAAGAAAACATCATCTGGCTATAGTCTGGCTATAGTCATCTGTTGTCGATACTGTCGTCAAAAATTTAGTGAGCAACTCCCGGCTAGTGTTCTTTTACATAACGAAACGTAAGTTAAAACTAATGAAGCAAAAGATTTTGTATCACACACTAAAAGAGTTTGATCAAGTGAAGTAAGCGATTTTTTTTGAAGTTAGATTTTTGGTAAAATTTTGGTAACTTTTTTTATGACTCTTTGTCCATTTCCCTATAAGGGCGATACTTCGAAATCCCTTCGTTGCTTTTAAGGGCTTTTTAGTGACCCGCCTGAAGTAGTTGCAAAATGAGTTGCAAAATTCGTAAAAGGAAAATGTTTTCAGCAACAACTTTTGCAACTACTTCAACTACTACGCCTGAAGTAGCTGCAAAAGTAGTTGAGAAATTTGTAAAAAGAAAATGGTTCTTGCAACTTCCTTAGCAACTACTTCAAAAGGCTTTTTTAGTGGCCTTTTTAACATTGAAATGAACTGATTACGGATGGATGGTATTTTATGAGATTGAACGGGACCAGAATGCGGAATTTTATGGAGTTTTAGGGAATGTTCGGTATATTGATTCCATAAACAAGGCCCTGAATTCAGGTCATGTAAAATTAGTTCATTTACCCGGTAGTTGGTGTCAGGTAACTGAAGCGTCGACAGGGGTAATGCAGACAATAATCAATCGCACCGACTCAAATCGTTCGGTTTTCTAAAGTTAAAGTTCCGAGCCTGAATTGTCAGTAGACATAGACAGCCTTTAATAAAATGCGAAGGCTTGTTGTAATGTTAAGTAAATCTGATAGCATCAATTAATAGTACGTTACATTGGATGCTGCGAAAGTAATTCGTTACATGAGGTATCAAGGTTTTTATGTATACTCAATGTCATACTATAAAATATGACACAAAATAGGACATTTGATATTTTTAACGTTACGAATTCGCAACGGACTATTTGAATATCTACGAGTAAGTGTTACATAGAAGCGAATGAAGGAAAAATCATCTTGCCCATCCGCGGATTTGAACACGGGACCTTTCGATTATGCGTCGAGAGCTCTAGCGCCAAAGCCACGGGTTCAGACAAAATGATAATTACTTCGAACGCCTTTATGTTGTATAGAGTGCTAGATTGGCAATATGACATACTCATCAATTGTTTCATGTGTTTTTGAGCAAAAAGCTTCGGTAACTATCTTGGTCTGCATGTCCGACCTGAAATCGAGGTACACAGCTACATTTGTCGAAAATCAGTTGCCGAAGAAAGTTGCTCAAAACTATACGAGTGAGTATCAGCATTAAATGTATTCTGATTTACTACCTCATGCCCATGCAACAGTTGATTTCCACATAGAAAAATGAAGAAAAAAAAATCGAAAATGGTTCACATGAAATGGATCCAAAGGGCAAATTGCTATGTAATGGTGACCTTTCGCATGAGATAGGTCCTTGTAGCACAGACACTTGTTAATAGAAATGTACATGCCTAGGGAAGTCTAGGAAAAGATGAAAGATCCCGAGTCATGTAATGGATTTTGTATGCTGGTAGCGTCTAACGTAGTGCTGAAACATGAAAAGTACGGTTTTCGACCGTGATCGAACATTCAAATAAAATTTTGTAATGATTGGTTCCAAGGACTAAATAAACATAAAATAGGTGTAGCAACAGGTGAGGTTCGTATAAAATTTAGATGCCGTTACAATAAAGGCCCATTTCAACATTTTAGAATCTTGATTTTTTTTCAGCCGACACTTTTCCCGCTAACGATACATCAATCTTTTGATTAAAAAACATTTTGAATTATAATGATGGTTAAACATTGGCTCGCTGCCAATACGAAATGTGAGATTTTACTGTAACAACATTCATAGAATATTCACATTTGAAACAATCAAACGGAATTTCAGTCCATTTCATATTTAATTACATGGTGCGCGCAGACATATTTCATATTTATTGTGAAGTTAATTAAGTTATGAAATGGTACAAAAATACTCCAAAATGCCTAATAACGACTTACTTATATACTCTTCATATTGCCATACATTTGATGGATCTGGTGCAGGTGTTGACACCGCAGTAGTAGTCATTTTTGATTATTTTTTTAGCAATTAAAAGTTCCGAAAAGTCAGCGAAAGGGTTCACTTAAATCACCTTTTGCAATTAAAATGTTTTTCTCGTTTAAGTCCGTCGTTCAGTTCAATTAATTCAATAATTGAAGCATCAAACGATGTAGTTTACTAAACACGACAAGGAAATCAATAAATGAGATTTTGTTTTCGTTCTCTTCTTAAACCTATTCCAAAACTAATTATTGAGATTATAACCCACACACGTCAACATTACGTTCGAGTGACGTAATGTGCGTAGGACGTTCGCGACGATCGTGATATGTGTTCGTGGCGCTTGATATGGTTGTTTTGACAAAAATATCACCAAATTCGATTTAGTTTAACAGTTTCAGTAATGTCGATGGCTCACATTAAGAAGACATTCGTTTTGTAAATTTTAATGAGTACGTTGACGATTAAACGGCTAGACAATTAGGTGTGGTATAAGATAAAATGCTAATTCTATATGTTGGCAATGTGGAATATTAAGAACGTTTCGTTTGAATCGAAATTAATTTGTAAAAAAATTGACAAAAAGAAATTCTTTAATCGACAATTGAAGGGATACGTAGTTATTATAACGATTGCAAACTCTCAAGTCAAGCAATTACTGTGTGAATCTTTCATATCAGTTGAATACATTTTTAACTCTCCGTCTAGACGTTTAATTACAACGTAATGGGCTGGCTTGAAGAACGAATTTAAATTCTGAAATCGTTGTGACAAATTAAAACACCGAGAACGTATAATTACGAATGTCTTATGTAGCGAAAAAAAAAATTGGAATAATAGGAAACCTCGGTAGAGGAAACAAAGACGAAAAAAGCGCTACTGTCGAGATGACATTGAAATCGTTTTTTTTTTTAAACAAAGTTTTCTGTTAAATATAACTCGTTTGTCTATTAGTTTCGCGTATGTGAAATTTATTTTCGTACACAAATTTACTCATTGAACCCAAAAATAAACAAAAATTATTAAATTCGAAATAGAAAAACGAACCACACAAAAATCGAAATTGAAAATTTTTTGGATCGAAAATACAGTTCTGTAAGAAAAGTTGTAATTTTCGGGATCAACAAAATATATCAATCGATCGTCACAACACAGCCCTTGTTCTCACTCTTTCGCACACTAATGCTAAACTACACCGAAGAAAATTGTCGAAAATAATTATGTAAATCTGTCACTACAAATATCATTTAAGATCATGTTGTGTATACGCGCACCCAGACTATATAATTTATGATTGATATTAATTTTATGGCACCAATAATTTTCAATTTAACACTTTGAAACAGTGTAACAAACAACACGAAAACAGTCAAGTCAAATTTGAGCGATTACACTAGTAAGTCGTCGAAATAAAAACTAAACATAGAATCGACTCAAAACATCACAACATTGAGATTTTCTACCAGAATGTCATATATACGATGATTTTTCCGCTGTAGTACGGCGACGTTTGGCGTCGAATGTTTTTGTGAAGAAATGTTTTCTTGTGACAATGTCATGAGTTTTCGCAGAGAATTGATTAGAGCTTCCCAACTGTTTGCAACGACGACCGAACCTCACTTAAGTGTGAACTTTTATGGAAAAGCAATAACATGAAAAATAAATAAGACTCAGCCCGTTGGCAACTGATATGTATTAGCTGATAAATCACTTATCAAGTCATCCCGGGAAATCAGTCTCATTTCCCGGAAACCGAATCATCCAAACATCATACAAAATAAGAACCTCTATACATGAATACAAATTCCCATCTCGGTTTCTCCTCCAACGAAACCGCCAGACTAAACCCTAAATTAAACTCTTACTACTTTACACTTCGCACTGTGTTCAGCAGCTATATCAGCACAGCATCAGTGATCGCGATTTCAGTGAACAAATGAAATGAAATGATTAATTTCGAGACAGAGATAACGATACACACTACAGCATGAATGGATTGACTATAAATAAAATGTTTATTTGCACCGAAACATTATAATTTACGGTCAGTTTTTGTTGGATTGCTCATTTGTTTTACCATTTGTAAAGTATGGCCTGGCCAGTGACAAGTATTTATGGTTTGATGAAGCAATTAGATGATACTATTGTCGTGGGGGAATGGTTGACATTTGGCATTCAGTTAAGTGTTTTACGTTGAGATACATTGTGAATTTCTGATTTTAAGACTTAGGTGTTAATGTTAAATAAACGACCAGCTTCGCCTAATGTACAGGCAATACACATGTTAAAGGAAGCGAAGTAAAAGATTTTGGAATCAATCTTTAGAAACTTATTGGGTTACAAAAATGTTTCACCGTTTAGGTCGAAAACTCAGGATCAATTTTGCGTTAAAGGGATAGACAATTATGCTGCGTTTTCCATTGATTAGCCTGTGATGAATATGAAAAGAATGCATTCACAACCCAAATAGGCAACAAACTCACGTGTCAAACAACGCATGAAAATGAATAGTTTTGCGCGTTTTTCCCCAACTTTTCCTTTGCAGTTGGTATGCCAAGTTTCAAGTCTCTAGGACTTTCCGTCTGAGCTCTTATAGCGAGTGAAACAAAAGAACACAAACAATGACTCACCACAAACACACCCCGAGTCTGGAAGGTATTGGATGAATTGAAATTTCATTTCGGTTACGATTCGCTAGACTTTTTTGTTTGCGAATTTGTATAGTGTTCATTCGAGCACTGTCTCAAGTACCACTGTCGCCATGGTCTGATGATAAATGGTAGTTTTGAAATGACATTAACGCAGAACCTCGGAAAACGTATTGAATTTTCACTCGGATCGAAATAGTGGTCAAAAGTCCTACTAAACTTTATAATATTGATAAGAAGTAGAAGTAGAAGTAGAAGAACCGTCATTTATATACTGTTAACATTGTAGAGTTTGTTTCATTTCTGTTATTCGTGCGGTTCTCCTAATCGATAAATGCAAATTGTACTAACGACTAAATGATTTCAATCAACGTTTCAGTGATCGGCTGAAGTGAATAGAGCTACTGCTAGTTATAAATGATATATTGCTATTCAGCAAGCATAATTACTTGTGTGAATAGTGAGTCTATTACTTCTTTCGATCGAAGCATTTTAAAAAGATCGACTGATTAAAAATCTATTACTTCATTAGTTTTGGTCTCGGTTTTCCCATACGCTTTTCTTCATAAAAACGAATGGGACATGAGAAATTTGCTTATTCTGTCGGCGCTGTCGATAGCAGATGATCTATCCGTCCGTAGATCATTTTTTTGGTTTATTAGGATTTTTAACCGATAAAATTGTTCATTCTGAGTAAACAATTAGCATCACTTAAAAGCGTGCTCCTGATTTAAAACGACTCCTTGAGAATCTCAAACCTGGGCAGTCCATGTTATTTATAAAAAACGAATCATCAAATCGATAAATTGCATCGATAAGAAATATAAAATAATTTGATGAGAATGATCAATTCGTTATTAAGTTACAGAATCGAATTCAAATATAGCACACAAGGTATTCATTGATCGGTCAAGTAATCGACGACTCTCCTAACAACTAACAAATGTGTGGCAGCTCAAATTAATAAAAATTATTATAATTTTAGCTATATGAAGGTGTGATAAAACATTCCATGTCTGTGTTATGCGGTTTCATTATAAATTTTGTAATAAAAAAAAAATTGTCTAAGGAAAACAATTGAGTAAATTTAAAAAAAATTGTAGGAAGCTTAGGTGGATCAATTACCATTACACGGAACATAACAAAGATCTATTGACAACACATTGTATTGAGTAACATGAGTTTGCACGCAAAAATGAAAACGTTCGCGTTTGCTTTATGAAATGAAAAAAATAAAATCTTAAAACATTTCAAGGACTCATTCAAGTGAATATATGTATGAAAATGAAACTTGAATGTGTAACAAATTCTCTCACATTCATATGCAGGTCAGTTATTCTTGATGTTCGAAAAACATCTGGTTATTGTACCGAGTATTATCCGTACAACAAGTGACGTAATGATTAACGTTACCATGTTTCCCGAATTAGATTAAAGAAAACCAACGAAATTCGGTGAGAATTGATTTCATTTACATTTTGGTTGAGATTGTTGTGTAGATTTAGGCAGTGATAGTCATCACTTTAGTGTTAATGTTGATAGTACGCATGCAATTTAACAATGAAAAAAGTCATCCATTTACCTGACATAGTCATTCAGCGAATGTTTGTACACTCTCAATGATAAACAAATCCAAAGCTTTACAAGGTTAACTTAACACTTCTTCGCGCTGACACAAACAATATACAATGAGTGTTGTCACGCAATGTTCTTCTTCGCTATTTAACTGGATATGAATTGTACAATGTACATTCAACTAAACTTTAACACACCGATTTCTATCAAGCTGAGGTAATTCGTTTAATTAAAATATATTCACAACACAACTCGTGTGGTGTATGATCAAAAGTACTTTGAATTAAAAATTGAAAATTTTGTTGCCTTTTTTTCGTTTTCTTTAAATGAGTTTCATATAAAGAAATCTCAGCTCTCAATACTATATGTGTAGCTGGTAGGTTGTACGAAGTGGAGAAACGCAATAAAAATGCTGAATCAGTACATACAAGCTGACTTCGGAGAGAGAAAAAAATGTACACAATTTATTAGTATGAACTCGCATGATAGACTCAAAGAATTTTGTTTTTTTTTTCTTTCGTAGTTTACTGCTGCACATGATGGTTTTGCTGGTAAAGATCGAAAGTTTTTTAAACATTGAGAGTATGGAGAGGACAATGACTTGAATGCTTTCAAACGTTTTAGCCTCTCTTTTCTATCGTGTCTCGACTCGACCCGGTGAAGAACATATGGATGCAGAAAGTTATTTATGGTTACCTAATTGAATGATCTTTTACCCCTAGCTGGCAGATGAGACACTATTTCTTGATCACAAACCAATATTTATATTGAAAGTGTTAAATGCAGAAACGGGACATGTCATAAGCGATTTATACAAAAAATGAAATTCCATCCATCCAGCTCAAGCCTACGATGCTTTCTGTTCCAAGTTTCCTGTTTCTGTAGTCAGCCAATTGAAAAGGGAGCTAAATCAATCAAATGCCATTTTCTTATAATTCACTAGTGTGACACGTTCCGTTTCTGCATTTAACTATTCATTTGCAGGTAATGATGTGATTTATCAATCGATCACAATGTCTTGAAGAATTTCAATGCTGCATTGCTGCCCGTTTTTCCATCCTTTCTTCAACCAAATACAAAGAATTTCATAAATTCGGTCTTCGCCTCTTGTCCAACTGTGGTACTAGAATTACTCTTGTCACGAGAGTCTTCCTGTCTCAGTATGGCTGACGTCCCGGTCTCTGGACATGTAACAGTAGTGCTATTTTATTGACAAAATTTTTTGTAAATGAAACAACACCAGATGTCCCACCAGTCGATTATTAAAAAGAAGTCCGACTACTGGTACATGTCGGGAGACTTGTGCCGCTACTCGCGCTACTCTACCCATACGTTCTTCTTAAAGCCATAAAGCACTTAGAGTTAACGAAACTAATGGAACTTAGACGACTCCGATGTCCATTCGGGGTCTATGTATAGGAACGCTACCTCAGGACAACATTCAGTGAGTTACGATCTAAAGAATCACACCAGCGTGGGCTTACTTCCGACTAGAAATTTTCCACCAATTATACAATCGACGAAAAACAAAACACTTCGCAAATGTATAATACTAACGTTCGACCTAAATGCTGTTTCGACTATAACAACAACACTCGGTATAATGTACGGAAAAATAAGAAGAAGTTAATTTTATCACGAAAGAAACTAAAACCAAAGTGCATGATTATAAACAACTTTTTAACACCTACACACAAATCACCATATATCATTGCACATGGCACATAAAATGAAAAACGAAGATCTTGATAGCGCCGAGTTGTGCCATAATAATTTGTAACGATCGTCTAGTAACAAAAAAACAAACGAAGAAAACGTCTCCAGGCTTTCGTGTATTATATGAGAATCTACATACAATTCTGCGTCATTGTGTACACTAATTAGGTCAATTATAAGAACTCATTGCACTAAAATTAATTTGGTGATGATATGGTGATGATATGGTGAGAGTACTTAGCATACAGCGCTCACTATATTAATCCGAAAATATTTAAAATTCAGTTTCGATTGTCTTTGATTGTCTTTGCTTATTTTTTCGTTATTTCACAGTAGTTTTAGCAGTGACTCCAACCCGTTATAGTTCTTTTCGATGTGAATTGCTTGGTTGGTTAATTTAAAAAGATCTTAACGGAATGAACTTGTGTATTGATATGATTAAGTGTCAATTATTGGACTGAATTGAAAATTGACAAAATTGATTGAAATTTGGTTTTGTCTCAGATATTCTCACATTTTTTTCAGTCTTGACTTTTATGGTTGTTTATGCTAATTAAAACTTGGTCATCTGAGCTATGTCATATGTTAACGAAAGCGACGACAAAAATAAGCGGTAATCTCTGGCTTTAAATATTCATGTTTGTTTAATCAAATGAAGTAATAGATTATGCATTAATTTTTAAAAGACATTTTGATCAAAGTGAGCAACAGATTCGATAATAAGAACAGTGTTATGAGTCCTTTCCGGCGAATGAATCTTAATTTAATATCACTTCACTTCGCACTGCGTGGACTTTATTTTTAGTTCGACAAAATCGCTGGAAGATTGAAATTTTGAATAAAGTTTGTTCAGAACCAAACAACAAATTCAAAGAATCTTCACTTTTGTAAATAATTATCAAACAAGGTACCTATGAATCTCTTAAAAATATAACTCAATTTACTTACATCCTGGCAAAATACCCTTCTCCCTTATGGTGCATCTATAGGGCTGTCTTGCACCAGTCTCCACTTTCCCGTACATTGACCGATCCATTTTTTTTTTAATTATTAGAATATTTTTAGCGAACGTTTTTCTCAGTTAGAACTCAATTAATCATTTCGTCATTCTCGAAATAACAAGAAAACACTGTGTCCAGTCCGATTGTATGTGTAAATTATACGAAAAATTTCAACTGTGGAACACAAATCATAATTTTTCAAATGTTTTTCGGTTAGTCATATTATGTTTTATTTCAGATTTGTTTTTTTTTTTTTGTTGCTCTTGTTCCTCTTGTATCCACTATTTATAGCACATATGGGTTTCTTGTTCAATCACTGATGGAAATAGTCGTTTTTTTCGTTTTTTCGGTGGTTGTTTGTTTATTTGCAAAAAAGATATTTTCTGGATCGCACATAAATTTCGGTGTGATAACTTCTTCGTTTATATGTTTTCTGATTCAATAAAATTGATAATTTTAGATTGGCGGTAGACACACATTTTTAAATTAACTAGTTCAATGTTGAGATTTACTACTATTTGTGACACCTGTAAGCGCTTTGAGATATATGGACTGGGAATGAGGTGATTGATATATATTAGTAGAGCTTCGTTTCGTATATCTGTTTCAGAAAATTCCAGATTTAACAGTGAGAGAGAGAGAGACAGTAAAATATCTGTTATCGACAACGACGAGAAAATAAATGCAAACCTCCAGCTCCTGGTCTATTTTATAGTAAAATGAATGATAAAACTAATGAAGTAGAAGACATCAAACACTAAGCGATATGACAAACCAAAAACTTCAACCTAATTGAGTTAAACAAAAGAAGTAATAGATTTAATGTTGGCATTCATATGATTGAAAATATCAGTAGTTTGTCGTTTGTTCGTGAAACATTGAAGAAAACGAAGATAAACCTTACTGATCTTTGGATATATTCAAGATTTAAGGCTCTGAATCCATCAAACCTAATATAAATCTTATTACAGATTCAGATACAGCCACAGTTTTTGTAGAATATAAAATTAGCGATCGATTCACAGTTAGATTAGATTAGATTCGAATTAAGGGAGGATTTCCAATGTGAAAGCAAAAACCCGGATCACCCTTTCCTCCTTCTTCTGTCACTAAAATATTCCAGTTTTCAGAAAGAGGTCGTTAAGGCCAGGTAAAGGCTCTTTACATCGGACGATCGCAATGTAAACATCTTCCATCCAGGGATGGTAAATCAACAAGGTGCCAAACAATTCCTCAGGTTCTAGACCTCAAAAACGTTCGATCTATTCTGTGTAGGTGATTGTTAAGCTTGTTCGTAATGCCACTACCACTCGACTTATTTTCGATTTGATGAGCTTCAGAAGCTTTTCCCTTCATGATCGTGATACATCGGGTCGAAAGTGAACAGTTACAAACACAACCATGATTATGTATGTTGCATTTCGGAAAATCCTCTTGCATATTTTACAAACTTGTGTATTCAAAACAGCAGATTTTTAAGAACAGCCGCAATTTACAATCTTCATATTTTTGTGCAACGCCGGTAAATGTACTGATCCGGCCTAATATAACGCCCACACATTTGTTGTGTACAGTAAAAGCCGTTGCTAATATTATTTAATTTCGACTTTCGTAAATATTATCATTCATGAGCTTCTTGTTTGAGACTTACACACACATTTAACATAAAGTTATATAAATAAACATTATGAGTGACAATACGAGTTATTTTCGGTGATATTCAGCTGATGGAGCAGATTAATGACGTTTGTCTAATCTCAATCTCCCGTTGAGTTAATTAAAAAGAAAGGAATTTTTCCGTATGTCATAATTAACGACATCCAGTCACTCAACTAAATGAATTGTGCAAATGTGAAAGAAGGAAAATAAATTATTTTAAATTAACAAGTTTTTCAAAATGCAGACATTTCAGGAAAATTACGCATCATTTCAGTTGCAAAAGCGTTGCATAAACAGTTTGTTGAACTAAAAATTCAATTGGAAAATTCAAAATTTTACCGTTATTTATGTCCCGTCTCAAACCCAGTGGACAATTTTGGTTTAAGAACATGTTGTATAATAGGGTTGTAAGACCAGTGAATGATTGTGATAATTTCTTAACTAACAGCTACTGCTTTGCGCTTTTGAACCGCTTACTCAAATAGAGTGTTAAAGTTTCAAAATTTCTCTTGTCAGCTCAGGTTACTACTTAGTTAGCCTAACAGATTGTGTAAGACAATCAAAATATTCAAATATCATTCTGGTCAATAACAGGTGCGGACTGACCCTATGGGCATTCAAGCTATACCCCGAACAGTTTTTCCTGTTTTTTTAATATGAAATATAGGTCTTTTCGAACTTATCAACAAATTAGAAAAACTATTAAACCATTCGAAGTCATTTGTTAGCGAGAGCAACGAAAACAATAAGCGATGATCTGGGGTTCATGTGGTTTTTTTTATAGTAAAATGAATGTTAAACCAAATGAAGTAAAAGTTTTTTTAACCAACCATTAATTTGAACAAAAGAAGTAACAGATTCGGTCATTATACCGAACCGGTCTTGCCGTTTTCAAAACATCAAATTCTCTTTGGCTGTGTAATTTAAACACCGAATGCTTATTGGGACAGCAATGTTTACACGACTGAAGTTTCTGAGCACCAGCAGTTTAGTTGTAAATTAATGCAATTATTTCCATGGGTCACATCTAATTAGACGCGGCTTAATGTTATGCAATGAAATGACGACACAGGAAAACAATTTTCGTTTCATATCAAAGGAACGGTGAGAGAATGCAAATTAATATGTGAAATGTGCGAAACAGACACAAGAAGAAGAAAAAAAAACTGGTTCGAAAAGTCGTGGAAAGCAAATAGTGAAAAGAAAATTATCAAAAACTAAGATTGATCGATGACAACTGCCTTAATGTGTGTGTAGGTTATTTATAGAAATTAAAAAGCATAAAAATATCATTGTGAAAAGTGAAAAAAAAAACGATTAGATAAATAAATATAGAAATGTCTACCGTTATGAGAAAAGCAGTTTCCGCATCATTAAAAGAAAGACGATGAAAAATATGCGAGATCTGTGTCTTTCCTTTGCGACACTGATCAGTGTATGGAATGCAAAAAATTTCGGTTTTCTGATGAAATGGGATTTTAAATGATCTTGGAAAACTGTGCTGTGAATTTATAATTACTTTGACTTTGGCAAAATTAATTTGTTTTTCACTCTTGAGTTCTTCTTCGTTGTTATTATTATTATAAACGACGTCCCATCCGAAACAAACAATCCATTTGACCCATTTAATTTTCAATAAAACTTTTATCACCATCCATTAACTTCAACCTCGACAACATCCAACATATGCAACACAATATTCTGTAATTGATTTATTTGGATTGCAGTTGCATTTTGTAACAGCAAGCGTGTCAATTAGAACATATTTCTCTAATGCACTTGGAAACAATAAAACCAATAAACAAAACAAGCAATCGCTACAATTAAATTCACTATTAAAAGAACCGCGGACCACGGTGTACAACATCAACACAACAGTGTTGTTTTGGAATGACTAAACCACTAAAACGATTCACGATATACTGAAAAAGTAAGTAAAACAGAAACACGCAACAGCATACGAAAAACCACATTCTATGAATGGTTTACGTACAGAAAAAAAAATGTATTCACGACTTTACAGTGACCTGTTTATGATGAACTCCTATTGTTCAGAAGGCTGACTCTTATGCGGCTTAAAATATTTGAATTACGTTCTAAAAGCCTCCGATTTCAATTAATATTTTTCTTTATTAATCTTTTAAAAAATTGTTGTTGGAATTGACGGTTAAGACAATGCGATCGTGTATTAAATGCTTTGCCATCCCACTGTCTTACACTAATTAACCAATTTATTTACTAAATTCAATTGTCAAACTCAATTCGGATGGCGGAAACGAAAAGTCTTCGCATTTTTAAACGCATTCGATCTATTCCTTAGCCTATTGAATTTATAAATACTCAAACACACACACGGCCTGTTCCAAAGGTTAATGATATAGAAATTAGTTTTCACATTAATAACACACGGAGATGACAGATTTAAATTTCGAAAAAAGAACGTTTTTTGTTCTACGAAATGAGTGAAAGCCTCGTGAAAATCGTTTTTTATTCGAATACATTGAGCGAGATGAAGTTAACGATGCTTAGGGAAAAGAAACGTTTTGTATTTAAGTGCATAAAGTCATTAAAATTTGAAATCTTCATAAATAAAGAAAATGTCATGGAAATAGAAAAAGATTTCGTGTTTAAGTTGTATTTCTATTTAAGTAAAAGGTCCTACTAACGAATCATAGCGACCAAGTCAAAATGTACCAAGATCATAGTGATTAAATGAAAAGTCTTAAATTAGGTCAAAATGATGTATGGCACGGACCTATCATGTATCAATCTATTGAACAAGCTGCATTTCGATCAGGATTCAGCACAAACGACCACTAACATGTTACGAGAACGCTAATTGAGAAATGCAATATATACAAGATTGCTGTGAGCTTGATATTCATAGACTTCGTAAAAGCTTTTGATTCAGTGGAAATATGGTCGATGTTGGACTCATTAAACGAGTGCAGAGTAGACACAAGGTACTCCAACACAATTCGATACGTCTAGTCTATAACAACGCTACGTCGTGTATAAAACTCCATAAAGGCACGGACAAATTCAGAATTGGTAGAGGTGTACGACAGGGTGACACCATATCACCTAAGTTTTTCACATCGATTCTGGAGAGTATTTTTTAGAAATTAGACTGGAAATGGGTATCAACTATCAACATAAATGGAGAATACCTGAGTAGTCTCCGTTTCGCAGATGACATCTCCCTGATGGCAGCTGATCTAGATCAGGCGCAAATTATGTTACAATAGTTGAATCAGGAGTCAAACAAAGTCGGTCTCAAGATGAATTTGTCGAAAACGAAAATCATGACAAACATTGACGATGACAGAGAAATTAAAATTGGTGATAATGTCATTGAACGAGTCGACAGTTAGGTGTACGTAGGTCACAAATTGAAGTTGGGTCTGGACAACCAAACTGCAGAAATAAAACGTAGAATTGGTCTTGCATGGGCAGCGTTCGGAAAACTCAGGCTAATTTTCAAAAGCAAAATGAACAATAGTCTGAAACGTCATATGGAGCGGAAACGTTAGCGTTAACAAAAGCTTCCGAAAATAAACTAAAAGTGGCACAAAGAGCCATGGAACGGAGTATGCTTGGAATTACGCTCAGAGATAGAATGACAAATCAATGGATTCGACAACAAACAAAAGTCGTTGATGTCATGGAAAGAATAGCATCATAAAGTGGAGCTGGCCGGGACATATTGCAAGAAGGACGGACGAACGTTGGACCAAAAAAATCATGAACTGGAGACCACCTAAAACAAGACGAAGAGGTAGATCACCAAAAGGATGGAATAATAGCGAATTGCAGGCGCAAATTGGCAACAAGTGGCAACGGATCCAGCTGAAAAAGAAGAAGAAGATGTATGGCTCATTTGTTTATCAACGAAAAAGACCGGTACCTCACTTTTCATTTAAACTGACGAAACCACCCGGATTTAATAGGAACATCCCGCGAAAATTGACCAAAAATTTGAATCGGTCGTACAGTGTCTGTTGCTTGTATTGAGGCCATTCACTTCTGGATTAGTGTTCGAATAATACAAGAATACAGTGAGCTTAACTATTTTTTGTCGAAAGTTGCTACCATGAGCCAAGTTAAAAATTGTACTTTTCTGCTGTCTTAAATCCAATAACACTAAAACATCTTCCCAAAACTCTGTCATAAATACGATAATAATTTTGTGATGGCTAAGGCCTGATAGCAAAGAATGTATATATGTAGAAGAGTATCCGGAGCTGCCATAACAAGCACTTTTTAAAGGTAAATGGGTGATCATATGCTATCGACAACGACGGTGAAAGAAACCATGAGGTATGTCTAGTCTTTATTATATATTAGTTATTGAAACAAATGAAGTAAAAGATTTTTTAACAAGAAGTCGATGTAACTTAAACGAAAGAAGTAACAGATTTTCCTCAACATTTCGCGATACGCATACAGTTTATATCAGGAACTATTCTCTGGAAAATTGCCATTAAAAAGGGTTACAATACTGATGCATTCAATTTTTCTTAAAATGCAGTCTTGAAATCGTTAGAAAAATAAAATATCGTTTTTGGATGAACCAAATACATAACTAGTGGGTGCAGCTTTCTTTCCATTATACAGCATCTTTTTACAAGCTCAAGGATTACCCACAACATATTCACGTAACCTCTCACCCCACTAATATAAACTGCCATAAATTCATCAAAGACTTTTTTCTTTCTCCTATTTTTAGCATTCAAACAAAATAAAATTTCATCATTGCAAATTTGAACTTTTGCGTCTATAATTGGATACATAACAAAAATAGCAAAATCATTTCGACGCCCTTTGATAAAATGAAAATGTTTTCGCGTCATCCATTCGCCATCCCAATTAAGAAAGCTTTCCATTAAGTTTATGACGTCACACATCATAGAAACAAATATACACCAAGTGATAACGATGCCCAAACGATAAAACGGAGGTATTTGTTTAAAGAAGGAAAAGTCAATATGTGTGATGTCGTCATCGGGCAAAAAATGGTGCCATGTTTGTTAAAGGACATGGAAACAACAGCTAATGGAAAAATGTTCGAATATGGCGAAAAGATGTTCAGCTATGCATTAAACTGTTTACACATCTTATATACAACGTAAATAGCATATTGATAATATATCACATCCGCTTACTGTAAAAATAATTTTTCGCTTATCACTCCACTATGAACTTTCGTTAGACGTTTCAAGGCTTTAAAGTCGGAAGTTGTCAGAGAAAATTACGTTAGGCGTTCAAGGTGTTATATAACGACCCTTCTAAAGAAAATAGACATTTTTGTTGGGGTGACGTTACACACTCAGTCTTTAAAGCTATGAAGGATTCGCAACCTTCAGGTGCATATAGAACATTTTGAAACTTTTGCAATGTACACAAAAGGTGGCATAGTGCGTTGGATAGGTTTCGGTGTACGAAATACGTAAATGACGTACGTCTGTGGTCCCCCTGCAGCCCCCCTACGAAATAAATTTAAAAAAGTAAGTAATTGGAACGGGATAGTTGTTGGTGCAGCAGATATCTAGGCTACCGTGAGTTCAAATAACCACTACACTAACCATTGGTAGAACAATATCGAAGATAGTCATTTATGAGTAATTTTGTCGTCCTTCGATATTGTACTAACCTACCTATCGTTGAAGACCTTTGGAGTACATATTTGAGTTCATTACACCCTAGATATTTACTGTGTTGTGGTGTCCCGTTTCTATTACTTTTTTTTGTGAAGTTATTGGGACCAATGGATGTGTGTTTCCGACTTGAAACACCCAAACCTATCCAACGCACTATGCCACCATTTGTGTACAAAACTTGTGCTGCCTAGTGAACCCATTCATTCATGTTCCTGTCAAAATAACAAAATCCCTAAAGCCCACCTCAAGATTCGTTTCGGTAGTTTGTTTCGTTGTTTCACGTTTCTAAATTTCGTCACTTGTTATGAATCTCAACGCCCAGACAAACTGTAAAGACGTGCGGCTATAAATTTAATTTCGTTGAAAATAACAAAACGTTCTGATTTGATTATCCATAAAAACGTGAGCATCTTCGTTGAGACACTAAACCAATATCCAATCCATAATTGAAAACTGATATTGGCTGCAAAAAACCTACACGATTCAATCATCTCATCATCCAATTATTTTATTGATTTAGTCAGAAAGTCATAGACGAGAATGAAGAGGAAAAAAATATCACAAAAATGAGTGAATTTTCTATTATTAGTGCTGTACGCATTGGCATTGGATTAGCGTTTCGGTATTCCATTTTATCTGTAAATATCAAAAGACCATATGTGTAGGAAGAAAGTTGAATTTTTCTTCTAGCTTTCAATTTGCAGCAATCGTTTCATCTTCTTCAAGGTGTTTCGAGTTCAAGTTCAAACGATGCAAGTGTGTGTTAGAGGTAAGTGAAGATGCCTCACGAACATTGAACAACGTAAAAGTGGTAGGTACATTCATGTTTTCTATAACGAACAGCGATTTGTACGAAGAAAATTCAAGTACTCGAAAAATTGGCGTTCATTCGGTTCATTCTCGATAATAGTATCTCAAAGCTTCGAGAGAATACGGTTTGTTTTGACCATAAAAATGTTGTTTACATTTTAATATCAAATTTTGATAACGAAACATACACGCACCAGTACCACCAATCAATTTTAAACTTCTAAATACTCTTAATTATGCGATAAGAAACGATCGTCAACTATCCCATTCAATGATTAAAACTTAATTATTCGATAGACTCTTAAGATAGTATGCATGGGCACTTGGGCACACTTCACGTCGCTGAGAATGTACTTTCATGAAAAATTATTTATTTACAAAATCATCGAACACAAAATAACACAAAGCACTGCACGACATTCACCGATATAAACACCAGTAATTTTTTCGAATTATTCAAAGCAAACATTTAACACGACATCGCACATCGACACCTCATATTTTACTGAACACCGAAAGAATGAACTCGTGTATGTGAATATCTAAATAGATAACTGAGTTTATTGTATAGAAAAAAAAACGGTTTTAGTTGTGTGTTTCGTTTATATGGTATAACGTAATGCCACGCAAATCAACACCACCGTCTCGTCTAGCAAAACCCACTGGTTCAAATGTTTTATGTCATAAAACGGAAAATAGATTAAAACTGTGCGCTGCTACACACTGTTTACGTGAATGGATGCACTGACTTTTCAGTTTAAATTTCTGGGGGTAGTGAAACGGCGCTGATTTAAAACTATACAACAACGTGGTATTTCCCGTACATACCGTTATTGCGGTTACATTAAATTGAAGGCACGAAAAGGCTTCGAGTACTTTAAAACTGTTAAAAAAAGAGTCCACACGCAACGTATTGTTCATTTTGACTAAGTTGTGCATGAGCTTGTTAGCATCGGTGGAAAAGGTGTGGATTTAATGGAAATGATTTGTTTTATTACATCCGGCGATAATTAAAATTTCAAGATTACATTTCCAACATTATAGGTAAACTAGACTTCAGAGACATAGAATGTTGTTACGCCTTTGATTTGGCAAGGGATAACAACATCCAAGAAACAGCAAATCATTGTTGAAAGTAAGGAATGATAACCACGACAGAGGTTCCAACATCGAACCATTTAAGGTGGATTCTCTTCCTCGATGAAGGACTTCTTCAAACTCTAGAAGGACTTCCCACTGTAAGTGGAGTTTACACTCTAAGTGAACTCTGAAGTTTAAATGAACTCTGAACTCTTAATAGACAACAAACTCTGGTAGTGACTCTGGAAGTGCCATATTATTAATGTTTTTGAGTCACCTTAGACTTGTAAATCTGGCTCCCTTAATTCTTAACGAACATCTTGCCCCCAGCATCCAATATGAACATTTGTTTCGCCTATTTTAAAATTGCCCTTGACGCCAAACAACGCTAGGCCCTGTTCATTGGACTTCAAACATTTTTTTTTTTTAAAAGACCATAGCTCAATCATTCATCTGAAATCTCTGTCGTCTGATACTACATTCTCCACCCACGTTAGAATCGGTGACACTCAAACCATAAATTACTACCGACTGTTAATCATTAGCTTCATTAAAATGGATTTCATAAATCAAAGGCCTGGTAATTTAGGTTTTAAAATTAAATTTTATGACTTAAAACGTCGTTATGCAATGACACAGTATCGTTATGTTATAGCCCCAACTATGAAGACTCATCTATTAGTTGAAACAAAAACATGGAAGTCATTTCAAGCGCCTGCACTTTACGAACATTAATAGAGTCTAGTGATAAATTGTTGACGCAGTGCATTGCCGTTAGAATGGCATTTCATTTACGTCCCAGTTAACTAATTTCCTTTGAGTGTCTAAGTTTAATTAAAATGCATTATTAATGCACTATGATTGCACTCAATTTGACGCCTTTGCACAGATATGTTCGATTGAAAATTGTTTTTATTGATTTTGCGCGTAGTTGTATCAATGGGAGGGAGTGTTCTAATTTATGAATGAAATTTCGTTCGTAACATAGCAAAATTTGTCATTCACGCCACTTAACATTCAAATATAATTTAATTCGTCGTTTTTCTACCTTTCAATTTTATATTGAGCTTTCGCTATTATGGTTACATCGATTGCTATATTATTACCGTTTGTCAATGAATTGCGATGCCTTGCAAAACATAAAATCAAATTCAATGCTTTCGATAAAACAAAACAAAAACTTTTACGCCAAATATGGTCGCATAATTTGTTAAATAATTTTTCGATGAGGTCAAGCGAGTCATTGATCGCTGAGCCCGTGCGAAAAAAATTCGCATCGTTCAAAACATATACGCAAGTCAATTGCACTGTATTATGCATAACCGATCTCTCATTATGTATCTCGCACACCCAAAACAAACCTCTCTCTCAATATAATTAGTACATGGATCAGACAACAACTGTAATTTGTCTTTGACCCAATACCGAAAAAAGTCTTCAAGGTCTAGGCACTATTGATCGTATGTATAAACCACCAAGTTTTATTGCTGAACACAACATATGGTTGACTGTTACTACTTACAAATATATATATTACGCACGATCAACTCTTCACATTTTTGATATCAATGTTTTCTTTCACAAATGTTATTTACATCGAGTGTATTTTAGCAACATATAAACAGCTTCACCTACATGCATTTTAAACGAACGGCGATGATTTATGTGATCTATTCGATTAAATTTTTCGTTTTGTTTGAATGACTTCGCAGTAGATTATCAATTTGTGAACGAAAAACTCGTATGCAAATTTATGTGTAACTTCGTTGAACAGAATCATCATTTTTCGATGTATTTTTTTCTGTGTTTTCAAATGTTTTATGCATGTATGTCGTACCTCGGTCCTCGATTCCTCGGTGTTGTGTACTCCACAGCGACTATTGTTTGTGTGAATTTAAACAAATTTGTTTGAGTTTCTATAAATACACAGACGACATGTTTGAATGATGTTTGTTCAGTGATACGATCGGTTGATAGATGCGACTATTTTTTATGGCTTTGAATGTCGTCTTGTTGGCAAGAAACGGTGAGATTATTATTATCCAAGCTAAGCGTGTAATTATAATGTGTTGATGTGACTGGTTATTAGTTTATAAATATTTGTATTTTGAGATAAGATTGTAATCAGGTCCGAAAAAATATTAACTGAAAAATGGTTCGTTGATCCTAATTGGGCCTTCGGATAGGAGTCCGGAGATTACGAATACTTTGAATATAATTTAGTGGGGCAGAATATAAGTTAGGACAAAACAGTTTCAGATGATCACTGAATCATAATCTAGTACTTCAACATTTAAACCAACATAAACAGCTACACTGTTGGCTGAATGTGATTTCTTTCAAGAGAAAATTAACAAGAATAAGTTAACATCGTAAGTGATATTGATGAAAGTAACGATGAGAAATATATTGGCAGGAAAAATTGTTGGTGACTTAAGAAAATGAATGAGACAATTTGTCGATGGACGTATAACAATTATTTTGTAAGAATCGGAATCTGGTAAGCTCGATGTTAGCATGAGGTTACCGGAATCTTATTTAACTAATTTTTCACTGACCTGAAATCTGAAAGTAATTCAGTACCTTCAAAATCAGATCAAAAAAGGTGTCAATCGTCCTGGGATTTGTTGCGAGTGAAACGCATTTTCAATGAGTTGATGTCATTCAGTGACCAAATTGATCGAGCTGGACTTCTTGCGTCATCAACAAAAACATCATCAAAGTGGCTGCAAGCTGTTCCTTCTCATCAATTGGGCCTTCTGTTGGACAACGACGCCGCGAGAATCGCAGTGGCACTTCGTTTGGGCAGCAAGATTTGTGAACCACACGTTTGTGTTTGTGGGTATATAGTCAATTCAAATGGTCACCATGGGCTATCATGCATTAAAATGATTGGTAAATACGCCAGACACACCGAAATAAACAATATCATATCGATGGCTGTTGCATCTGCCGGATTTCCGAACACTCGGGAACCACAAGGTCTATCTCGCCGAGACGGTAAACGTCCAGACGGTTTGACCAGCTACCCCTGGAGCCACGGAAGATCGTTAATGTGGGACGTCACAGTGGTTGACACTGTAGCTCCATCGTACATCAATCTTACATCCAACAAAAGTGGGGCTGCAGCTGATCATGCAGAACGCGACAAACACAACCATTACATTGACTTGAAGCGTCGTTACCATTTCACGCCCGTGGCATTCGAATCGTTTGGGTCTATCGGACCGGAAACTGAATTGTTTTTGTCAAATTTGGGAAAACTTATGAAACGCAAAACCGGCGATCCGCGAAGTCTGGATTTTTTGCTCCAACGGATTTCAATTGCCATCCAGAGGGGCAATGCAGTGAGCATCCGTAATACCTTCTGTGATAATAGTGATGCTAACGTATTCTTGTGATAATTTCAAAAATTCTTCTATTTATGTAATTTAATTGTATAACAAAGTCAAATAAAAAAAAAAAAAAAATTTAGTACTCAGGTGGATCCAGGTCGCGTTTCAGGTTTTACCTGAAGTTTGATTTTATGAAATTTTTCCGTAAAAATGTAAGAAAAATGGTCCTTGATTTTGACTGACAATAGATTTTCTAATGGCACAATACAGTTGAATTCAGTGAAATTGAGACATGAATTTACTTCAGCTGTTTTCCATCTGGTCCACGCATACAAAACAGAACTGTTTCACCCGTATAAAGAAGTGTGAAAATTTTGTTTGTATGCGTGGACCAGCTGGAAACCCGTATAAAGATGTGCGAACAGTTTTGTTTGTATGAGTGGACCAGCTAACGCCTAGACTTCACTGTCGTCAACGTCAACTGAACAAACGATGTTCAGAGGATTTTTTGGAATGAAAGAATAGTTGCAAATAAAAACTTTAACTTTCGAAGGTTTTCTGGCCATTCTTCGGATTGAAAGATTTTCTACGTTTTTCGATTTTATAACATGAACAGGAGCTGAACTATTGTATAGTCATTTAAGGGTGTTGCCTTTTAAAGTTATGAACTACTGCTACGAAGAACTAGCAAAGAAGTAAGAACATATTTGATGTACAACCTTAGACCCAATTTAATGTCATAGCAAAATTAAACTTATCGGTTGTCGGTCCTCGCGTGTCTATACAAAATAATCTAAAATTTATGACGGAACAATGAGGCGGGTATACTCTCAAAATTACGAACATACTGTATAATACGTACCAATATATAAATCTGGATGTGAATATAGGAAAATGTATAATTGCTTAGAGTCGCTTGTTCACACTTTTTTCTGTTTTCGAAAGTTTAACTCAATCTATAATTATTTTCGTTTACAACAAAAGGTGTGTTAGGGACTGCTAGGCGTACATAATAAATCAATGGGATGTGAGACATTTAAAAGTTGATGAAGCAAAAAAAAAGTTCGAACGCAAAAGTTTGACACCATCCAAACCAAAATACAAGTTACCTTTACCGACTAGTTTCGTTTCAGACGAATATTTTTTGACAAAGAGCAATGGTGCATGATTCACGATCATTGATTGAACAGTAATTGTACAGTGCAAATTCCTAAAAAAAAATCCTTTCGAAAAAGCAGTGACCTAACGTTCACAATAAGAAAGGTCGTAGCTTGATCCGAATGAATCAACGAACGCTAAAAACCTGAAATTCCTAATCGTTTACCCTTCCCCACAATGAAACTATTTTTTTTAAAGATAAATTCAAGTGAAATCAGTTCCTATATAAGTACATGCATCCCTATAGGAAATGTTAGTTCATAGCAAGGCTCCCAATTGAAACAAACGGTGAAAATCATACCTTTGAAAAATATGATTAAAAAGACAGTCGGAACATCGGGTGGTGTGAAAATCCTAAAATTCGTTCTCACTTGTGCCGGTTTCTGGCCGAGAAATGTCCCATATAAATGGCTATCCGTATTGTACGGTATTTACAGTAACATAATCCTCATATTTATCATGTTCCTGTATCAAATGTCCATGCTGATTGAAATATTTCACATCGAGAATGTTGTCGAGGCTACAAATAATCTGTGCATGACGCTAACTCTGATGACATTATTCGGGAAAATTTTGAATTTCAAATACTTTCTGGGAAACATCCAAAGTCTGTTGTATTTCGGCGAAGAATTTGAATTGGAAAATGACGAAGAGGTCGCAGTGGTTCAGCAAAATCTTACGTTTTACACCAGATTGGTGCAATTTTTACTAATCACAGCTAACATAGCCGGTCCCTCTAATTATGTGGGAGCATTTTTAGCCGGTGATTTTAAGTTACCATATCTGGCGTGGTATCCATTCGATTATAAATCCAGTAACACTTTGTACGCTGGCATTTATTTCTATCAAAGCATTGGCATGTTCCTGCAGAGTAACTTAAATGTTACCATGGACCTGTTTTCTGCATATATGATGCACATCGGCAGCCTTAAGCTTCAGATAGTGGGTCGACGCCTGAAGAAACTCTCAGAGTTTACTATGCAAGGTCAGCTGAATTTGGCCATGGACGGTAAAGCCAATAAGCGTCACATTTCATCATTGGTTCGGTGTATAGAGAGTTACCAGCGAACGTGGAAGTAAGTCAAAAATCAACTGATAGGTTGGAACTGTACACCTATCTTGTCTAGACTTAAGTTTAACATTGCTATACCGGATTTTTACGAGCTGAGCCATACCACCGTCATTGCAACATTACGCATTACTAAAATCCTTTACCAATTTAGGTACATGAACCAACTACAACAGTACTTCACCTATGGATTTCTGATTCAGATCGGCTTAAGTGGCATAGTCATTTGTTTCACTGCCTATCAGCTAACAACAGTAGCATACAAATCAATATTTTCCGGTAACAACCAGTCCCAATCAAATACTCTTTGTTTCTAGACATCACCACGCGAATCATTTGCACTGTACTCGTACATGGTGCTGTTTGGCTTTTGTATGGTTGCACAAATGTCTCTGCCATGCTATTTCGGTAATGAAATTATTCTGAGACATGAAGCACTTAGCATCAGTGCATACTCATCCGGCTGGAATGTACAATCGATGGAGTATCGGAAAATTGTAATAATTTTCATGGAATTGGTGAAGAAGAGGCACGGCATTTTGGTCGGCAATTGGTTTGATTTAGATCTGGATGTATTTACTTCGGTGGGTATACTTGAACAGTTGTGTCTGGGTTTTGGTTTTTAATTTTAAAATCACAAATTTCAGGTGATAAACTTTGCCTACAGGCTCTATGCAGTTTTGGTTTAAATTAAAGATTTTTTATGAGTAACCTATTTCAGGCGGCTGTGACAGGTACTTGTCTGTTAAAGGTGAAAGCGCTTGTCTGTTAAAGGTGAAAGGTTACAGAAATTTTCGTTGATGTTAAAGTAGAATAGGAATGTAATTCAAAAGCTAAATAAATCTCCTTCGAAGAGAACTAAATTGCTTCGAAGTAACCGACCTCCCAAAAATAGCCGACGTCGAGGTCGACGTTTTACAATTGAAGCCAAAAGCGGAAATTATGTTCGAGTTCGTGTGTGCTCCGCACCTTCGCACCCATTTACAACCGGTTAGTAAATTATTTTCGACAACAGCAATAAGCCATGAGCCCTGATTGGTTTTTCAGCAGAATCGGATTCAGGAATTTCTATGACGCACACGGTAGCATTATTTGATAAATTAGATGTTAAACAGACGCGCCGGTCTACACTTTCGCACGCTAATGTCTGTTAAGATGCACATTGTTGGCATACATTGCTATAGTGTAGTCGATAACGCAAATTCTGTTAAGGAACGTTTACCGAGTGAGTTCCGGCAAACGAGTGATTGGAGGTTGTTGGGTACCGGTAGTCGGAAAAGTCTTAAACGATTTGGAAAATTTACTGTAGTTTTTAATTTTTGAGAAAAGATCGATGTTTTACCGGCTGCGCCATAATTGTGAGCAGTCTTTTTTGTCGCATTTAAAATAAATAAAATTTGGAAAATTCGGAAAATCTAACTGCACCAAAAAATTACTTTTAAAATGAGCTATCACACGTATCTCTCCGTTTCACACAGCCCTGTCAATAATTCGACAAAGACACCTCTGCATTTAAACTTTGAAGGGGTGGGGAGGGGAAGGACTATGAGGAATTTTTTGGCGTTCATTACGTTATCGACCACACTACTACAAAGTTTATGACTCTAAGAACAGCTTTAGAGGCCTAGCCTATTTTAGTGTTGTCAAGAATATTTTGGAATTTTCAAGGAGTTTGGAAGAATTTTATGGAATTTAATGTCTAAAATAGGCTTAAAGTCTCGCTATAAGAGGCAGATTCAGAAATTAAAAAGAAATCTTAGAAAATTGGCTGACGAAAATTTTACGAGTGTGATTTATAAGAAATTCTAATTATAAGGTGACCTTAGGTCGGATGGCTTGATTATTTCAACCAATTTCAAACTCAATATGGCCTAATTACTGATCTTTATTCTCGTCGGGATCTGAGTTTGACATCATTTTAAAATAAGTTCTGAATGATCTAACTCCAGTTTTAAAATTTCAGAGATTTGATTTCTCATACTCGACGCAGTGAGAATGGTCAGAATTAAGGTTAGGCAAAAAAATTTGTAATACAGAACTAAGTACGTTCTATAAGTTTCAATAATTTTCTGGGAGAAAATATTTTTTATCGACAACGACGACTGAAATTAAACCATGAGCTCAAGTAAACATCGACTTATATAGCAAACGAACTGTCTGAAACAAATGAAGTAAAAGATTTTATTTCAGTTCGTCGAAAATATTTAGATCAAATCAAGTAATAGATTTGTTAACTGATGTTAATGACATGCTTATTGCTTGCCTTCTGAAAAAGGTAAACCCAACGGTAACCGTTGAATAAAACAACTTTTATTGAACCATTTTTTACAAATCCAGCAAACGTATGGAACCATTCGCCTCTTGAAATTCATACAGTCATCGAGCACGAAAACACGTTTCGTGGATTTAGGTTGTTTTTAACCTTCTTTTTGATTTTCATTTCATTACTAATTTGTTCGTGACTCAACCGACATTCTACTCAATTTTTTTTTTCTGTAAAATAAATGCTGAATCGTCAGAAGAAATCACAAAATATGGACCTAAGTAATATCATCCATAAAAGATGCGACACAAAACAGCCAGCATACCTATCAAAAAGCATCAAAAGTCACAGATTATCTCCATTGAGACACAATCGCACAGAATACATATACGCGACATATTGAGACATTTTATTGAAATGAAATCATCGGTTTTATTGCGAATTTCAGTTTATAAGAAAAATAAGACAAGATAATAAAAAGAAGACTCGAAACTCACCCAAATCATCCATTGCGGCCAAGATACGGATTTTCAGCACACAAATTGTCTGCTTATTTTTGCGATTTTTCACTGGGCAATTGTGGAACACTTGTTGATATATTTTAGACGCCAATTAATAAGCGGTTAATAGTTATTTATAAATAGAACGAAAGTGCATTTACACACAACAAAATTTTTGCAAAATCTCAAGACGTCATAAATATACAGAGCGAACAAAAACATGACACTTCACATAATATTCACAACAATCGGCAACACAGTTTCTGTGTAGTACCAGTGTTTTATCGTAGATGGAGCTACACACTACTTTGAATTTTTCTCTCTTTGCATTTGAATATTTTAAAAAAGGGCGCCCACATCCAAGAAATCGGTGAGATCCGTACGTATGATAAGTCAAATGTTTTGATTCGGATCTAGATCGCTTTTTCCTTCCAATTATTTGTATAAAACTTGAACCAAGGACGACTCAGACACCAGTTGTTGATTTAATGGTCTGGCACATGGCTTTGCATAAGGTGTGAAGTCTGGCAACAAATTATTTGAAATCTGCGACTATTCAATAAGTCTGTTCAATCGTACTGTAAAAACGATTCTTGGCAAGCCGAAAACAAACGAGAGCATCCAATGAGCCAACGCACTCCAAACCAAGCACCAGAACAGATTTAAAGTAAAGAGCCTGCTTGGTACAAAGCCACTGCGTTAACCTCAACGCTCTTGTAAGCATTTCGTCATCAATTATTTATTGACTATGTTTCTATGGATGGCGTTTTGACAGCTGAGATAACCTTGGAACAGACCTCTCAAACGACCATCTCGAGATTACAATCTGGGCGTCGATTCTCGTGAATCTAAGAATTCGTAACTTGACAGTTGTGACCTTAATGTTAGGAGTAGTCGATACGATTCGTACCTGTTAAGGCGATAACTTTCAAGTTACGAATTCTCAAATTCATGGGAATCGGCGCCCTGTACATTAAAAGTGCATATGAGTGTCACTCCCTTATTACATTTAAGAAAACAAACGCAATATGACCCAATTCTAACCCGGCGGTACACCAACTAAACAACAACACAACCTAAAGAGCGTGAAATTTACTCTCTCCGATGACAACTTTCCTACCATATATTCTCTACGATGAATTATTATTCTTTTGTTTGTTGGATCATTTGAGTGCATTTCGTTCAGTCGTTCGTTCGTGTTTGAGTTGTGAGTTTATGATTGTTGGAAGTTATTTTTCTATCAAAAACCGATTGTAATAAAAACCAATTTTTGGAAAGTCAATTCAAATTTTTATCGACCGGTCAAAGTGAATATTGGATATTCGTAGCGTAACGATCGATTTGTGTCAGGTGAGTGTTTCAATCCGAAATTACAGTTAGATTTAATATATATGTCTGCCTTATTCTCAGACATCCAAAAGTGCAATAGCATCCGAATGTCACGTATACAGAATGTTGCATCAAAGAATTTTTCTATTATTTTTTTTTTGATATAAAAATTTTTTGTGTCTCTTCTCACAAGCGATTTGTCTATTTTTTTGGTGGATCTAAAATCCTGCTCGCACAAAGAAACGAATTGTCTCGGGCAGAGAATATTAATTAGGTTTTTGTCTACGCTTCTGTAATCTTGGTTTTGTTTATAAAAATCCACTTTTATGACCTCACTAAGTGCGGTTTTATTCATGAAAATGTTTTTTATTCTTCTCATAACAACCGTCTTGACAAATGGGATTACAAAAGTAACGACGATACGAAATTGCTTTGTACTACCCAAGGTCTTTTGCGTATAATATAAAATCGTAGTTAGACATAAAAACCCAACCAACCGAATGAATAATATTCGATTTTCAGTGGCTTATAAATCCTCATAATCATCTCGCAAAACAGCAACTTATCTGAATAGTATAAATGCGGTTTGTGTAACAAGTTTCAGTATTTATAAAAACGAAATGCAAAACTGCAACAGAAATGTGTGACTCGTTGATCGAATGTTCTCTTTAAATGCACTCTTCTGAAGACTTTTTTTTTCTGTTAGCATGACTGGAAAAGTTAATAATTGCATCTCTGGTAATTGCATAATGCATTTTGTGTTTATATGCCGGCCTACTACAATCATTTATATTATGATGATCATGGGATCATCATGGCATGAGAAGCAAAGTGAGATTAGTTACTGTGATGTGAAGGTTGAACAATGTAAAGTTATCCGAGTCAACAGGAGAACTAAATGAAATGCTGTGTTTGAGTAAGAAGTGTGCAGAGATATATATGTACATAGTCACTGTATGTCTAATTAATGCTGATTAGAAAACACAAAAAATGTTGTGAAGAAGAAGTTGGTCGTCTGAAATCAATTCTCTTCGGGCGTGACTGTTAAAATTCATTTTGTACAAATTATTGATGTGGAATATCTCTGTCAAAGATTGAAATATTTGCGAAGCCTTAGAATGAGGAGGACTGTGAAATTATAAGTTTTGATGAATGTGAAACATCTGAAAGTTTCCGTTTTCCATTTTCATCGTGTGCCACGTCATAATACGCCATAGCTCCCGAAGCATAAGAGCAATTTAAGAATGAGTAACATTACCTTGATTATCCATGTCAACTCATCAATTTGCAAATATTAAATGGAAGTGGTTGATGATGAGACTGGTAAAATTTTCGGAAACGATACTTAGGTGAACATTCAAATGATGTTGTCATTCAGTCGTTTCGTATACAATCGAACTACTGAAAGTTCTTTCGTGAAAAGGCTTAAAACTCAACATCATCGTCAATAATTTGATTTTGTACTTTATCGCGATTGACTGTTTGTGTGTAGTGTATTATGATGTTGTTTAAATTGGTAAGAGTTTCCATTGTGAATAGTAGCGTTTATTATACTGTGCGAATTGCTCTGGCCTGTTTACACTCAAATAATAATTGTTTTGGCATATAAGTAGGTCAAACGCATTCTTATCAAAACCGAAAATTAAAAAAGTTCTCTGAAATTACACTGACTGTTCTCAATGAAAACTTCTCATATAAGACTCGGAACAGATCAGGTCAACTTGGCCTGAAAAACTTAAAACCTAAAACCTGATTGATCTGAACCTGAAATGCTATCTCTAAGATTCGACCTGAAACCTGATTCTACTTGAAATAAAATTACCTGACGTGACCTGATCTGACAGTTTGTCAGTTTCTGATTTTTTCAGGGAAATGATAACAGATGGCGTTGTTGCCGACTCACCGGCGCAGCGTGATCTTTTATCATTTCTCTGGATTTTTTTAGGAAAAAGGTTTACATTTTGCACTGTAAAAAATTGCAAAATTTATTCTGGTCAGGGCAAGTTTAGGTCACTTGAAAAAAAAACTGACCTGAATTGTTGAGGTAAGATGATTTCAGGTTCAGGTCGGGTTTGACTATGTTCCGAGCTATAGAGTTCTCCAGATTATTCCGGAAACAAAAAAAAAATGAAAATGTGGAAAGAGAATTCAGCACACACCAATTGAGAAACTCCAATTGAGCTACTACCATTGAAACTTCATCGTGTCTTAGATAAAACTTGAACATGAACATACAAACTTCACAAAACTGTTTCATTTTACGTTCAGCAACCTCGCTCAAAGATTCATTACTTCGAGTGGTTATTTAGGTGTGGATACTCCTAAAGTTATGCAAAGCCTTGACCTAGTAAAAAAAAGTTGTCCATCCATTTTGTCCACACGCTTCACCAAAAGTTACATTCAATTTCGAAGATATTACAAAAACGTTCTGGTTTTCGGTAAAGTTTTCGTCACGCAATGACCTGTCGCTGAAATAACAGCCACACGAAAGAAACGTGTCAAGTCTTGCACATTGCCTTTGTGCGAGGTAATACTTCAACCTTCGTCGCCTTTTAACACTTGTTTGCCGTTCCACTTTTTGTTTTTATTTTTAATCTATTAAGCGTTGTCTGTAAAGCGCTTTTTGCAGCGTAGAATTCATAAATTTGCGCAGTTTTCTGCTCAGTCTGTGTGCTCACTTCGAGTAATAAACAATCAAAGGCTGCAGCGCAGAGCCTTTTTTAAGAAAATATTTTCTTGAATTTCTTTCCCGAAATCTATAAATTTCAAGAAAATATTTTATCGAAAATAGGCACTGCTGCACAGTGTATTTGTTCTACATTGAAATGGTATATGAGATGTGTGTTGGTTGTGACCAACTAGTAGATTTAGTTGTGGAGCAAAACTGCACTATTGACGTAATGACGCTGCAAGAATGAAATGAAGGTGAACGACATCCACATGAGATGTTTCGATTCCATTATTTGTTTTACCGATCAACTATACCACTCTACTATCACTAGTTTTAAAATTAGAGAAGCAATTAGATGTATCGCGTTTCATTGATAGCATCCGCTTGTGGTTTTAAGTGAAGACATTGTCAGAAATGTATATCCTAGCCCCATGGTAATTGAGTCAATTATTAAGCTAATTATATCAACGAACGCACCGTTAAAACCGAATGGTCACTTTATTCCTTTTCTTTTATGTACCAATTTCCTTCTATATTACGGAGTGAAAATCTGTCCCAAACGAGCGTACAAATTTTGTTGTTATTGTCAGTCTGCTTAATGTTAGCAACGGTGGAAAAAATAACAACATGAAAACGACACCCCGTCATGCTTTTTATACAATTGTTTGCTTAGAAATCTTTTCAAAAGTATTAAAACAAGACACCATCGTTATACGTATAGCCAACCGTAATATGTAGATCTAGGAAAAACAATTTTATTAATACGTCGACCGTGTATACGTGTGTATTGTATACACGACGCTATTCTGTTACAACGAAAAACAACTCTGGAACAGTTCACCAAACCGTATCGAATTCAATAAATTCTTTGTGATCAATACGGAAAATTCGTTTGGGTTGTTGTTGTTTTCTCAAGTCGCAACCGAGTATAACTGGGCTGCATACAACAATATCAATTTCAATACAAAATATTGCTGAAGTGTTTCTGTTAATCAATTGAAACCTCACCAATTGCGAACGTATGTTCTACAAAACGTTTTCATCGTTTAGAGGAAGAAAAATTTACCTGAAAATCAATTTGATTTCAAATTACATTCGGATCGGTTCGAGCATTTTCGCAACATTGGCATTGATGTAGGTTAATTGTGGATGGAAATTTCTAGTTAATACCAACCAATGTATAGACATTATCAGAAACACAAAGTGTTCAGTTGAATATTGAGGTCAAGTGGACATTATCAGTGCCTAGTGATAATGCAATTAAATGTCGAGATCAGAGGTTCGCTATGCAATCATCTTCCTTAACCGTTTAGAAACAGACAAGGTATCATAACAAAGTCATTAGAATCTGTTACTTTATTTGTATAAAGTACTTTATAGCGTGGGTAACACAACCTATTACTTCAACATTTCAATTCAACAAAATCATCGGAATCTGTTACTTCATTTGTGTACAGTACCTTCTAACGTTTAGTGACAAAATCTATTATTTCAATATCATGGCCCTACGTTAGTGAAATGCCGTGACGCAAGTCTGTTCACACTGAAAAATTTGACAATTTTTTTTTCTCGTAGGACTGACGAACATATATTTACAACTTTTTTGACTTTTCCTCCTTCGCTCCTACTACCCCCACTTATTTTATTCGTAATCTGGGCGTCCATACCAGTTGATAAAACTTTCGCGTACTTTCCTCATCAGCTGCCATTTGTGACGCATATGTTTTTGCGTGTAGAATCTGTAAGCGTCACCTACACCGATATCAGTTCTTTTGTATGTGGATAACAGGACTTGCGTCACACCTCCACTGTAAGTGGTTTTGGGCGATATCAATTCAACAAAATCATCAGAATCTGTTACTACATTTGTGTACAGTACCCTCTAACGTTTAGTGACAAAATCTATTGCTTCAACATTTTTTCAACACAACTTTTACTATTAGAATAGATCTATTACTAGAGCTCATTGTTGTAGATCACAATTTTGACCACTGACAGTGTGATCGCATGCCAGACCTTGTGTGCAAACTAAACACGACTAATTTCGCAAAGAGTGGTAGTTTTTGAAATATTTGTTTAAGAAAACAGTTACATAGAAACTGCTAACGGAAAATTTAGTTAAACAGTTTTAGTAACCAGGAACATTTGAAGTCAAGGAAGATGGAAGCATTGAATTACTTCGCTAAAAAAAAATGTCTAGAATTTGTTGCTGCATTTGCAGGATTTTAAATAATAATCCGCTTTTTTGGAGGTTACCTATGATTGCACACAAAATCGTCATAGTAATATACTGAGCTTTACCGTCACTGTTATTAGTTTCGCAAACCACAGAGATCTATTCTTGTCACCGTAGTGGATAGCAGATGATTAGCAGTTTTTATAAGGTTAAAAAACCAGTCTCCCTGTACCTCCAAAAAACTGCTAAAATTAGCCCTGTATTTATAATGATGGCATGAACATACGAAACTTTTGATTGAAATAGTTGCATTATTGCACCCTAGTTCTGACAATAGTATTATCCTTCTTGTGTGTATGACAGGGATGATATTAAAATAGCAATTACTCTGAAAATGATTTATTAGTCCATCCACCGACAATCAATATTTCGATTTTAATTTATTCTACCGAACTATGAATAATTGACAAGCTATTCCGTACAGAAACATCCAATAACCTATTCATATACAGAAAATATTACACCGAGTGTTACACCTCTTGATAGTATAGTCTAGTCAGTCAGCTTATGCTAATAGCATTTACAATTGTTTGTATCGAATTCAACAGAATTGGAAATTAATTTTGCATTTGAAGCAAAAAAAAAATTCAGTCAGAGTTTCCATCGTCTCCATTCACATAGAAAAATTGGCGCCTTTTAAATTGGCTCTACGAAAAGTGAACCATAATTACAACACAAAACGATGTGAAACAAATCGACTCCATCGGTTGAAGTTCCAATAAAATATGAATTATTGTCTAACCTCTTTTCCATACATAATACATAGCCGCAAGGGCTGTGCAGTGCAACCCCATATCCTAGTTTTCATTCGAATCCTCTAATTTACATTTACGTTTTTTTTTCGCTATTCGCGTACATAAAATGTTCCATTTTATTTATAAACAACGGGGCATAAGGAGTGTATTTACCCTACATTATTATTGGGACTTGTTGAATATTTTAGTTTGATAACTTGTCGATATTTTCCTGTTGGTTTTTGGTGTTTGCGTTTTTTATTCGCCTTCTCTCTCTCTCTCTACACACCGAATAGAGAAAACTAAACTCTGTTCATTTCCTATTTGAATCCATCACAAACTTACGTTCCATGTTAAGTTTTATTCCGGTAGGTTGTTTACATATTACGGGGAAACAATGAAATTATTTCGTCAAACGAACTATTGATTTTTTTTATGTCCATTCCATTGCGGGAGGGTTGGCGTTCACCATTTTACTATAATAGAAAAATTCATAAAATTGTGTGTGCTACGTAGTGGGTTCATTAGTCACGCAATAGTCGATATGAAAAGGAAACAATTGTGTAATATTACGAGTAGTTTTCTTTCCTTGTTTTGTTTTGTTTAGAGTGAGTTTTGCTACTATATGGCACTGGATATATAAAGTATAGGAGTAGGACGCCATAAACGTAGGTTCCCATACGCATCCTTAACAAGAATATCAAAAAAGTTTGGGTCGCTACAACAATCCAATTGCCACAACACTAACGCCTCTTTATGTTCCCATAATTCATAAATAAATCAATTTCACCATTGTACTACGCATTTGAAAGTCGGAACGTGAATCACTGAACGAATTTATTTTCGTAAAAACTTCTTATCTTATCAGGCCGCCTATTGGCATTTAATGTATGAGCAATACCAGCGGATAATTCCGATAACGAATTATGATTTTCAGGCTAAGATGATCGCTTATTATGCGTCTGGTTTTGTTGGGTGAAATTTGTAAAATTAATTTCGTTTCTGTTTTAAACCAAATAAGCCGCTTTTTAAGGGGCTGTTCACAAATGACGAAACACTCTGTTACAGAGGGCAAAATTTTCCCTAATTTGTAAGAACTGTCACGTTTTCTCGAACACCGTCTACATCCTAAAAGTGTGACGTCATTTGTGAACAGTCCCTACGACGCCTTTACATACTCGCTGGACAGTCCTTTACCACTTCTATCATAAAATTACAATAGCTGTCACGACTGTCATACCCGTTTTTGTTTCACCTGAAACGTTGTAACCAAAAGATATTGATGTTGAAATTTTGTCGTCTGCGTTCCATTCTGAAATAGTTATTTGTTCACAGAGGGAGATAAAAAAGTTTTAAATTTCATTTCGAGAATGGTGTTTGTGAACAGAGCGCAGCGAGGGTCACAAGTCATCCTAGAAAATGAAATTTCCTACTTTTTCCCGAGGTCGGTCCACGTTTTCACAACAAAAGCAAATCCCTTAGAGGTTTCAGCTGAGGCGAGGCTGAGGCTGACTATTTTCTCTACTGTGTTGTGAAAAAGAATTTTCTGACGCACCTCTGAAACATGATATGAAGGTTCTGCAAGAACCGTTGCTGTAATCTCAATAGCAATTATTTCATCTAAGTTACTCATTCGATTTTATACAACCTTGAGAATGGAACATGTTTCTGAAGCAGGTCAAAGAGTTTTTCTGACTCGTTTGAGTTTTTGGTTTCAATTTTGATTTATTTATTGTGAACAGATACTCAAGGCTGCACTTACTAATGGATTCAAGCGGCCTAAGTCCGCCCTGTAATTGAAAAAATTATTTCCAAAGGTCGCCCTGTTAATCTTGTCTGGCTGCGGCCCTGTCGTTACTACAATCTGAATATTAATGTACTCACAACCTATTAACTGTTAAAGAAATTTTATATCATCAAACCAAATTGAAAAACATTCTTTTTACAATAAATCAAAAGGTCACACTAGAGGTGTGCGCCGATCCTAAAATAGTCGGCGGCGGTGCGCCGACTGGTAAGGAATCGGCGGCGGCGCGCCGGGAGAAATTTACAGTCGGCGGCGGTGCGCCGATCGGCGCGCCGATAAATTTACAAAAAAATCTAAATTTTCGAAAATAATGCAAAAACACTGAATTCTTACTGTCTTGCGATCTGAAGTATCAACCACTTATACAAGGGGAATCAACTGAGACGTATCTCACCTTTTATATTTTGAATGTACAATAACTGACCTATTATTTTAAAAACATCTAATTTAATGAATCCAAGAATGATTAGTGAGTTTGCGTAAATGACATATAAGTTAACTTATCAGTTGGAAATTTTAAGTCACATCTTCATACTAGATGTTCTGCAGGTTTCTTATTTCCAACTATAATGTATGTCATTTACGCAAACTCACTACTATTATCTTTCGATTTATGCAATACCCGTTCCTGTTGCCTTTAGTCAACGCACTTCTGTTATCTGATGCTACGATGGGTTTATTCGAAGTAGCTTTTCACTGAAATGTCCTTTCCCATCAGTAGATGGCAAAACGTTTTCATGCAAACTTTAAAATACCAGTTCAAGTCAAACGTTTGCTGCTGTTGTCTTGTGAAGGGTGTTCTTAGAGCAACTGACGATGGCCAGACCACGCTGGCCTGGGACCGCTATTAACACCTGAGGTCGAAACAGCGATTTTTCTCTTGAATCACTTAACGTGAAATTTGGAGGGAAGAGCTGAAGTAGCTCTGTTTGTTTTTATTGTTTACTCTCGTTTTTTCTTATTTGCTCTCATTTTTCTGTTGTAATCAGGCTGTTATTTGTGTTTGTTTTGTTGTTGGTGTTAATTTAATTTAGTTAGGGAACGAGGAGCGAGAAATGTGTCCATCTTCGATGTAGGAGTGAGATCGTAGTAGAAGGTTTTCGCAAATAAGAGATTCAGATAAACTTAAATTTATAAGTAATAAGCGTAATAAGTGTATGGACTACGCCAAAATGATTTTTTCCCAAATTTTTTACATAAAGCAGCTAAAAATTGAAAATAAAGATATCCGTGTCTCGTCTTTTGACGAAAAAACTTGAAACCGGAAAGATTTTCCACTTTATAAATTCCTGAAACATGTGATTTGCGCCATTTTCCATATAAGGTCTTAAGTTTGCCACTTTACAATTACAGTAGTATCACACAGTTTTGACTGATTCACTGAATTTTGTTCTCTTTCTTCTTCCTCTTATCTGCATCAACAGACAATAAGAGAAACGTCGTCTGCCGTCTGCCGCGCTTAATTCCATTGCACAGAAAATCGAGTAACGTACCCAAGGGTTCACGTTAAGTGAGGATACAGATAATACAAATGCTGTTTCGACCTCGGGTATCGATGGTGATCCCCAGTTGTATCCATCGATACCCTTCCCAAGACAGCAGCAAACTTTTTCTTTGGACTAGTATTTAAAAATTTGCATAAAACACTTGCCATCTACTGATGGAAATAGGATATGTTATAGAAAGCTACTTCGAAGATAACCCTATCGTAGCATCAGAAACAAAATCACCGTCGTACAGTGCAGGTAAGAAGAAAACCCAAAGTTACAACAACATTTTTTTAACCAAAAACTCATTTCTACGCATATAGAAACCTGACTTATAAATTAAGAGTGATAAACATTTGCTAATCAGGCACACACTTTTGTATAGATTTTTCAATTTAAGTTTATATTGCCGCCCATTAAAATGGCTGAAAGCACTAAACGTGTAAAATTTCGGCGCGACGAAAATACAATCGGCGGCGGCGGCGGCGTAAGCTATTATTTTTCGGCGGCGGCGCGCCGAAAATATAGCAAAAAATCGGCGGCGCGCCGGCGTAAAATCGGCGGTGCACACCTCTAGGTCACACTATCCCCTCGAAATCTCGCATCAAAATGTGATTGTGACAATTTTAATTTAATGAGACCATTAGCCTTTAATAAAAATTAATTTCTTGTTTATCTCTCTGCTGGAAAGACACACAGCCACACGCTGTTCAGCATTTAATTTTTAATTTAATAACCTCTCGTCTACACATCAACGTTAATCGGCGCAAACTTGTGGGCTCTTCTAAAACACTTATATATTCAGACGAACCATATGCTCCAATTAACGAAATGGGTAAATTTGAAAACGACATCGATTCGATTTGAAACGGTCGTTTTCTATGAACCGAACATTAGGATAGCTGGTATTTATGGAAATTAAAAATTTCTTTTTCATCGTTCAGAATTTTATGTATATCAAAATGTTGACAAACACACCGTGTGTGTGTGTATATCGTGTAACTAGGCAGATAATAAAAAAAAACCGTCATTGTGCATACGTACGCCACACCCAGTACGAAAAACATTAAAATGAAATTTTCTTTGTTGTTAATGATAAAACTGGTACTAAGTAAAGTATACCTAGACCAAAACTAGAATTGGTTATACAATGAATGACATTATAATGGCACTCTCAGTGTTTTTAGGTTAATTCCATAAGAATACGACGTTGTTAAACTAACAACGTTAGTTATGGAACTGATTTTCGTTGAGTTCAAAAATAAAGGGAAAAAAATTGTTTACCTTGTTTACGCATACGATGATGACTTTATATCCAATGTGGACACAAAAACATAACGATTACAATTTTTTTTGAATTACGTTTGCGCTCTATAGAATCCACCTAGCATTACAATTTAATTGACTCACAATTAAATTGCTCTGTGATTGTGAGACTCATGGTCCGTTGATACATTCTATATGAAAAATTGGGATTTTGAACTGAGAACAACCGGTATAGTATATGGGATCATATGACTTTTTGCTATAACTTTTAATCAAAAAACGATAATAAGTCGTTTTTGATTTATTGGCACTGTAGCTGTATTGCATTTAATTGATGCACAACACAAAAAAATTGCATAACTGATTGACGCGTTAACAACATTCGATCAGAGGTTTTATGTATGGAAACGAACCAGATTTCTTGTAGCCGCAATGATAGTGTTAACTGTGAGGTTAAAGTGTTGTTGTGAGTGAAAACAAGTAATCAGATGGGAAAAAATGGCTAACATTCTTGTTTTGTACCGTGTGAGAAGTCAGTTCGTTTGAGGAAAATGGTTAAAGAGACCGTTACATAACTTCGTATGGTTTATTCCGTTTTTTTTGCCGTGTTTGTCTTCGATTTCAACTAAAAGTACGTCTCAATAATGTGAAAATGGAGGGTTGATGTATTAATGAGGATCCTAAGTCATCAGAGTGTTATTAGATCATAGAGCTTATCGAGCGTAGTTACTACTCTTCCAATATTGATAGTAGAGACATACCTCTAATTGACAGTGATATCGTGAATTCAGTTTGGGAACCATTTGAATTCTTCATTAATTCCTGAAAAGTCAATTATTTGAGAAATCAATTTCCCGAATTAACTCAATTTTACCGAAAATTTATTGAAATTCACTAAATGGATTCCTCGAAAGATAACTTCAAACTCTTTAATGAACTACGAGACTACGATAATTTTAGAAAAATATCTACGAGAGGTATATTTGGGAGCGTCGAATCGGGTCCTATTTTTGAGATTTTCATTTCTGAGAATTTCGAAAAACTTCGAAAAACTCCGAAAAATTTCCGAAAAAGTTCTGAATTTTTTGTAAGGAATTATCTGACCTTTTTTTAGAAGTTTTCGTAATTTTCTGAATTAAAATTCCCAAAAAGAACCATTTCGATCATTATGTCTGAGAGGAATGTGGTGCTGAAAAATATTTTGCTCAATTCAGTGTGGGTTTTCTGTACGGTGAGAGACAGTGAAATTTCAGCATGAATTTGTTTCCAGCTGTTTGCCAGTTGATCCACAGATATAATCAAAACTGTTTATACTTTCTTTTACAATTGAAACAAATTCATGCTGATATTTCAATGCCTCCAACTCTAATTTGCGGAAATTTTCGGAAAATCAATTTCAATACAGAAAAGTTCGGAATCCATGGGATCAGCTCCTCCATCTTTTCATTAATAACTAAACACAGTCACAGTGCATTAGTTACTGATCGGCTCGCTCCACACAAAATTCTAACCACAGGCAACGTCATTGAAATTTAGACATTAATTTTCTTCAGCTGGTTCGCTCATACCAGCAAAAATGCTTCACTAGCTCGAGCAGAGCAGAGCAGTTATCTGTTTGTGTATCATCTGACAAACAGCTGAAGCAAATTTATGTCTAAATTTTACTGACGCTTACTGTATATGAAAATTTGATTCTCCTTTGATCCATTCAACCTTGTTCCAATCCATTCTGTGACTATTTTCATGACGGATAAATGAATGATGCGAATTCCTAGAATTTAATTACGAATTCACGTAGAAATCGACCCCGAAAATCAGTAATGTCATCGGAAGTATTCGCGATATCACTTATAATAACGGAAGCGAAATGTGATAACAGAATGACGGGAAAGTTAAGAATGAAAAATTGAATCGGCGAAATATTCCTTTCATAACTTCCTCACTAAAGTTGGTTATTTGTCCACTTTATCGATCATGTTCGAACAACAAACCATAACCTTATACGCCAATCCATATAGCAAACCATTAAATTTATAATTACAAACATTTTGATTTATCGTTCTGGCCACGTACATAATACTACCGGTATAAAGTGTGCTTTATACCTGAAATAGGTGCTATAAATCCAAAAAAGAAATGGATAATTGTCGCTTGTGCATCGCATGCCAAGCTTAATAATTAATGGTTCATCGTTGTAAATCTGTCTGTCTATACATCGCAATCTATAGATACTCAACACAATAATGACAATTGTATTTCACATCTGTCTCCCCACTAATTAGAATTGCTGTTGCGCGTTCCTAAAAAATGTTTTTATTTTTTTCCACTTACAGGAATTACCAACAAGTACATTCGTCTATACTGTTGAATACGTGCTATTCTCAGAAAATTGAGCAACCATATTAAAATACATTTCAACTGTAAGGTAGCCAGACACTGAACAAATATGGGGGCCTGTGGTGTATCGTGTGTCAAATATCTCGTATTTGTATTCAATCTACTGTTTGCGGTAAGTTTTTTTTCCCTTTTATTTCTCTTTTTGTACCGTATTTCCTGTGAACATACGAATTGATGTCCGATTGCAGTGTGAAACTTTGATAAAATACCAAAAAATCAATAAAAATTCTATTGCAAAGGGTTGATCTAAATATTTCCCTCATTTGAAATTAAAAATTGATGGGAAAATCGTACGAAAATAAACAGAAAGTGGGCGTTGCACTGGTTATATAAATTTGATAAGTGGAAAACTTTCGACGTTGAATGAATCGCTTGAGCTATTTCTGCTATTTCTGGCTCAAGTAAAAGGATGATTTTAGCCTTTAAATTCCTCATAATACCACGATTTCAAATCTATGCTTAAGATGACAAGTTTTTGTTGTGGTACTTTCATGTCTGGGCATGCGGAAGGTCATGAGTATATCTAGTGCATATGTCGGGAAATGGTGGCGTATAATTGTTAAGCACCACAGACCTTTCAATAAATTTTTAAATTTCTTTTTTCGTGTCGAGATTCGTGTGACATCAACGTCATCATTTGGTTTCTCTACAATGTACACTCGGGTATCTGCACTAGGGCTTATTAACTTATTAACAACGCTTACGCTTCAGACCAAAAGTTACAGCAAATATTAATCGTCTTACGGGTATGGAAATATAGAGGGATCCTAGTAACTTAGGGAATCGAATTTTGGCCGAACAGAGCAAAGGGGCGTCAGTTTTAAGTTTTTGGTTACCGGTAAATTTCGACTCATTATTTCCACGTCCGTTGTCTTAGAGAGTCCAATATATGGCAATGGTTCCAAATCAGTGGAATAGTGGTTAGCTCGTCCGCTACTCGATTGAGCTCAAATCCCAACCGAAGACAGATTTCAGGCGATTGTGAAGTGCAGATTTGTAAACAATCAGAGCTGATTAAATCGAGTTAAGTGAAGTTTTGTGTAGATCTTTCGCATGGCTTACCGGCAAAGTCATTGTTAGGAGACACCGATATTTGACTCCTTCTAATTTCGCTCCCTGTACAAGACAGATTGCGGCACCAAAATTAGCGAAGTTATTAAGTTTCGGAGCGTTGAAACAACTGATCCGTTTACAACCAGAACTGGTTGGACAATGCGATTGTCATATCAACCGTTTTTATGAGTGACTGATTTACATGTAGGCTCTCGACTCATCTCGCAAGAAACTTTTCTGGTTTGTTACACTCTAGTAACGAGTTTCCGAATCATTTCCCTCCTAGTGTATGGCCAGGTCCTTCCCAATTCGAATTAGATTTATATTAAGCTTGACAAATAAATCGTTACCGTTTTTATCACGAATAAAAGGCCCCACTAATGAAACAAAAATAATTCCACTTATCCCGTTCGTGTTTCGTTCCATTAACAAACGCTATCGATTGCTCTCTATATAGGTCAGAGGTCAAACCGCCGATAAATTGATATATGTACGTGTACTCTTTCATTTTCCATTTAAAATGAAAGTTTTGTCATATTGTTTTATGCGCGACGACACATCAACCCAGTAACTGTTTTACAGTTTTATTTCCCTGTATTGGCTCAGATATGAAAGTCTTTCCAATGATCGTCAACAATTTCTTCGGTGTGTAAAGTGGTAATACGGTTACCAAGCTCTATCCACACTTCGTTTTAAATTGACTGTGATGTTTGAAAACAGATCTTAGTAAGTGAATCAGATGTGATGAGCAATGACCTTAGTTGTACCTATCGGAAGCGTATTCTTGATCGAAGTATTTTTGAAATCCCTTACCTGAACATTGTTTGAACAATATAAATACATTTGATACCTCCGAAAAACCCCTGCATACCTGGTATGCTCATTTAATTTATCGATTTTTGCGAAAGTGACTGTTTGTATTTCAGTTAATTATATTTTGATGAGCACATTAGAAGTTAATGACTTTAGAAAGTGCTCAATCATTCAGGAAGTCTAATTTTGATTCAATATACACCGAAACGACAATCGATTTCAGCAAATTCACAACTGTAAATTTCAGTCTCCCATTTAAATATTGAATGCCCGATTCTTTAGCCTCTACCATGGACAGTGCAACAACCATCTGCCAATGTTTAACCTTTTCGAAACGGCAAGCGTATAGCGGTAAAATTATGAAATAACACTAAATCTATTACTTCATTTGTTAAACCATTCAATTTTCTGTATATAAGAGAAGATGATTCGTAGATCATCGATTATTCTAGTCGTTGCTTTTGATAACAAATGATTAATAAATGGATTGTTTGAATCTGAATTTCATTCCATCCAAATTATGATTGCAGAACAACCGATTCCCTTTACCTATTCAATAATAATGTCTAAATTTCGCTTGCAAATTTCAGTTGACTGGCTTAGCGATTCTATGCGTTGGCGCCATCATTCAATCGGCGTATCATCACTACTCCACGTTTGTTGGTAAGTCGACGGTTCTTATTCCTCAATCTCTGTTTGACATATTAACAATTTCACGTTTACCATCAGGGGCTAGTTTCTGGTCGGCACCGATACTGCTGATTGTTGTCGGTGCTATCATATTCATAATTTCATTCCTTGGTTGCTGCGGAGCATTGAAGGAAAACTCATGCATGGTGTTGACTGTGAGTATGAAATTTAATTACAAAATAATTTCAATTAACGAGGTCAACGTTGCAGTAAACATGTTGGTTTATCATCAACAGCGATACTGTTGACCTGTTGCACAGACGGAATATTCAATTATCTTCAATTTTGTTTCAGTTCTGCATTCTCTTGGTGGTCATCTTTTTGTGTGAATTGGGTATTGGCATTGCTGGCTATGTCAAACACGACCAATTGGAGGGCATTCTGGAGACCGGATTCAACAAGACAATGGCTGAGTACAGCAAAAACGAGGAAGCATGGGATTTGGTCCAGAAGGAGGTATAATTGTCGATCGATATTTGAGTTGCAGTTGGCGGCTACTTTACTGCTAACATTTACATTTTAGATGCACTGCTGCGGTATCAAAGGTCCAGCGGACTATCAGCCAATTTTCCAAAATAATTCGTTGCCGAACTCTTGCTGTACGAAGTTCCCTCCAAATTCTAATGTTTGCACTCAACAAAATGCCCTTCAGGATGGATGTATGCCAAAATTGTTGCAATTCTTGGAATCAAAATCGCTGATACTTGCTGGAGTTGGTATTGGAATTGCATTGATTCAGGTAATTGATTAAAAACCATTTTTTATAATTTTCTCAGTACCCCCAACACTTTATACTCAGGATTCTCTAGATTGATAGGGAATTTGAAAGACTCGCTCAAGAGATTCTCACAAATGTTGATATATTCTAAGGATTATCGAGACCCCTTGTTTGATAGCAAATAAAGGTTTTTACGCAAGTTCTGTTTCGTCCATAGCAGCGAAAATGTGAAAATGTTATAAGTATTGGAAAAATGAGGTTGGGGGCGAAGGGGGCTCAAAAATTCTGAAAATATAGTGGGCTTCCCTTGTGGGTGTCAGTTTATTATTTACGTTAGCTCTGAGGCAATAAGTTTAAGCTTGTGCTGGTAAGTAACAACATAAGAATCAAGCAAAGTGATGAAAGTCTGAATAGATTCGAACTCTGAACTAACTGAAATCGTTTTCCACTTCTTCTTAAAGATAAAACGAAAATTTTTACTCGCTATTTGAGAGTACGAACTTATACTCGGATTAAAGGGCCACCAACAAGGAAGTCGAAACTATGTTAAAAATTAGTAAAAATATGCATCGAGGACTACGCTTATTTCTGAAACTTTATTCAAGTACCTATGTGATCAACTAAGAACATTTGTCCTTAAAAATTCAACCCGGACAACACTGACTTTTTCAAAAACCGAAACATTTGATCGAGAGTCAGCTGAAACCTAGTCACGGGCCTGACACTATTCATGCTATTCCTCATTTTTTAAATGCTGCTATTCACAGAGCGTCCAGCCCGTGAACCTAGTAGACATAAGTAGACCAAGTACAACTCGTATTAGGTGCCACTTGGCTGAATATACCGGCATTAAATTGCCGAGTTTCTTATTTTAATAAAAAGACAATTGCACGCGTGTGGAAATTCTCGCTATCCTCGGTATCCTGGATACCGGGAAGTTTTCAGAAAAATTCTTTAGTTACCGGTAAATCGAAAAAATCGGGAAAAATATGTGGCGAAAAATCAAATTTACGATTTTAGATACCGGGAAATTTGAAACGAATACCGGGAAGAAAACAAAATTTCCACACGCGAATTGCAGGCTGCTTACTATAGGTACCCTATAGTGATTTTCAACTATAAATTCGTAGATGAGTCGAGTACAAAAGTTCACTTATCCGCAAAGATTTTTTTTGTCACCTATAAGCTTGTGCAGCCTGATTCTTTTGAAAATATTTGAGTTAACTGTATGTGCACACGGGCTGAACACTCAATGAATAGCAGTATTTAAAAAATGAGGAGTAAAGTCAGGCCCGTGTTTTCGGTTGAAAACTTTAACTGCACATATTTCAATGTGGATAAATTTTAAAACCAATAAGTCCCTATTCGGCTCAATAGTACATGTAATTACCTTCCTAATGACACCCCACACTGTACGGCTCGTGTAACTGGAGAAATTTTGGTAAAGAAAATGCAAGTTTTCGGTTTTTGTCGCCTTTCACCAGCCACACAAGCTTCGACAAATTTTTTAGAAAGTGGTTTTGGCTTTTAGGGCCGAAGTCCTTTCTAGGCACATATAATAAATTCCAATGCGTCCAATTTCGGTAGGCTGTTTTTCAAAAGAATCCCTCAGAATAAGTTGAATTTACACCCGAAAATCTACAACTCGAAAACTTGATTTTTTTCTCTACATTGGTAGAATCGATCAAAATCTGGGCAGACTGGGAACTGCCAATGTCCACGATATACTCAAAAACTATTAACGTAGAATCCCATCTTTTCGCTCTTGTCTCTGAAGCATATTGTTCGAATGTTTCCATCAAACGCGATACGAACATTTTGTCTTTATATTTTAAAATGCAATTTTCCATTTCAGCTGATTGGCGTTTGTTACGCATGCTGTCTGTATAGAGCGTTCAGACGTAACTACGAAACCGTTTAAGCATCGCCATCACACAGCAATAAAAGGAAAAATTGAGAAGGAAAATGAAAAAAGAAAAGAAAAACCAAAAAGGTATTTTTGTAAACAATTGAAAATATCTAAAAAAAACAATGATTTATATTCATAAGCCGAATTAGATTTATAAAAAAAGAAATACTTTTAACGAACGAGCGTTTAATCGAAATGTTTGAGTTATATGGATACAGATAAAAAAAGAGAAGAGAAACATGATCGCGCTGGTAAAAAAATCAGTCGATTAATTTGATATTAAAACCAGATTGATGTTCAATTTCCGAATGAGTTTCATTTGATAAAATAAAAATCACAAATTAGTTAAACCGAAACAATGATTCATTAATTAACGTAAACACATCACATCAAATCAATGTATAACTCGATGGATAGTTTTGATTAAACAATGTTTTTTGCACTGATTTAATGTTAAGCTTTTTTTCTAAAGAAAATGGAACGAAAAATGAAAATAAATTTTTTTAATATATTTTGTAATTTATCACTTAGAGATCTATAATGTTTTTGCGCTAATTGCTTAAAAAGAATCAACAAACAATTTTTCAGGGGAAATAACTCAACATCTAAGGGAAGGGATTGGTCGTTTTTGTTGTGTAGTAAGCAGGTACTATTTTTGGAAAGACGTTCTCCCATACTTTCTCAAGTTTTCCAAATTTTCCCCTAATTTTTCTTAATTTTCCCAAATATTTTTATTGAAAAAAATCAAGAAAATGTGGAAAAATGCAAAAAATTTTGGAAAAAGTTGACTTGAAAATTGTTCCTGGTAGTCAGGGCCGAACTGGCTCGTGTAGCAAAAAGTCCAAAAATTAAAAACTTTCATGCAAAAATGCAAATCAAAATTGCATTCGTAGTATGGCCAGTCCAAATCTGCTGGTAGTATGTCATGTCCCGGAACTGGTTCTGCTCCCGAAAATGTCCGTCCTGCCAGAACCGGTTTCCTAGTTCAACTTAACTACCGAATTACTGAAAGCTAATTTAGGTCAAGTCAGGTTCAGGTACTGTACTATGACTTCAAGATTTGGACAATTAACTATGTGCAAAGTATATAACAGCGACAACTTTTCATTCTTTTCTCGGTTGTACAAAAACCTTTCATAAATTTCTACGAAAAAGGTCGGTAGATGACCGTAACATTTGGCATAAATTTAATCGTGGAACGTGCGTTGACAGCAGGCAAATCAACAGTACAATGCATACAGAGTAGGAACTTGATTTCATAATTTTGTGGAGAGGTCCTTACAAATTTTCAAGTTTCTAAAATTTCCGGTTTTGGTTTTCAGAACTCGAATAGAAGATTACAGCAGTGGTCGTATAAACGTAGAATAACATAAGTGCAAATTATTGTTGTATCCGAGCCGTTAACGAGAACCGTTATGTTATAGTCGTTGATTTAAGCACATCTAATATTGTGCTTTAACTTGATGTGCAACCGGTCGCCACCGGAACACTAGAAACCAATATCGATTTCCGACGGATACTTCTCTTAATCTCTAGATCAATCTGCATATCAAAAAGCTCTGTTTTGCGCAATAAATTTTCATTACAAATGTGACATCTACGTGCTCCTTTCGTGATAGTTTTCTATTTGTTCGATCAGAAGGAGGCTCTTTCGCCTTTTCTATTGCTTGCAATTCTCTGAGTTAATTTTTTTCTTTTCTATCGTCAACGAGAAAATTGATAAACGAGACGCGTCCTTGAATTTATTTTTAATATTTGCTTTGAGCGTACCTTATTCATATCATTCCAAAAATGTTTTTGCCCAAAATTGAAGGATTAAATTTAATTTAAAATGAGCCAAAACACGGAACAATAAAAGACACACATTGAGAACAGTACAACAAAATATTTACAAACAAATAGACGAAAAATTGTTAAATAAACAAATAAAGACAAATATTATCAATTGCAAGTTAAAAAGTTTTTAATCGAAAAGATGAGTCTAAAATAATAAATTGTTTGAGACGTTAGCCTGATGGAGGACTCACTTATTTAGTCCTTGTATTTTCTAATTATATTTTTTCTTTTCGAACATCGAGACTTTTATTACTCATTAGACTCACCAATAGACCAAATTTTATTGAGAAATCAAAATAAAATTCAAAAGACATGCCCACCTTTGGAACAATAATGTATGAATTGCGGGGCGTATTTTTGTAAAATGTCGAAACTGTTTTTTTCTTTGGTAGAACTTATCTTGATGTTGTGTTGGTAAATTGTATTAAGGGAATGACTTAAATAAAGAAAATTTAAAAATAAGAAATGAGCCTTTGATTTAACTTTTCCACAAAGAAGGAAGCACAAAGAAGGAAATGAACGACACACCGGATATTGTGTTTAACCAACAGCGTAAAAATTATCACAAAAAGTACGAAGTAGAATCTTAGTAGAGGGCGGTGTTGACTGTAAAAGTCTCTTTGAATTGGTCCAATCACTGGCACTGGTTCAATCACTGGCACTGGTACGATCGATGTCACTGTTCCAATCGATGGCACTGGTCCAATCGATGACACTGGTCCAATCGATGACACTGGTCCAATCGATGGGACTGGTCGATGGTTCGGAAGCATCTATAATGAAATGTACGACAAATTGAAGTGTTTAAATCAATAAATCCACATTAGTAAGCACAATGTTGAAATTGTAGTGAAAAAGTGTAGCTTTCCTGATCTCACTGTAGGAAAAATTTGACAATCATAATGTATCAAATAGGCAGATCAATAATTTTTCGTCGGTATTATCTTCAGCTGAGCTAAGCAGCTTGCATCATTTCATTTACATGTCTCGACGAGAGTATACTACAAATAAAGTTTAAATTCCTTTTACATGCTACATGCGTCGAAAACCGTACTTTTCATGTTTGAAGCACGTCTTTCGACGCCCTCAGCATGTAAAATCCATTACATAACTCGGGATAAAAGTGAAAAGTCTCGTTTTCGTGTGTTTATTGACCTCGGCTTCGCCTCGGATCAACAAAATTCACACGAAAACTCTACCTTTCATCTTTTTATCCCTAGTCATGTAATAGTACATTACTATGCAAGGGAAGTAAAGTGATATCTCGTATCCAGATGAGAAAAAGTATCCGAGGGCGGCAGCCCGAGGTACTTTTACTCATCGTGATACGAGATATCACTTTATTTTCCGTGTGTAGTACGACGTTTTACTATGCGAGTGATGTAAAGGTTATTGCCTATACATGTAATAGCCTTATTACATGCACCAGCATAGTAAAATACTATTACATACTTTTGTTTTCCCTAGAGTCGAAAGTGGCGAATTACATCACTAGGGAAAACAAGAAAATTGGTTTAGGTTTCAAAAGCATGTAAAATCCATTACAAAACTCGGGATAAAAGTTGAAAAGTCTCGTTTTCGTGTAGTTGTTGACCTCGACTTCGCCTCGGATCAACACAATTCACACGAAAACTCTACTTTTCAACTTTTTATCCCTTGTCATGTAAAATACTATAAAACTTGTAGAAACAGCACATGTATCGCGTTATGCGAGTTAAATCTTTTACTTCTTTTGTTTAAAATATTCTGTTGGGTTTGATACGAGGTCTTTTACATCAGCGTTCCTTTCAATATGTGAGCTATTTGGATCTCATTGCTCTAATCACTGGATGTTTCAAAAAGGTGGATTTATTAGAATAGTAGAAGTGGTTTCAATTATTGAACATAATATCAAGAAGGTATCAATAAAATGGGTCAGAATGAAATTTGAATCTAAAATGACCGATGCGACCATTTCTCTAAGAGCACTCTTTTATTTATTAACTGGTTTCAATGACGAAATATGATAATGACATTAGGTTTAGGTTTGCTGCAAGTCCTTTTGTGATAATCTACAAAGAATTCAACAAGATCAGTAACTTTCGACGCTTACTATACAGCTCTAAGAAAAATGGTGGTTGCATCACAGTGTGCATCCCGAAGTTTTGGTCCTGCCAACGATATTTGCGGCTCACTGCAATATCTCACCATTGAAAATGTGGCCCAAAGATTATGGTCCAAACGAAATTGAAAACGGTAAAAACATAGTATTTTTCGTACCAACGTTTTGTGCACTGTACAACTGAAATAGACAAAGCACATCAATTCACATGAAAAAATTTAAACTTCACATTCACCATATTAAATTTCTTCACTCGCATAGTCATGGAAAAATTCATTCAAATTCGTTCTCACACGATACGACACGATTCATAAATGAATATTTTCCCGCACGAAATGGCAACTTTCTGTGCAATGTTTATGGACATATTCTATCTTACTAGTGCGATGAAGGATTTGCAAGGGACTTTATCGCACTAGTGCGCAAAAGTATAAAAATGAGGATTCCACTTCTGTATATAAAATCGGCATGTAATTAAAGTGATAGCTATTTAATAAGAAATGATCACAAGAAAATAGGAAATGATCACTAGAAAAAGAGAAATGATCACAATTTTTTTATGATAGCAATAAAAATAGAATTTGATCACCAAAAAATAAGAATTTGATCACTAAATATATGCAATTTTACCACTAACATATGATCGTCTCGAAATAAGAAATGATCTACAATTATACGAATTTGATTACAAAAAATAAAGAAATGATCGTGCAAAATAAAAAATTTGATTGCAAGAAATAAGGATATGCTATCTATTATTCTGTTTGATTATTAGACGATGCAAGAGAAAAAAAAATTAACACCTAAGTTACCAACACCGTTCCGGCGCCCGGCTCGCATTGCGGCCCTCCGCTTCGCTACGGGGCAATGGGCCGGATCGCTCGGCGTGTTAAAACGCTTTTTATGTGCAATGAATTACACAGACTAATTATTAGACGATGCGAGAGAAAAAAAATTAACTCCTAAGTTACCAACACCGTTCCGGCGCCCGGCTCGCATTGCGGCCCTCCGCTTCGCTCCGGGGCAATGGGCCGGATCGCTCGGCGTGTTAAAACGCTTTTTATGTGTATTCGTTCGGACTTTTAGTGATCAAATTCTTTACTTTTAGTGATCACATTTGATTTAGCGGGTGGTAGGTACTACTTGTGATCACTTCTTATTTTAGGTTGATAGAATCTTATTTCGTAGTGTTATATTTGAAAAACTGGTTGTGATCACATTCTAATTTTCCTGCAATCATTTTTATTTTCAAGTGATCAATTCTTATTTTAGATTTATCGCTTTTATTTCTTCCCTATAAAATCTGGTTTCTAACTTGTACCTACGCATGTGTTGTCAACTTCGGGTTTATAATTTTCACATGTTATCACAATATATATATATATATATTTCAACTTTGCTGTGGGCAATGGAGCGTTGCAGAATAAATAAAGATAAAACTACGGTCGGTCAATTGTTTTCTTTGAGACAATCTGTATTAATGACATGACCAATTCGATTAATATTTATAAAATGGTTTCAATTTACACTCCAGGTCTAGAACAATATGACTTCATAGTTGTAGGAGCCGTAAGTTCTGGATCCGTTGTTGCTAGTCGGGCTAAGTGAAGAACGAAATCGGAGAGTCCTTCTATTAGAAACTGGTGGAGATCCCTCAATTGAATCAAAGGTAGTTTTAGCAAACAAATCAAGCATGAAAGGAATGAAAGAATGTTACACAAAATAACTTTCATCAGTTGATGGGACTTATGTAGACATAAGGTTCAACGCTCTAGTATTTTTGGAAAAGCCTTTTCCGTATTTTCCTAAATTTTTTGACATTTTTCCACAATGTCCACGGAAAAAATTGAGAAAATTAGGGTAAATGTGGGAAAACCTCAGAAAATTTGGAAAGTATGGAATAATGTTTTCCCAAAAATAATTACTGATATCGAGATAACAGATGTCTATGAGGATGTCTATAGTTGTTTAGCTGTAAGTTTAGAAGTCACGCTAGGCTGGTAGCTCAGCCAAAACTTGCAATTGGCTCTAGGTTGTTAGTAGAGTCTCTAGAAGTACTAAAAAACTGAAATATGCCAAAGTTAACGTAGAATGTTAATGTAGAATGATGAAGGGTATTTTCAGCATAAATGTTCAATTAACATCACACTAGATTCCAGCATTTGCTGATGGTTTGAGAAGTCAAACCGATCAAGTAGTAGGAGCATCAAGAATGGGACATTTTTACCATGAGGAAAAATGCTGGGAGACTCTGGTGCGATAAATGGAATAGCCTATATTCGAGGCAAAAGCTGTGACTATGACGATTGGTTGGCTATGGGAAATCCGACATGGGGATGGAAAGATGTGCCAGAATATTTCGAAAAGTCACGGAACACAAGCGAAGCTATATTTAATGAAAAATACCACGGGACGACTGGTTAAAACTACTGGAAATAAACATCCGTCAGATAGCTTTGGATAGCGGAGCCGACAAGAACTGCAACTGAATTTACCAGATTGTGGAGTGTTTGGAACGGAATCGTACTACGATTGCTATGTGAGTACATATGTCGACGACGCTACACCATTCCGTTAGAACAGCTAAAATGGGACCGGATACAAACAGATTTACCGTGGTTGATTCGCGATTGAATGTGAAAGGCGTTAAAAAGGTTTGAGAGTGGCAGATGCTAGTATTTTACCGAAAATTGTTAACGCAAACACCAATGCTGCAACGATTATGATCGCGGAAGAGGCAGCTGATTTCATCAAATTTGATCATTCATCGTGTGTTTAAAAACTTAGTAAGAAATACATTCACCGCTTCGTGGTGGCCACTTTCACCTATATGAATGTTTTTCTTTCAATTAGATAGATCAAAAACCAATCTTTCAGACTGTTTTAGCGCAAAGGAGAACCAATAATTTCGGTTACAAATCCACCTTCGATTTGTTGTCTAGCTTCCCATTGAATTAATTTTGCAACTGAATTTGACCTGACTTCGAGAAGTGGAGGAAAAACCTTACTGTGTGCGATTCCTGAGAAATAACCGCTGACTACAGCTATTGCTACGAAAGACATAAAAATTTGCTTATTTGAAAATCATCACCGAGAAGTAGACTAAGTTATTGATATGTAGCTGTAGCACTGTATTTTCCTAGTAGTCGGTTAAGACTTTAGAAAGTGATATTATACTATCGGCCATGTATACTGATGAATTTCTGTAATTATTTATTTGGAATGAAAACTCGAAACACAGCAACTGTTAGGGTGAAGCACAACAACCCTGATGGAGTAAGTGGTGCACATGATACAAAGTAACTGACTCGCAAACAAACAGAGAACCGTAAGCTCCAGTCATCAATTTGTTTGCGAACAACATTTCTTTTGTTATCAATGAGGTCTTGAGACCAATTCATTCATTAAAATGTGAAGAACTCACATAGTTTTCGAGCCGTACACACACCGCATATGCATTATTATATACAGACAACATTTTATCTATAAATCCATTCCGTTTCGTTTATTTTTACTGAAATGCCATCAAATTCAAACAATTGGTTTCAACTTTGCCATAAATAGACCAATTAATGGAATCAAAGTTAAATATTGTAAATATTACATATCCTATATACCAGCGGCCTCCCCTCAATTGATTTGCGTAAACAGGCCCCCCAAATAGAAAATTGATTCGTCCCGGCACACGCAGAGTTTGCTCGTAATAATACAACAAAACATGGTTTCCCTTGGCTCTATTGCTCCCCTTGCCCAAAACAAAAAAACAACAAAAACTTTGATGTCTTATTATATCGAGAAAGAAAGAAAGAAAAACAACAAACGAAAACAAACGCATACACATCTGATCGGCTATTTGTATCTGCTATAAGACAAGATGATTTTTCGTGAGGTAGGAATAGGTGTAATCGAATTTAATACAGTGATCAGTCAGCGTGTACATTACTATTACGTAATCTACTATTACCTGTCGAAGACGTAGGAGGAAGTGTTTCTCTCATCAACCAAACTAATGTCTAAGTTTGTATCAGCTGTTTCATCAGCTGGTGCACTTCTCCCAACACACTTCTTATATGGGTTTAATAGTCAGTACAATAACGTATAAGAATTTCGATTTTATGAGTGTTCTCAATGGTTTTTGCTCTTTCTATCTTATTCGGAATTTTCTCCAATTTACATGAACTCGTAAATTGGCTTTTAACTTACGCTGCATTTACGTGAGTTTGTTAAATTTTAAATTTGTCTGGATTTGTGTAAACAGTCTCCCAGTTTTTGACACAAAATCTATTACTTCAACATTTTTATCATAAATTTCGCTATAAAAATGAATACTAAGTCCGAGATCACCTCTTATTCTTGTCGTCGTTGTTAATAGCAGATGACTGGTCGTTTTTGAAAGGTAATGTGAATTTAAAACCAAAATAACCATGCGTCAAAAATCGTATTTTTTCACGTTTCAAGCCCTACTTTTGACGCCATCAGCATGTAAAAAATACGACATGACTCGAGATCAAATAAAAAGTAATATTTTCGTGCGAATTTCGTTGATCCGAGGCGAAGCCGATTTTTTATCGCTTGTTAAGAAAATTACTGTTATCTATTGTAATCACAAGAAACATCACTTTAAGGCCTTATAAACATCTTCTCGGACTACAGTCTCGTTTACATTTTATTTCCCGATACACACCGGGAAAATCTACATAGTTTTCAATGTAGTTTCCTTCTGTTGCTCAGAGTATTGTATAATATTGAATGAGAGTCAGAGAGAGAACCGAGTGAATGAGTTTGAATGGGTTTTTGAATTGACGACGTGTGCGCAAATGCATTCCATAATCGAATCGAACAGATGTGTATGTCGATTCTCGTGGATACACATTCAAAAATGGGAAAATGTGTTTTGAGATTGTGTAAGAGCCGAAGTGTATTTTGCGAGGTGTTCACTACTATAATAGTAATTCATGCTGGAGCATTTATTATTATGGTTTGAGAGAAAAGTTGGTGTATATACTATGATGACTGGAAGAGTATTCTATGTTATATACACAAACGTTGCCTAACTTTTGATTGTATATTTTCTCAACCATCAGATCTGTTTGGGCTGTCTGAGAGTGAAGTAATTCCACTTGCTTTTTTTATATTGATAGGGGGTTGAAACCGAATGGTATATAAATACACCAGTGAAATTCCTCTTTTGATGTCAAATATATTATACAAAAGAGTGGAAAATCGGTGCGCGCGGAAGTGGTTTTTTTCTTTCAAGTGAGTTGTCGTAGGTGGTGTGTTTTTCTTGTTGGTACAATCGGGGGAAAAAAAGAAAGAAAACGATCGCTGTATCAAGTCGAAATAAAAAGTGTTTTTTTCGATTCGGTTTACATTTGTTTTTCTGTTGACAATTAAACATTTCGCAATCTGCAATCATAAAAATGGCTACTCGAGTCTAGAGGTCAGAGTTGAGGAAGCAAAAATATTTATACTGAAAGTCGGTTTACATTTTTTGATAGAAATGACAGTGTATAGTGTTACATATAGTAACTGTATATAAATGTAACTGCACTATATATCCTCGTTCATATAGATACACTGAAAGTATACATATATGCTCGTACGCGTAGAGTATTTATATAAATAAAAAAAAATCTTTCGGTGAATTTTTGCTGTTTGAAGAAGGAAAAAAAACCTAGCAATTCAATAAACCAGCGACAAAGCAATTTTTAGACCCAGAGAAATCGTTATAAAAATTTACTTGTTCAAACAAGTAAAACAAGATAAATATTGTTTTTGCTGATACGATATATCGAGCGACACACAACAGCAGAGAAGGAAAGAAAGAAAAAAAAAATTAAGAGGAAAAACAACTTTATTTTTGAACCACAGCGTTTGTTATCGAAACAATATCAACGGAGAGGTGTTAGTAAGCAACAATATAAAAAAACAGCTGGTTCTTGGATCGGTCAAAATAATGTTGAAGTATTTAACTCATAAACTCCGCACACAATCAATCAATGAAGACAACGTACAGGAAAAGGTTCGTATACCGAAAAAAAAATGTTTTTTTTTATTACATTCGAATTCTATCCGCTCTTTCATTTCCTATATTCCCATTGCATATGATGGATTCGTAAATTGATATGAAGACGAAAAAAATTGAACTCTAAAACACTGTGACTGAATAGCTACGGTCACAGTGGTTTTTTCTACCAAAAAGCCGACAAGTAATTTATGCATTGAAATGAAAACCCAGGCAACAAAAAATTATTAACTTTGAAGGTCACAAAAGAAAATGGCTGCTCGTGAATTTGTGTAGTTTTTGTGTGCTACACATTTTGAATGTATTTTTTTTCGCTTGCCTGAAATTTTGTTCCAAAGAGTCAGACGCAAAGAGAACAAAGAAATATCATCTTTGTACGGCTATATAGAAAAGTACAGTGCATATATACATCATGTATATGTGAAAACGATGAGTGAATTGTGTGTAGGCTATACTACACACCAGAAATCATCATGACGTATCCAGATTAAAACATGTTTTTCAACTTGCATAATATTTTTGCTGGTTAAACCACACACTCCCATATTGTATATTTTGTCGGTGAATTTTTTTTTACTTCTTTTTTATCTCGTCTTTGAACTTTTTTTTTTCTTTGTTACGAAAATGGTGAGCCACAGATGAATAAGTGTATGGTTTTGTCGATACTCTAGCCAATTCTTTTGTGGGAAATAGCTACGATCAAAACTCAATCTTCATTTGTTCAGTGGGTGACTCGGGTGTGGGATCTCTAGTTTATCGTATATATTCTGAAATTCCTTTTTTTTCTAACAAAAAAAGTTCGATTCATGGATTCAATAGTGAATTATCTCTCTCTCTCTCTTTTTGCATATAGAAAATTCATGATAGTGTATGTGTTACGAGAAAATGTGCTCGGATTTTTCGTTTCGGCAGAGAGAAGAAGTTATATCATAGAATTTTATGACCATTTTACACACAGCCATACATACCTACCCGCACACACACCTTCACCCATTTTCACATGTTCGACTGACTTAACGAGTTTACTATAATATTTACGTTTTATGAAAGAAATTGATGTAACATCTTTTCCTCGGAACATTTGTATTTTGAACCAAATTTTTTTTTGTTCGTTGATTTTGTCGCTAGCGCAGAGAAGAAGAGGAACACACATTATCAACACTCTCTTTCCGCATTTTGGCACATATGGGGAGCAAGATATAGTGATCGCATTTTAAGCATTTTTATTTCCAACTGGTATATGGTGTGTGGTACATATTGTGTACGTACGTATAAATCGAGACCACTCTGCATAATAATAATATACATTTTCGGATTGTGTGAATTTTTCCTTGTGCAGATGGATAAAAATATTCGAAATTTACTATGAACGCGTGTGGAATGTTACGTTTATTCGTGGAAAGATGTGAAAAAGTTAGAAATATTTTTTTTCCTACTCAATTCGATTTATACTTAGGTGCTTCTTAGTATAATTTAAAGTTTTTTTTTAAATCCATAAAATGTGCAAGAATAGAAATGAATTGTTTATTAATAGAATAGAAAAAGTTACATTTTCTCAGGCACACCGTTTCATTATAATGATTATAAGTATATATACAATCGCTTTAAGAAAAAATGCTCGCCAACGTTAAAATGAAATTGAATTATAACTTGGGTATGGGTTTATTATAGAGTCATTTCTATAATATATAAACAGCCGAGTACACCATTCATTCAAGGTTATACCGATTCTATACTATACCTCTGTGTGTGCGATAGAAAATGTGTATTTATACAGCTAGGAAAAGAAATGTAATATTTTTCGTTAAGGTGGTTCGAATATGGCGAATATAATCGGATACGTGCTGATTGTTTATTTTTCTTATATTCAACCGTTTATTCAGCCTGATCGAACTCACACATGAACCCCGTGATCGGTTCTACCGTTCAATGGATGTCCGTTTCCAAAGCTTTTGTCCCTGAAAAAAAGCGGTGTCGGACCCTTTTTTTTGCTCCTCTCCTGAGTAAATATATATATATTTTATGACGTTTGCTTTTTGATGGGAAATTGAAAATGCATGGGTTATAGCGTGGGTGGATAATATCTGGGTATAGAGACTGCATTGTCGAGGTAACCCATTAACTACATCTGTATATATTATCTATGTAGTGTGGAAACAGTCGTCGATATGTATCTTGCGTGCGTACGATTTTATGGATGAAATATCCTTCGGAATTGGTTTTATGTTCCACCATCAATAACTTGAAAGTTTTTTTTTATATAATTTTTGAAGCGCTCGGGGATTTAATTATTTAGTAATGTGGTCATGTATGACCTTCGAGTGTTGTGTCGTGAATTTTGCTCGTTTACAGTAAAGTATTAGTAACAACTATTTAACTCCCGTAACGCCTACACATAACAGTTATATGCTAAGGACGAAGTAGGTAGTTGTTGGTGGCGTTGAGAAATCAGGGCTTGAATATTGCAGAAAATCATTGAGAAAAAGTCAGGTCACCAAAATTAATTGAATGAAATTGAATGCTTGACAAAATAATGTTAGTCGTATGCAAGTTTCTTCAAGCCGCTAACAATATCCACTTAAAGTACTAGATTTGTTAAATGTCGCGCACAAAATATTTTCCATTTAAATTCCAAATCAAGCACTTCAAAGACGATGAAACATAGGTAAATGTGGGGTGAGCTTGTGGAATTGGTAAAACTGTATAAACGTTCATAGTTTTCGCAGCTGTTTTCATTCTCATGCATTATTTGACGTCACACCGCGGTTATTAAGTACAATTTCAATGTATATCAGCGTTCTCTGTTTTTATTTTCACTGATGCTCCTTTTCTACAAATTCTTACATGCTATTAATTATCAAAATTTACACGTCGGAAAGCTGGGAATTGTTTTCAAATTAGACCATTAGTTAATATGGTGGCACATTTAAGACGAATCGACGTAACGCTAAATTTTAGCCCAAATTTGTGCGAAAAATGATATGTTTTCGATGCTAACTTTGTGACCGTGTCCTTTCTGGAAGAAGTGGGACCATCGTTTAGTATCAAAATGTGTTGCATCTCAATTCTTATCGAATCTATTCAAAGCGACAGATCGAAACAAAATCTATTACTTCAATAGTTTGAACAAATATTTCATTATAAAAGGGACATAACAACATTTTTAGAGAAGTATGGACGCCGCATTGACATCCTGAGAGAATTTATTTTATTTCTTCAGATTTCAAGTGATAGGAACATATAATATTGTGATCAGTAAAAGATTCTTCTTTTAAGCTAGATGCTAGTGGGATGCAAATACTTTAAAATACATTATCAAAACATCCAATTGTACCCATATTTTACCTCTAACATGACACCCAATTGTTGGGCAAATTAGTGCAAGGAACCTTCAAATTTCTGTCGAATTGTTAGGCCATTTTTCCCAGTAAGGTTACCGTTTGTTCTGACGAAACACTCAATTGTTAGGACAATTTGTACGAGAAGTTGTTGTTATATGGGTGCAAATAGTTGTTCATACACTGTTTGCACCCTGATGAATTGTAGACTATTTGCTTCCGGGTGCAAGTTATGTATTTTAGACTTTGCGCACTCGGAGCAAATAGTATATCTTGGACCATTTGCATCCGGGGAAAAATAGTCACTTCGCTAAAATTAGAAGATTTTGTCTTATAATTTATAAAGTTTGTGGGCAACAGTCTCGGGTTCAGGCTTCTTGAAATTATGGGCGTGTTATCCACAATGATATTTTGTTCGGATATAGTTTCACGAACGAGAAACACAAATATTTTTTCGAGCTGAACTTAAATGTATAAATCTAAATAACTGAAAATCATTTATCTGGAATTACGTCAGTACCTGTTCAATTGTTTTCCTAAGCGATAAAAACAAAATTTTCAGAGTGTAATTTTCGACTTACCAATCGTATTGCATGTGATATGTACGAAAGTAATGTGTGAATACCTACAAACGTAAAGTGTCTCATCATTTCAAATATCTATATTCCGATAAGACCGATCCGCTATGTATACACATCCCCATATAACAATATGTTATACTTGGTTCGGGACACGTTTTGTTTAAAATTGCAATCTGTATATTAACAGTAAACGACCAGACGACCATAATACCGTGATTGTCAGACGATTTAAACGGTTTGTTTTTTTCGAAAAATTGTAATAAAAACAAGAAAATCGATAACACTTCAAATTTAAAGTCTTCCGAAAATATATTTTATGGAAAATAAAGTGATAAAGTCATGTTCAATTATCGTAAAATGCGAGGTGTAAAGAAAGTGGCTTTTCGGTCACACATCTTATCGCCTCGCTTTTTTTATCACACAAAACCGTCATTGATGTTTTGTTCAGGTTTTTTTTTGTGAAGAGATCAGGCATTATAGATAATGTGTTGAAAAACAAGTTTCTGTTAGATCTTCACTCTGAGATTAAAAATATCCACTTGAGTGGGCAATGCTTATCATTGTCCGTAATTGTCTGATGTTTTTTTTGTGTGCTGCTTCTCTTCTGTTGATAAAATTTTATTTGAAATGTTGGAGGCGTGTCACTCCAATGAAAACGAAAGCATATGACGCAACATTTTTGCCTCAATTTAATCGATTTTTATCAAATTGAAAGAAAGAGTAAAACGAACCGAGAGACCTTAATAATAAAATAATCCCGTTGTGAGCCATAAAAATGAAGTTCCTGGAAGCCAGTCATCCGATAACTCAGCCAAATTTATCTTTGTTTTCGCCTTACGGACCTTTGAACTGATTTTCATATCAATGGGACTTTCGAATTATACACTTTGATAGGAACACAAAACGAAAAATGATTTACCATCGCGAATACGGATCTTGTATGTTGGATTGATGTTTCTTTTTCTACTTTTTGAATGGTAATATTGATAGTGTCTTATCGGACGAAAATGCCACTCATAATTATATTACATCCTTATCATAATTTGAATTGTTCTGTGAGTAATCCTGTCGTAATACTGAAGATTAATGAACAACCAACGGAGCATCATTTATGTGTAGGAAAATTCCATAACTTTTTTTCTATTGAAAATTTCACCAAAAAAAACTTTTTTCAAAGTATCGTCGAAATGAAGGCACTGGCTACCAAAGAACCCACTGTACAATTTATGCTAATAAAATCTATAAGGTCGAAAATTGAAACTTTATTACAAAAATTAGAAAAAGGCCAACCGGACAGGATGATGCCAGTAAGCCCAATCTGGCCATATCGGTCCTGAATGTAGGATATTGTTTGACACGAAAAAAAAGAGAAAATACCCAGCCACAGCCACACTTTTGGTTTTCGTCCTATTAGTGTTGTAACGAAGGTTGTTGCATTTACTTGAAAACGTTTTCCATGTTTTCCGAATTTAGTTTGTTGATTAAAATGGACAAGTTTGTGGTTGGAAAGGATTATCTTTTTGTCAATATTTCCTATCTACACAAAACCGACTGCCGACATGCAATATAAATTAGCATTTTGGGAATTGAAAATGTGTGCTAGTCAAGCACAATGTTAACGCTACAACTAGAAGTATACAAAAGTCGATGTGATCCATTTTCTTAACTAAATGGCACAGTTACTGAGTCTTCCTGCAAAATTCATATTAACTTCGTATGTAAAGTAACACCGTGCCATGGAAGATGGCAAATTTTAAATATCCAACAACAGCATAGTCACGTCAAAGCTAGCAGGCGGAATAATGTCATTTTCCGATAAGCGGGAGGAGGAGGAAGAAGAAACAACTATAGAGGAAATGGGGTATACAAGTCCACTTTCCATTTGATCAAAGAAGAGGAAATTATATCAAATTGAGAGTAAAATGCCAAAGTAATTGAAAATTTACTTTAGGTTGTTTGTAAATTTACATCGAGGGTAAATTGAAGGAAATGATGATGGAATGAAAAACGTATTGAGCACGATTCGGTGTAGTGTTGTTTGCATCTTGAGAATTTTATAATAACAAAAATGATAAATTAACTGACAACGTTCAATAACATGCAGGGCTGTCGTTTTCCTTTTTCATTAATTGAAAGTAATTAAAAGCAACTCTTGATGATACTTCCTTCTTGTACCATAATTTCAATCAAATTTCAGCCCTTGTAGTTTATATACAGTCTCCGAATTCCTAGGTTCTTCAACGTCTTAATTCAGTGATTGTTCATGTTTTCTACATTTTTAACCTGTCACCTGCAATTATCTGGTCTAGTACTTCTTTCGGTGAAAGAATTTTCAATCGATTGATTTGGAATCTTTTACTTCAATTCGGTGAACATGAATTTTGTTTATATAAGACCGTATCAGTCAAAGATTGTCGTTTATTTTTGTCGTCGTTATCTATAGCAGTTGAATAGCCATCAATTTGTCATGATGACTGTTGGATATTTTTGATCACGTCAATCTTAGTTTCACGGGTATTTTGCAGGTCTGATAAAATTTGAACCAAAAGTATACCACAGAAAAACCCGTTGTCACGATAAAAAATAATCTGCTGGACTTTCATGTTGCCACAACGATTTATACCAAAATTTAGTATCTTTTTCGCCAGGGAAACGTTTTCCGATTTCTACGATTGATACTAAATTTTAATTGTCTCGAATTGTACAGCCTCAATACAGGTGGAATGAAACAGTAAGCAAGAAGAATATGATGTGAAGGGCCGTTTCAAATCTGTTATTCATTTGTTTAGGCCATCGAAAGCCATTTGAAATAAAATCTTTTACTTCATACGTAGTTAACCAATTTGATTACCTATAAGAGAGGAAAAATAGCTCATCGCCTATTGTTATCGTCGTTGTCGATAGCAGATGACTAAATTCGTTGGTTGTGCACTATACAACCGATTTCCAAATGTCAGACTAAACAATTTAAAAATGGATGTGATGTTAATACACTCAAAAATGGGAGGTCCTTGAACAAAACGATTCATGAGTTAGTAGTTCTACCGATTCAATTGATCGGGCAAAACCGAACTTAAAGTTTTTAGTTAAGTGCAAACTTACCGAAGAACATTTTGTTTCATCTTATTATCCTGAGGATAATATCTTCGAAAGTACAAGATACACGTTAAATGATAGGTATTGATTCAGTGGGTTAGGCGCTTAATATACAATAAGACAGGGGTCCCAAAGTGGGTTTTCGCGCTGTAAATTACAGGACGTCTAATGACCTTTATCCGAACAGTGTCGAATGTTCGAATAGCCTTGATCTTGATTTACTGACTAACAATATTGTACCGAAATTAGAATGCAAATCTCTCGGAAAAATCAAAGACAAGCTAAATTTTCTCTTATCTCATTACAGATTGACGGACATGATTCTGGAACCGAAAGCGATGGTGACTTAAATCATAGAGATGACATGCAGGAAGATATGGAATTAAGTAAGTAAAAATGGGAAAAGTTTTTCCACTTTCTTGGCAAAGGAAAACGGTTTTCACCAGTCTGGCCTGTTTATTTAGTAATACCACAATAAATTATCGAAGAAATTTCCGCTCAGCTCTCTTCTCAATATAGAACAATAAATTTTCATTGAACAGTTTTACCTCCCCGATTATTATTATTGCTATTATAAAGTACAAAGAAAGCTATTTTCCTCTATCGAAACTGTACTGAAACTCGTTGCACACAGTTCCTTTCCTACGGGCAAAACTCTGCTAACTGCTAACATAACATTTTTTCTCGAAAAATGTGAAATATTCATTTTCTTTCCATAGAGTTTTCCGAACAATAAATAATATTTATCTCAATTTAATTACGAAAATATATTACAATTATCATGTGGCAGACACTGTGTCGCCTATTTTTTGAAAACCGCGGAGCTGAACAACTGAAAAACTTACTTAGTACAATGGAGATGTGGCCCATAACTTTATATTCGTTTTCCAATGCAATTTCGCTTCTATATATTGCGTTCCGTGAAATACGAAATAATTGCATCAGTTGTATGAGTAATGAGTAGATAAACCGTAAATCCAGCATTATGAGAGTGTTATCGAAAGAATGCAATGGAATTTTCGAAAAATAAAAATAAAATTAGACAACAAAATCGCAGTGTTAATGAGTTATAAGCAAGTGGGCTATAAATAATGCATCATAAAAATGGGAAGAATAGAATTGATTCAAAGCATAAAATAAACATGATGTCGCTGTTGGTGTGGTTATGATTTGGATTTAATGGATGATTTTTATGGTTAATAAAGATTTGTAATGGGCCATCAGACTCGAATTTCGAGTCAGATAAAACTGGTGACAAGAAATTTTCCGGTTGGCAAACTTTTTGGCAGTAAAATCACAAGAATTTCACAACTCATGCAGTAACATGCTCTCGCATTCAGATTTCTTTTTAGTTACATTGTTGTTATGTCTTAGAATTAAAGCGATAATGCAGCTTTGCGAGGCGTTATCTCGTTTCAACTGAATTCCAGTTATAAACTGATTTCAGTAAAACCAATGTATGAGAACATATGTACACATCATTCGAGAGGAAAAATGCTGAATCTGACGCTGAGGTCATTTCAAGATCTTTTTCGTGTTTGATCGAAACTACTGCTTCACCAAAATACGACTCGACAAAAGTGAGACCTCACTAACAGCCTTTTTACGGTCAATAGCAAGTATGTAGTCTAGACCACCGGCTTAGTGTGAGGTATAAGCCACGCATCAAAGTATGCAAATATTATTTGAGGAAATCTAGGTACTTAATTGATATCTCGCCTAAACACAAATTCATTGATCGTGTACTTCCAGATGGAATTGTCTGGTACGGGAATCGAACCCGGATCGTTTTGACCGAGGGCTAGTATGAGATTTTTGAGACCGTGACGATATTGCGGAAATAATATTTCATAGAAAGAAAAGTGACCCATTGCGTACAACAAAGCTTGGACTAGGTTGAATCGAGTGGGGTAAAAAAATTGTTTGCAAACCTGACCTGCTCCGAGCTGTAGACTTAATTAATAGGAGATGACGTTAAGGATTGTAAGTTATTTAGTGAATACAAGAAACACGACTGCCTTTCATAGTATTGTTGGTTGACATATGTTTTACTAAATCAAAGGGCCGAGAACCTAAACGCTTCCTTCACTCATCGGTTCACGATTCCATTTCCGATGTTAATGAATAGCTATCAAGACTGATAAGTCCAAACCCTAAAACTATTATTCTAAGTGAGGCGTTTAATTCACCACCAATGCGGCCCGCGTTAGGGTTCTTCTAGTGCTTAAATACAAAAAGACACAAAACAAACGTTTTTCACTTCGTGACAATATGACTGATACCAATCTATGGACAGATGAGGAACGGAAAGTTATACGAGCTTTTTTGTTGATACAAGCAGAGTGCTTTACACAGAACAACTATCCTGAAGCCCTACGTTTGTCGATAAGAATCTGGCAACTGTTTAACTTTTAAAACATGTCATTCCATTGCGTGTGGTTCATTAATCCACAAAACGAAAATGCAATTTGTCATGCAAAAAAATTGCTGTGGTTCGGATCTTAAAACCACTCGCCCATTCCCACCCATTCTATCGCGTGACGTCACCTCTCCATAAAACATATAGAAGTTACGGATTATATTTTGCTGAAATCCAATCGGCTTCCGTACTACTGGAACCGTATATTTTAGTCAAATTGGAAACGAAATTTGTTTCACGACGTACATTTTAACTGTGCAGTAATGTTATTTGAAAAATCAAAATGTTTCAGTCCTTCAATAATTCCGATGCTGTGTAGCTGATGAAAATTAATTCCGAAATGCTTCACGACTTTACCCATTTTCCCGGCAAAAGTATAACGGAATAAGAGAGTACAAGAGCCAAAAATTATGACAATTTCATTATTGCCATTACGCTGGCTGAAATTGAGTTTGAAATCCATTTCCAGAGAATATTTCATTACAATTTATTCCATTACATTGCACATTGTGTGCATGTAATTGCTATCTTCCTATTTCCTACCCAGCTCTTTCTTTACCCATAGACAGTTTTTTTTTGTCGTATATTTTATATTTTGTGCGAGGGACAACCATAGAAACCGAGCATAGTTTACATTTACAGCATTTCCTAGCTTAACAGAAAAAGTCAATGGAACGAAGTTAGTAAATTCGGAAAATATTTCCAAAATACATTTTCTTTTCAATGGAGGAAAGCGTACATAAAACGAAAATACCATGAGACATCCGAATAAAATATTATTTCGTAAAGTAACTGAAGCATTTCCATCTAAACCACATAAAAAAGTTTAGATTATAGAACTAGTTATAGAATCATTCTATCTATATTCCACTATATACTATACATACACACCAAGCTCCACGCTGTACAAGTAAACAAGTATCAACAAAAAAATTCGAAAAATAAATCTCATTTCAACTTCACCAGTAATATTAATACGTGCAAAGTGTAATAAAGGTTCTTGCAGTTTTGATGGAATATTTGTTGGAATGGAAATATTTTTCTCGGATTGTGCTTGAGCTTTCTTATCCGGAATTTTTCATATTTGATCATCGATATTATCAATTAGTAACTTGCTTCCATATGTACTTTTTATATATTCATGGACACATTTCCTGTGCTTTGACTTACTTAACGACTTGTGCCTAAAACAATCACTTCTCAGCGCTCAAAGAATAAGACTTTTATCAATGGTTAATTCCAGCAACGAACGCTAATATATCAGTGTCAAATAACGGTTTATTCTCTCAAAATAGTGTCAAATGAGTTGTCAATTTCACAAAGCTAACCTCAAACAATGACAGCTCCATATAAATTTTTGTAACATTGTTGTTAGCTTTGTGAAAATGACAGCTCATTTGACATTTCAAACGACATTGACAATGATCTATTCTGATTACAAATGAATATAGTGGTAGGACTCATGAGACACAATGAAGCCTGCTAAGGAGGGACTATTTTTGTTAGAACTTTTTACAATATTTTCCTAAATTTCTCGAAATTTTCCTAAAGTTTTCCATATTTTCGTAGTTTTTCCGACTTTTCTCGATTTTTCCAACAATTTTACCGAACTTTCCTACAATTTTACCGAACTTTTATAAATTTACTTACTATTTACATGAACTTTCCTACGATTTTGCCGGATTTTCTAAGAATTGTGATGAATTTTCCCAAAATTTTCTCGAAATTTCCAACAGTTTTCATGAATTTCCAGAATTTTCCAACAACTTCCCCGAATTTTCAAACTATTTTTCCGAACTATCCAAACATTTTCCTCAACTATCCTGCGATTTTCTTGAATTTTCCCGAATTTTCTTATAATTCATATGGAAAAATGTTTTTCAAAAGAATAGTTTCGGTAGCTAAGTAGACTGTTACAAGAAATATATCACCACCAGTCATGTAACCGTTTGAATAATTAGCTTTGGATGAGACTAAGTGAGAAATAAAAACTGGATAATGTCCTCCATGTTGGCACAACCAAAAACTCTGTTCGGGTATTACCCAGTTGGTGCTGTGATCCAACTAACCAACAAGTTTTTGAATTTTTTTTCCATAATCCATACGCCAGGAGTACGACATGTGACATGAACCGTTCCTTTATCTGAAAATTTGCAGTAATCCAATATATAGCGAACAAAATTTCACTCTTGGATGCTTTCTTTGCGATATGTGTGTACGTACACATACGTTTTATGTGGACAGTTTACACAAAGGAAGCATCAAGAGTTATTCCGATCAAACATTGTAAAATAAAAAGGAAAACCTTAGCGCCAGTAATGCAGTAGCTTTTTACATCTTTTTGCTGAGTTATAGAATAGAAAAATAGCACACACAAAAATCGACTGCACCATGCACCAGTCAAGTGTAGTATACGTTACTACGTCCATTGATAGATAACCGATTAAGTGTTCATACGATGAACATGAAATTGGAATGGAAAAATGAAAAAGGATTTTTCTTCTGTATATGTGTGTGTGTATGTGCTGCCAGCAACGATTACTTTTTCCGACACAAACTCAAATAAAGTAAAAATATTGAAGAAAAATAGATTGGATTTCACGCTCGGTAGCTTAATTTTGAGTCGTTGTTCTTACATTGCTTTTTATATTAACGTAAGGTGCTGGATCTTCACAATCAACTACCCCATTCCCCCACTATAATCTCCATTATTGATCAAATACCTACGGGCAATTTTCCGTACGCCATCTGAAGGATAACGTTAATTGTGTTGATTAGGTGTCCCTTGTGTAATGACTAATGTGGAAATTACTACACATTTGGTTGAATTGAGATACCTAGGGCGCTGACAACAGAAATAAACAAATGTTGGATGTTTCACGACTCAAGAAACAGGCATTTCATATCTTAGTGAATAATAATACAAAACTGCTGTGAAGCACATAGTCTGAGTGAGAAAATACGCTGTGTGAAGCACATCATCATATGTAACCATGAGACGGAAAATTTTAATTTTTTTCTCGTAATTTTGCTGAATAACACAAATTTACAACAGACGATACCTCACTTCGAATGCCATCAACTAAATATCCATCTTAGATTTCATCGATGAAATTGAGGTAAAATTTCAGTGAAGGACTACATGCCCTGCTTTTCCTTGAAGTACACGTCAGCTAACAAAAAAAAACTTGAATGAGAAAAATTCATAATTCATAACGACCAATATTACGCTTTGGTATACACAAGACGAACACAAAAAATCATCTTCATCGAATCCATCTGTCCGGGGTGGGCTTGAGGAGGTTACGGTTACAATTGAAAATACACTTCGACTTGTTACCACAGATAACCCGAAGGAGAGTTCAACGAGTTTTCTTCTCCCATCAACTTCAATTCAATAGTATTTTTCCGATTGCATAGCATTGGGTTAGCATAGGAGAAATGATAATCCCGCTAATAGAACACTTCTATTCAACCGAGTAAAAGTAAAAACTATTTCGATCACTACGGTATGGCTTTGTTATTTGCGAAATGGAGAAGATGGCTTTCGAAACGGTGGTGGTGGCGTATGTATACGATTTGTTAAAGAGTAGCAGTGTACGGATGGTTATAGGTTTGGCGTTTAACAATCAAGTATATCTGTAGACATAAAGTACATTGTAATGTAAGTGGGTAAGATGTTAAAAGTAATAAGTTGATTTCGGTTGATAAGCATTTAATTTCCTGTTTCTCTATACATTGTGTGTTCGGGATGATTTGGTAGCGGGGCGATGTTTACCAGTTACAATAGGAAGGTGGTGTGTAGAGATATATGTGTATAACCATTACGAAAATTGTAGAATGTGATCGCATCCACAATTTCTATCCTACACAAACGTATCCACTAAAGCCTATGATATAGCAGCGCTTTACGTTGGATAAATACAGAAGTGGATTTTGAAACGATGAATGATGAGCCGACGAAGAAACGGTTTTGCTGATTACATAGCAGCAGATTAGAAGCGAACCATAAAATGAAATCGATAGATAATGCGGTGTTTATTCAGTTTTCTCAGTCAATAGATGACAACCGACTCAAGTTCTCTGCTGTATACATAAGTATAGAATGGTGAATGGTTGGATGTGGAAGCATTTTGTTTCTGTAACGAAATTGAATTATAAATTATATCCGAAAATGTTCGCTGGGTGAAGTAATATTTCTCTTGGAATTACTTCATTAATTTGAAATGGCTTTTCAAGTAGTTTTAATGCCAAAAAGTACACAGCATGTGTATTATGGGTGGCGGTATATGTATATGGTAGGAGAATGTTGTTGTGCGGTTATACTAGGATGTTTAACCAAGAAAATAACGTAAAACGATACAAGCAATTTACTACGGATAGTCTAACCATGGGATAAATTTATTCTGCTATTGGATGGTTGGGAGGTGCCAAGTTGTCTTGCAAATTTTCGGATTAAATTACTTAAATAATGCATGTAGGTTATTCAAATTCCAAGTACTTTATCTAGTTGCCTCGTTTCGTTTTATTGTTTTAATCTTATGATCCAATGATAAATGGCATAAACAAATTATCAAGTGCATCTCTTCTGTAATGTTTAACGTTAAATACTTGTCAAGTTATCGCGCTCCATGATGATGATACACATGGAAAATAATAATGGAGCTTAGAGCAGTGTGTAGAAGATTGCAAACATTTTGTTGGGATAACTCTGTTTTGCTCTGGTTGATGACTGTATGTAAATTAAGCTTAAAAATTAAATTGGAACAATCCTGTCGGGTGTGTGTTGATGGGAGCCAAAAACCGACCCGATCTCGAAATTTACATTGTAAAAGGGACACATTAAGTGAGACATACAAACCACTTCATATATGCAGACACGTAACTCAATTATGTCATTCCGTTCCATTGGTTGTGTTAAAGTTGTGAAAGGAGGTAATAACATCGTCTTCAGACAGTTTCGGGCATCAATAAATTTTTGTCGTCAATTAATTTTAAAGTGAAACTTTGGAACTGAAAGACAGTTTAGTCTAGTGACGCTCGCCATATCGATACATTTCTGTGCTTAACCTTTTAATGACGGTAAGCGTATCACGATTAATCCATAAATCTGTTACTTCTTTTGTTCAATTTTGTTTGGCAGGTTTTTGATAGAGAATCTGTTACTTCATTAGGTTTAACATATTTTTAACTATGTCAGACAACATTCACTGAAAGTTATCGCTTCCTTCTTCCGGTAATGTCGATGACGGATGACTATAATGTATAATGTTTCGCAAAGGTCTTGATGTGACAACTGTGACAATCAAATAAAAAAGATTTTTTCGAGAAAAACAAATATCAAAAAAAGTTGAAAAAATTGAAAAAATTTCTCGATAAAACTTTGGAAATTCTAGATAAAATTACTCCATTACTACAAGATGATTTCTTGACTTCATCCAACTAATTTTATTTGTTTTACCATTTTAGGTTCTAGTTCTCGACACGATACATTATCTCCGACAGATACTGTTGGTTCATCAGAGTCACCAGCATTTCTAGGACCACCTCACCTACTCTACGACCAGCACAGTTCCGAAGAAGAGTTGGAAGTGATAAATGGTGTGTCAGTTGAATCTGAAGTCGATTCGCCCAAACGGTCTAATTCAACTTTAATTGTCGAGAATCGAAAAAGATCCCTAGCTCAAAGTTCTGATGATGAAGTAAGTGGCGGCTCGTTCAGTGTCTTTTTTTCGGTTTTCTAATTCTATTCTGTTTGTACCAAAACAGGTACGAAATCTACTGGAACATGGACAGGCTCCGGTCAATTTTCGTACATCACCGCCATTGGAGGCATTAAAACCGAATCGTGGCCATATTCAGCGCGCAACCACACCTTTAGTTCTAAAAACTGACCGTGGAATTGGAAGTATTAGAATTTCATGTGATAGTCCAGCCATTTCGATGGACGTTAGATCTATTAGTCCGCCGGCGAAATTTTTCCATTGTGCAGTTTCGCCGCGTCGACGACCACCTAGGCACACATCGCAACGATTGCAACGACCACATAGGCCATGCTTAGATTTTGATAAAATGCAGCAGGTACGAAACGCTTTCTACGAATCTATTTGGTTGGTTGTGTCGAAGTGATTCGGTAGTTTTGAATAGTTTACACGATGAGCTCCTTTCGCCCCTTAACATTGTTGTTTCTTACAAACCTCGTGATCAGAGATTACGCTAACCCTTTCCTTTTCAACAATCTTCATAAATGTACCGGATTACGTGACGTAATCGAGGAAAACTCAATTACAGAAATTCCTTACAGTACACCACAAGCAACCTTACAAGAAACCATGACGGTTCTGACAAATTTGAACCTTTTCGAGTGGGGCAGGGAATGGGGGTGTGGATTCAAAAATTCAATAAAATAGCATCAGTTGTGTACGGCCACATTGGGTAGTGTAGTACCTTGACCAAAAGCAAGGTTTTATATAATCAAGTTACCCAAATCAATCTTCAGGGCAGAAAAAACAGAAATGATAGTCCCAATGCTGCAACATTTATTGTTGCAGCAATACAGGACCGGCACAGCTTTCATGGTTTGTCCGGTAAGGCCATAAAGTTGACACGCTTTGCCGAAAATTAATTACGTCCAGTCATTGTTGTGGTTTTCTAATCGCGATATGTTTTATCTTACGCTGTTAATCACTTCCTTCTTATCTGCTAAATTTCCAATGACAAATTGCAATACAAAATCGGACATTTTCACAAAAACACACTTTTTATCCTCCATATTTCGATCCACATATCACCAGCCAACATGTTGTCATTAAAGAGGTACAATTTAAGACTTTAAACCACTCGGTACTAAACCGATTTTCACAAACTTTTTTTCTTCTGAACGTTCTCACTCCGTACTGTGAGATCTAAATTACAATAACCACTAAACAGTATGAGGAATCTCAAGCTAAAAATGTTCTTTGTGATTGGAAAGACGTATGACTCTTGGAATGAAACGCTGAGCAGGGCAAATGCATCACCATTTTATGTAAAATCTTCTACTTCATTTGTTTACGACGATCACTAATGGTTTCCATTCTTTTCACCCCATCCAGCTGAAGGCGCGTTCAGTAACAGCATGGCGACATAATAACGAACACGCTGGCGAACTATCCGTGTTTTGTTGGTGATGAACGGCGATCCGATCACGTTTGCAAATGCCATTTAAGGGATACCAATTGCGTGACGGTGAATTCCAAAAAGACTTCTCTAGAAAGATCAATTCAATATTTTATTGTGAAATTTATTACTCTTATTATTACAAGTATAATTGCTGTGTAGTGAAAAGGATGGAGAAAACGAAGGAGAGAGAAAACAAAAACGGAAAGAAAGAAGAGAGAGAGAGAAAAAACAACTTAGGAGAAAGAAAAGACAATGTTAAACCAATGTAAAAGAAATTCATTTTTATCAAACAGAAAAAACAGCAACAGCATTGTGGAAAAGACTTTTATTCAATTAATTGAAAATTGAGCAAAGAAAATAGAGAGAAAGAAGAGAGAAAAACTGACACAAAATTTAGTTTCAGTAAAGTGAATCAAACAAACTGATCAATATGGGCCATTCTAAGACTAATTAGGTAGAGATATCAGACAGCGATGGCAACATCACTTAGTCCAAAGCGCGTAACTACCATGTCTCTGGATCTACTCAACTTTTTTTCCCTGGCTGTTAGTTGTATTTGGTTAAATTTTGTTAATGGTTCTGAAGATATGGTCGAGAAACCAAACAATTTCTCAGAGCAAATTTAAAAGAAAAAATATCAAAATGTCGGACCTCTGTATGTCGGAAAGTGATGGAAAAAAATCTCTACTGGTTTGGACTGGGGAAATGTTTTGATTTGATTTGTTTAGAGACCACACTAACAGCCCCTTTTCAGTCATTAGCAAATGTAGCCGGAACCACTGGCTCAGCGTCACTTCCAAACCACGCCTCGAAGTATGCAAATGCTCACTGAGGAAAACTGATTGCTTAATTTATGTCTCGACTAAATGTAGACTAGACATATGCACATAAATTCGTCGAACGATTCATTCAATGTGTGAATCGTTGCAGAGACGCCAAGCACACCGCAGCTACAAAACAATGAATCTTGAGTGAACTTTAGGACGTTGTTATCGCTAGAAAAAGTCTGTGTGAAAATGTCTGACACTGGAATCGAGCCCGGATCATAGTGGTGAAAGGCTAGTACGTCTACAAAACCAAAGAAGCTGATTTTTATTTTCAAAAACCTTTTTTATGTCGTTTCACCCTCCAGAGCGTAGGTGGTTATCGTTACCATAGGATTTTTCGAGCGTATCTTTCGAACTAACAGTCGAACTGACTTGATACAGGGCTTGAAAATCAGAAATTATTTTGGCCTACAGGGAAAGCTATTTGATAAAAATCAGTTGTGTTGTTATGCAGATTTGGTAGTGACCTTTGGTAATCTTGACCACAATATGTAAAAATGAAATGAAAGAAAAGCCCGACTCGGATTCAATCGATTTATTTTATTTGAAAAGAATTTTCTCTTTCGGCTGTTCGCTTGAAAAATGAATTTTACAAATTTCTTTCAATGATAACAAAGAAATATATTTTACAAAATAAAAATGTAAGTGAAAAAAACAAACAAACAAACCATTTGAATCTTTGGTGTAAAATGATCTTTCTTAAAGCAAAGAAACTTGATTTACAATTTTTCGTATTTTCTCTGCCATGTACAATACTTTTAAAGTGTAAAAAACAAAAACAAATAAAAATGCTAACCAATAATGCATGGAAGCAGCAAAAAATAACAACAAGAAGGAATACAAAAACAAACCAGAAGATAATAAAAAAAATTGCACATTCAAAGCTAATTTAGTGATTTCTATCAATATTTTTATTTGAGTCAAACGTTATTAATAGGAGTCAAACTAAGCAAAACAAGAAAATGTAAAAAATAAAAAAAAAATTCAAAATTTCATTTCGATAATTTAACAGCAAATTATCGAATAGCTAGCCTGTTAAACTCTGATGAATGCCTAAGTAGACATCCAACTTTTACATGTTCCAAAATGAATAAACTATTTCCAGCATTTGTCTTTAGTGGTTCGGAGAGAGAGCGAGACAGACAAGTGTGACGATTAGAGCGATATAAATTGAAAGTGTTTTTACGAGTATAACATCGAACTAAACCGGGTTTTTGAGAAACTGCTCTACGAGGTTTACCCTAGTAGTCAGTTTCGAACCACAGTCTCACTTTTCCAATATATTCTATCTCACTCTTTCATCCATCGAAATTCGTATACAAGACAAGGATGCCACTATGGAATATTTTCGTGGAATCTCTGTCGAAGTATTTTATAGTCTAGTGTTGTACACTTGATGTTTAATGGGTGAAAGAATGATAGAAAATATTGCAAACGTTAGACTGTGGTTCGAAATTGTCCACTAGGACAATTAACTTAAATTTGACTGCGGCGAAAAGCGGAAAATTATCAGCGAATGAATACTACCTCCCCCAAAGATTCAGCAAAATACACTTCAACTTTAATAATTTTTCGAAAACAGCGAAACCTTCAAAGACCTTCATAAAGAAATGAAACGCCCAGCCATTCGTGTTGAAAACTGGAAAAATTTGTGATTTCCGTGAAGTCATTTTTTGCAAAATTAGTTCAGCATAAGCCTTGAGCAAGGATGTAGCCAAAAGGCAGCACTATTTTCCATGTGGATTGGGTTTTAATGAAACCATAATTTTCCAGATAATTTGATTCCAGAATTCTCCTAATGTTTACCACACGTAAATACTTCCACGTTCATGTTAAAGCTGTTGTTGCTGTTCTCCGTTTCACTGGTCTCTCATTTCTTATTTTATTTCAAATGGCAATTTTGAGAGGAATCAGAGAAATTGAGAAAGAGAAAGAACAGCTTAGTTACGAAAGTGGCAGTATTTACGTGTGCGTAGAGATTCTTCGGAAAAATTTATTTAACATCAACCTAGACATCGACTCAAAACACTTTCGATTTTATATACCTATGTGAGACTTTATACCAATTTTTTTTTTTGAACTTTCTTATGCATATAATGTGGAGATGATACATTATTGAAGGAGCTCTAATTGAACCACGTACTTTTTTTACTTTGTTATTGAATACTTTATAGTTTATTGTTAAATATTATTATTGAAAACAAGAAAGAATATTTTTATTATTGCTGGGCAATACATATATGATACGTTTGTATGACAACAGAAAAACAAAAAACAAATTAAGTGAAAATGAGAAGAAAATTTAATTCAAAATCAATTTTAAAAACAAATTATATAAAATGGAATCAGTAGAAATGTGAATTAATTCAACATAAAAAAGAAAGAAGAAAATTAATGTTCATCACACACAAAACACACAAAACCTGCACGATAAACAGACGGCAGTGTATTTTTTATGAGAAAAAAAAATTAAATAAAAAGATAATAGTTTCCTCCCTACCCCTATCCTACCCCCAAAAAACAATAAAACATTTAAAAATGATTTACTTAGATTATAATCCATTTTGTATTATCAATAAAGTGTCCAATAAATGAAATAAATTAAATAAAAAGTAAAAATGAAAATTAAGTCATAAAGTGATGAAAAAGTAAAAAAAAAAAAAAAGAAAAAAAAAAGAAAAACATTTTGTGTGCTGATACTAAATTGCGCGCATAATTTAGATGGATGCAAAATTTATACTGATGATAGGGAGATGAAAAAGTGAAAATAAAATAGAAATTACAAAAAAAACTACGAAAATTTGTTTTTTATCAGAACCTATTGAAAATCTCACATAACTAATCCTTCACAGATAAAAAATGGGATTAAAAATTTTAGGTCCCAATTCTATAATAATTTTAGCTTTAATTTCAGCTGGTATTGAAGTAATCTAATTTCTGTATGGATAAAATTGCAGACTAAACATAATGAAATGATATTATGGTTTCAACGATGTTGCAAAATTAAAAGTGAGCTTTAGACTTTCAGAGGGCACATATATTAAGCAAGAAGTCTTAAATGGTCAGTTTATGACATCGAGCACAAAGACTCTATATATGTAATTATGACATTTTGCTCTTTATGATGCTGGGTTGCATAACAGTTATCTATGTAACAAGAATCGTATGAAGGTATATTATCACTCTAAATGTCAGATTGCCAATTCGACGTGAAGCCGAGGTAGTGTGACGTCAGCAGCACGTGGCTTTTATCGCGCTAGTGCGATAAAGTCCTTTGCAAATCCTTTGTCGCACTAGTGCGATAAAATACATTCATAAAATATTATATACAGGCTGCGTAAGTTGCAAATATCATCACAGCATAAAAAATGTGAAATGAAAGTAATTCCAGAGGGAATCAAGTTTTAATTCCACAAATGTTCGTTCACTTACTGTAATCCCTAAAACACGAAGATCTAGGTCCACATTTCTACCTGTGCCTGTGCTGTCACAGTCGTCAAACATTTCATTTGTTTCCCACATTTCCTTCATTAGATACAGTCGTCCCTAAAAGGGTATTTAACATTGCGTGTATTTTTTTCAAAAACTGGAAATGTTGAATAGAATTTTTAATACTCTAATTTTATATTATCTGTCTCTTAAAATGGGTGATGTTAAGACATGTAGAAATTCAGAAAGACTGCATTTTCTTCTCCCAAGCATAAAACATTACCAAATACTTTTTGTAAACCTGACCTGGACCCAGCAAAATATTTGAAAACACGAAATTTGTCAACCAGGAAGATATTTTTCAGCTTTGTGATGTTTTTGGCTCTTTTTCTCCTTCGATAATCCCACTAATTTCTAAATTTATTATACTAAAAAAAACTGGAAAGTTTAGTGTTAAATGGAAATTCCATTGCGTTGTGATATGGGGAACGGCTAGGTATCTAGAAAGTACAGAAGCTGAAAAATAAGACCAAAAATTTTTGTTTATGAACGCAGGATCCCCGAAAATATTTTCGAAGTTAAGAAAGCCGTAGGACTGTTTTGTGTTTTACTTGTTTTTTGTGAATTTTGCAAGTTTTTTTTATATGAAGAAATCAGAAACTTAAGTAAAATACAGAAACAGAAAATGTGTCGGTTTTTCCGACTTAAAACTTTCAGTTCCTTTAAAAATGCTCTAAATCGAGATCGCACCCATTTCCAATCTTTACTTTGCTTAAAACCATCATAAATCAAATTCGCACCGAGTTACATAATTCTCGCCGAATTCCAACAAGACCAAAAATTCAAAAAATGTATGGGCGCGAGCCACTCTATTTCCATTCTATTTTTCATTATATAAACAAATGAATCCTAGCATTAGCATTCCTAGCAACCAACTGCAAATTTTAACGACCTGCCACATACGTCTATTCATCTGCTATCGATAACAATGACAAACATAATAACAAGCTCTGGGTAATATGGTCCTTTATATAGTAAAATGCATGTTAAAACAATTGAAGTAAAAGATTTGAAATCAACATATTAAAAACACTTTGATCTATGGAAGTAATAAACCCGATAAAAATTTTTATTCAAAATACTAAATAGGTACCTGTAAACCTGTAAGTGTTTCTACATATTAAGATGTCTCTCACAATGTTAACGAAATGTTTCAGCAGCAATATGATTCTTGCATTTACTTAGATTGAAATAGTATATTTCAACATACCCCAATACACACAAGATGTGTGTGCACGCGCGGGCGAAGCCCAAGCGAAAACACACATCGAGTGTGTATTGGGGTATTTTGAAAGATATTTTTCTGTAATAGTGAGAGTGTGTTGGTGCTTTCCTTCCCAACCGTTACTTTCCTTCTCGACCGTTTACTTTCCCTACCGACCGATTCATATCATAGCTCACCAATACACTCTCACGTATACAGAAAATGAAATTAATGACAACAACTCATAATCAAATTAAAGCTTCGAAAAACACTATCATGTTCTTGACCACAACAATATTCTACTTCATTATTGAATCATATGTTTCTTTCGAAATCATGGACAAACTCCCGAATTCTTTCCGAAAATTGTACAATGACAAAGCTTTATATTACGATTGTGTTACTCGGTAGATGTCATCACCCATAACTTTTACCCTCCACAATACAAACCAGTATGAGTGTATGATGTTTAAAGGAAAGAATGGTAAATTGGAACGATTATTATATGACTATAATAGTCATTGACTCATAACGAAATTTTATATAAGCTATTAGCTAAACTAGACATGATTTACGCCATCAACAGCAACTTTATGGAAATAAGCAATGATCTCTAGCTATTGTGGTTTTTATGGTGAAATCAATGTTTAAAAAATGAAGTAGAAGATTTTATTTCAATCTACCGAAAATATTTATAGAACAAATCAAGTAATAGATTCGATAACTAATGATTATGCATTTGGGAAAGCTGAGCAATGATTCCAATGAGCAAACAAACAAAAGCATTTTTTTAGTCTAACCGTCACCTTATTTGACTGAAGAAAAAAAACTCGAACAAAATATTCAGCATTAAGGTCGCTTAGCAGGAGGTGTGACGGTTCAATTTCTGGTTACATATTACCGTGTTGAATATACCATCATGATTGTTTGACTTTTTGTATGAATGAGGAGAATTGAGATGTTGAACAATTTTTTTCTTGCAATTCTTCTTCAGGTTTTTTTCTAAAATTAACTGGTGTTTGTAGAAGTTTTGTCGGTTTATCAGTAGCATGTGCCGACTCAAACCATACAATAGTTTCTGTATAATATCAGCGATGGTAATAATGGATGGAAGGTATTTTTCTTGAAATATATTCAATGTGCTACATACATTGCATTCACTCAAAGTAGAAACGTTTGTCTGCTATTTATCGATTTTCAATAGAACAATATATATGTCCAAGATACCGGTCAACATAATACAGGATCAAGATCTGTATGCTATTGTTGCACAACCGACCTATCTTCCTGTCATGAAGATCGTATTATTGGTTAACTTTAGTAGTTAAACATATCGGTAGTTCCTTTGAAAATATTGCAGACGGTGATATTATTGCGTTCAGAATGCCGTTGAGAATATTGCGAAACTAAATCTTCGAGCAAGGGAAAACTGTGGTAAAGAAGAAGATTTCCGTGAATGTTATGCTAATTCGACGATGTATAATCCGACGTTTTAATAGTAAATTAAGCTTTCACAAATGTCAAGGATATCATAGTGGCAAAATCTGTTATATCTTTCGATGAAAACAGAATACAGAAATTGGATTTAAATCTTTTACTTCTTAGATTTTTCTATATGTAACAGATATCTAGAAAGAAATCAGTGTTCATTGTTGTCGGTAACAGATGTCTGTGGTAGTCGTTAGTGGTTATGTGGATTCTTACTCAATATTCTACGGAAGGAAAGCGAATTGTTACGAATTTCGAAATCTGGGCTTTCTTCACGGTTTCTGGGGAGTATTACCTGACGCAATATCAACTATATTTATATCAATCGAAGGTTTCATCAATAATCGATAATCATCGATGATCAATAAATTATTATATCGATAATCGATCATTTTATCGATGATTATCCATCAATTCGATTATCGATAAAACATTCCATTGATATTATATCGATATTTTGGAATTTTATCATCGACTGATGATATTTCTAAGTGCCTAAATGTGGGAACAATTCCAGACCGCAACAAATCTAAAATCATAAAAAAATTCGGATTTTTCTTTTCCGTGAGTTTGATGAAACAAAATTTTATTGACAATTGCACATTCGTTGTTATAACTACTATTCTTCTCGGAAGATAGTGCCTAAGACCTAACAAGATACACCCAAAGAGACAAATTTCTAAGCAAACATTCCTAAGCAAACATTCCTAACGAGAGTCCTTATAAGTGATTACCGAAATCTACATAGATGTATTAAACACTAGCACAGCTAGTAAAACCAGAGGCAGGTACTCGGTTTTACTTTGTTGTGGCGCTAGGCTTACGTAACACAAATTAAGTAATAGATTCAATGATTTCGTTACTATACGTTTTTTTGATAATTTATAATTATCAATTACAAATGGGTTCTGAGCACGCCTATTTTAAGGGAATTGAACTCCATAAATTACCGAAAATTCGTTAAAATTTCCGAAAATTTCTAAACAATAATTGGCTAGGTTACCAAAGATCGAAAACAATTGAAAATCGACATTGAAAATCTAAATAGCTTTACAAGCGAATATGTAAGAAAAAGTCGAAGAATTTTAGGGCCCTTGGTCCTGGATACTAGATTGCTTTTTAGTATTATACTACTTTTAGCTATGTCATTTTGTAGTATTACGAATTCGGATCCCGGTTAAATATTCGAGGAAATAATGAAGAGAATTGCCGACTGACTAAATTTTGTTTTTTCGGAACAAAGTTCTCGTTTATCTACGAACTGCTGAAGTGAACGAATTGTGTACAAAAAGTGACTGGGGGTTCCTAATATTCAACGGTTTCGTTGCTATTATTAATTTCTGTTTTGTTTTCATACATTCATGTGTACAACACACAGACCACCTTTCGAATTTTGTTTTTAAAGAAATGAAAAAAAAACCCGCAGATTTGTACTTTATTAAACATAAGGGCACCCCAACTAATATCAATCAAACAAAACAAAACTCCTCTAATCAATGACCATATCAATATTGGGCATTACTATTTATTAAAAAAAAAACAATTTTCAACTTGAACTGAGGTTGTAAATGGGACTCGTTAAGGATGCAAAAACTAAAAAAATCAATCAATTGGAAAAACGGTTTTGTTTTCCTTTATTGTGTGTGCTCGATCAGCATCGTTTTTTTTTAAATATTTTTTAAGCGGAAAATAAAGCCGACCATCAATCGATATCCATTTACTACAAACGGAAAACAGTCGTGTGGAAATTTAATTTCAATTGTTTTGTGAGTCGGATATTATGTGAAATGGGTTGATTGTTTTTTGGGATAGATTTTATTTTCGCAATGCCAATAATCACTGAATTATTATAATGGACTGAATGATGCAGACTTTTCAATTTGATGGCTTCAATACCACAACTAAAAAAAATGAAGTATTTATATATGGCATGACGATCGAATGCACGACAATGTAGGAACGGTATCTGATAGAAAATCACAGTAAATTGAGACTCACGGATGGGAAGGCTTAGGCAACGGTTTGAAATACGATTTGAGAAGTCAATTCATCGAAGATTGGGAAAGAATTCATAAAGTTATCAACTTTCAATAGAAATGAGAGCAGAAGGTACGGTAAGACCACAAAATTATTGCGAAAACTAATGAAGTAATAGATTTTCTACATGTTTGTAAGTCGAAAAGCGTTCTTAAGACCTCGGCTTCGCTTTGTATCAATAAAATTCGCACGAAAACTCGATATTTCAACGTTTTATTAGTTGTTATGTAAATGAGTATTGTGTCAATTCTGTTAAAAATATGTCGATAAAATGAAGTAGTAAATTCGTTACTCACATTGGAGATGTGCTAACCGTCTTTGCCAGTTTAATGCATTGCTGGAACCAAAACGCGCTGATCACGACACCTAATGTTTTAATTAGATAGCAACATAGATTGTATGAATTATCATGAAAGTGTGGGTCATTTTCACACAAATGTTTTGCGTTCTGTTGTTTGTGCACCCATAAAAAACACTTAGCATGATATTATTACCGTTCGTGTGCGCCGGAAACAAATCATTCAATGCCTAAATCATGTTCAGGCAATCAAAACTCGATAGATCACGTCTCTTCTCTATGCTCGTTGTTACATTATGCATATAAACAATATACCTTGCTCGTACACAAAGTCTCCCCTTTGCAATATCAAATTGAATGGTCCTCCTGGCAAAATTCACATAATTTGATTGAGAACATCAGTGTTACATTGTTGATGTGTTTATCTATTAAGGTACTTGATTGTTTTACCATTTACAACGTTTAGATGAGAGATTGATATTCATATTCCCTTCCCATTATTGTAATATCGTCGCATCGAGATTATGGTCTATTTGGTTTAAATTTATACGTTCGCACGTACCATTTCTACGCGTATGAATAATATTATACATGGGGTGCAAAATGTTATCGGTATCTCGGAGAGGGTGCACGTGTCATCGGAAAAAAGTGAACTGTAAAAAGTTGGTATGTTTTTCCGAAACAATATAATAATCGTCAGCAATATTGTTTCAATACAACACTAGCGACTAGTTATTTTTAACGATGTGTCCAAAGCACGTGCACGTGTATGTTTTTTGTCGGTATTGTTCGATAATGCGCAAAAAACAGCTACAACACGAACACACCGTTACTATGGATTTAAATGAGAAAATCAGTTAAAACACTTTGACATCGACGGAATCACATTGTCGTTGAATTACGGGATATAAAAAAGGAGGTCATCAAAGAGGGTTTTTTGTTTTCATATTTTTTTTTCTTCTCTTGATGTTATAATATGTTGTCGGTATGGGTGGAACAGAACGGATAAGAGCACGTGTCGTGACGACGTTGTTTGTTTAATCAAGTTGTTAACTTGGTTTTAAGTTAAATATCTGTGTCTAATGTGCTTGTTTATTTGCAGTTTTATTGGTTTTCATGAGAAAAGCGATTGGATCTTCGATATAAAAAAATGTTTTTCTCAGATTGGAAAGTATAATCATCGTTAATGCGATGTCGAATCTGTTACTTCTTTTGATCTTTTGTATCAAATCTTTTACTTCATTAATTTTAACATAAATTTTACTATAACAGAAAACACTAGCTCAGAGCTTATCTCTTATTTTTATCATCGATGCCGTTAACATATGACAGACGTCAAGGATCATATTTGGCTGTTTTGCTGGATTAGATTATTACTGGCCAAGGTGTCCTCGACTCACCAGAATACCTAGTACTAGTTGACACCTCACTACAACGTTATACCATAAAATAAACCCAATCAATCAGGATATATAAGGAAAAGTCTGAAAGATAAGATTTTCGATATTAGGCAATCTCGGCAGGGTCACCTTATGGACCATCGGCATCTTTGGCAGCTACTAAATCATTTTCTCCAAAAATACTCTCAACTTTCCGAGAGATCACCATCAGAGACATAAAGTCAATTGGAGAAATTTCTTTTGCGACAACTCAATCACATGCCTTCGCTGATTTTTCGATTATATACATTTCTCGCAAACAGGCTATTGCGGACCTTACAAGTCTCAAAATCTGATACACCCGAGGATACACCCTGACCTTACCGTTTAATGTTTGTTAGTGAAGACCACTAAATTCTTTACTAAGACATCTCTTTCACGACTAAGATATTTTATAATCGAACCATCGAACGAATTACAAGGAAGCAATTCTTTAATAGTCCATAAAAACTGAAGAGATTATTTTCAACTACCCTTGTGGTGGTTTTGGACAAGTCCGTAATCATGAAATGTGTTGGCGCTCCCTTTTTTTACCTAAAACAAACGAGCCCGGTTCGAGCTGAATTTTTTTTTTCGTCAGCTCATATAGCTGCATGATTTTAACAATAAACTTTTCAAACCGAAAAGACAAATTTCCGTTTTTTTTTTGCTACTGTTTTCCAACAGAAAAACGTGACTTTAAACAAAAGAAGCCACTCTTGAGCCGCCATGTTGAAACACTTCACTGTTTCGATTTATAAAATATTTCAAACCCAGACGAAATAGGTCATCATCATTTTCCATTCATTGTATGTGCTTACAGCAACAACAAGAACAATAATAACAATAAATATAACATCCGAGTATGGCTGGGGTTTGTGTGTGTGTGGGTGGTATGGGGTGGTGGCTTTGAGATGATTTTGTTGTGTAGGGTGACTTGAATAAAATTGTTTTTCAACAAACAATTCTGCATAATATTTTTCCATTGCTCCTCGAGCGAAATATGTTCGAGTATATTATCATGATCACGATGCGATGGCACATATATGACATTATTGAGTGACTCTCTGTAATTGAATTTTTATTGAGATTTTCCGTGTAAGTTTTCAATTTGTCGGTAAATTGAGCTGAACGAAAAGAAGGAAATGAAATATACAAACAACGAGCACATTGTTTGTCAAGTGGTAGTTGCGGCAAGTTCAAAATAACTTGAGGGATTTTTTTCTGTTTTTTTTCTTGTTTTGAGAGGGAAATTTTAATCTTTTTGCTTTTTGCCAAGGAAAACGTTTCGCTCGTTTTTTTTGGGCGGGGTGGTACTTTGTCAGCGTTTTTACATGGACTGCTTCTTATATTGTCGCAATATGAAAATTATCTTTTTCCGGGCTGATATGAAATAGAGATAAATTCTTGACACCAATGTCCAAGTTTCTGGAATATTTTTTGGTCTCAATTCTCTCGGTTGGTTCTCGTCCTCCAATGACGTAACCAACAAATGACAAACTTTTTGTTTGTATGAAAAGAAACTGCAACACAAAGTATCCGTTCAGCCCAATTTTTCCACAATATCGTGGTATTAAAATGCACGTGTTTTACGCCAATTGAATCAATTAATATTGCACACCCTCCCGCATTTAATGTTGTTACATAATATAAATGTGAAATATGACGAACGTTCAAGCGAAATCCATGCTCATGGTGTATTACATAACCGAGGGGGTAAAAGTGATTTTGTTTTGGTATATAAATGGTGGTGAAGCGTACTGTTGTTAGAAAACGAATGGAACGCAGACAAAACATCATTAAAATGATGTTGTCCAGTCAGTGCTCTTAACGCGGGTGAGTGTTGTTGCAAATGTTAAGTTAATGACATTCGAGCTGCAGATGAAATTTAATTTTATTAATTCGAAATGAGGACATGGTTTTGGAAAAGGCTTTTGTCATTGTTGGGAATGGGCACACATTGTCTTTGTGTGGTAAATATAGGCTCTGTCGTTTCGAACTACCAACTAATTTTATGATGTTTTCCTGATTCTCTGATAGATCTTTTCTGATAGATGTGACTGAACTGTTTTAAAGGATTTAGATATTCTAAATAGCATCAAGTTTCCATTCTTTTACCCCTAATTAGAAGTATTAGAAAATTAGGAGTATTTATGATAGGAACAGGGCAGGCAAGCCTGAAACCTGATTTGACCTGCACTGAGAAAAAAGATTACGTCTGACACGTATAAAGTGTGGTAAGGAAGTTATACGCCAGACACGTATGCGTGCTAACGTACGACACGTATTGTTATACATATGTATTGTATAAAATACGAGTGGCATGTTTCTTACCTTAGTCATCGTATATTACACAATGACTCTGTATGGAAATACGTGTCGTGTGTAAGTACGCATACATGACTGGTGTACCTTACCACACTTTATACGTGTCAGACGTAATTTTTTTCCTCAGTGTGAACCTGATTTGACAAGTTTTGCCCTGATCTGAAATGACCTGAAACTTCAATTTTTTAACAGTTTTGTATGAAAATTTCAGAAAATTTCATGTCAACCTGAAACCTGACCTGGCAAGTTTCAAAAATTTAGGTTCAGACAGAGCCCATTTACAATAATTTAAATTCTCAAAATTTTCTCCGTTTTGTCCAAAAATTATCGAAATTTTCAAATTTAATTTTAATTTTTCAGGAATATCGGGAATTTTTTGATAATTTCGAAAATTCGAATAATCAGAAATAGGCCCTGATTTCACGTTAGGATTCCTCATAAAAAAATATCTGACCTGAAATTTCAGGTTATATAAGTCTTTCGACCGCCTATTCCGAGCCCTAATCTTGGTATGAATATTTCCAAGTGAGTCCATCTAACATTTCCGCCAAGCAAAAGTGATCATAGTTGACAGCTGCCACTATTTTGTATAAAATGGTTTTTTACAGTGTTTTACAGCTGTGTGACACACTGTCAAATTGTAGTAACCTATTTAGGGTACCACTCAGGCTTGGAGTGGACTTAGTGCGCTGCTTCCGCTAAGTTTACCATCTTTATAATGCAGTCGTATAAGCAATGTATTCGTTCAAACAATTGAAGTAGAAGATTTTATACCAGTCCCTCCAAAATGATTTTATCAAAATAAATTACAGACAATTATGCTATCTCTGATATGTTTGGTGTGTGTAAAAGAGTAACTACTGTGAGACCACACTGATTTTAAGCATTGAACATTCAGTACCGACAAGCAATTTATTACCACTCTCCGAAAGACACTTATCCATCGATTATATAAATCAACTGCTGTTGTAGCTGATGTGCATCCATACATCGAATACTGAATGCCCAAACACAAAATAGAAATGAAATTAATTACTGCACCGAAATAACGCTGTTCATAAAAAGCCAAAACAGAGAAAGACTTCGGTATAATCATCATATGAAGCTGTTATAAACAATAATAATTTGACAAGGCGGCATTTTTACATGTGTATCAGCTCACTCAACCTTTATATACATTAAATAGCAACATAATGAGCTCCATGCCGCGGTATTCTTCGTCGTAAAATGCCTAAATTTATTAGAAAAAACCGAAATCATAAGCCGTGAAAAATGGTACAACATAATTTTCAACTGTTTCCACCCCGAATCAATTAATTGTCGCAGTGTGAATTAACTCGGTTCGCCTTTGTTCAGCCATTTACCACACCTTTGCATTTTGAACCAAAAAATGAAGAAAAATTATTTATCAACACAACATCAATAGCAATAAATATTAAGAAATTCCAATAACAATGAAAAATAATAATAAAAAATGGGAAAAATGAATAAAAACTCGGTAGAATTGGGAGTAAAAGGTTTGAATATCTTTCCTTCAAAAATGGTTATGTATATGCAAAGCATGACGTATTAGTGGCTGTTATAACTGAAAGCATGTGTGCTTTCAACACAATAGCAAAAAAAAATTATTTTGAAAAGTCAGGCCATCAACATAAAAACATCACAGCCGAACGCAGATGTGTTTCCACAAAAAATTCATTGAAATTGTTGTTACTTGTTGTTACACCTGAGCTCTGAGAACAAGAGAGCGTTACATATATTTCAATTGATACAGCAAACAACATGCGAACCATTGTATTTCTCATGTCGATTTCCAAAAAAAAGAGAAGACGAAATATCCGTAGAATGAAAAGTCGCTAATTTTCAATGAAAGAAAAAAGAAAGAATCGAAGTAGAAGAATCGCTTTAACGACAATATATTCATAATATTCAAAGGTACATAACACATATAACTACCCCCCTGGGGATGTTTGAACTGATTGTGCTACATATTGTAGGTGCGAACACTGTGAATACAATGGAATATTCAATGTGACAATAACTAACCGAATTTATCGTTCATTGTTGGTTCTTTTAATAATATTTTCACAAAACCGAAAATATGTCTCATGAGATTTGAATTTACCCCCAGCTTGTGGTAATTGATGTTTGGTTGTGCCATAGCCCATTATAATAAGGACTGATCTCGTTATACCAAGATTATATCGTTGTGTCAAGACGACGACGAAAACGTTTCTTTTGCATCCATTGTTACATAGCGTAATCTATAATATCCATTTCGAACGTACACACAATCGTCTCGTTAGTTACTTTAACAGAAGAGATTGTCAATTTGTATCAAGGAAATATGAGGCACATGAGGTTACAAAATTGATTGTAAGGTGCGCTATACACAGCCGGTTAATATTTTCAAAGAAAGAAAAACGAACAATCGAGCGGTGATGGTTCAATCCTGCTGTAAAACTAAATCTATCTGTTGACTGAGAAAATAGTGACGCAGGGGTCTGGGGTCCTTAGGAATAACTTCTCTCATGTAGAAATTGTATTGAATTATTAAGTTTCCAGTTCTTAGTTTCGAATTTCACCCGCAACGCTATAATCAAGTCAAGCAGAATTCACCACAATGACAACATCCGATTGAATCGGTTCATTGTTTTGTGGCTGAGACAGTATCTACGAGTCGTTGACGGGGTGTGCTGTCTTAAAAAAAAATTGAAAACCTAACTTCTCAACACTACCTTTGGATGGTCCTTCATTCACGACAAGCAATCACTATTATAATTACCGACTCTAGTACTTCATTTGGTCTAAGTATTTTCAAGACACGTTACCTACTGATTTGAAGATGTTCATTTTGACGAGTTCAGCTGGAACCATTACGTAATTCATTTTACTTATGAAGCCTGCCAAAACGACCTTCACTGATAATGTCAACCATTATTGACGAGTTTTTGAAGGCGTTGTGAGTGAAATCTACTACTTCATCATTTTTACCATACATATTGCTTCACAAGATGATACCCTAAGTCAACGACCAAATTTTCTAGGTTTGCTATTCAATTTTTGATAGATCTATCGATAACGAGGCTAATAAGTTACGAGAAGAAAAATTGTTCTACTGTTGTACTGTAAGAAGAATTGTATTTCTTTCAAAAAAATTCAATTTTACAAACGCACCCCTTCTTCTTTCTCATATATCACGTTACATCCAGCCGAATAAACGGAAAAATTTGTTTTTATTTTCATTTAAAAAAAAGAACCAACAAGACAAACAAAACGATCGATTTCAAATGGAAAAAATACACCAAAAACTTGTATATTTAAGTTAACAAGCTGTCAAGTGTGTATTCATCATCATCATCATCAAACCAAAAATTGTATAACAAACAGAAAGCAAAAATCCTCATCTCCCAATGGTACAGATACAATAAATAAAAAGTACAAAAAAATCGTTTGTTTGAACATTTGGTATGAGAGATCGAGAAAATTGATAAAAACATACAACATTCAGAAAAGGGAAGTCGTTGGCACAGGAAAACGCAGTTTATAAAACAGCAAAACACATGCTGAAGAACAATATTTACTCTAATTTTTTGGGAAATTGATACTTTTCACATTTTACGTTTTGCATCTAATGTAAAACATTCGGTGTGGAAAAAAAAAGAAGTGCGATGTTCTCTCGCTATTAATGTGTCCGATAAGATTTCACTCGCGGCTAGTGATGATGAATTATACTCTCCGATTTAATTAAAACGAATTAAGTACTAAATCACATTGGCGAACAACAAACCAAAGAACATAGTCCCGCCATATAAGTTTTTTTTTTGCAACAAACACTCGAAGTGGCGCAAGTTCCATTTAATTTAATTGCCGTTAGTAATAGTATTTTACATGCTACATGTGTCGAAAACCGTACTTTTCATGTTTCAAGCACTACTTTCGACGCCCTCAGCATGTAAAATCCACTACATAACTCGGAATAAAAATGAAAAGTCTCGTTTTCGTGTGTTTATTGACCTCGGCTTTGCCTCGGATCAACAAAATTCACACGAAAACTATACTTTTCATCTTTTTATCCCTAGTCATGTAAAATACTATTACATGACTAGGGATAAACAGATGAAAAGTAGATTTTTCGTGTGAATTTTGTTGATCCGAGGCAAAGCCGAGGTCAATAAACACACGAAAACGAGACTTTTCATTTTTATTCCGAGTTATGTAATGCATTTTACATGCTGAGGGCTTCGAAAGTAGTTCTTGAAACATGAAAAGTATGTAAAACACCTTTGTATGTTATTTATGTATTCAATTATTCTTGTGGTACGGGCGATGGACAGACAATCGAGTGCAAAAGGATTTTCTAAAAGTAAATCCTCACAGGATTTTCCATTTAGTATTTTAAATGATTTTGTTTGATTTCTTTTGTCAATTTTAAAGGATTTTTAAAGTTTTTGATTGTCAAATATTTTCTTTGATTTTTGAGGATTTTCTTAAGACGTAAAGGAACCTTTGGAGATTTTAAAAGAAAATTGAGGATTTTCTTAACAGAAGATTTTCATTTGAGTACAAACAAATTGTGTATACTTATTTGACCCTCGGGTGCAGTAATGGTGATCGGTGGTTTTCATTCTGTATGAAACGTTCATGGATGGTGAGTTGTAGCAATATGAAACGTCACTCCACAACTCATCATTTTTAGCGTGGGTCATGCTATGAATTTTTTACAGCAACCGTTCCAGGGGAATGGATGCAAAAACACAAGGCAAAATGTAACTTTGTAAGCAATTACTCAAGTTATTTTATTCAAAACATTTGAATTTCACACAAAAAGTACCATTTCCATCGTTTGCCCCATCGGTAAGTAATGTATTAACTTTGATGAAATCTATCGTTTATTGCTGAAAAATACGGTAACTTTTGCGAAAACTTCGATTAATTGAAGTCCAATTAAACCGAGGATTAACCGAGCTACCGTATTTTTTGGATACGTTGGATTTTCCTGACTCAGTTAAAGGAAGCTATTGTCTTCAAACTCTTACATACTAGCAAACCATTTGTTTTACCTCGCCTTCTACTTCTAAATAGTTGATGAGATTTTACCAAGGATTGCGCATTTTTGTAATGTGAGTCACGTAAATTTATTGAATAAATTGAAGATTACACGAAATTCATTTTGTCATTGATTTCTATGTAAGCGCGTTACTATATTCCTTATCGTAATATAATTTAGAGCTCTGATAAGCGATTACACTTGTTGTACATTTTGGGTTGAACTCATTCCCACAGTCTTCTGTCGCCACCATTAGAGTCGATAACACAAATTGTGTCAGTTCAAAAAACTGTGCTCGCAAGCTTCTAATAACTTCTGAAAAAATGTTCAAATTTGTGTTGCCAATTTTCCTGATTTTCCTTTGCGAACAAGGACTAGCTCAGGAACGATTTATAGCTGTTGTGACGGAATATGTGCGTGGCAATTTTAGTGGCGCAGTTGCGAGATGTCCAGGAACCATCATAACAGACAGACATGTTCTCACAACTGCGGCTTGTGCCACTCCCACAAATGATTCCTTTTTACTGGGTATTAGAATTAACTTCGATTTTGGAGGTGGTGCGTACGGTTCTACTGAAACTCCAGCTGAACGAGCCTTTATTCATCCTGACTACAATGGAGACATCTTCACGAATAATGTGGCAGTTGTTCTGGTGAGAACTTGTTCTTTAAGTTTCCTTTCATTTTAGTAACCCAACGAAAATTGTACAGATTGACGGGAAATTTAATGCTACGACACTCCCACCCAGAAGACTCGGCTCAATACCATTTACTTCCACAACATGTACCCTGTTCGGCTTCGGTGGAGCAGCATTATATCCAGATACAGTAGAAGTAGTAGCATACACCCCGGAAAATTGTTATTCGAACCACACACAAGCCTACTGCTCGGAACATGTGCCACTCACACGAGCTTGTTCGGCTTCAGTTGGTTCGCCACTTGTATGTAATCCTCAGTCGGTTGATGGAATTTTACTTCAAACTGGTTGCCAAGAAGAAAGCCCAGGACGGTATTTGCAGCCATATCACTCTGTTGACGAATTTAGAGAGTGGATCGAATCGGTTTCGGGTGCAGTGCTAGTAAATCAAATTTCGACAGTTCTGTTATTATCAGCACTTGTTATCGGTTTGTGGAATTTGGTGTGAACATTGGTCAACGATTGTTGATAAGGTTGTTGTCGGGCACAGAATTTCTATGGAAAAGTTTTTGTTTTGTGTAGAAGAGTTGCTTTTGTCTGGAATATACCGGGGTGGAGAGAAGTCGTGCGGCCGAATGCGCAGCAATTATTTGAAATATATATAATTTTGGTGGAGAACATACCGAAGGTTTTGTTTCGAATTACTTTTGTCCATGAGTCTGAAATGTACAACGGATAACCTTACCGCCAGTCGAACTGATGGTAAAATGGAAAGCTTTTGCTACGGAAGATAGGCTGGTACAAAATGATCTATGGGCTACATGACAGGCGATCACTCTAAAGCGAGAGTTAAAATATTTTGGCCGAAAAAGAGCGAACACCTGATCGCCCACTATGGCCTGACAGATATCAGGTTAAATTTGCGCTCAAAATGTCGTTCAAATCCATTTCATTCATAAAACCATATTTCTTTACGAGCACTCTAACCCAATCAACTGAAAACAAATGTCGTACATTATATCAACGTACACACGCTCACATCTTGCATAAGCCATCTCTGAAAACAATTTGTTCATTTCTACATAGAAAATGATTAAATTTTTTTCTTCTTCTTTTCTACCGACCCAGAGTGTAAGGAGTCATAATATTTAACCTTATCCAGTTAAAAGATCGTTATTTTAACAAACAGGCATAAATTTGATTGTTTTTGCCCTTTTCGTAACCCCTTTCAATTTAATTTAATCGTAACGGACATGGAGCATTGTTTGAAATCAATTTTGATTGTCATCTTTTCTGTGTGATATACATTTATATGCTAACGTTCAAATTGCTGTTGATGATAATTGTGCTACTTGAGAATATATTTTAGTCATCATTTAAAGCGAATCTTTTGAGAATCACCATGCCAAAGTCGGTTTGACCATAAACTATACCAAGGCCCAAGGCAGTATACTTTGGGGAGGTCAGGTCACGCAGATGTATGGAAAAGGCGTGTTCCCGCGTATCTAATGAAATGGCGATCTGCGTGACCTGACCTCCCCAAAGTATACTGCCTTGGGCCTTGGTATAGTTTATGGTCAAACCGACTTTGGCATGGTGATTCTCAAAAGATTCGCTTTAAATGATGACTAAAATATATTCTCAAGTAGCACAATTATCATCAACAGCAATTTGAACGTTAGCATATAAATGTATATCACACAGAAAAGATGACAATCAAAATTGATTTCAAACGGCTCTAGGACAAAATAACTCCGGACAAAATAACTCCGGACAAAATAACCCGGACAAAATAACTCCCGGACAAAATATCCCCCCCAAAGTTTATGACGACTTCCAAGGGGGGATTCTCCCCCCTTGACCCCCCTCAGCGGGGGCTGCCGCCCCTCGACCCCGCTTTTTTATTTTTCCTTATTCTTCACGGCCTGCGGCGCTGACACTACTGTGAAAATCGTGATCTTATTCGCATTTGCGATTTTCAAATCTTGTGTATCGTCTGAATTCCAGTATGATCTAGTCACAATTACAGCCGATCTGAATTCGCTCGATATTCTCGAATATTGTCGATATTCTCGAATATTGTCGATATTCTCGAATATTGTCGATATTCTCGAATATTGTCGACGATATTCTCGAATATTGTCGATGTTATCGAGCATAGTAGATGTTCTCGAACTTAGTCGATGTCATCGATAATTGTCGAAGTACTCGAATATCGTCGATGTCCTAAAATATTGCCGATAACCTCGAATATAGTAGACGTTAACGAATATTGTCGCTGTCATCGAATATTGTCGATATCCTCAAATATGGTCGATGTTCTCGAATATTGTCGATGTTCTCGAGCATAGTCGATGTTCTCAAAATTAGTCGATGTCCTCGATAATTTATTGTCGATGTTCTCGAACTTAGTCGATGTCCTCGATAATTGTCGATGTTCTCGAACTTAGTCGATGTCATCGATAACTGTCGATGTCCTCGATAATTGTCGATGTCCTAGAATATAGTCGATATTCTCGAATATTGTCTATATTCTCTAATATTGTCGATATTCTTGAATATTGTCGATATTCTCGAATATTGTCGATGTTCTCGAATATTGTCGATGTTCTCGAGCATAGTCGATGTTCTCAAAATTAGTCGATGTCCTCGATAATTTATTGTCGATGTTCTCGAACTTAGTCGATGTCCTCGATAATTGTCGATGTTCTCGAACTTAGTCGATGTCATCGATAACTGTCGATGTCCTCGATAATTGTCGATGTCCTAGAATATAGTCGATATTCTCGAATATTGTCTATATTCTCTAATATTGTCGATATTCTCGAATATTGTCGATATTCTCGAATATTGTCGATGTTCTCGAATATTGTCGATGTTCTCGAGCATAGTCGATGTCATCGATAATTGTCGAAGTACTCGAATATCGTCGATGTCCTAGAATATTGCCGATAACCTCGAATATAGTAGACGTTAACAAATATTGTCGATGTCATCGAATATTGTCGATATCCTCAAATATAGTCGATGGACTCGAATATAGTCGATATATACTCGAAAATATACTCGAATATAGTCGAGATACATAATAGATCTGTGAAAGAGTTATATACACCAGCGGTCGGAGTAAATAACATAAAGAAATAAAATTTTTGTTTTCTCATAATAGTCGACTACTCATGCATATCCGGAGATTGGTACACTGACCCTACGCAATATATTCTGCTAGCGAGTGTTATTCACAATTTGTTTTTAAAATATGTGTTTCGTAGTTATTTTGTCCGGGGTTATTTTGTCCAGAGTTATTTTGTCCGGGGTTATTTTGTCCGAAAGTTATTTTGTCCGAACACCCCATACACAGCCTTCCCAAGGCCGACTTCAGATTTCTTCCAAAAGGCTCAACGGGTCGGAGAACAAATGTCTAATGTCAGTTTTACGCCATCCCATCAGTCAGATAGTCTGAAGTTATGCTTATGGTAGTTTTAGATTTATGTTTATCCAGGCAGCCAGTCCGTAAGAGACACATTCAGCTCGGCTTCTTGTCGTTTAATGGATTCCCTCTTGAAAAACAAACATTTTTCCGTCATAGCTGAAGGAAAACTGCATCCAAATGCACTGAAATATATGGACGTTGAATATATGAACGGAATCTTATCTTTTGTAATGAAATTCATTATCTACGAAGAACATAGGCTACGTGGAGCCGACAAAGCATCGATTCGCCATGAGGGATTCTTATGAAAAACAGAAGTTCGAAATCGGACGCATTTTCTATTGGAATTTTTTATATGTGCCCAGTAAGGTATTCGACGCCAGAAGACAAAACCACTTTCAAAAAAATTCTTCGAAGCTTGTGTGGCTAGTGTGAGGTGATCAAAAACCGAAAACATTCACTTTTCTTACAAAAAATTCTCCAGTTACACGAGCCGTACAGGGTCGTGTGGGGTGTCATCGGAAAGGTAATTGCATATACTTTCAGGGAAAGTAGAGCTTACGGCAGTTTGGCAGCATCTACGATTCAATATAAGCACTTAAACATTTCAACTTCTCATAATTCGTCGTAGATGCTTCCAAACCCCAATAAGACCCTATTTGCCCTGAAAATGCATGTAATTACCTTCTTAGTGACACCCCACACGACCATGTACGTTTCGTGTATCTCGAGACATGTCTGTAAAAAAGTTCATGTTTTCGGCTTTTGATCAGCTCACACTAGCCACACAAGCTTCGAAGAATTTTTTTGAAAGTGGTTTTGGCTTCTGGGGTCGAAAACCTATCAATACCTATCTAATAAAGCTAAAACAGACGAAATATGTTCAAATGTGGCCGACCTACAAGCAAAAACTGCTTGCCGCCCTGTGCCTGTTTCACACTAAGGGGTCTGACTCACGAGTCGGTCATCCGATTTCCATAAACTTTTTGTCGATCGGTATTGTAAATACCTTTTATTTGACGTATTTGACAAGTGTAGTGCTTAAATGTCTGGAGATATCGTCGAAAAACACTTATGCACTTATTGGGCCCCAGCTCCGGAGAGGTCGATCCAAAATCACCCATCTTCGAACTTAGCCTGTATTTTCACATTACCAAACGAGGAAAAGAAGAATTTTTAAAATCGGATGCGTTTTACTCAAGTTAGAGAACCCACAGACGGACAGACGGACAATTTTTATTTCGCTGATTTGGCATCTATGGACAACCACAATAGGTTTCCCCTTACTCAGGGAGTCCAATCGACGTGTTACAAACGTATGCGTAAACCTATAAGACCACAGTACTTCGTACGGGTCTAAAAATTCCAATAGAAAATGCGACCTTGTTAAAGTAGTCGCCAAAAGTAGTCGCCAAAAAATTATCGATGGACAACCCTGCAACCCTGCATCTTCGAACTTAGCCTGTATTTTCACATTACCAAACGAGGAAAAGAAGAATTTTTAAAATCGGATGCGTTTTACTCAAGTTAGAGAACCCACAGACGGACAGACGGACAATTTTTATTTCGCTGATTTGGCATCTATGGACAACCACAATAGGTTTCCCCTTACTCAGGGAGTCCAATCGACGTGTTACAAACGTATGCGTAAACCTATAAGACCACAGTACTTCGTACGGGTCTAAAAATTCCAATAGAAAATGCGACCTTGTTAAAGTAGTCGCCAAAAGTAGTCGCCAAAAAATTATCGATGGACAACCCTGCAATTACTTAAGGTTACAGTCAAAAACACGGAAAATTACAGCCAAAATGGTTTTTGGCGGTAACTTTTGGCTTTTTGGCGGTAAAGTTACAGCCAAAAACAGTTTTTAGAAAATATCTTCCCTATATAGAGACGATAAAATTGGTTTTTGGCAGTAACTCTTGGTTTTTGGCAGTAACTTTGCTGTTTTGGCGGTAAAGTTACAGCCAAAAAATAGTTTTTGTAAAATATCTTCTCTATATAGGAACGATGAAATTGGTTTTTGGCGGTAACTTTTTGTTTTTGGCGGTAACTTTTAGTTTTTGGCGGTAACTTTACTTTTTTGGGGGTAACTTTGGCTTTTTGGCGGTAAGTTTGGCTTTTTGGCGATAACTTTGGCTTTTTGGCGGTAAAGTTACAGCCAAAAACAGTTTTTAGAAATCGATAATAATATTTCTGTGGATAAAACTTATAAAAAACCATCTCCTTTTCTAAATTCTTTATCTCAGTTTTTATTTATTTTTATCGTCATTTGAGGTCTCCGATTTTAAATTTTCAATATCTGATGTGATCTTCTTTTCTGAAATTATTATCTCAAATTTTTAATTTGTTTTATCTCCATTCCATACACTTATTATTTCCTTATCTAGTTACATTACTTACATGCAAAACTCATTTTATTATCTTCAATTTTCTATGGAACTTATCTCCATTTTAGAGTTTGATATCTCCATATCACATTTTTGTATCTCCTTTTTTATAAATTTTATCCACAGAAATATTATTATCGATTTCTAAAAACTGTTTTTGGCTGTAACTTTACCGCCAAAAAGCCAAAGTTACCGCCAAAAAAGTAAAGTTACCGCCAAAAACTAAAAGTTACCGCCAAAAACTAAAAGTTACCGCCAAAAACTAAATATTACAGCCAAAAACCAATTTCATCGTTCCTATATAGAGATGATATTTTACAAAAACTATTTTTGGCTGTAACTTTACCGCCAAAAAGCCAAAGTTACCGCCAAAAAAGTAAAGTTACCGTCAAAAACTAAAAGTTACCGCCAAAAACTAAAAGTTACCGCCAAAAACTAAATATTACAGCCAAAAACCAATTTCATCGTTCCTATATAGAGAAGATATTTTACAAAAACTATTTTTGGCTGTAACTTTACTGCCAAAAACCAAGAGTTACTGCCAAAAACCAATTTTATCGTCTCTATATAGGTAAGATATTTTCTAAAAACTGTTTTTGGCTGTAACTTTACCGCCAAAAAGCCAAAAGTTACCGCCAAAAACCATTTTGGCTGTAATTTTCCGTGTTTTTGACTGTAACCTTAAGTAATTGCAGGGTTGTCCATCGATAATATTTTGGCGACTACTTTTGGCGACTACTTTAACAAAGTAAAATGCGTCCGATTTCGGTCTTCTGTTTTTCAGAGGAATACCTCCATACCATTTTCGAAACATAAACAAAGTGACAGTTGAATGAGAAAAGTTCTATTTTATGCCCACAGGAAATAAAGTGCTGCACTTTTCTCTCTAGAAATGTCTTTTGACCAGTCGTCACGCTTCATAGTGGACAAAATAAGGATTTTCGAATCGGTGGCATGAAAATAAGTATTATTACATATCTTTAACAACAATAATTTTATTCATTGAAACATTGAAGTGCGTGATTAACAAATACTGTGATGCTACTTAATCTGCCGACCTTCCTTCATTACTAAAAACTTTTCAAAATGTTGAACATGCTGTAAGCCGAATTCAAAATCTGAAACAGAAGCTACCACTCAAAATTATACAGACCAATAAAATGTATCTCAAACGAACCCTTGTAAATGTCTCCAAAGTTAGCGGATACAATTTGCCAATCATCATCGCTTGGGGTTGTTTCAAATATTCACCGAAAATGATAACACATTTTTTGGTTGAGTGAGGCTGGTTGTACCAGTTCGATTCAAATAAGCTGTACGAGAGACGATTGCTTGACAGCATAATCTCGTTGCCAAAGTACGTGATCATAATCAGCTCGGCAACGTGGTAAAAAAACACAAATAGATATAGGATACTTGTCAGTAGACTGCCGCCCACATTCTACAAAGAAATGAACGAATAATAACGAGCGTGAATCAACGCGCTTCAAGCAAAAGTGCTTCGAGTGACAGCTGCCAAATAGAGTACTATTTTGTATGAAAAATGTTTCGATTTTTTTACAGTGCCACTCATGCTTGAAGTGCGTTGCGTGAATTCAATTCAATAAGAGCGCCTCAGAACTTACAAATGCCAGGCAATAAACCGACCCGCAAATACATAGACCACTAGTTGCAAACTGAAGGAGAAACAGGTCTGCCAAGAAGGACTCGACTTCTTTAGTTAATCTGAGAAATAAAATCCAAACTTAAACGCCTCGCAACGGATTACAGTGCAGCACAGGCACACACTCTCTTAGATGTAGGTGAGCGTCAATCGATGTCTTAAGGTCTTCGAAAAAGTTATTGTGCATTTGCCTTTCCGTAACCTTTGCGTCTCGTTTTTCGCTAGTTCGTCCCATATCCTTCAATTCACTTCCGAGCACTTCATATCTCAGGGAACAATTGAAAAGCAAATACCAAATCATTATGGAGAAGAAGAGAGCGATTAATGACAGAAAAACTTCAGTGAAGAGAAAAACTGTTGCCATACAGAAGGCAATATCACTGTTTTTATAATCCAAAGGGAATCCAATCTCCAGAAATAAGGTTTTATCACTTCCAATTACCGATAAACCTACAGACACTAAGGAACCAGCAACCATCGTAATAATTGCGAATACAAACACAAATTTCATGAATCCTGTAAGTCTGTAGTTGAAGCGGTTGTAGTCGTCATCGTATCGAATCGAAAAAACGCAAACTCGGTTCAGCAAAGTGAGAATTTCGTTTTGTTTCCAAACTAACATCCAAAATTTCACGACCACAACTACAGCTCCGATTGCTATATCAGCTAAGAATATCCGCTGGTCGGGGTTTTCACTTTTAATTACTCCAACGGAAACTGATATTACGAAAAAAGAGTAGTAAATGGAGAAGAATACTTTTTTCCTCAAATCCTTGACTGTAGGTTTATCTCCACGATACCAAATGCCAAGGCGACAAAGGACAAAAGTTGTCCGTGAAATAATTTCATGAATTTGAATGGAATGCATTCTTAAACCGTAATCCTGAATCTGTAATCCTTGGAAGTAGAATCAACACTGAACTAACGTGGCGACAATGCACTGCATCTGACGTGGCTGAAATTCAGTTCATGGAAAAAAAAGTATTGTGATATGACAAAATGCGGTGTAATACATCCACTATTCTTTCGTCCTTTGATATTCAAATAAAATTTGAATTACAAGACTCGTGTGTCAACTGTCAAAGCACTTACTGTATGAAGCTTTTGATCAATAATTCTTTTATTAAATTTCCACTATAACTGGAAAACCGTTATTCGAAATTATTTCAATTTTATGTCTTACGTCAGGTCAGGGTCAAGGTAAATTTAGTAGCTAATGTCATATATAACCAGATAATCAGATGTGCGGTGGTAAGAAAGTTCGATACAGACGCCATCTCCTTCCTTCGCTAAAAACAAAAAAATGGACTAGAAACTCGCTTTATCTGTTTTGAGATATCGAAAATATTTTGTGAGACACAAGTTAAAAAGGTGTTATTAGCATCGAGCTTATGTGCTAGGCCGCGTCTGAATGGCATTACCTTCACACTATATCTATACCTTGGTCGGGGTCATCGATGGTTTTAGACCCATATACGAAGCACTGGGGTCTTATGAGTTTCCGCCTCCGTTTGCAGCAAGTCGAATTCGACTCCCTGAGTAAGGGGAAACCTTTTTTTGGTATAGTCCATAGATGACAAATTGACAAGAAAAAGGAAAATTCTATTTTAAGGTCTGGTCAAGGTTCTTTGGACACTATGCCACCAATAACAGGGTTGAAAGTGTTATTTACTGAGAACGAAAAAACTGTCAAAATCCGATCACGGGATCGAAAGTTAGGGTTCACGGACTCTAAAATTAAGTTCTCAATGGTACAAAGTCGAACGCAGTAAGACCTTGTACTTCGTACCAATGTAACAAATGAACTAAGTAAGGAAGTAAGGGATCAGATCGCATGATTTCTCATAACTTATCATTTCAATAAATTTAGCAGGGAACATATTATCACACTCTCTCCGACGTATAAATCGAAACTCTCGTGAAACATAAAAAAGCTAATCGTAAACATGTCAAACATATGTCTGCATGTTGGTTTGTGTTGAGTGTAAAACAGGCGATTAATTTCGGTGTAATGTAGCGTGTATAGAGACGGGGAAAAATAGAAGGAGGAGATGCATAATATACAAAATCGACGTCTTTCACGAATGAAATGCCTTTTCGTTTAAATGCCTTTTATCGGTATAACATGTTCCCATTCTCCTAATGATCTAATTAATCTGGATGGTTTTTTTGGGTGTTTATTACAATTTAATTGGTGATAATTAGACAGATGACTTGATGGTTTTTTCATTTTGCTTATTGTTTTGAACTCACACGCGACACATTAAAATTTTGACGGAATTAATCATCAATCTAATTAAAGTGGTGTTCTTGTTTGCTAGCAGCGCTAATTGCATTGATCTATTTAAAGCGGACCGAATAACATTAAATACAGAATGCTGTATTGTGCGCTATGCTCTGTGTTTGTATAACAATTATGCTTTTTGTCATGTTTGATATGCAGTTCAAAAATACCATTTCTCATCAGGTCATGGTGACAGAGGTACTCAATACAGTGCTCTATCGAAAACTATACCGATTTGCTCACGAAAAAGTCTAGCGAATCATAGTTGAAATGTAATTTCAACTCAACACCAAACTTCCTCACTCGTGGCCAGTTCTATGGTAAAGCTACCACAAAGCGAACATAGCAAAGCGGGCTTTGCACATACGTATATGTAGACAAATGAAAGTTTTGATTCTTCTACAGATACGGAGTGCAATGTATCTGCTTGAAAGATATCCTAACAACTAGCAACTTAGCATCAAGCGTCAAGCCGCGTGCTTGGGTTCACGAACTGAGATAACACCCTTGTGTGTCATGGTTATTTATGACATCATCAAGTCCACATCTAGAGCCTAATAAAGTACTTCACACTCGATTCCATAAAATGATTTTACACGAACGGAATTTTTAAAACAATAAAATTGGCGCCTGCCAATAGCATCTTTAATAATAATTTGGCTATTGGCACCTGCGAATAGTCACTACGTTTTTAAAAACTACGAAAATTTCAATTAATATCCCGACGATATTAAAATCCGTCTGCCCTGAGCCCGGTAATATGTCACAGGCTCAACGCACTTCAAACAAAAGAGCTATTAATGACAGCTGCCAAATAGAGTACTATTTTGTATAAAATTTTATCCCCACTCTTTTTACAGTGTAAAATTTTGTATGAAGCACTGTCAAGTTTCAGTACCCTATTTAGAGTACCACTTTTGCTTGAAGTGCGTTGAACGGATTGATTTTATCACAGACATACTATTAAGTACCGTAACTTCAGCTGTTATCGACAGAAACGGAAAAAAGAAGCAAGAGCTCTGGATGACCCCTAAATCCAAACAAAATGTATTGTTAAAAACTATTGCAGTAAAAGATTATTTATCACTGCCGAAAATGCTTTGATTCAACGAAGTAACAGATTCGACAGTTATACTGGTGATATATACTTTCCGTGACCACCTGTGAAGTGTTAAACTTAGCTCACAAAGATGAAGAAATGACTCGAAACAATAACCACAAAATTTTGTCACCCGTAATGACGTTAACATTTCATGAGAAACACATAGTGAAGTGGGTATGTATAACAATGAAAGAAAAGAAAAATTGTTACACTAAATTAAAAAGCAATTTCATTGGCCGCATACCCGTATGTCCATTAACAAACGCACATATTTTTCTATTCAAAGTGTCGTCAAAGTGCTCCGAGTCCGATAGAGTTTATTAATAACTTGGTGTGGTTGTTGGCTGCATTTTTTTTTCTCTCGCTCCGTAACAAAAACACTTAAATTATTTTGGGCATTATACATTTTCTAAGGGATCATTAATTTTAAAGTAAAGAATCATTTTTGGTTTGTTTGTGTTACAACACAGCACAATGTCCATTTATTAATTTACGAAATAATATCAACAGAGTGATGCACATAACTTTCTTTGTTGTTGTTTCCTTCAACTGGTAAAACATGTGAAATGTTCAAAATCATTCTTGGGGTATGTGTCTACTCATACATGCGGTATGGACCACGATAGTTTTATAATATAGCAGGGCCCATATCGACAAACATCCAAAAACATAGAAATCATATATTTTAATGGACCCGCATGTCAATAATGGTGTTTTCCAAACAAGACACTCATGATGAATAATATCCCTTGGTCAGAATTTATGTACTCTAATCTAATCAATACATATTCATTGAAGTTCAACAAGGATGCTTGCACTACAATTAAAAACAAATTTTATCGGACGAGGATGAGGGAGTGTAAATTCGATGTAACATTTGGACTTTTTCTCTTTGATTGTAACAATTTCGAATTAGGATGAATGCAAGTCTCGAACTCAATATATTAAATTTAAAAAAATCAACAACCGACCCCTTTCTGGATTGGACACAACGGGTATCGTGTCGTAGGTTAGATTAAATTTTTATTTTCGTTGATTGTTGCGACTAACAATCATTTTTATGATGAGTATGTGGTAAATTATTTACATGAAATGAGTTTCAATTAATTCATTTATTATGCGGTATGTTTCAGTGATAAAACAAAAATTGTGTCCCGTATTGCCCTATACGAATTCATTGACTTTCATTTGTGTAGTTTTAATTTTCAAGCGATACAAAGTAATGGTCTCAGACTTACCGAACCATCTCGGTCAGGCTTCCTAACACGTTTCTAAATGGTTAATCCGTCTGTTTTCTTTTGTCATCACTTAACGTGAATCCTGGGGGTAAGGGAAGATCCTAATGATCTGTTTGTTGTGCGTTGATTTAGTTTCTTTGAGGTGCGGCAGACGATGCGTCTCGGGGATGGGACATTCGGTATTTGTGTCTTGTTAATGAGGGTGAAGCCAGGGGAATTGAGTGAGCAATCAAGCGGTCATCATACAAACGACTTATTGCAGTTGTATAATGAAGTTGATGAAAGCTACAAAATTCTGAATTCCACGAAATTAGGTTATGTACGCAGTTATACGATCAGTTATACGATCAGTTATGATGAGCGAGCCGGTGCCATCTGTACATTGTTGCTGGCAGTAACACGTATGTTTTGTTAGGAATTGCATTAATTTCGTCAAATTGATATCCGCACAGTAAAATGAGATCAGACTCCGAACAAAAAGCTTCTTCCATAACACATCCATAAGTGGTTGTTTTATGCGCACGAAAAGTTAGCTAACTTGCCTCCGGCTCGTACTGACAATTTCCGATTTTTTTCTTGAATTGTCATCAATGTGGAGGGATATCGTTGATATTAGTTTAAATTCTAACACTTATATATAGATCATCTTCAAGATACTGTACTTTCAGACATAACATCACTTAAGTTTCGTTAATTCAATCATTTGTATGAGATTTTTTTAAACATGGATGGCATTTCTTAAAGTGGATGGCATTTCAAACGGCCTTGAAGATGATCTATAAGACTACATTTGGTATATTTCACTGGACTGCCAACAGCTGGTTTTTCATCACTGATTAGATTGTGAAATTCACAGAATTCCATAGCTCGTTGAGTCCGATGGACAATGTGTTTCGTGGAGATCCTCAACACTGCAGCGCATAAGTTCTCATAATCCGATATAACTTTGTCCGGAGCCAGGTGGTTATTGCGTTCCGATGTTTCGATGAAGCGTCTAGCCTTGTTTAATTATTAGAATTATTTTGTTAAGCATTTCTGTAAATCTTTAACAAATGAATTTATATTCATACTTGGGTAGTTAACCACTTTCGTGGTACTTCCACACCAAAAAGTGAAGTCCTCATAGTACGTGCAGCCATCCATCAACCGATGCAGCAGATAATGATTTGCCGTCGCAGGTCTATTCTTCTTCCTTTTTGCTATGATGGACAATTCGTAGTCGAATGAAAAGAGCAAAGCCTCATATGGCATATCGGGATGTTGGGAAAATCAATATCGATAGGTCTGCAGTATCTGATGAAAATGTGGATCCAATCCTGTCGAACCGTATGAAATGGTGCGGCCTGTTTCGTTTAAATTTTCCAACAAAATGTCGATAAATTCAATCATCGATCTGGCATTCGCTTCCAGAGCATCCATATCGATAACACCATTACGTGCATGCATCAGATTGATTAAATCCATTACGGTCTGTGTGATTTTGCCACTTGCATTGTATTGCACCATTGCACCAGTGATTCTGTAGTACATATTCCGTAATCTGTCAATCATGACTTGGCTTATGGCGAAATCTTTGAGATGATCGACGTCACGACGAACATTGGCCACAGCACGTTCAATGTTCCTCAATTTGTCAGCCAGAATCGGTACTGAACTTATGAGCTCTGGCAACATGAAATTGTAGAATACGGCAACTCCATCCATATCCGTTATGACCGTTCGTTTGAGGAATACAAATGATTCATTAACGAAATGAACCAGCGGCAGGACTGTGGTCGGACCCTTGTGCTCACCATCCTGCAAAGTCCAAACGATCCGTAAATTCCATTGATTGAGGATTTCCTCCGTCTGAACCATGAAAATGTCTATATCGACGGATTTGGAATGGCAGAAGTTGACGAACAAGACTTGCACCACATCGCTCACGTTGAAGAGCGTATATTTCAAATATGCCGAATTGCCGGTGCCATGTCCGTTTATTGCCCCAAACCATTTGCCACTCGATATTTTCCGTATTTCGGCCAGATCTGTCTGCTGCAACTGAGGATTGTCCAAGGCGAATCTATAGGTCGCAGCCATGACTCGATATAGGTTCACTTACGATGTTGCACAATTAGAAATTAGAAACTATTTGCAAAACAGTACAGTGTAGAGGGTTTTTTCAAGTTTGTTGCAATGCTGTTGAAGTTTATCGAAACTTACAAAGTCGAAAAAGTCGATCATATGGTTAGTAGTTTATGGGAGTTAATCTCGACCATATAGAATGTCTACAGTCAACTAATACAAGATCTATAAATGAAACTCCATAGATGTGTATCCGGCCAAGGCCGTGGATATACTGATTTTATTCATGAGCAAACATTGTATATAAAGTAAAGTCTCAGGCGACTTAGATTTGGAATGATTGAATGAGTTACTATGATGATGGGTCACCACAAGTTCGACTAAGAGAAGCAGTGTCATAGAGAAAGTTCAACAGTTAAACTCAATTTATCCTGCAACATTGCAACTATTCGACTTGCAGAAATTATTAACATCAATTTAGTAGACCTCTCGTATGATGTCAATGGCAGGATTCCATCGATCGATTCACTTGTGTACATCTATGCTTGTGACGTAGACATTAGAATGAGAACTAGCTGTTTACCTATTGTACGGGAAACGTCAATAAAATTTAGGTTAGAATGATCACTCATGCAACGAATACTTGTAAAGACGTATAAACATTTTTGTTTTTATGTATGGACAAAGGGCCGTCTCAATAGAACAAACCGACAAATTAAAATGAAAAATCATATGTTTAAATGATATAAATATCTGCAAGAATAGTTGCAAAAACATTTTTAAATTCGCTATATTTCAACATCAAATTGTAATTTTAAAGAGGCTGACTTTCATTTTATTGTTATGAAACTTGATGTGCTGCCTTGTCAGCTTCGTACCCAGCGATAACCGTTTTTCACTTTGTAGACGTTCAAGCATTTCTATTATATTCCCATATAATTTCCCGGTCATTTTCATCATAAAATATTCCTTTTGATGCCCAATTGTTTCGAAGTAGCTCAACCATATGGCATGCATCAAGGAATACGTGTATTCGTTGGTTTGTATATGGATTCTCAAAATAGGGTTTGAAATTTGAGGGATCAAAATTTGCACCGAGAAGTTTAACCATACCAATGTTACTACCAGTACCATCAAACGTTAGCGAGGAAACTTCAGCACCGGTGTCACCAATTACTCGCAGCAAATTTTTTAAAAGTTCAGATTTTTCATCGCCTGTGCATTTGTTTGTTAGGTCGAAACAGCGTCTTTGCTTCACTATTTTTCACTTCACGTGATCAAGTTGGGTAAGGGAAGAGCTGTTTGCTCTGTTTGTTTGTTTTTTTGACTCGGTTTAGTATTAATAGCCTCGCTCTGCAGGTGAGTTGCAGTGTTGCATTCGGTTAAAAACATTAAAGAACAAGCACGGCCCCTTCTAATCATACACGTGTTATGAACGAATAATAAATGACAACATGAATGAATGTATATATAAATGGAACAAGACAATTATTGTAATAAAAAAAGGAAGAAGCAAAGTTGACGTTTTTGGATGTAGTGGTGTGTGCGATATGATTTTTCAATGAATTTCGGGTCACAATTCCTCTAGGTAGTCTACCTCTATGGTGTAGGTTTCTTCCATCGTACGGTAAATACGAATTTTGGCAGGCCGAAAACAACCGACCGTCATCCACAGCAAACATAACCGCAACCTAAACAAATTCGTTTGTTAAAACTTCAAAGTGAGGTTGTGTTGGCTTCTATGTGGATGACGATTGACATTTTGAATGGCCTTGGAAGAAACCAAAGCACCAGCATAGCAGGGTAATAGAGAATTTTACACGTCAAATAGAGTAGTTTTTTGATACCAATAATACCATTAGCAGCCCTAATGGTAATTTTGCAATGACATTATGAAAACGAGCCATCAGAACAGTCGGAGCGTTTGCTGCGACTGAGCCCCGTACAAACCCTTATATCTATTGCGTACGTGACCCTAGTGCGTCTGTCACCCTACTTTGACCGTAAGCCTATGCGCCGGTTAAAGTAGTTAAAGTAAAATTATTATGTAATGTGTACATCTTAGAAATTGCGCATAGCGCAATTACGAAGCCCCGTACGACGTTCCTTTCAAATAAAACAAAAATTTCAAATAGCCCTAAAATTTTAATTTATTGAGTATAAATACACATAGGGCCTAGTATCGGCCTCAGTCCGAGGATCCAATTTTTTGTATTTTTTTTTTCAACTACATTCTATTCGGCCTTTGATTACCTTCCAAATGAAACAAAAAATACGGAAAACGGATGAAATTTGCTCGAGTTATATGTAAAATACACATAGGGCCCTAGTAGCGGCCTTAGTCCGAGGACCCAAATTTAATTTTTTTTCAACAACATTCTATTCGGCCTTTGATTACCTTCCAAATGAAACAAAAAATACGGAAAACGGATGAAATTTGCTCGAGTTATATGTAAAATACACATAGGGCCCTAGTAGCGGCCTTAGTCCAAGGACCCAAATTTAATTTTTTTTTCAACAACATTCTATTCGGCCTTTGATTACCTTCCAAATGAAACAAAAATTACGAAAAACGGATGAAATTTGCTCGAGTTATATGTAAAATACACATAGTGCCCTAGTAGCGGCCTTAGTCCAAGGACCCAAATTTATTTTTTTTTCAACAACATCCTATTCGGTGTTCGATTATCTTTCAAATGAAACAAAAATTACGAAAAACGGATGAAATTTACTCGAGTTGTATGTAAAATACGCATAGGGCCCTAGTAGCGGCCTTAGTCCGAGGACCCAATTTTTTTTTTTCAACAACATTCTATTCGGCTTTTGATTACCTTCCAAATGACACAAAAATTACGAAAAACGAATGAAATTTACTTGAGTTCTATGTAAAATACACATAGTGCCCTAGTAGCTTTTCACTTCTAAGGCCCTAACTCACGGTCCACTCACCCGATTTTAAAAAACTTTATTTTCATGGATTGGTATTGACAATACCTACAATTTCCCTTGTCATTTACATTTCCATCGTTTATTTTGCCATAAATATCACCAAAAGACCTTAAATCACTTAGGTGGCCCTAACTCACGAAGGGTTGACCCGAATATGCCCATCTTCGAACTTAGCCTCACTAATTTGACTATCTTTCAGGGAAAAAAAAATTTGAAATCGGATTTGATTTACTCAAGATATCGACGTGACGGACAGACGGACAGACGGACAGACAGCCCAAATTTTTATTGCGGATTCGTCATCTATGAACATAGGCAAACACTTTGCCCTTACCGTCTGCTTCGAATTCCATCAATTACACACGGCATCGTAATCCTATAAGCCCCTTCGTACTTCGTACGGGGCTAAAAAGGTATGGAAATAGTCGCATACTTCGATTAAAGTACTACTTTATTTTTTTCTATTACCCTGCTAGGTGCTTTGCAGAAAGCTATGGATCAGCTGCAGGGGCTATTTAGTTGAATTTTCAGCGAATTTTGGCGAATTTGGAGAATTTGACGAATTTTGGCGAATTTTGACGAATTTTGGCGAATTTTGACGAATTTTCTCGATTTTTTGTGAATTTATACATGATTTTAAGAAATTTCAAAGAATCGTAGAACTTAGTTACATATTTTTGGCCAAGACATTCTAGAAATCTATTTTTAACCGGGAAGCCATGATGGCTTTTTTTTTTGGAAAAACGATGAAAAATGTCCTAATTTTGTGAATTTTACATATATTTGTGAATTTGGTAGATTCTTGCATATTTTTGTTATGCTATATCACAAAACTAGCAAAATATTTCAAAAAACATAAATTTGGAAGAAAATTTTCAAAATTTGAATTTTTTAATTTGGGAGAATTTCGGCGAATTTCGACGAATTTTGGCGAATTTCTGCAAATTAATTCAACTAAATAGCCCCTGATCAGCTGAAAAACAGCAGATGCAAATTCATATCTAAATTTCATTGACGTCGATCGACTGTTTTAGAGGGCCTGTTTTTGAAAATCCACTTTTGTGGAAATTTGGAAAATGAGGGAAAATAAGAAAAAATATCGGAAAATGTTTTCCCAAAAATAGTCCGGTTTTCTGACCACTAATACTCAAAATAATCCCATAAAAACATTTTCGCTAATAATTTAGGATGGCTAGAAACCAAGTGTCCCTCCACTAATAGGCTTTTATACATAAACGTATATTTTGTGCAAGTTGCCGAACATCGTTTCAATAGTTAGGGAATAAGACAGATGACACAGTTGTTTAGTTGCTAAAGTGAAAACACTTGGTTTCCAGACACAAATATTAATCTTAATATACAATTTACTTGCAATCATTTCCATGAACGCTACACGAATTTTCTTTATTTCAAAAGGTCTATAAATAATCTTTTGTACTGGACTGTGTAGCACGACGAGAAAATGTTTCCATCCCAAGTCAATTTTTGTTTTAGAAACTCTTAAATATTCATTATCGTTCACAGCAATGTGCTTGCATTCGTGCAACAGCAACAACAAAAAAGTTAAAAACTCTGAATAAATCAGATTGGTGCATCATGTGATACATCCCATTGAGGAATTTCTGGGCAAAAACAGCTACCTATTGTTTTCATCCATTTGTTTAAACAAAATCGCCGTAAATAATTCGTCAATATGTCACATATAACAATTTTGTCCATTGTCCTAGTGAACAAGAATTTATGACATGTTTACACGCATTTTATACGTTTCTAAAGCATAATATGTTGCCATTACAACTGCAGTATAACTTTTTATCGTTTTATTGCCTCAACCTATTCCATATATGCAATCGTAAATCACATTCACGACTGAACTGAACATACATGGATTTTCGTCATTTTTTCTTCCTTCTTCGTTTGCTTAAAACATTTTTTTATTATCCTCAACACATCGTCCTGAATCACCAAAAAAAATTGCTTAACTCTGTTGAACATGTTGAACAACAAAAAAAAATTCTTGCTGTGTCTTCTTCACATTTTCAGACGAACTCCATACATCTGACATACCCCATATTGGTGATATCGTCACTTTATATATGGATTGGTGATGGAAAATCTTTTCAAATAGAAACACCCCGTGATTCCAGACCATTTTCATTTCTATCAATGGTTCGATTGTTCAGACAAGAAGAGAGAAACAGAAATTTTTAATGGGCAAATTGGAATACTTTTGAGCAATGCCAGTTTTTACTGTTAATGGTCATATTGTCCTTCTTTTTTCTGGGGTTTTGTTTAGGTTTTATAGACTACTGTTATTACTAATTTAAAGATGTTCTCCATACTATGTATAGCGTGACGATTCTTTTCAATTATTTTTCCTTTTTCTTGTAGTTTGTGATTTATAGGCTCAATAAAAACATGATCGTGAATGACTTCATCCAACAAAACATTATACGAAATTGAAAGCATTTGGATATGGGAAGCTCGTAAAATTTTTGATGTTATCTGGATGTGTGTACAATAGCCATCATAGCAATGAAAACTGTATGCATAAATACCTTGAATACCAAATCAAACATCATCATTTTCCCTAAATCATCATTTTGCTGTTTACAAGGAACGACGACATTTATATCTTCTTTCTGCTTTTTTTATAGTGTTGATAACAAAACGTTTTATTTGTACGCGCGTTTCAGATCAACAGATTTTTTTTCTTGTTGCTAAAATAAAAAAATATTTTTTTTATGAAGCACCTTAAAAACGTGAGGCCAATAAAACCATCTAATGGACCCAAATAAATGTATTATCATTTTATTGCCACCAATAAATGTTTGTTGATCTTCCATCAGCCATATATATAACCCATACTGTAATTCAGTGTATTCACGGTCTTTCTTCTGATTTTTGTAAATTTATAAATATGTTGGAACACCTATCTATGAATGTGAATTGCATGGTACTACGTTTTATAGTCAGTTAAGCTATAAAAAGGAAATCAAAGTAATAGTTTAGTCATATACTAGTAGAGCAGAGTGAAGAGCCGAAGGATTACGCAGTAAGGCTCGGAACAGGTCAGGTTTGACCTGACCTGAACATGAAGTGAGGAAGTCTGATTTAATTCAGGTCAGGTTCAGGTCAAACCTGAAATGCAAAAATCCAATTCAGGTCAAGATCAGGTTCAGGTCAACCTGAAATATAACAGGTACAACCTGACCTCTTCCGAGCCTTATTACGCAGACGGCAATCACCGAAATAATGGTCGAGTCTGTTACTTCTTTGATGTAAGTTACACCTTCAAATCTGTTACTTCATCAGAATTATTACACATTTTGCCATTTAATATATATTATGCACCTGTTGCCAAGATTGGTATTTTGACGTGTAGGACATTATTGCCCTAGCCGAAGGCGTGGGTCATAATGCCTACACGTCAAAATAACAGTCTGGCAATAGGTGCATATCATATTTTATCTGTCGAGAATAGATATATCGAGATAAACAAAAACTCCCTAGAGGGATAAGCTCGAGATTATCGTTCTAGACAGATAAACCAAATTAATCAGAGGTCAGTGTTTCTTTTCGTCAAAGATGTTGAAAACAGATGACCATGACATGACATAATCGTTATTATCTACTCGCGACTTTTAAAATAATTTGGTTCACTGAGAACACCTCTTGTTTTCACGTACGAGTTACATCGAGTTCAGAACTTTATTGTAAACTGTAATTGACCTAGATGCAGTCTGTAGGTCCTTACCTATTAGTATAAATGTTTCCTGCACTCTTCCAGTATGAATGCAGGTTTTCTAAAAGGGTTGAGTGTATCTGAAAACTGAATCTTTATTTTGACAGTACTCTTAGCCTACGAAACGGCCAATGCGACGTCCATCGGAAGGACATACCGTAGACAAACAGAAAAAATAAACTGGGAGAAGTGTTGATCGACGTGGAAGCACTTCAGTCAGCAGTGGATATAATTCATTGTCTTTATGAATTCCATTTGGACATTTCTAAAAATTTGAACGTTTTTGTCACAAGGCACTAAACACGACCTTAATGTTTAGAAAGAAGTAAGGGAAGAGAATAATTTTAAATCTCTCAAAATTGAGTGGATACAAGACTAGACTTCACAATCGCTTGAAATGGTATCGGTGAGAACGCCAACGCTAAAGTAACCTCATTCAAATACAAAAAAAACATAGTCACTATTAGTCAGCCCGACTAAGGCAGGCCAATGTGTGACTAAAGTTTGTACAAATCACATCAAAAATCCAGTATTCATATTCATTTAATCTCTGAAGCAACAACGCCTCTGATTGAGAATTTAATTATGTAATAACGACAAGCTTAGCTTAACGAAATATTTAAAATAAAAATAAAGAAAAAGTCCGGGACTTCATTACTTTGTTTTCTCAAACACATTCCATATGTTTGCCCACATTAAATAATAATAACGAAACAAAGACTGGTGTTAGAGCAGATATAAATGAGTTTTTCTATCAAAATTTATAGCAAAATAAAACCTAATCCCAGTTCATAAATTTTCAACGCCTTTTTTTCACTCGAAAAAATGCTTTCCAGGCAACGAAAGTCGACTTCATCATTATTATTATTATTCTTTCCTTTTCGGTTCAAGATAAGTTTTTTCCCTCCGTCGTCGTAGTGTCATTGAATCGATGACAGGTTACATATGTTCTGGAGGATTACGGATGAACAGATACCATATTGCACATTAATATTTACTACCTTCCGAGAGGAATGGGAGAATATATTGTATCAAAAATTGTGTACGGGATTTATTTTTAGTTTATCGTATTATATGGATGAAGCCACTTAGAAATTAACAGGATGTTAGTGGTTCTCGAAATTGGTGGTTAAGTGTAGGATTTCGTAAATGTAAAAATATTTAATGATTTTTTGTTGCAACATTATGACACACAAATCATTTTGGAAGCGTTCCAAAACGGTGTACGACACTGTTCTATGATCATAAGATGAAATTTAAATACTCCAGTTGTTACGTTTTACCCTTTTCATCGATTTGACATTCATTTTTTACACATTAATTTTTACACCGATAATACTTTCGCGACCGCCCTACAAAATTCACACGAAAAGAAATCTTTTCAACTTTTCACCTTACTTATGGAAAAGAGAGTGAGAATGAAATGGCCCAGTGGATCTACATACTTAACTCAGAGAGATGCTAATATGACGACTGGGTCGTTTCGACAGATAGAGGGAATATGTCGAATGATTTTGAAATTGGTTGAGAGAAAATGTATTGAATTCTTTCTGAAAAACCCAACTGTCAATCGACATATTCCCTGTCCCTCTATCCGTCGAAACGACCCAGTCGTCATATTAGCATCTCTCTGACTTAACTGAATGTTAACACAAAATTTTATGTAAGAGAGTTTACATAAATCCCTTAAAATTGATTACATCAAAAGAAGTACTAGATTGGACGAATTTTACGACAATTTAATATGCTTGTCGTCAGTGAGAGGTCAAAACTCTTTGAGTGTCTGCTTCTCCATCAACTTGGTTTATGTTGATAAAAAGAACAAAGAGATGGTAGAAACGGATAACAATTGAACTTTTTAAAGACAGTCAACGAGCTTTTCGTCTAACTGACTGAATGACAATGCAAATAATGCACAAAACATAGAACACTTAGTACAAAGGATAGAACGAGTGATATCGCTCCTAACACTGAACCGATTCAATCAGATTATGTTATTGTGGACAAATCTGATTAACAGAATCATAGTCTTGCGGTTGAACCTACGAACCAACAACTCAATAATTCAATGCGAGTCCTCGGTCAGCACGTGCTATTATCTTAACAAAAACAATTTTTGTATTCACGCCGTGAGTGCGCTGCAGAATTTGCATTTTGCGTGAATCAGTGGATGAACAAATGAATCGAAAAATAAATTTCTATTCACTCTGATCATCAGAGTTTGATGTGAGAATATCGTGAAAACGACAGCGATGCGTTTGATTTAAGCTTCAAACGTTTATGTTATGAAATTGCAAAAGCACATCGGGCGATACCCGGGTGCCCAAGTATGGCCAGTTGGGTCTGATCTTATAGATACTAGATACTCTAACCACAAATTTAATTTAATTGGCCTGTTCACATTGTCTTATCTTTCCCCAACGAATGTACCTGCTTCAATCTAAAAATCATCTCAAGCTCTTACGACCATTTTCAGTGTATCGAATTCTCAAATAAAGATCTGTAACCAAATTCTAAAATTTAATCGAATCCGGTAAAGAAGCAGGTAGTCTAATTATCTGAAAACGTGGGTGGTATGCACTCATTTTATATTTGCTCTGTGCGCAGAGATTAGTCATATATACGAGTCTCGTCGGCTGTTTTAAGTTCATAATTCTACCTTTCTCCTTTGCAAGTATTAAATACTCTCCAGAGTCCAATCGCTTAAATGTGTTCCAAATTAAAATATTTCCATTTTTTTCTTTCGTTAAATGCTTTGTCAAAAGGACATGTCTATTGTGGCAGTCGCAAATCGCAAATTGTTTCTTTAACAAAAAAAAGGGAATGTGAATCAGATTTCTGTGTTGTTGTTCTGTCTGTGTGTGTACATTTTGTCAGTGATTTTGTAAAGATTTCAACAGCTAAACAGTTTGGGTGATAATTGAAATTGTCGAAAATGCATTGAAAGATTCAACTTTTAATAGGATTTAGGGATAAACAAAAAAAAGACGAAGGAAAAAAATGTTTCTTTCATCTTTGGCATCTCGATTTTTTCTTGCTTGACTCGTGTTTTATCAAAAATATTAGAAAGCGAACAACAATAATATTTTCAAACAAATATTTTCTATAATGCCGAAAAAGAAAAACAAAATTTTTAATTGAATAAACATTGCAAATTGCAACTCCATAGCAAAGGTTCTGAAATTATTGTTGATGTTGCAGAAATGTTATGAAAACATTTATTGAATTTAGCATAAATTTATTTGAGTAAATTTGGTTGTTTTGTTGGGTTTTCCCAGCTGGTTGTACTATATTTCTTATACATTCGCAAATTAAAAGTAAATATTTTTCCTTTAGCCTTACATATTCAAATGGTGCATGGGAAAGCAATCATTGTTCTCTTGCCAACAGATTTACTTATTCATCCAAATTGTCCGTACCAAGGACGTGTTTTTCATATAAAAGATTCAATTAAATGTAAAGAGGGATTCTTTGGAAAGTGGACCAGGCTTTTTTTGGCGACAGTTTCTTTATATGTTCATACAACCGTCGGCCCCAATAGTCTAAAACCGCAGTCGTAGAATTTTAATATTTGTTTATTGGCTAGTGATTTACTGCGTGATTTACAGCGTGATTTACTGCCGTCTATAGACAGGAACTACATGTTCATTGGATAGTATTGGATGGGTACTTACTATCCAGGAGATCCGGGACAAGAACAATATCTTTCTGTTATTTTCAAGCAACAGTTCAGGACATGTAAGATATTTGTGCTTGACCCGTATCTCCTGGACAGTATCTATCCAATGGGCCCATGTAATTCCTTAGCGGCAGTAAATCACGGACAAAAAACAACCTCTGTCGATTTTCAGTGAATCTATTAGCAGAATTGATCTATAACAATGCTTGATACAAAAGTCAATTTCAACCAACTACAGCAACTACGAGCAACAACACACATGGAATTTTGAAAACCAACCGAAACCAACACATTTTCTGTTTCTGTGTTTTACTTTAGTTTCTGATTTTTCCATAAATTCACAAAAAACCAGTAAAAACGAGTAACCATGAAACAGAAAATGTGTCGGTTCTCAAAATTCTGCAAGTGCAGATTTAAGTAGAGCAAATTGCTCTTTTCATCGAATTTAATGAACTTTCGACGGATTTAACTTGTAACATCCATTGTAAAACTTTGTTATGTAAATGACTATTGCTCACAATTTGACGACACTTATCAAAACTATTACTTCATTTGATTTAAATATTTTCAAGAATTTGATGCAGAGTCCCTTACTTCATTTTTTAGACCCGTACGAAGTACTGGGGTCTTATAGGTTTACGCATACGTTTGTAACACGTCGAATTGGACTCCCTGAGTAAGGGGAAACCTATTGTGGTTGTCTAGAGATGCCAAATCCGCGAAAAAAAAATGTCCGTCTGTCCATCTGTCCGTCTGTCTGTCTGCACGATAACTTGAGTAAAACGCATCCGATTTTGAAAATTCTTTTTTTTCCCGTTTGGTAATGTCAAAAGACAGGCTAAGTTCGAAGATGAGTGATTTTGGATCGACCCCTCCCGAGCTGTGGCCCAATAAGTGCTTTACGGTTTTTCGAAGATATCTCCGGACATTTAAACGTAAAACTTGAAAGTGATACGTCAAATAAAAGGTATTTACAATACCGATCGACAAAAAAAAAAGTTTATGGAAATCGGATGACCGACTCGTGAGTTAGACCCCTTGGTGTGGAACAGGCACAGGGCGGCAAGCAGTTTTTGCTTGTAGGTCGGCCACATTTGAACATATTTCGTCTGTTAGGGGTATTGATATATAGGTATTGACCGTACCAATCAGGGAATGAAATTATGTTCTCCGGAGCGTGAGCTAGGTCTCTTGGAGTGAGCTCTTATCTGGCTACTCGAAAGTACAGTGAACGTGGTGTACTTTGACAATATCTCGAGTAAATTTTGACCGAATTTCATGAATTTTTTTTTGTTTGAAAGGTATTAACGAATGTAAAGCGTCGGTACTATTTCCGGTCTCCTAACAAAATGGCTGCCGGCGGCCATATTGGATTTTAGTAAAATAGAAATATCTTGGGAAAAATGATACTTAGAGAGTTTCTGTTAACATGGAAATAATTTGTTATGTGTGTGGGGTTTCAGGGATTCCATACACGGACATCTATATATACCTATATACAGCTATATTGAGCTATATACAGGCATATAGAGCTATATAATAGCATATATTTATCTGTGAAATGTTTATTTATAGTGAAATATAGTTAAATATAGCGGTATATAGCTGTTTAAATAGGAATTTATGAAATTTGTCTTCGTACGGGGCTGTCTATATTGCCTCCGGCAATTTAATTGTATATGATAACAAGGCAAAGAGTGGATAATGTAAGTGATTTTAAAGGGAGAATAGTTTTTCAGCAGAGAAGAAAATGAAGTAACAGAAATGAAGAGTTTCACATTAAAGGCTTTTGATACGAATAGGTGTTTCGTACGGGTCGGCGTTAGCTATGTTTTTGTATTCCATTTCACTATATAAGGGAGAATTATCCTGAACTACTCGTTTATTTTGTAGCTGATGTCATTAACAGATGACTTGACGTATTTATTTATTTATTTTTTTCTTAGTTTTTATGTCTACTTAACAAAGCCGACCAATCACAGTTTAACATTAATTTTACATTCAGTCCATCAATTCAGTTCCGTTTCCTTGTCGTACACATCACATCAACAGTTAATTCTGACTTCACGTCTGGTCAATATAGTTCAATTTAGTTCAATTCAAAGTCTTAAATTTACCTCAGTCCTCAACTTCGTTTCGTCAATCAATCAGAAAAGTTCTCCATTTCCCTTTTCACTCCTCACTTCTACAATCCAAGACAAAGTCCTATCATCAATTCTTTTAAAATATTTACACAACATAATATCACAGTTTCGTATCACATTTCTATCAAATCACCAAAGACTTGGTCTGGCAGTTGCATTACCTCCTGTTTAAAGCGTGGAAATAGTAATGTGGGATCGACACATCGACAGCCAGTGCAGCCCGGTTGAATGCTCGACAAGCATTGTTGAATGCTGAATTCCATCCATATAGTGTAGTGAGCAATAGTCATTTACATAACAAAGTTTTACAATGAATGTTACATGTTAGGATGAAAAAAACAATTTGCTCTACTGAAATCTTCTTATTCTTCTTCTCACTGAAATCTGGTCGCTTGAATTTCTTGGAAATGACTTTTGTATCGAACTTTATCGAACAATAGCTTACCAAGTAACGAAGAAAATTGGATTTTTGGTCATCTTTGTATTTTTCGCCAAAAAACCGTAAGAATCAAACCTCTTGCTCCATCGAATCTATTTCAATCTATTTCGTAATTTCCTGATGAGAAGTCTAACCTTGTTCTTAAGGTGCAAAAAGACCCCAAACCGCTTTTTCAATTTCAAAATAGTTTATTTCTTGGATTAAAGTAATTTTTTGGCTAATTTTTATCTGTTCGTCGTTTACATTTCCACTAATATTTGCGCTTAAGATAAACGTACGGAACGTACTCACCATCGAAAGGCGGATCCATAATTGTAGCATAAATACTTTCCTTTCGGCCGTTCTTGTTGTTGCATGGTGGCAATGGTGGTGGTGGTCCTATGTCATACGGAAGTTTATCGATATAATTCGTCATGCTGTAGTCAACGATATTTCGAATTTCCGAGTTCCTGCTTCTGCGTTGCATCACGTCAAAAACCGGTGATGGGGTCAAGTAAGTCTTCTGGCTATCCAAACTATTTTCCGAAACACTTCGCCTAATGGAATAGACTCGTTAATTATAAACGGTTTCTTTTGGAACAGACTAGGACTACCTCAATTTGTTGCTAGTATATTCGGGATGCATGAAAAACTTTCTGTGCTGATAGGCTGACCAGGCGTTAAATTCATCGATGACCTTTCGACCTTTCGAATATCTGGAATCTTGTCGTGAGACTGCTCTTGACACACGTCGATAGCGGCATATGAATAAACAGCCAATTATTACACCAATGACAATGGCCAAAGCAAATGAGCATACCAGAGTGACCAAGATACGATCACGACCCCAAACAAATTTCGTTTCGAAATGAAATGGCAGACAATTGCGGGGTGATGTGGCAGTCGATGATTTTTTCATCAAACAGAATAAATAGCCGGCCTTTGGATTCATGGAATCGAATTCCATTATTCGCTTCAGATTGTACTGGCATTTAGCATGATAGTCATGATCGTTTACGTACACGAGAGCCAAACTTGAATCCGGATAATTCGTTTCGACTACAATTTTGTCGTCTCCTTCCTGTTTAATTTTAAAGAATTGAAACTCCGTTTCAACGGCAATGCTTGGTTGATTTGGTCCGCTTTGATCGGAGCAACTTAAATAATTCAGATTTTTATCGGGTGCCAACGAATCCGTTGTCGGTTCATATGGATATGGAGTGCTGTAACATTCAATCGAAACATTTTCCATGCAGTTCCCGTTTTCTGACAAAGGCGTTTCACAAATGAGCGGAGAATCAACTATCAAGTAGGGGCGATTGATTGCATACTCTTGCAATTCCTTAGCAACGCACGAGCAATCCCATAAATTTCTGGACAAATACAGCTTAACGTTTGGTCGGATCATATTTCCTAGCAGACCGTTTGGTAGATGTTTAAGTTGATTGTTGCTGAGATCAAGAATTTCAATCGTATGTTCCATTGGTTCAAAGGCATTTGCTCCAATTACTTCAATTTCCGAATTTGATAGAATCAAGTTTCTTACCCTTGCACATCCCTCAAATATTGGCGCTAGTATTGTTAAGCCAAAACTGTTTTTACTCAAGTTCAACGACTGTAGATATTTCCATTCGATGGTCTCGGTAATATTGGTGAGATCGGAAAGCAATTTCTGTTCTTCCATTGTGAATTCCTCCAGCTGGTACAATCCCAACAGAGCGTTCTCTTCAATTCCCATCATTTCATTGTTCGCATACAATGATAGGGATTTCAGATTATTTAGTCCAGCTAGTGCTCCTTTCTTAAGATATATGATTGCAGTTCCTCTTAGTTCCAAACTCCACACGTACCTAAATGTGCAGTCCTCAAATGCGCCTGGTTCAATGTCAGTGATAGAGCCAACATCTCGAATTGTTATTCTTGTTATGAGGGCATTGTGGACAAACCATCCTGGACGTAGAGTTGTCACATTTGAGAAGACGAAAGTCATGTGGTATCCGCTTGTAGCGCACCTAGTATCCTAAAATAAAGGAATTTTAAGAGTTTACTGCCTTGTTGTTGAATTTTGGTTTGAGAAAAGAATTGATAGACCCAGAGCTTTTGTGCATATCATACCTAAGACCGGACATTGAAACCTTTGCAGGGACTGTTTTTGTAGAAACATTATTCCGTATTTTCATCGATTTTCAAATATTTTCGTTAATTTTTCCAAAAAAATATTTCTGGGAAAACTCGGGAAAATGTGGAAAAACTTAGAAAAATGTTTTCCCAAAAAATGTCTCTGAACCCATGCCATGTATTATATTATCCGATAAGACGATCATTTGTGATTTGTACTAGAACTTTCTTTTTTGAGCGCCATGATATGCACACAGGATCTTGATTTATGATCGTAAATTTTCTGAATGATTTTCAGAAAAACTGTCTTACATTTAGTGTGTTTCCATCTACGGCTGAAGATTTGTTTTGTTGAAAACAGTATGCTTCACACATACTTTTCAATTGACATCGAATAGTTTCTACGTCTTGTTCATCGTCACTCAAGCTTTCACTGAAATTCAAAATAAACATCACAAACAGCTGGTTGAAGGAAAACTGTGATACAATGTCTGTGATAAGGAACAATATTAGTGATAAGCAATGAACGAACATATCGCACAGTAAAAATATAAAGCTTCGACCGATAAAAGCTCTGATTTTTGCTGATTTACAGTAGGAGCAAGCAGTGTGAACGGTAATAAAAATTAATCATTTTTAGATTGTATGACAATTGTAATATGATAAAACTCGTAATCCACGGCGTAGGTGCGCTTCTGAATTTAAATTTTGGGTGAATCAATGGATGAAAAAATTAATTGAAAAACAAATTTCAACGCGCTCTAATAAAAATAATTCGTGAACGAGACAAATTTAAATCTCCTTTTGTTCAGTCCTTGTGAATTTTCATTTTGAATTTTCCCAATTTTCCTAGATTTCCCTAACTTTTCACAATTTTTTTTAAGCATTTCCACATTTTCACATTTTTCAAATTCAATCCAAACCACCAATCATTCTTCACAAACAAGAAAAACCAAAATGTTATCGTACCCATAGGTATACTTTCTACTCATTTCTAGATTAGTTTTACCAGATGTAATGTGCAAAATTACGACGATAGCTAACAACCACTTGACGGTAAGGATTCTCGAGCGGATAGACATGCCTTCTTCCAATATTGATTTTATGAACGAGAAAACTTTGAAGTTAAAACAAAAGGAAAATTCTTTTAATTGAGCACTTAATCACATTTTCCGATTTTTTTTTTTGCTGGTATAAATGCAGACAGCCGCTTCCGACTGCATAGGTTTATTATGACTGATGGGGATTTTCAAGCTAATGGTGCAAATTACCATATCATTTTCGTAGATGAAATATAATCGAATTGTCGATGGGCATTATTATTGATAAGGTATTAATCTGTTGATAAAATCAAGTTGATACGACACTTTGAATGGCTTACAATGAAAGGTTTAGCTAACAATTTTAGGCTTCTTTTTGCTGATGCATCCATCTTTCGTAATATTGATTAATTTAATGGAAATTAATTTAATCGTCACGTCATTAAGACGCATTAAGAGCACTTCCTGATACTTATGAAGTGAGGGTTCATTAATCTTTATCAACATTTACTCAACAATTCATCGGTTTAAAGGCCTCCACAATTTAAACGCTACTGCATACAGGTTATCTAGTTGATTTGACTTGATTAGCTCGATTACGCTAGTAATGGTTAACTCAATTTCCGATATTTGATATAAACAATTGGGTGAATAATGATTGATTACAATCAAACCCATCAGACAAGCTGTCGTCATGATGCTAATTCTTTATTGGTGGAGTTATAAAAAGTTTACTATAAGAATCTCATTTGTTATTGACTGCAACGGCAAAAGTTAGCATTTCACAATAAGTTCGTTGTAGTTCGTTTTAACAAAATCGCAAGCTCAACCGAATGAAGTAAAAGATTCTGTGGTCAATTTCTTAAAACAAGTACTTTGATCAACAGAAGTAGAGACCCGTTTATGATCTTCGAATGTTTTGCCAACGACAGATCAGTAACACATCTTTAAGTGATTGCATAAGTGATCCAGTGTTAAATATAATCATTGAGAATAATAGATTACATTGAATGCTGCGAGAGTAATTTCTAAAATGAGGGAACAATTTTGTGATAAGATCAAATGTTTTTTGAGTGACAAGCTTCGGAAACTGTACAGTTCGCATATTGAAGCCAAAGATGAGGTATACAACACACTTGTTGAGAAAAAGTTACCGAAACAAGTTCCGCAAAGACACCTGAGTGTGACAAAGTTGTTGTTGTTTGCCCCATGGGAAAAATGATTATCACAGAGGCATTCAAGTAAAAGTAACCACAATTATTCTTCATGTAATGGATCATTTTCGCAGGTGACAAACTGCTATTTAATGGTCAACTTTCTCATGAGTCAGGCAATAATAGTAATTTACAGCAGAGACCATAAAAATGGCGAGCTATTTATATAGTCGTTTCTGTTTGTGATTTAACGTGAGCCAACCGGTCAGTGAACACAACAACAATACATTTTTTGTCACATATGACATATGATATTGCAAAACAACACATCGACATAATGTTGATAACTCATCTGTTAACGGCAGTGGGCAGTGACTTCAAAAAGCAAACAGTTCTGAGTAATGGAATCTTATTATATCAAAATGTATGTTAAAACAAATGTCGTAAAAGATTTGGTTTTCAATTTGGTAAAAATGTTATGGTCAAAAGAAGATATAGATTCGATGGATTATCATTGTATACTGTCGAACGTTACCAGTGGTTTTACAAATGTAAACATAAAGCCAGTTAATTTTACTAAATTTCAAATGTGCCACACTAGCGAATTATAAGAAAAATGAAGTTTCATTTATGTGGCTCCGCTTCAAATAAGATGACGATGTCAATAAGGTTTTTTTGATAGTTTAAAACAAAAAAGACATCGCCAGCCTATTAGAAACAAATTTCATTTTTCTTATAATTCGCTAGTGTGACATGTTCACCTTCTGCATTTAATTGATAATATCGCAAACTATGCCCAAATTAAGGAATAAATAAAATCAAATTGATTTTTAATTAATCATCTTAACCTGTAACCCCCAATCGCTGTATAAATTGAGACATTAAATCTTTTTTAGGTATGCAAGAATGCATGTCGGCTGAACCGAATTGAAATGTTTTTATTAAAAGTTGCTCCTATTATTTGTTGACCAACAAATAAAGTTGTAAACGTATTTCATTTTGGTATTATAGTTTATATCCATTCTCTCTGTGTATTTATGTTGTTAGATTATTTCAGTTCTTTTGTCAGCTTCATCCTCTTTTGCCTTTTCGGTATTTTTCTTTTTAAAATATAATACCATAAGTTGAAGATCTTATTTGACACGCTCAAAATTAATAATCTGTTTAACTGCACCGCTGATTGAAATACAAAGAGGCATTAACACAGAGAAGAAGACGATAAACTATATGTATGGTAGGTTGGTAGATCTACCTACATTTAATATTTATAAAAAAAAAATCCGGAGAAGAAAAAACAATTTTTCTTAAATGGTTGCAATGTGTGCATACAAAAGCTTTTGGTTACACAAAATAAAATATTTTAAGCAAAATAAATGCGAAATGCAAGGTGTCTCAGGATCAGTCAATTTCGCTCTTTTAACTGTGTTTAAGGAATTAATTTCTTTTTTTGTTGTTGTATTGTTGTTGCTGCTTAATTCTTTGCCGTTTCGTTATATATATCATCATCTTGTTGTATTGCTTCGTTTTAAGCGATTTATAATCCCCCATTCAAGGGAACTTCCACTCACTTTTTTAACTGTAACTTCGCAGGCTTCAAGTCATCATCAGCGACACTAACATCCATGCATTCGCACATTAAAACCCCATGTATTCATAAATTCGAGTTTGTTCGTAAGGTTTTTCTTTAATGAAGCATCGAATATAAGAATTTCAAAGTGATCCGGATTATGTTCTGACCCATCGTTATGCATATTTGAGCCAGCGGTCTAGATGTACTTCTCAATTCATGATTCATGTCTTGATGATCGAGTTCATAGCGCTACGTTCGATTTGATAAACTATTGTGATTTGGTGCCAAGATGCCAGTTAGCTCATCTTTCGTTAGCCCACCAATTATAAATGATGTGGTAGCAGTCTATCATTTCAGACATTGCGAAATCCACAGCGAAATAGTTGATGACAAAATATGGAAAAATCGCTGGAAAATTGGTTCGTTAGGGAGTGCTAATTGGAATGGTCATCAACACGTACCCGCTGAAAGTAGCATCACAGGGTAACTGATACCACTTCTGCCTGATGAGGCCTTAATCGTTGAATTTAAATACGTAATGTTCATCTGAAATTAAGCAACGATTCTAGATCTCAAGTCGAGTATAGCATCCGAATCATATACTTCTCCCAACACAATGTTTGCGTATGCTATCAACGCTGTGGCTGATATGTTCGATATCTTACAAAAGAGAATGCCGGCATATTGATATTGGAAGAAGCTTCGTAAGACCGTCACGAAATGTCTGAGAGAAATTAAATTGCAGATTGTTAGTACCTGGTCTGCGACAATTGATAAGGTCTAACCGTTTCTTCATGTAGACCTCTTTGCAAATTTCACATCGTCTACTCTTGCGCACTCGCTCCCATTCTTTTAAACAAGCCGCATGAGCGTTTCCCTGAAATAATGGAATCCAGACATCAAAACCTAATGAACCTAAGGTGACGCAAAACTATTATCTGACCACAGTTCCCTGGCATTTACAGGGTAGAGGTATTAGTTCGTCAATCGATCCATCCAACCAGCAGATTCTGCAAAGAGGCACATCGGTATACTCCACTATATCCTCTACTGGGTCCACTGGATCCACCACATTTAAATCCTGATGGCATTGATGACATAAAGTTTACAAAGGCCAAGGTGTTGACATACATAAAAAAACATATTTGAAAGGTTACCGAACGACTCGTTGCTGCTTGTTCAATAGATGTGAAAGAACCTTCACTAGAACTGGATCGACTGGATCGACTGGATCTTATAGATGCCGAAGACATTCGAAATATATTTAATTTAACAAAAAATTTTGAATTTTGACGAATAAATTTGGAAAATAGACTCACGAAAATATGAAATGAACTTTGACAGAATGCCAGTCTTAGCGACCTACTTAATTTTTCGGAAGAAAATTATTTGCCAGGACTTGGTATCAGCTTCAAAGCAAAAGTTTTTTCCCTGTACCAATTACCAGTGCATGATGCCTGGTGCTATATAGTTGCCCAAACGGTACAAAATATGATTATAATATGCTAGTCAACACTTGATACAGTGTCGCACTGGCCATACTGGGAAGTCGATAGACACCCGCGGAACATATGACACAATTGAATCAGTTGGTTTTGTTTCAAATTTTATAGGCCTTAAACGAAATTTCCCGAAGCGTAAGGTGGCAGTAACTGCAGTCCTGATTTAAAATTGTCTCATACGACAAAAAATTGAAATAGACGCGAAGAAAATTGGAATTCTAGAGAATTTTTGTGTAAGTACACTTCAATTAAAATTGAAGCTCAACGAAAGTCGTGTTGCGGTAGGTTCATGGTGTCATGGATAGTAGATGTCATTACCTACCCAACGACACCCATATCTTCGAAGTCTATCGTTGTTACTTTTTGAAAACAATGTTACTTCGTTCCCCAAAATAACCAGCCGAATGATCGTAAAAATATGTTGGTTTGTAGTGCAATTCTTTATATGGATTTTGATATAAAAGGCGATGCCAGCTAGACCTCGTCGCTTATCGTTGGCGATAACAGGTTAGATAAAGGTTCGTAACCAACAACGTGTGTTGTTCCTTTGTAATAATTTATTGGTCTTTGGAGTCATTTTACTCCCTGCGTTTTACTACACTATAAATATTGTAAATGCTGAGAAAACCATACCTTTTACTATACAAAGTACGTCTTTTTGCATGGAATCATGGTCGATTTTATGTATTAATCATCTTAGGAAAGTGGCCATCTGCCGATTTATATCTTCGATATTTAATTATCGAAAAAAGGAAACAACAGAACCACGCATCTTTGAAGATTAAATTTTTTTTAGCCAAAACACATCAACAAATCTACAGAAAAATGTCAAAATATAAATCAAAATAACCAGAAAAATAATAAATTTGTTTTCCTTTAATTTATTGGGAACGTAACAAACACAGCTTTAATATGAAACATAATGTAGGTATGGTAGAGATACATATCGAATGGTTCCACTTAAATTAAGACATTCGAGAAACTAGCAGGTCATCGTCGGAACGCGTTTTAGGTCATAACAAAAATACTAAGAATTACCACACATAATTTTTGGAGAACATAGTTTCAAGTGATCGGTGTCGGCACATTTGAAATGAAAATCTTTGTACGAAAAAAAAAGTTATTATTGAAACACTCTCGAAAAAAAAGGGCACGTTATGCTTCGATGAATGTTCTTCGTCTTCAGTATGTGTATTCTAAGGGTTGGAGGTTGTCATCAATTTGTTGCACGCGATTAATTTACAGTGTTTTTCCTCGTAAATTATCGGTTTGAATAGACATATGCAGTGACTGGTGTTGTGTACACACATGTACGAATCCAGAAATTTTTTACAAAGAAATTACCAAGAACCGTAAGATAGTCACTGGCTGTACCTTACCAATTCGTAGATAATGTACTACGCATGAGTACAGCACTTTTCGGAATTGACAGGATCGCAGGATCAGACGCAGGGTCTATTTTCGTGAAATTGATTCAATTCTCTAAATTCCTCAATATTATAGAAATTCATCAAAATTCTCGAATTAGAAATTTCGAAAATATTCAAGAATTTGATGAAATTGTTGATAACTCTTGAAAATTCCCGAAGTTCTGGAATATTATCGAAATTTACGAAAAAATTCTTGAAAATACGCACTGGTTCAGAGCACTTGCCAGTCACATTTTATTAAAATTGAACTCAGAAATGTGACTGCTTTACATGAATGACTTTGTTGTATAAACTCGACCAGGGTGTCGATTTTCTACTTTTTCAACAGAACCTAAATTTATCGAGCATGCGTTTTTCCCTGGCTCTCATTTGATGAAAACTGATACAATTCACAAGTCGCAAATTGTGCACGACCTGTTCTTCTGACAAATGTAAGCAATGGTCTATATCTAACGTCGTTGAATATACAGCAAAATGTTAGTTTAAACAAATGAAGTGAAAGATTTTACGTGTTCTTTTTTGAGTGTCACTCGTCCAAACTTTAATTTTTTTCTTATCATCGATATAAAGATAATACACACACAAAATTTTGGAATGAATCCTAGAATATTACTCCAGTATATTCCATTAACGAGCTTAACCCAAAAATGTCTTTCTTAGTGGGATAATTGTCTTTTGTGGACCATTAAGAATTACTCAACTAATAACACGATAATATCACGGGACGATACAAAAATTCTTTTAGGAATATCTCTGAGATCCCCCGACCGTCATAGCCCAACTTTGAACTTATCATCGGGAATGGAATTCCCCGTCGAATAAAAAAAGTTTTTGAAATCCGTTGAGGATTACGTCAAGCTATCGTGTTATCTCGGAACGAGACAAAAATTCTTTTGGGAATATCTCTAAGATCACCAGCCCGTTACGACCCATCTTCGAACGTAGCCTTCGTAATTTTATTCCCTGTCGATTAAAAAAAAAAATTTTGGAAATCCGTTGAGGATTACGTCAAGTTATCGTGTTATTAAGGAACGAGACAAAAATTGTTTTGGGAATATCTCTAAGATCACCAGCCCGTTACGACCCATCTTCAAACTTAACCTCAGCAATTTAATTCCCCGTCGATTAAAAAAAAGTTTTTGGAAATTCGTCGAAAACTACTCGAGTTATCGTGGAATCAAGCGACCAGACAAAAATTCTCCTGAGAATATCTCTAAGATCACCCGTCCGTTATAACCCATCTTCGAACTTAACCTGAGGAATTTAATTCCCCGTCAAATAAAAAAAAGTTTTTGGCAATCCGTCGAAAACTACTCGAGTTATCGTGGAATCAAGCGACCAGACAAAAATTCTCTTGAGAATATCTCTACGATCACCCGTCTGTTATAGTCCATCTTCGAACTTAACCTGAGGAATTTAATTCCCCGTCGATTAAAAAAAAGTTTTTGAAAATCCGTTGAAAATTACTCAAGTTATCGTGTTATCAACCTTAGAGTAATTATACCTAGAGAGGTATTTCGTTCGATAAAATGTGGTCCCGACATCAGTTTGTATAAGATTCACATTTCGTACAATTTTACGTAGAGCTTTTACTAACACATGTAGGCGTTGACAATTTTGATAGTTGTCAGTTTTGTATTTTCTAAATCGCGTACCTCTATTTTGAAATTTTGTTTGAAATCATTCGCAATAATAATAATTAAATATGGTGCAAATGTGATTCATTACGGGATGCCAAAGTAAAGGAGTCAAGGGCAATGCCTGTTCATTTTTCCGGTGATTTTATGCGCTTAATAAAAAATTGCGCGAGTTGCATCTGTTTGTTGATTTGTAGTTTTCCTTCAAGAGACCGATTGCCCAACTATAATTTGCTGCATAAAACAACACGGGTCAATTCCTATTATTTTCGTTGTGTTAAACCTGTTAAACACAATGTGTTTGCTGATATCAGTTCATATCAGTGGTACGTAAAAGATTCACATTTTAAAAAGAATCCTTCTCGCAGGCACATTTAAATTTTTTGCGCTAATTTGCCCACCAATTTAGTAGGGAAAAACCCACACTATCAAATATTACGTATTTCGTGTCGGGACCACAAATTTTACGTAATTCTGTTCGTAATTTCCTCTCTAGGTATAATTACTCTAAGTTATCAACGAATCATCAAAGTGTGACAAACATTTTCTGTATTTAAGGTTTTTGGTCATACATTCATGCATTTTCAACCATAGTAGTGATCATTGTGTGACAAACATTTTAGGGTGTTTATCATCCGTAAGACCCATGACTTTCAGTCAAGGGAATTAAATAAGTGGCAAACGTTATTTGACATGCCAAACGGTGTTTCTCTATTTTTTATGTAACATTGAATCCTTTCATAAAATCCGAGTACTTAGTTGTTCAGTACAACTCTATCGACCAGATCATCGAGTCCATTAAAAATGTTTTTTTTTATCTAATTTATGTACTTCGTAAACATTCGAATAAAACCCCATCATTATTACGTTCAACAAAAACAAATTCTTTTTGATCTTTTATAGGAAATTGTAGTTTTTATCACAGCATGGGCTTTAAACAGGCATTACTTCATTTTACAGTTGTGATACACTGAAAGCAGCGGTTATAGGTTTATTTAATTCATTTTTTTTCGTCTATTCTGGTGTGTGCGTTATTAAGCTTCCCTCTACGTTTATATCACAAAATATAAATCTGAAAATTATAACATAGAGCTAGAGGCACAACACGAGTTAGTTATAATAGCATTTCGGTTCATAGTACAACAATAATATTACACCGCGCGGACACGGTGTATAATGTGTCTTTTAAAATCGTATGGCGATGGTGTGTTCACCGAATATAATATTTATATCCCACAGCCAACAACGCCACGATTTAAATTGTATATCATTTTTGAAAATGTTGTGTGTTACATTTTCTTTAATGTTTTTCGTGTTTATTTATCATTATTGATATTTAGTTACAAATAAATCAAGCTGTGAAGCGCTTTTTGTTGGTAGTTGATTGGGTGATGGAGTAATTTAAATAATTATTTTTATCGATTTCATTTCGAATGTGGAATGAAATTTGAATTTGTAAAGTCTCTATTAATTGCGCGTTTTTTCTGTTGGTGTTCCGATGAAGAGAAGAAGAAAAAATGGAGCAACCGTGAAATTGATATTAGAGACAAATTATTTAAATGCGGCAGCTTTGTGCGCATGCCGCGATTGATGGAATGGATTAACACTTGAAAGTAGGTTTTGTAATTAAATGGATAATACGTTTTTCGTAGTGTGTTCTGGATTCCTCATAAATTGCTGCCTAACAAGCGTAGTTTCCGATCGAACAACAAACCATTTAAAGATTTTGTCATCTGTCTTTACCAACAGCCTACGACAAAGATATTGTGGTCTCAACCGCAATTAGTACTTTTCATATTACAAAAATTAAACGAAGATTTGGTCGTAAAACCAACCGCTATTGTCTCTGAACGTTTCTTTGATTTCTTCATATTTTCCTTCAAGGTCTAAGGCTAATTAGTCCCAGACTGGAATTTCGTACATGAAAATGCAGTCGCGACATCTACCAGTTTCGTAGGCAGACTCCAAAATCAGGAATGGGAAAATTAAAAAAATTGGTTATTACAGGAGAAACCAAAGTGTTTATAGATTATGGATTTGAGCACTATTTCACAGGACAAATGATTTTGATTTTTGAATTTCGTATCTCAAAAGACCGTCTCGAAGGCAGTGCCATCGCTGATTTTTGCGGTAGTGACAATTTCCACAATCTATTGCCTGACCGGTCCGAAAGTTGACAATTACATAGCAGTTTACCAGAGTTTACCACAAACGAAATTGAGCCATTACATGGATAATATTGTTGTTTTATTTAATGCGAATTCAAAAACAGGCAAAACCAGAAATTGCTACGTAATTCATTAATTCGGAAACAACCAAACAACCTTGTGGCACTTGTGAGTTCTTGAGCCACTTTCTTCGATAACCATTTCTCGACAACTGTTACCTCATAAATAATGAATTACTTTCGCTATATCCAATGTAATCGTAATCTACTATTACCCTTTCACAAACATCATGCAATTATCGAATCTGTTACTTCGTTTGATAAGCACTTTCATTTAAATATTGCAAAGTCTTTTCCTGCATTACTTTTAACATTAGCTTTGCAGCGTAAGACCAAATGAGAGTTTGTATACATCGCTTTTATTTATTTTGCTGTAACTGTCGATAATGCTTGATTTCCACTTACCAAATAAGTACTTCGTGTGATAGACAAAATTGAATTTGTTCAATTTTTGCTTTGTTTACTTGACAGTTCGCTCTCTCACGGCTCTCACACGGAGCACTTTTTGTTGAAAGTAAACCAAACTTAATATAATACAAGCTCTGTAGACTCACTACTTAAAGAATTCACTTGCCCGCATAGCTTTAATATCATTTTGGATTTAAATTTAATATGTGAGCCATGGACGCATTAAATTTTATTGTTTTATTTTTAGTTGCACATTGAATTCACTATTCACTTCAGAATTAATTTTTTTTTTGTTTCGAAACCAAAAGTCCTAAAAATATACCTAAAATACCCATCAATTAGATGGATATCATGGACCGTATAACGTTAACAAATTGAATTCTTGTTTATGTTTTCGGTTATTTAATGAAACATTTTATTTTGATTCAACATTATGATTAATGGCGCTAAGGTGAGAATTACAAATTTCAACATCAATAAAATAAATTGAAAGTTTTATCCATTTTACCATTTCGGGTTTTCGATTTTATTTTGATTTTATAATTGCATCCATTCTCGTTTCGAGACTGAGAATAAGGTGTTTTGTTTCATTGTTTTAAGCATTTGATATTCCACTGATATTCTAAAAATATTATATTAAGGAGACAGCATCTCATATAAATTTTGTTGCATAAGTGTTGTTATAACATGTCGAGTCCAGGTTGTTTAAGATTAAGGTTGAATTAGTTTAAGTTGAATAAAACAGTAGTTTTAATGGAATTGTTCGAATCAGGTCAATTTCGAACTGATTTTCACCTTTTTGAGCCTATATTTTAACATCTATTATTGGTTAGAGGAAAAATATCTTCAGTTCTTAGATAATAATAGATTTTGTAGTTATCTGCTCCAAAATACTTACCTCAAAAGAAGTAATAGTGGCTTTGTCGATTCGACGGCAACCAAGCACAAGTGATGTGACAGAAAAACCGCCCGAATCGCATCCATAGACAAAGTCCTCTTCGAAGTTCAAAATTTTTAGAACAGAAATTTCCTTCAACTCTTTTAACTCTTGTACTGCGAACAAACTTACGTTATGCACAAGTAACCCTGCATTTTGGCCAAACACCCAGTTTCCCGCTGTATCTTCAACGCCTGCTCCGGAAACGCAATGCCATTACTGTCGGTCGTATGTTTCATTGGCTAGTAGATATCCGTTAGTTCAGCTTCCGTCAGGACTCAGGACAAGCTTATCCATTATCGCTTATCCGTTATCGCTTGTACAAAACCAAACGAATCCCGAGACCGCTCCGATAGTTTGACCCCAAACAAATTGTCTTTTTACCAACGGAATTTGCATAATTTAATTTTGGGGGTTAAATCAAGCAGGGTAACTTGGTACCAATACTGTACATTAAAAAGTAGAAGTTGAAGTTGATATAATAGAACCATTTAACATCCGTCACTGACAACCAAAACGGATACTAACAATCACATCTAGTTTAACCTGTTACAGACAGCTGGCATATATGACTAGTATTATTGGGTCTATTACTTTGATTTCAAATCTTGTACTTCAATTGTTTTAACATGTATTTTACTGTATAAAGGACAATATTAGCCAGGGCTTGTAATTATTTTTGACCTTGTTATCGATAACAGATGAATAATGCGTTTTGAATTTGAGACAGGATTTGAATTTTCGCATTGTCCGTGTGTTCAGGCTACGATACTTTCAGACCTCAGATAACATACTATTATATTTAAGGTCTTGACAGTGTATTATACATGGGAGCGACTTTATATCCAATAAGACAAAAATCATTGTCGTTTTTTATTTCAAATTACATACCCACGAGGATTACACTCGACATCTCATATGTATCTACCTATGTACATACGACGAAAAAAATAAGCTCAGTATAATGGTAAAGAGTCAACATCGTCAGTCATTAAAATTTCGGGACATTTCTCTTTTTAAATTCAAAAATTTGTTAGAAAATTGGACAACTTGTATGTCATTGCGTCAGAAATAAATATTGATTTAACAACGTCTTCTATAGCAAAATGTTTGTGCTAAAACTAGTGAAGTAAAAGATTGTATTTCAGTTTGTCGATAAATTTATATCAGAATCAAGTAATAAACAGTCATCAATCTATTTTAACGAAAAAGTCAATTTCGCTGTCAAAAATATTGATTGAAGTCCAAAACCTGGCTATAGAAGAACAACAAAAATCGATGGATCATATAATCAGCACTACATACGTCTATAGCACTGTGTGGGACCACTACTTATAAACTCGGTCTTCTTTTGGGCACCCACACATCCAATTAACCAAAAATTGTGAACTCTGGCTTGCATCGTCTTTGTTGAATTTAGGAATTCATATTTCAATGTTGTTCATATGGACATATCGGTCTAGTCATATTGTTGTACATAGTCGTAATCATATGTGACAATAAATGTTCTTCTTGTTTGTACCTCCACCGGGTAAAGATCGTCTTTTATTTCGCTGTGCAGAATCATCAAATCTTAACAGGTTATGGAGCCCAGGAACGCGAAAATAAAAGTCGAGAAGTGAAGAACAGAAGCCGCAGATCGACAACAAATTGTTTTTCGAAATCGTTTACCGGCATGGATAGTGTGCGATTGCAAAGAAAATTTTTCGATTTTATCGGATAAAATTTTGGTGCGAACAAGGACAACTGTAAAAATTTTCGATGACTGCGGATTGTTGTGAGCAAATTCATCGGATCGGATTGTGCGAGAAATCGTCAAAGCAACAAAAGGGAATGGCTCGAGCAACAAACGCAAAGCACGAAATTCGGAAAATTTGTGGTTTTGGTTCGCGAGGAACTCATGCACATTCATTGAAAATCATCGAATCAAAATGGATTAGAACAATTTGAAGGCTGGTGGATCTGCGAAAATGGTGCGAACTGTATTGGACTGCGAGGAAACGCTGAAAAGAAAACGACAGAAGGGCTTAACACAAAAATCATGGATGGATGGTGCTGTGTGAGAAGGACTCGGACGACGAAAAAGGTAAAATCCGGCGTGATTTTACAAGGTTTTTTTTTCGATCACACCGAGTGAATCAAAGGCAATCATCAAGGCGAAATTTTGTGTGAAAGCAAGGTCAAATTGGATCGCTCGATTGTTCAAATGGATGGTGGCGTGCCGTGTGAGAAGGATTCGGACGACGAAAAAGGTAAAATCTGGCGTGATTTTGGAAGGTTTTTCGGTCACACCGAATGAATCAACGGCGATAAGCATCATCAGGAGAAAATTGATGTAAAAGCGATAAAATTGGGTCGTTCAGCTGGCTGTTCAAATGGTTTTGGTCGTACAAATGGTGGCGTCGTATCGATGGACAGTGTACATGAAATTGAACAAGACAATCCGGAGAAATTGTGGTTCCGGCGAAATGAGGTTATGTTTCGGAAACCGCATGTTCAATTGGAATCTGGTCAATTAGAATCTCGTCATAAGAAGGATATAGGCGACGAAGAGGTTTAATTCGGCGATGGAAGGTTGTCACGTTTCATCAGCTGTGTAAATCGATTAAATTTCGTCGCGCGTATGAGGACAAAATATCAATATCGGCGGTTACATCGTTTGCCAAGAAGTCAGAAACATTGGAGTTATCCGAGACGATTCATTGTGTGTCTGCGTTTGGAGGCGAATCATGTGGTCAAAGAAGGGAAGTATTCGGTCGTATGAATCACCGGAGAAATGGCGTCTTTGATTGTAACGATGATTAGATCAAACTGGCAACATTGGGCGTGGCGATTATGCAAATTTGGAATACGATGTTCGGTACAATGACGACGAGCAATTGGGGTCTGAGATGAGAGATTCATTATCGGTAAAAGTGTCTGATCGAAGGATACGCTCAACGCTATTATTGTGTGAAGATTTTGTGTTTTTTTTATGTTTTGCAACATTATTTCACAAAGAATTTATTTTTTACCTTAAATTGTGATGAGAAAGAATTTTTCCAATTCAGGGAGAGTTTTTCGTTAGTTTATTGACAAGAATTGAAATATTCATTCAGGGAGAGTGTTGAATTTAGGAATTCATATTTCAATGTTGTTCATATGGACATATCGGTCTAGTCATATTGTTGTACATAGTCGTAATCATATGTGACAATAAATGTTCTTCTTGTTTGTACCTCCACCGGGTAAAGATCGTCTTTTATTTCGCTGTGCAGAATCATCAAATCTTAACAGTCTTTTATAGCAAAATATGTGTTAAACAAAATGAAGTAAAAGATTTCAGTCTGTCGAAAAATATTGTTAGATCAATCAAGTTCTATGTCTAATGAGCTTGTCATTTGTGTAAGATTAATAAAAATTCAAGAAGAGTTTGGGTCCAGCACAAAAACATTTAGGTACTTTTTCGGACACAACACATCGAATCTAAATTAACACCAACGACGAACAACCACCAGTTCAAGCAAAATAAGTAAAAAATCGATTAGAACAGAAGATTAAGTCAATATAAAATTTTTACCGTTTAAAATTTCTCTCAATTCACAATAAGTAAACTAAATACGTTGGAATCCAGAGAAAATTGTTTCCGGCCTTTGTTACATGCATCGACAGACTCAGAATCAATAAAATTCTATTGACTATGTCACCTCCCGATTGGACAAATATATATATATATATATTCCATACATATCGAGCTCATGACCTAATTGATTGTGTAATTGAAAAAAAGAAAACGTTTACCTACATCGTTGACAAAAATATTCCCTCATCCGTCCATTTTGTGTTATCAATATGACCATTCTTTTGGGCCATTCTTCTTCCCAAAATGCCACTGCACCGCGCAAAAACATCAAAATAAAACCAAAACTCAACATTTATTGACATATTTATGTGTATTAAGATGGTACGATGGGACAAATAGATCAAATAAATGCCGAACTCCGCCTACACGCATAAACATCAAAATGATCAATAGTTATCGATGATACTCTAACTATATACTCTCTGCGTTAACCAACGAATTATTGTTTTTCTTTGTTTTGTTGTTTCTTCTCTTCGTTTTCATTTTTTTTTTCCTGACTCTGTAACCATTGATCACAAACGATGCCGACATTATCTTAACTCGATGTTAAATAAATGATACTGTAACACAAAAAATTGTTAACATTGGCTTCCAAAAATCAAATATCGTCATCTTCAGAATTGAGACATTTACTCCATTCTGTTGTCGTGCACATAAAACTAAAAAAAAAAAACTTTTTTTTATAAAAATAACAAAATCAATAACAAAAGTCCGAAGAAAAAGTCATTTAGCAAGTCCCAGAGCAATGATTTTTCAATATTTTTTTCGGGCCCTCTTCTCTCTACAGTTTTGAATGTTATTCGGCATTCTGCACAAAGTGACAAGTCCGCAAAGTTAAAGACTCGAAAACAAAATTTATGTGCGTTTTTTATGGGCGCTTCTTTATTCTCTCTGCATATTGATGTGTTGTTTAATGTGTAGCCATCATCGTGTTTAGATGAGAAGTGAATGTTTTAAGAATTTATTGCATTTTTAGTGAAAATATTTTCGACATTTACGTGACTGCGCTATGTTAATTTGGCTTTGAACAGAGTTGCAAGTAGGTGGTTGGTAGTAGGTAAGTGATGGAAATGTTAAATGGTTCCGTCTTTGCGAACGGCCAATGAAGCTGTGACTAGTCCAAATACGCGTCGTATTGTTATGTGAAACAAGTTTTTCTGAATTACACCATCGACTTACAGCGAGAAAAATTGATTTTGAGCTTGCAGTCGGTTTTCAGCATTATGTTTCTCTTACATAGCTAGTCCTATTGATTGCCTATGGATTTACTCTTTGAGGAGTGAAATTGAGCTTCCATGACTTAGAAGCGACTGGTCATCTGTTATCAACAACAAGGACAAAATTAAACGATGAGCTCAGGTTAGTGTTCTCTTACATAGTGGAATGATAGGTAAATTAAAGAAGTACATGATTCGGGGTATCAAATACTGTAACGACATGACTTTTGATGTCCCAGTCTTCCCAAAACTCTAAGCGATGCAAAAGAAGTAGGAGATTTAAACGCTGTATGGTGGGTGATACGCTTCCCTTTATATAAAGTCGGCCACATTACATAAATAGACCGTTGAGTGATTTTCATTTTGTTTGCTATTTTGCATTGATTTTGCATCACAGAAATTGATCTCTTACATCGCAGCGATCAATGGAAATAGACACGCTGAGATCTTGAGAGATAATTTTTAATGGAATTAGTTTGTGATCGTAATGACACTCAATACTAATGAGTCATGTGGGTCAAGTGGGTCATGTCATCTGTTATTGACAGCGACAATAAAAATAATCGATGAACTCTGGCCAATCTATCGTTTTTAGGAAAATGCATGTTAAACCAACGAAGTAAAAGATTTTTTTGAAGTTAGCTTGAAAGAAGTAAAAGATTTCTTGTTTTAACATTTTACTAATTAATTTGGTTGACAAGGATTTGACAGTTTTCAATTGAAATTCAAAGAAGTAATGCAGCTTCAATTTTAAAAACAGATGAACCGATTAAAATTTCCAGTATTTTGGTTTCATTTTATTTAGTTTTTTACAAAACGTTTTTTTTTACAAGAAATAAAGCGTTTACAAAATATAAAATATCTCGTTCATATTTTCCGACGTATCGAATGTAGCCATTACACTCGCAGCATTGTTTCTTTGAATGGCTAAACTTATCCAGTATTTTTGACTTATTGTTAATATTATAAACTACTAAAAAAAAAATTGGTGGACATACGGGTTGGAATAAAAGATTTAGATAGTTATTAAAGGGATATGATTGCTATCTGTTGAAAGTTAATTGCTCTCAAAAGGAGATGAAAACATTGTTTCACGGTCGTTCGGAACCAAAGTTTGTTCAGAAAACAAAATAAATAAGAAGTTGGCCACAGATTCAGTATTAGAAGGAGGCTTTGCAAAGTCGATCTATATCACTGATACAATACAAAAAATATGTGAAATATCATGCACTTTGGAAATACATTTTTCATCATTTTCTTGAATTTTCTGAGGAATTTTCTCTAATTTTCCTAGATTTTCCCATATTTTTCTTGAAAAAATCAATGAAAGTACAGAACAGGTATGGCCGATCAGCAAATTCACCTTAAACGCATTAATAAATTATGTCAAAATAATATAAAAATGAGTGCGTTTGAGTGCGTAAATCAAATTTTTATGTCCTCCGGGCGAACGATCGACCATACCTGTTTTACACTTTCATTGAAAAAAATAGAGAAAATAATCCTGGAAAACGTCTGAAAATTTGGGAAATATGTGAAAATTCTAAAGCCACTCTGAAAAACTCTGTAAAAAAATACTGTTTACTGAATGTTGCAATACCCAGTCCAAAATTGTGAAGCTTTCCGAAAAGCTTTCAAAATCGTTTTCAAAGAAATATCCGCGGAATCTTTCTGAAGTCGTTTTCCATTGAAAACAATTCTCGCACCATTTCAATTTGTTTTCCATTACGTAAATATTTGAGGCTAAAAAATGTCTAAGTTAAGTGGAACTTGCCTCTACAAATTTAACTCAAAGGCACCATCATATTTTGTTTAACATTTCAATTTCCAAGAACCGATCTCCAAATTTTTACAATTTATGATTGAATAGCTTATTCACACATCAACAATAAACAAACAAACTACTCAAGTATCTCCGGTATAATTACACTCCTAATTACATCCTAACCGCACACATGTGCTTCACTGTTTATTACGTTCAATAAATCAAAAAAAAAGAAGAAAATTGTAAAGTGTGTTGTTGTGTTGAGTATTGAATGGGAACGATATCATCGGTGCTATTTAGTATCAAACGAGAAAATATTTATTTATTTTCAAAGGAAAAATTACATAAATGTTGAGCCGTTGAGCGTGATACAAAGATTTTTTTTTCGTCTTTATTTCTCATCAGAAAGTTTTGTGTTAATCTTTTTTTCACAAACTTTTTTTTTGATGTACCGAAAGTCAAACAAAACCAAGACATCATACGCGTAAAATATAATTGATGCTCAAACGTTTATTTAAACGTGCGTATATAATATGCCATATAGACAAAAACCACTTCAAATACCATCATGCGCTCGCTCTCCATTATATTGTTGTTTATTTAGAATTTTTTTTTTGCTTTATCTGTAACACAACTTAAACGCCATCGTAAACCATATTTTCCGATTGACTAACAATAATATTTAGAAAATAGTTTCTTTATTCGTCATTAACACTATGAAATATCAAAGTATCGCTTGATCCAGCCATAAATCATCTGGTTTTCGAATATAAAGTTATTTGTTTTCGTTGAATTCTTTTCAAAAAAAAAAATGGAAATTATAGTTGGATGGAATGGTGCGTGTTGAAATGATTCTAAAGAGTAAATTCAATAACAACACATTTAGATGTTGAGGAACTGGAGAAAATTCATTGAGATCATTTTCTGAGATACACCTAGATACAAAATGTTCATTGAATAGTAAGTTCATTCCATACGTTATGCTAAATTAATTGTTGTCCATTAAGTGACGAAATTACTGCAGCCAAGAAATAATAATTAAGTATTTTGTTGAAGTGGCTACTAGTGGGTCGTCTCCAAACATTACGTGAGCGGATAAGTTGGTTCAAAAGGGAATGAAAATCTTTTACGTTGATAAGTTTAGTTAATCCCAAAAATTTTCCACTTTATAATTTTCCAATGCGACTTATATTAGAGGGGGCCGTGCTTGGTTTTTTTACGTTGCGATTTGGCAACGGACTAAATGTAACACTGGAACTCACACACAGCGCGAGGCTATTAATACTAAGCCGAGTCAAAAACAAACCATCAAATTAAACAGTTCTTCCCTTACCCAACTTGATCACGTGAAGTGAAAAATAGCGAAGCAAAGACGCTGTATTGACCTCGGGATTCAGTGGTGGTCACCAGAGTTAGAATGCAAACGTGAGCCCTGGGAAAGGGAAAAGTGTTGGCTTTATTTGTGAACTTATCTTCAGTTTTAGTCTAACAACCTTGCGCTGTGGGTGAAGTCTAGTGTTGCATTTGGTCCGTTGCCAAATCGCAACGTTAAAAAACTTGGCAATAAATGCCCTTTCAAATAATTCTAATTCTGGCGACCATTTCAGTATGTGTGACCATCAGATCAACATTCATTGCATTGAAAACAATATGACTCAACATAATTTGAAATGAAAAGTGTGCCGGGTAGCTCAAGTGGTAAGAGCATTGCCTCGGAAAGGTGAAGATTGTGGGTTCGTCTCCTACCCTGACACCAATTTTTCATTTCAAATTACAACTTCAAAATCACTCTACATTCCAAATTTACATCTTAACACTCAGAATTTCACACATTTGAAGACTTTCCTCATATCTACTGTAATAGCCCTTTGCTAAAGCGTAAAAATACCGAGAATTCTAATTTAAATTCTAACAAACTTTGTTCAGGTCATATAGTTCGTTTGCCTGTTAAGTCAAGGGTCTTATGTCAGAAAATACATATCTTACGTTCATTATTTCGTCCGCTATGATCGATTTTGTGAAATGAATGAAATGTTAACATAAAACTTAAAATACAGAAATGTAAGTATGTTACGCCAGATGGCACGAGTAATTCTGAACCGATTTTCAAAAATTGGGTCTCATTTGACTAGGAATAAAATTGATGAGGACAAGTTATTCCCACATTTTTTTGTTCTTATGGCACGGAATAATAAAATTATTGGGGTTCAAGTTCTTAGCTATTTTCTAGATGTAACAATAACTAGGGTAGTGCAGAACTGAATTTAAAAATTTATGTTTTCTTCATTGTATTTGATTCAGGAGGTCTGGTTCATGAATCAACAAAATCAATTTATTTCTAAGAGTGTCTGGAACCAAAAAATAACAGTGGAAACTACGAACTACGGTCGTTCTCATCTGTTATCGATAACGGCCACAAAAATAAATGACAACTTCTGCTTAATGTCAGCTTATATAGCAAATACACATGTTAATAGAAATGAAGTAGAAGATTTGTTGGAAAATTGTAAATCAAAAGAAGTAGTAGATCCAATAATTCTGCCTGCCTGTATGTGAAAGGTTTATTAAATAGCGGTAAATAAATAACAAATTGTCCTGCCCATTTATTTGTTTGATGAATACAGTTGAATTGTGATTTTTTTAACGCTGCGGACGAGAAGAGTTTATTCAAAGTAAAGTTCGGGATATCTAGAGAGATAGTGAAAACATTCACCTGTAAATAATTGATGAACTAAGTTTCTAGGTTCATCTTTCACAGACGCAAATCGAATCTTTTACTTCTTTTGATCTAAGCAATTTCATCAGATTGTTTGGAAATCTAGTGGAATTTTCTTTTTGAAGGACAGTCTCTCAATATGAGATAGAAATTTATTTCAAATCATTCTACGTCGTAGTCTAGTGGATCATATAGCCCAGCCCTGTAAATGCCTGTAAAAGTTATCTTGTGAGTCTAACAAACCGCTAGATTTTATAAATTTGTGCAGAACTTCCACGATTCTAACGTTTAGCTGGTTCCCATTGTTGGCAAGTGACTACAATTTGCGCTTGCCTTCAATTTTATTACCAACGACCACGACTTTTGGCAGGTAGTAGACCAGTGCCACCCCGAAATTCTACAAATCATCACAATCGTTTTATGAACTGGCCTTTTCCCGGAACAACTCATAAAACAGAACATATATACACAGCAAAAGTAAGGGGCCATGCAGAACTCGATACGCTGGTGCAGTGAAAACAATGCCATTATATTATGTTTACTCAAAAAACCAAAATTACATTCAAAAATAAACCATAATGTGCATACCGGGCAACCTTGACTTTTAATATGTTTGTTCAATCTCGAATATTTTTTTTTACACCATATATCACCACCATCAGCAGGATGAGTAGAACATATCGAGAGAAGAAAATACAAACAACCGAAAATGGAATCGTACATGGAGAAGTTTCTAACCAACTTTCTTAAAGTTTTTTTATTTTTGCTTGTAGAGTCGATGGTTTTTAATGAACTGAATGCGTATAGCCTTGGATCATGTGGCATACGAAACATGGTGTTAAATGACTTTATTGCAAGAGAATTAGAAATTTTCGTTGAGTCGATCTCTTATCTTATAAACTCATTGACTCGGGTATAAAAAAGAAGGAAGCACTTTTCACCCCACAAGCTTGTATTCCCTTCCCACGACCTCGTTGATGTCGATCAAATGAAGTAATTGCAGCAATTAAAAATGAAAACAAAATTAACTGAAATTTAGAAATAGAAAGGACGATAGGCAGCAATAAAAACATTATTATCAAAGATCGAGTCCATAAAATCCGAGATAACATCTCGAAAATTATTAAAACGTTTGCAGCACTACACCGAAATACATTCCAATTTTCCATATTTTTTTTGTCATCTCCTAAAAATCCACATCATATGGGTCATTATATTGGCTCTTCACACATTTTTACTACTTCTTTTACGATACCATATTGAATTTCAAACATTTCGTTTTTTTTCGTTCTTATTTGGCCCTCTAATTTGTGACACACACTGAAAGCAAATACATTACCATGCCCTTTTTATTAACTACAATACTTCATATTTCCTTCAGCAAAGTGCGACTGGATGATAAAATATTTGTTTTTACAATCCCAAAGCGACCAATATAAGCAAATCAAATTGCACTGCAATATTAACCGAAAATAACTCAAATTTCAACCCTTAACATTATAAACTGTGTATTGATGATGCTGAATGAACGAGAGAAAAAAAAAACAACAAGAAATGGGCGAGGGTTGTAAGTTGATGATTTTTTTTACTGGGTACCATCACATCATTACTTTATGTTAAATGAGTATGTAGTATAGATTCTGTGTTAGTGCGATATCAAATTGACCCGGTCTATCTGCGGTTTCGAGTTCTTGTTAGTACAATCATAGAAAAACTCGAATTGAATCTTTTACATTTGGGTTTTCTTTGTCGCGTTGTGGTCAAATCAAATTGACATTATGGACCAAGTGTACATATGAAATGCATATTATTTGATTTGATGATTTGTTTAGAAACCTCACTTACAGCCTTTTACGGCCAATAACGAATGTAGTCTGGATCCCCAGCTTAAAACGTTAATTTTCGAACGACGCCTCGAAGTATGCAAATACTCTCGGAAGAAAGTCAGCAGCCTAATTGATACCTCGCCTGAATCTAGACTAGATATGTACACAAATTCATCGTTTTTGGGTTGCTTCGTACGAGGCATTCAGTATGTGATAAAATTGTCGGAAAATTTTCATGTTGAATTGTCTGCCACAGGCATCGAACCCCGATCATTTTGGTGGAACTAGAAATCCTGACATAGATATTAGTCGTTTACAGCTTTACTAACTATAATCTGATGTCATACTTCATCACATAAGTATTGTAATCACATGAAATACAAGATTTACAAAACTAAGGGACGCATCAGGTTATGGGCCCAAATACTTAACACACTCCGTCTCCAAAATGCTGTACGTTACATGTCTCTTAGAGGATGAAATCACGGCAGATTAAAGTAAACCAGGCAGGAGCGCTTGATTTGACTAGGGACCAGAATAATCTAGTAGCGCTATTCTTTTGCGAGTAAAATTTTTCAATTTATGTCACTGTTCATTTTCGTTCGTTTTCATACGGTGTATGACGTTTCAAAAATGAGCCACTACTGCATGGTTTTTTCACTCTGCTATGATGAAATGATGTACAATTAAAAATGAGAACAAAGTGGTAGGGTAGCTTGATTTTCGGGCTTGTGACCCGAATTTTCTATTCTGGATACCATCATTTAGCCCTAAAAACGATTTTCCGTTGAGAAATCCAATGTTTACGAACTTCACAAAATAAAGTTTTTCAACACACATTTTTTCCATATTTTCTAAAAATTTTCCACATTTCCCCGAATTTTCCTATTTTATTTTTTAAATTTTTCCAAAAATGTTTTTTGCAAAATTAAGAAAAACATTGAAAGTTTAGGAATATACAAGAAAATAAGGGGAAACGTGTTCCTGAAAGTAGTCCCTGGATTACTGACCTGAATTAAAACCTGTTACAGACGGCAAGCATATGACCAGAATTATTATCGGGTCTATAACTTCCATCGATCAAAGTATTTTCAATCGTTTGATTTCAAATCTTGTACTTCAATTTTTTTTACATGCATTTTACTATATTAAGGACCATATCGCCCAGAGCTTGTCATTATTTTTGTTGCCGTTATCGATAACAGATGAATAGCCGTGTGTGTTAGGTTAACCTGAAACATGAAGAGAAGAAGAGAATCATCAGATATCAGGTATACCTCAAAAACTGTTCGAAAATTTCGGGTTGAATAAAACAGGTTACGGTCAGGTCAGGTTAGTCTTTATGAAATTATGTGACATGATCTGAATTTTCAGGTCAAGTCATTTTCGACAATAGGTTGTGATATCATTGGCTGAATTCATCAGTTTGGTTCATTTATCCTTTTAAATGTAGTCATATCACCTCACGCAGTCGCGATAACTTGTTCGGGTTGACTTTGCAATAGATTTTAAATAAAATTTTCTACGATAACTGATTTGCAAGATTTTATGTTTTCTACCAAATTTCACGGTGGTTAGTTGTAATAGAAAACGGTATTAGCCACAGTACACACAGTGTGTAAATCTGCATTTCGTGTAACTGCTGTCCAATACGTTGAATCGAAAATCTTTTTTTCTTCGAATCTTATCAGTAGAGAAATATTTATTGAAATAAACCTCAGAATGAAAACATAAAATAAATCACTGTAACCGCATAGCCAATTCATGAAAGCGACCGTTTAAGCTGAGCAATAATTTTTTGGGACATTCGTAAAGAGATAAAACTGCGACATCTTGTTTCGCATGCACTGAGATATAATATGGCGCTCACAGCGTGGAAGTGCTGTGTAGGTATTAGGATACAAAGAAAATATGAAAATGACAAGAAGGGGCAAAATCAAAGTTGGACGGAATGTTTATAAATATTTTACTTAAAAATTCTCATGTTGATTGTTTTATTTGGTTTACCGGTTGTAAACAGAAATTACTTAATTTTATTTATGATGGTATTTACATGATGCAAAGAATTTTTACCCACACCGTCCAGTAGTGACCATTTTTTCACTCTTCGTAATGGAACAATGGGATTTACATAAAAACAATTTTTTTTTATTTCATAGGATTATACACCCCTTTTCGTTTAAAAAAAAATAATCCTTTCGGATTAATTTTTTAACGTTTATGACGATAACCAGAGAAAAGGACATTGCCTTTCGGTTTTCTATGAATGATAACGATAACGAATCATACATTCGGATGGTAGTTAGTGAGGCAGTGAGTGTGTATTCGAAAAATTCAATTTTATTTAAGGCATTTTACAGTTCGTTGGGTTTGGTACATGATACGTGGTATACGGTTACGGTGTAAGGCATAAACTGGCGTCCTGGCTGTTCTGAAGAAGTAGTTTCCCATAAGCGCCTCCACGAACTTTGTGGATTATTTTCATTGATAATAGTAAATTATTGGCATTTGAGGAGAACTTCTCCAGTCCTATTTAGAACTATGTTCGTGGAGGCACTTCTCGCTTACGCAATAAAGTATGGTGACATTTAATAAGGGGAAATCTCGTCAAGCCTCGATGTTTTCCTCAAATGCCAATAATATACAATTATTACAGAAAATTCTCCACTAAGTTCGTGGGACAACGACGGGAGTTATTAATCTACCATCAATATATCTTCTATTTTTCTCTCCATCTTCTCTATGTCTGAGCAGTGCAGTTTGCCATATGTCACACTCAATTAATTGGTATCAAGTAATATGAATCCGATTCGATAACAAGCCTTCCACATATGACAAACGTACGTAGGGTATTGTGATCTGTTAATTGATTTAATCTACCTGATTTTGACCCAGGCTGAAATACAATCTTTTACTTCATTTGTTTTTTTGCTATAGAGGCCAAATAACTGGCGTTTACTATTAATTCCCGATTACGGATGATATAGATGTCGTTGAAAGAACTCTACTTTTTTAAATACTGGCATTATACCTACCACGATTGTATGAAACTAGCGAAAAGAATTGTTTTCGAACGTAAGCTTTCAAAGGAAATCCACAAATCCTTGGGTGGAATGTTTAAAGATCTCGATTATTGGTTTTCGTTTTTATTGTTCAATTGTTCATCCGTATATGCATTTCACTGTAAAACCGATTCTATTGTGCGTGTACTAGATGTCAACTTATTATTTTGAAAGTTATTCATTCCTCCTAATAACATCATCCACATATCGATAACAAACCAACAAAGGTAAAATAAATCCAATATTTAAAGACTCGAAACCGTAAATAGAAGAATTACTTTCTAAATTGCAAAACCCCCCGGATTATTTACGAGAAAAAATAAATTCTAATTCGATACCAGCAAATACATGACAAAACATTTTCAATCGAAAATACTCTTAAGACGTTTGGGTACTAGCTGCATTCTGTTACATAAAACCTCAACCGACCACACTCCTTAGAAAATAATTTTTTTCCTCAAACAAATTTTTAATTCCTTTACTTAAGTCTGTCAGCTTCGTATAATCGTGTTAGGGATTTCTCTTCCAAAAAAAAAAAAAAATTAAATTTTATTACGACAGAGATTTTGTGATCTAATGTGGTTCTAAAGTGTTGTGGAAGATCATTTCGAGATTAATCAGATGGAAATTATGGACAATGGTCGTATTTTGGTTAGATAAAAGATTTACTTTCATTGGATGGTTCCACACAAATTGTGTAACTTAACTTTCTCATGTTAGACGAAGCATGCAATGGAATTTTGAGATCGTTGCTAGGAAGAAGGTGAAGTTGAAGTATTGTTGATTCTTAGATGCAATTTTGTTTCGTACGCATCAATTCTTTCATTTTTCCTACTAAAAAACCTCCTAAAAAAACGAACAAATATTCATATCTGATCTTTTACATCTGTTATTGAAACCGACTAACAAAATCGCGGCAGGCTCGGTACTCCTTGGTCTTGTGTAGCAAAAAGTATGATTCAACTTATGAAGTAAAAGATTGCTGAAATATTTACATCGAAGAAGTAATAGATTCGCGGTAATTATACTGATGATGTGCTTGTCGTCTGTGAAATAATAAGGCCACCCAGCTCACATGCCGGAAAAGATAATTTTATTTATTTATTTATAGCCTAGCATAACAGAGCATGTGATGTGCAATAAATGTAAAGTACCAGATATGGTCAAATGTCAATGCGTTGTAATGAAAGTGTAAAACAGGTATGGTCTATTGTCCGCCCGGAGGACATAAAAATTTGACTTTCGTACTTAAACGCACTTATTTTCATATTATTTTGACATAAATCGTGAGTGCGTTTAAGACGAATTCGGCGATCGACCATACCTGTTCTCTACTTTCATTGAATGCGGTGGACATAACGATTTTGAAAACGGATGCAAACGCACTCATTTGCCTATTATTTTGACATAAATAATAAATGCGTTCAAGATAAATTCGTTTGATGTGAATTGAACAAACCAAATTAAAATCCAAGTTTCTGAAAGAACAGGTAAGGCGTCCATGAAGGCACACAAATTTTGACAAAAAGGCAAATTTTGTTAAAGTCTCACAACTTTTTTTTTCAAGTTGACAGTTCATCTGAATTTTGTTTAACAAAATTTGCAATCAACTTAGAAGTGCCTTAACCTGTTTTTTCAGAACCTCGGATATACCGACCGATTTTGAAGAATCGACAGCTTTACGACAGTATAACGACAAAATTGAGCTGATTCAACCAAAGACAAATTATCAGACCTAGTCATCTGTTATTGGCAACTCTTCAACAATAAATGTAGATCTCCAGGCAGACCTCCTTTATTTATACAAAGCAAAACATTTATTAAAATGAAAGAAGTACAAGATTTGGTATCGAGTATGTGTACTTAATACGATACTTAAAACAAAAAAAGTAACAGATTGAATCTTTATGTACGAATATACGAATGTAAGAGTTCACAATAGAACTTGGTAGACAGTGTTGTACAAGCAAATTTATTTAGCGAATGTCCTGATATACGTTTTCTTTTGAGGTAATTGAGTTTAGAACAATGGTAAGAACATAGGTGCAAATTATAGTATTTAACAACATCTTAACGTTAGAAGAGAGGCATAAAGCGAATGACAATATCAATCTTAGATAAACTCATCAAATTTTTTATCTCACCTATAGCGAACACTGGACCTCCTAGGTCGGATATTTTATGGACCTTCTAATGCGATAATTATTACAAAAATAGAAATGGTTCAGTCACGGCTATAGTATCAAACTGATATATATTTTGTATTGGGACATATCTCTGTGCGTCAAGTTCATTTCGTGTATATATAGTGTGTGCATATAAGAAGGATTGACAAAGCGAACGTAACTAACAACAGGAGAAAAAAAAATCAAGACGAAGAAGAAAATGCTAAAGGTCTGTGACGAATTTATTCAATGAGAGATTTTTTTCCCTTTTTCATGCTTTAATTGCGTATGCGTATAAGTTAGATTTTGGAAAAAAAGGAGCAAAAACAATAAATTTGTGTCGCCTTTTTTCGTAACCTACATGGAAGCTAAATGAAAACCATGTTGAATCAATTGAAGAATACGAGAAAAGAGAAGAGGGAAAAAATGGTTTTTTAGGTAGTTGTTTTCAATCATCTGGGCTAATGTGTACCAACAGCGCAACTAAATATTTTCCTCTCAGTAGAAACTTCTTTTGACAAAAAGTTTTTTTTGAAAAATTTCGTACATCGATTAAAAATAATAGAAATGCATAAATGACTGAGCACGACGACATATATGTGCAGTGGATGTGCAACAACAGGGAAAAAAAAACGATTCCTTGAATTTAGCATTCAAAATTTGTCACCGTAGTAATGTAATCATGTTCGTCGTTGTTCGGTTCATTATGGATTTCTTTAACCTTTTTTACAGTGAGCAGTAAATTCTCCATTTCCTATCGCCATTACAATGTTCATTTACGAACTATGAAATTACGATCATAGTCTGCAAAATGAATTCGAATCATTATAATTGCAGAAGCTTGACTTCGGTCAGCATACGGAATAAAGTGTGAAATCGAGAAAGAAGAACTTTAAGACTATAGCATATCTTAAGTGAAGTGTAACGAATTTTGTTCAATTTGTGCGATACTAATCCGCGGCGAATTTAGTTCGAATACTAAGACCCCCTTTGAATTTCCCATTCAAACGCAACTTAAAGATTGAAAGGTTGTCTCTTTATACTCAATTAGAGAGATCAATGTATAGCTGTGTACCCCGTTCCAACACTTAGTGTGGAAAAAAGTAACGAATCTTCCATTTATATACATCGGACCGTTTCATTTAGTTTGATGCTTCAAATGAACTCGAACTATCGCTCAAAAAGTCCTTGTGACATCTTTTTACACACAAAAGAATATTCTTTCCTCAGAAAGTCCTCAATTCAGAACAAAATCCTCCAAAAATCCTTTAAATCATAACTAGTCATATGTCTTTTGCAACTAGCGATTTCATCTGTTCATCAGATCTAATTGTGAACCGTTCTTTCAAATACTACGTCACAGCTCATATCGTGTGCTTTACACACTAACTCACAAATAACTGTCTCTTTCCCGTGAAAATTTGTTGATTCACGGAAGTGAAGTACGAAGAGAAATCAGAGGCGCATTTTTTTTTTTAATAAGCTAGGGTTAGTTCTATATGGTTCAACAACACTTTAAACAAAGGAAGACGCAGATTTTATGATTGTGTCGTGACGTGACATGCTTGCCTTTAAGTGAAGGTCAAGGTTGTGGGAAATGTACAAATTTCATTTTATTATTCATCGCTAATTGGTTGTGCAAATTTTTCGGCGTGGGGTAATTTGGCACACGGTGCTAAAACAACCCATTTTTTAACTACGTAAAAGGTGAACTCGCATGTGCCAGATTCCCCGATACCAATTTTTCGTATTATTATTCGACGAGCTCAAACACTGCAAATAAAAAAAATCTTTCAAGTCTGAAACTGTACACTACACTACGATTATACCTGAACACCAGAGTATTTTGCTTCTGAGACCTTAAATGGAATTACTTCCTTAGTGAAAAGATAAACTCAATTTGAAAGAACAAATCAAAGATCGAGTGGGTAAATCTTCGGTTTAAGTCAGCAGTTTAAGTCGAAAAGTCCGTTAAGTTTAAGCAACTGCTTTCAAGTAGTCGTCGCTCACGACGACGAATTGACTGCTGTTTAAAGGGAAAGAAGAGTCTTTTCGGTGGTTAAATCAATAAACTACTCAAGCCAATAAATCAACGATAGGCTAAAAAAGTCTCACTGTCAAAATATTCCACTGCATAAATGGACGCCGACACCCAATAAAGTTTTATTGTGCGGGATGGGGATAATAAAATCTAATTATATTATCATTTTCAAACACCTGACGTTTTAACATTTGCAAATATTGTGAGACACTTAATATTACTTTCTCCTCCATAAACACAATTTTATTACCTACCCTTATTGCCGTCAACTCTGACTCTCTGAGTCCGGTCATTTTTTTAGCTTATAGTTTTCGTACTTGTTATAAACAGTTATAGCTAGTTAACATTTATAAAAATAAACAAACAAGAGAACACGGTAGGGAAAGAGCTTATTAAGACAAGTCACTAATAAAAATTAAAAAGATTAAAGGTGTTCGTAAAAGTAGGTATGATATGGATGGACTCTGTATACCACATAGAAATACAAACATTGAATCACAAATGCGGCACGTCATTCATGAAATTCAAACATTTTTCGGAACTCAAAGGTTTTAAATGGTATCTGGTGTTTTGTTTTCGTCATTATTTAGGTATGTAGCAATGCTACTTAACTCCTTCGGTTTAAAAATTTAAAAATTGTATGAATTATACTTATATTGCCTCGAGACACAATGTCTGGAAACTACAACAGTTAGAAAATATTATTTTTCGTACCAAGCCAGGAAATGACGATTTTTTCAGCACCAGTCCTAAGTTTTCCTTACGAAGCGAAGCGAGTAAGGAAAATTAGGACGTCTGCTGAAAAAATCCATTTCCTGTCGAGGTACGAACAACATTTTGTGCATCGAACAACTGAAATAGACAAAACACATCAATTTACTTGAAAACATACACACTTCACATTCACCATATTAAATTTAATCAATCGTATAGTCATAGAAAAATTCATGTAATTCTTTTCCCGCACTATAAATCGTAAAGAAATGAAGTTTTCTTCCTGAAGTACCAAAACCGTCACATTCACTCACCAAATTTAGTACCGAAAGAGCAACATTCTCCGACACTTTTTTCTCTCAATTTTCATTCCCGCTTATGTCATTTTCGATCCTATCTTTATTCTTTCCCAGATGTGTCATGTACTATAACAAATGAAAATGCTACACATGTGATATTAAATGCGATCTCGCATCAGATTTTGTGATATCACATGCGATCTCGCATTATATTTTGTTATATCGAATGCCATCTCGCATGTGACATTGTGATATCGCATGAGATTTTGTGATATCGCATACGATCTCGCATGTGGTATAGAGATCGCAGCTGAATATGGTGTGCAAATCTGTTGTTATGTTTTGTTCGGAATGTGACTTTGGTACTCCAGGAAGAAAAATAGTATACATACCACGGATCGAAAAGGTGTGTTTTAGACCACGGTGGTGAAAACGTCCTTGGTCTCCGCTCCGCTTCGCGTCGCTCCATCCCTGGACGTTTTCACCACCTGGGTCTAAAACACACCTTTTCGATCCTTGGTATGTAACATACTATTTTTCCCGCACGATATATAGTTCGGGAAAAACTGACATTTCATAATGAAAAATCATGGCAAAACAGGCCATATTTCAGTTGTCGGATGCACACAAAAAATTGACCAATAAAATGTGCCAAAGAAACAGATGCAAATTCGTTAGAGAACTGTTTATATACTTGCGGGTCGAAAATCGTTCTTTTCATCGAAATTCATGAACTTTCGAACATCCATTACATAACTCGGTATAAAAATGGAAAGTCTTGTTTTCGTGTGTTTATTGAGCTCCGCTGCGCCTCGGTTTCACACGAAATACCTGTTTGGTATCTTTTTTGATACAGTGACTTGTTCACCTAGCGAAAAATCAAATTTTAAATTTCATTTCGAGGGTGTTGTAGCATAGGGACTGCCACAAGTAACCAGAGAAAATGAAACTTCCTCCTTTTTTTCCGATGTTAAAACAATTTTTTCACTACAAAAGCTATCAAAGTTTCAGCTGAGGTGAGAAAATGACTATGGTATAATGGATTTTCATATATTTTGCATGCTTGCACTGTAAATTGAACTTACCGTCACTATTTTAGACAGTGAAATAGTACATTACGTCCTTGTGTGAAGATTTTTATTTTGCCGATAGGGAGGTTTGTAGCCAGAGTCGAAGGCGACAAACCTCCCTCTCGGCAAAATAAAAATCTCCGAACAAGGACGTAAGGTATTTTAATGTGTAGGCATCCTGTACGTTGTATTTACATTGTCTGCGATGAGAATGTAAATGAAATTTACATGTGTGATTTTTCGATGACTTACATGCTATGCGCGATCATTTACATGCGCTGGTCGGTCATTTTTCGATGATTTTGTTTATGTTTTCACTTCACACAAAACACGATATAAATTAGAATTTACACAGGCGGAACTATTTTTTGATGCACATGCCATCGATACAATTAAGAAAACACTAAAATCACAACTGAATTTATAATTTGAAACAACAAAATCAAATATTTTCGTTGAAACTGAGACTTACAACAAACAAAAAGTCAAAAAATATGACCGAAATGGCGTACACATCCGATGCCTACTAAATGAAAATGAAATTTTAGTTCAAAATGGTTAGAAGTGGAAAGGTTCCGAAATGCTGTTTTATGCAAAATTGTTTCGTAGTTTTCATCTTAGACAATGTAAATACAACGCACAGGATGCCTACACATTAAAGAACAGTACAGAAGAGCCTATGTGAATGAGTAATACATGTGTGCGAAATTAGGCGGTTCGCCTTCGGCTCACACGCCGCAAACATCGCACACATGTATTACTCATTTACATAGGCTCTGCTGTAATCTACTATTACTTGCGAAACACTGCGAAAATGAAAATTATCGCAAGTGTCAACGGTGTGCCTCTTGCGAAAATTTCATACTCAAGCATGTATAATCACGTCCGTGGGCTAATAGTACATTACTTACCAATGGGGCAAACGATGAAAATGGTACCTCTTCTGTGAAATTTACCAATCGAGGCGTAGCCGAGGTCGGTAAACACACAAGAAATACAATTTCCATCATTTGCCCCATTGTCAAGTAAGATATTTTTTACGATTGATAAGACCACTCTTTCTTTAAGAGGGCAGACTAGGTGTGAAGTAGGCTATATATTGAAAAATTGGTTTTGAAATTAATGTAGACCATTTAATGAAAATCTGTTCCAGCAATTAGATGAGCAATATATTTATCTATCTCTAAAAAATGAAAAACGATTTACAATAAGCATCAGTTGGAAGAAAACCGATTTCCAAAAAAATATTGCATAGCCTAACTTTAAGCGACGTTCATATTTTGGAAATCGGTTTTCTTCCAACTGATGCTTATTGTAAATCGTTTTTCATTTTTTAGAGATAGATAAACATATTGCTCATCTAATTGCTGGAACAGATTTTCATTAAATGGTCTACATTAATTTTAAAACCAATTTTTCAATATATAGCCTACTTCACACCTAGTCTACCCTCTTAACGTAGCCGAACGCAATCAACCTGCCATTAATAAATTTTCTGAATCAATGAGGGAACAAGTTAGTAAATGAAACAGAGAAAAATTTATATTATTGTCATCGTCATCATCGGAGAATAGCGAAACCAAAAATATTAATAATAAAAAAACGTGAACACAAAGCCGAAAATAACATCTGCCCATCTTCATAGCACCACATTCAGCGCAGCATTACCATTACCATTAAGGCACATTTTTATTTATAACAAAAAAAAAATATAAAAATGAAATCAACGAAATATATCACCTAATCCACAAATTTATTATAATGAAAACCTTGTGTATATGGTGTGTCCCCCTTAAAAACTGCAATAATATGTGCAACATCATCGCGCACAATCCTTGTTTCCCCAAGTAAAAACATCGAAAACAAACATAAATACTACGCTCCATACACACTACACTCGTCCCATATGCCAAATACATACAACTTATTAATATACATTGTACACACCAATCCATGCAGCTATGAAACCCGGCCCATAATGTAAAATATTAAACAAAAAACCAGAGGTAAACTCTATGTATAAACATAAATACCCCGAATGTATTGCAACAACAGCTATTTGTTTGTTCAAATTATGTAAACAAATTGTAGAATTGAGCCTCGAAAGTTGTGTAAACTCGACGATTTTATTTGGCCAACAAACCATGCACAGGCGGAGCCAATACCATTTTTACCATGTTGCCATTACACCGTCAATGGATTGGTAAATTCTATATGGAATGCTGTAGCTGGATGGTGATTGGTTGCGTATGGGATGGATTGTGATTGGACGATGGTTTTCCCGATCGTTGTCGGCAGAATGACGATTTATAAAGTTGGAACTGGCATTTAAGAGAGTCAGTTTAGTTTGAGGCTTAGCACTGTGAACAACATGTTATAAACGCAAGTTGAATTTTTTTTAAAGAGAAGAAAGTTTGTGTTTGTGGAATTCATATGTACTGAACGGAAGGTACAGTGAGAATATAAATTTTGACGAAGAAATTTTGTTGTGAGAAGAAAAAATAATTTTTGACAAGAAAAGGAAAAGACATTCGAAGTGAGAAAAAAAAGGAAAAGAAATCCGAATAAACGGAACATTTTGTGCATTTTAAGTGTTGTAACCGTACAATGGTTAACGTTGAATATCCAATGAACAGCCCAACATTTTTTACCATGGCTCGAACACCATTAAAATCGAATTTTTCAATTAACTCCATTCTGCCCGAAACATTGCAAACATCACCGGCCCCATCACCATCGCTATCCCATTCGCCAGCCGAATCTGAAATATCGGATATCGAATCAGATTTGGATGTTACTGGAACGCCACCACCAATGGATTGTAGTAGCCGTAAAACGGATGAAAATTCGGAGGAAGGATCGGTCAAAGGCGATAAAAAGAACGAAAAGCCGTCGTTCAGTTACAATGCCTTAATTATGATGGCCATCAGAGATAGTCCGGAAAAGAGATTAACACTCAACGGTATCTACGAATACATCATGAAACATCATCCGTACTATCGGGACAACAAACAGGGCTGGCAGAATTCGATTCGCCACAATTTGTCGTTGAACAAGTGTTTCGTGAAAGTTCCCCGACACTACGACGATCCGGGCAAAGGAAATTACTGGATGCTAGACGCATCATCCGAAGACGTTTTCATTGGTGGCTCAACTGGTAAATTACGTCGACGATCAACCGCTGCATCTCGATCACGATTGGCTGCGTTCAAACGATCTCTAGCCGGTCCCATGTTCCCCGGACTAGCCTATTCACAATTCGGAAATTTCGTGTATCCATCACATGCGGCCGCACCAGCACTACTAGCATCGATGTACAGCCGTTACGGACCGTACGCCCCAAATCTGGCACCAAAGCCCAGTCTACCGCTGTCGCTGCCATTCCCGAATATGACCGGTTTCGGTATGGATCGTTTGTTGGGTGTTTCGCAAATGTCCCAAGGTGCACCGCCGGTCCCATCATCAGCCGAAATTTACCAAAGACTCCAATATCAACATTTACTGCAGCAACAAGCGGCTATGACACTTAGTACGAATGAAATGCATCAGCCGACGTCGCAACCACAACAGCCAATATTAAAACCGGTAACCGTTGTATCACGGCATAGTTAGTGTTGATTTTGTTGTTTTAAAAAAAAGGGTAATTAGTGCGGTCTTATTCCATGGTCGTTCCGGACGCAATCGGTTTAGAAATTATTGATTGAGATTTCGGTATGAGCGGATGAAATGTGTCGAAAAATTGTTCCTCAACATTTTCAAACGAAATTTGTTTTGATATCTTGATGTGAATAAAATTTGATGAGTTTTGTCTTTTCAACGAGTAAAAATCAGGTCGAATTTTCAATTAATTAAAAAAAAATATTTTTGGCTCACAAGGCAATTTTTAATAATTTTTGTTGTAACTGTCTTGTCGCCTTAGAGTTAAATTTTCTCAACCGAAGTCCGGCGATATTTTATTTCAATAAAAATCAAAAATTTCGTAAATTTTTTCGCATTATACTGCGTGACCTATAGCGTCCGATAAATCATGGAATTAAACCCGGGCAGAGTATTTGTGATATAAAATTTAAAAGAAAAACTTTAAAAAATTATAATTAAAATTAGAAATAAATTTTGAAATTTTAATTTATTAAATTCGGTGCATTTTCATTAGTCAACCAATTTATTGCGATAAATAATAAAATTGTATGTAGTCGATGGAAGCAGAGCCTGTTTTTTGAAAGTTTTTTTTTTATAGAAAAATTTACCAACAAAAATGTTGGTTCATTTTTTTAAAACAAAAATTATCAAAAATAGACCCTGAATGAGAGAAGGAGACGATATAAACGGCAAACTATAACCAGTGATGATTAAGATAAAAAATGCCAGAGAAACTTTGTTTTGTTGATTAAAATTCAGTTCTTGGTAAATCTAGACATTAACCGTAAAGAATCAGGTGACACTGTGAAGAGATATTTGGAATCAAATATTGATTAGAACAATGCATTTTATCATAAATATAATATTAATAAAACTAGAAGTCACTTATGTTACCTGCGCTTTCTCGCTTTCACCGTATAATTATACTGATAGAAGAAAAAAACGTTCTAATTAAATATATCAAATGTAAATATAGTGTCGCCCCCCCAACGGAATTAATTATTTTAAACCAATTGTATAGTGTACAAAAAAAAGAAACAAAGATAGATTGTAAATAAAATGAAATTGTTAATAAGTTTAGTAATGACCATCAATAGAAACAAATAAAAATTATATTCAATGAATTTAAACTAAAAAAACACTTTTTTTAATTCAACGATCATCAACTCTCCTGATATTCAATCAAAAATCTCGTCAAAAAATCGTTTTCTCAACAAATTTTATGATTCTACGAAAAATCTGCGGGCGCTGCGGGCGTACAAGGAACGAGGTATACCTTTTTCTTTACAAAATCGTACCAACGATATACATATAGTCATGACTGTTCAAACATCAAAAACAACCATCATGTATCAGCAGGTAATTTGAAAACAAACTTTTGTTCGAAAAAAGATTTTTCGTCACAAAAAAAAATCTCCTTTTTTTGGGTTCCCGATAAGTGAACTTGTAACGAACCAGCGAGTAACCACCGATTTTACTTCCAGTTAATTTAACGTAAGAAAAAAAAGCATAATTTTGTTTTGGTTTCTTTTTTTTCGGATTTTAAACCAAGCATTTTGTTTGTTTTGTTACTTTTTGGTTCCACTTGTTCAAGGAGATTTCTTCGTTTTCTTTGTAAAGGTTTTGAAAACGTTTTTCTTCGGCCATAAATTCTTTGGATTGCACAATGAAATATGTGTGTGTCATTTTATGGTTTTATTGGCCACTATAAATATCAATAATAAAATGACATTAAATTGTATGTAAACATGTCCTTAAGGGACGACAATTTTAGAAGTTTGTTTTCGAGAATTGAAAGCGTGTGTGTTATATGGTTGTTGATATATTTCTAAATGGCTGTAATAACACACTTGATTCGCTTCACAATGTTGGGTTCCAATTGGGTATCCTATACGAGCGATTTAACGATACACGATTGATATATAACTCAGTTCCAGTGATTCAAATAAAAGATGAGGAATTTAACTTATTCTGACAAATATATTGCGAAATTTCCATAAAAGCCTTTCATAGTCCATAATCACTTAAGTTATTTTCGAATCTATTACCTATTTTGGTCATTTGTCATTGAAATAAATGAAATCTGCTACTTCATTAGTTTAAACATACATGTTGTCATATAGGATTGAATCAGCCAGCGTTAATAGTTTATTTTCATCTCTATCGATAGCAGATGTGAAGAATGGCGAAATTAAGTCCGATAAGGTGGAATTTCCTGATTCTGATCAAAAATGTAACTTAATTACTGAAAGATAAAGTCATTTTAACCTAAGCTACAGCGTATGACCAGTATTATTATCGGGTCTATGACTTCCATCGATCAAAGTATTTTAAATCGGTGGATTTCAAATCTTTTACTTCAATTTTTTTAACATGCATTTTACTATGCATATAAAGGACCATATTACGCTGAGCTCGTCCCTATTTTTGCCGTCGTTATCCATAACAGATAAATATCCGTATGTGACAGGTTACTGGTATCCCCCGAGTCACGAGATGGTCGTTTTTATGTACAACTAGACGGTACAATAAAAACGTGTTGATGACTTAAAATTAAAGATGTGTGAGTACCAAGTAATAAATGACAGATCGTAGTGTAACGATGTAATAGGTTTGTTCCAAATAACTGTAAACCCGAACTTTGACGACACGAACGCCGACGATTTCATCCACAGAGATGAACATAACCTAAACGTCAACAAATTTCTTTGTAAATTTTTCGTTAAAATTTTCGTCAACCTGAAAGTTGAGGTTAAGTTGCCTTCTGTGGATGAAATTTGACATTTCAAAATGACCTTAGAACAAACCTATAGAGACCTGTTACCTGACTATTTCATAGTTATTTATCTACCATGGTAGGTATAAATTAGGTTCTCCATCGATAAAAAATAAAAAAAAATTGTTTGTAACTCAATTGGTTTATGAGCTCACAGCCATTACAAAACTCGGTATAAAAATGAAAAGTCAAGTTATCGTGTGTGTATTAACCTCGGCTTCGCCTCGAACTGGACTTTTCAACTTTTTATCCCTAGCTATAAAAATGACTATTAGGGCACAAAGCGATATACATTGGTCCATATCAGTTGACTAACATAACCATTTCTGAAAGGTTAATTATTTGCGCGCTCTGATTGCGTCCTTGGTTGTCGAAATCATTTTATGAATTTTAATTGTCAATGAAAGGCGGAATTTCTGAAAATTTATTGCTGATGACTTGTGATAACACCTCTTAACGTTCATAGTCATTTACAATTTATTGTGTGACATATACACAAATTTCCATTATCGTATGTCACCTATGTGTCCAATCAGTAGGCATACAAATCTTACCCAACATTCACCATAATGTGCTTCTTGCTTATAATGTCCCCCTGAAAACATTAAAGGAAGAAGTGAATTAATACAAAGAAATTAATAAAATGAAGAGAATTTGTGTAACAACAGAATTACAAAATGTCTCAAGTAATTCAGCAATTCGTTTGTCTCGAACTTTATGCATGTCAACCACACAGTTTAGCCGTATTTAGTCGCATATATATACACTTATGTGATGGAGGAAGACAGTACAGTATTATAATGGTTTACTCTCTATTATGGTTTTCAATATACACAAAATAACCGTAGGCTCAAGTAACTTAATAATATCAACTTGAATCAACATCATAATGAATGATAATACATTTAAATGACTTCGTTTGGTCATCACATCTTCCAGATGATGATAGATAATTTTTAATGTCGAGAAAAATGCGTCTCCGACAACAAAGAGTCATCCATTCAGACTTTTTTTAGATATAAAAACGGCTATGATAATACACACCATGATGCTTCGGTATAAACTGTATATATACATATAGGCACGTATACGACACAGTAGCTTCTCGTAACAGAAATTTCAATTGAAACCCACGTACTCAGGCTGATTGAGTTAAGGGTCAAGTGGTAAATATTTTGACCTCAGACTGATTACTGGCAGTGCAAGTTGTACATAAAATATATTTAATTTTTGTAATGGTTAGCACAATGGACCACTATAATTGTATGTAGCGAATGAACACACATTCGATACACATTTATCTGGATGGCATCTTGAGAAAATGAATTAAGACAAATAAAAAATTATCATTTGACTCTGGTCTACTCGGTATGCATAATATATGGATTTCGGGTGATAAACATAGAGTTTTGAATTGATGGTAGGCTTTAATTGAATTTAGTTAATAAATTGAATTGAAGTTTCTGATTTCATCGATTAAATCAATTGAAATTCATTAAAATTTTGTCATTGGTCATTTGCGCGTAACCAATGGGTGTAAATAATTGATAGTGTCATGCATCATAACAACGAAATGAGTTAACAGTCAATGGGAGTACTGGACAAATTTTAAAGATTTTGTTTCTTATTAGAGTGATGTTTGCAACATCAGGTTCATGCTCCAAAATTTTAAGAAAATATTACTGTCAGAACGGTGTAATCAGTAGACATAGCACAAAGCTAGTGTAAATGACTCGATATTAAATAAAAGTGAAATTTCGTAAGCATCGTAAGCATTTTTGAATCGTAGCTACTTTAACTATACTTTCGTTTTTCCTATAATTCGCTAATGTGACGCATCCCCTTTCTAAATTTAATTATTTTTGTATAGAGTGGTCTTTAAATGATGACGTAAAAAATAAATAAACTCTGACGAATGTGGCCTTACGTACCAACATGTTTGTTACAACTAATGATGTAATAGATTTTAGATATTCGTTCTTGTAATAAATTCACGTACCTCCAGTACGATAGTATTGGAATTACGACTTTTTGTTACAAGATGGTTCGTCAATATTTGCTGGACTTTTAGTGATGGGAAGTGAAATTCACTTAATAATCTACATAAATTTTAATCTAGAACAACATTCGAGTTAGGATATCGCTGCTAAATGCAAAGACAGTAATACTAACGCTAAATGTATGGACTGTCATCTAAGAAATGATTACATTTTACCTTGATCAAGTTTGATAAAAAATATTTATCAGGACTCCTGTGAAGTAATTAGGCTTTCGACTTTCGATCAGATTCACATCGGCTGTTTGGTAAGACTTTGAAAATTTATATAATTTTCTATGTGATTACGTCATGATTTCCATAAACAGTGCTGCAACAATCATATGATTCCACTATCACACCTAGTATTCCAATGCCTTTTCGTGGGTGATATGTTGCACGCTTCTATATTGCAGTTAGCGATTTAATTATCTAACTATTGTATAACAAGCGAAGTTGAAGAATCTGTTGTCGAAATTAACGATAAAAATAAATTATGATGTCTAACAGAAGTCATTTTATTTATACCAAATTGTACGTTAAAACAAATGAAGTAGAAGATTTCTTTCAGTATGTACATGTACATACAAAATGCTTAGATGAAACGAAGTAATAGATTTGATAGCAATACTAATAAAATGCTTGTCTCAACTTTTCTGTGAAATGTTGTAAATGGTAAGTATAATATTTGATTGATACAAACTACTTGCATGATAGACCATCTAGGCCGTTTTCCTCGATAGATTTGCCACATCGACAAGTGTTCTTTTCGTATATTTTCCCACCGAGCAGTTTGAGCTGTATTGTTGTTCAATAAAAGCCTCATTCAGAAAAGGGTTTCACTATATCAGCCGGACCATATTTTTGTCGATACTATGACGAACCAAGACACAGCCACGACGAATGACAGAATGACATGTGTGTACTACAAAGTTAGAGCAATTCGTAAATATCAATCTGTTACAACTGGCCAAGGGTGCTCTTCGGGCCTGATTATAGGTTACGTCGTCCTAGATCCTACGTTGATGTACTTATCAGCTACCTTGTCTTCATTGAATTCTTTTGTGAGCGCAGGAGCAGTACCTATGTGAACAATATTCTTGTCTAATTATTTTCCACCCAATATAATATACCGATAACCCAAACATCAGTAAAATGGCATGGCCGGAAGTTGTGCAAACTTTTGTCGAAAATATATTATTTTTCACAATTGAAACACACGGGGTGTAATTAGATATTTACCAAAAGGCTTAACCATAAACAATATTAAAACGATCTATTAAAAAACGAACAAACAAACAAACAGACTTCCCTTCGACTTTGTTCACCGCAGTTCATGATTTAGCCTGTCAAAATTTTATAAGACGCTCTGTTCAACAATCATGATTTCTTAAACAGAAATTATTTTCTCGTTTCTTGTCGATGTTTTAATGTTTACCTCTCCGCTCATTATGTGTATCTTGAATTAGCATAAAACAAAATGCCGCTGCTGATTTTCATTTTCGTTTTTTTTTTACTTCCAAAAAATATAACACACAAATCGCCTCAAACACAGTCCTTTGCTCCTCACAACAACAAAGTGGTATACCATGTCTTTTTGTTGTTATGATGACGGAAGATGAAGGAATAAATATGAAAAAAATCGACGAACCAAGCACTGTACGCACTGAAGGTTTTTTTTTTAATTACCAAAAAAAAACTTACAAGCAACAAAGCCCTTTGAAACGGTGAAATATGTTCGGATCTTTGATGAAATGAAAATCAACATCACTGTCATTTAAGTGCTAAATGAATGGGAACTTTGCGAAAATTTGAATGCATTTTGTTTGTGGTTGAAAACTCATTAAACAATTAAGTTTGAGAGTTGGAGTGTAAATAAAGCGATTCATTTTGTTTTATTTGAAATTTTTTTTTTGCTTTGTTTTGTTTCGTCGATGTATTATTGTTGATGAGCGTGAGATTATTTTTGAATGATTGATGGTTGAAGTGATTTCAAACGAAATAGACGGAAATTTAGTTGAGGTTCCTTATGCGAAAAAATTCATTGTGTAAATGTGCACACGAGAATAATAATTGGCCTAGTTTGTTAATAACCTTCGATTCCTGCTCCGAGCAGACTCAGGTCGACCTGATTTAGAATATATGTTTTCAGGCTTGACCTAAACCTGACCTGACTTCAATCAGGTTTTCAACAGGAAAATTAACCTGACCCGAAATAAAGCTTTAATGGAATCAGTTAGTTAGTCATGGAATCAGTTACTTCTTTTGATCATTCTCAAGAGATTTTAAAAAAATCTTTTACTTCATTTGTTTTAACTAAAATTTTCCTTTAAGAAAGCCCATCAACTAGAGTGCATTGCTTAGTACGGTCGCGGCCGTCGATAACAAATAGCTCACTCTACAATATATTTCTTGGCTTCAGAAGTATTTCCTCAATTATGCGAATGAATTATTTCATCAGGGTAATGCAACAAGAACATGTAACAAACTCTTCTACAAGATAGCAAATTTAGCCCAAATTTAATTGAATGAAAATTTTATTTAAAGTAAAATTCAAGCCAAATTCAAACAATTACCAATTCCCATGCATAGTGTTTCTAGCGCATTCATAAAGTTCATAATACAAATACTCAATTAACGTCCAACACCACTTTAAGCACCCAAGAGACATAATTTTAACTCATTAAATTAAATGGCACATTAAGAAATAAAACAAACACTAAAAATACGTTGCGATCTTACAACTCGGAAAACAAGTGTTCGTCAATTCTTGAATGAAACTTATTACCAACATGAAACCCATCTATTACAATGAATCAAACATGCGTGTATATGCAATAAAGACGAGAAGAGAGAAAAAAATCGGTTAAATGTAACATCATCGCACAAGTAGTCAAAGAAAGTTAAATGTGTTGGGTTATGTTAAAGGACAATTAAAATGAACTCCACTTCCGCTAAAGCGTTAGCTTATTTATGAGATTTTTATACACAAGAAAATATATCAATTAAAGAATCGTATAAGTCGTAACAAGAGTAATATATTTCTATAACAATGAATGGGACTCTGCTATATTTAAGTGATGTAGATACAAAAAATAACAAAAAAAAGAAACTGAAACGAAATTGGCGAACATTTACTTGATTGTATGATTCTTTTCTGGTTTCAGTTTGTACAGTCGTTAATTGAGTTAATTGTTTTGTTTGTCGTATTTGCGTTGGTTGCGCGATTTTTCTTTAATTAAACATAGATTTTGCGAAGGATTTTGTCAGTCAGATTGATAAAAAAATTCTGTTCTTCAGACCAACTAACCGTTTAGAACGGCAAGTATATAATTGATTAGCTCGCTAGTGCTGACATTGATAGCAAAATATTGTCTTACATTAATTTGTATCACAACCCTTTCAATAGCTTAGGGTGGTATTAAGATAGTCAGTGTCAAAAATCTGATTTCGCTAGTACTTACAGCGCGACACCATCATGCAAATAAGATCTTTTTTGTGATGCTCTAGTCAATGGCCTAAAGGAGCAAGTTCAAATATACACAAATTGTAGTAGAGATGAAAGAGTTCTTTGGGTCTCAAAAAATTAATTTCTGGTTGGACCGACTTTTGAAATTAAAACTCAACTTAACCCGACATATTCGACGCAACTTCAGAAATTACAATTTCTTTCATTCATGTTGCGAAAAGCTAAAAGAACAGACAATTTTAATGTAAAGTTCAACCTTCTATTCTTCTATTGATACGAAGCAGTTTCATTACATTTGTTGAATTATCAAACATCAGATGACTAAGCCATATGTGGTTAACTCGCTTGTTCGCTTGTTTGTAGCTTTACCTCACCCTAATTCATTCATTTTAGTAGTGTTGCCACCATCGTATTTTCTTAGTGACTAATGTTGTTGCACCTGCTAAGTTTGTATAGAATGTTATTATCAGAGCGAGAAAACCGAAGATCATTTAATTCTAACTTGCCTTAGGGTACTTGTCAAAGTATTTGCTTATGCAACATGTTATGTGAGAAGATCGAAGACCAGTTCATTATAACTTGTATAATACTCTATGGAATCGAATTCACATCACCACAAGTTGCAACTTGACGCAAATGACGTTCGTGCAATAGAGTGTTATGATGAAAGAGAAAGAAATATTTTGACAACTACCCCAAAGCAAGCTATAATAACCTGGTTTTCGGTCCTCTCGCTCTCATCGTAAGACGTTGAAAGGGATACAAATACTTTGGCAAGTACCTCAATGCAAGTTATAATTAACTGGTATTCGGTCGTCTCGCTCCGATCATAACACATAACACTCTAGACAACAATACTAAATTCACCTGAAAGTACTACTTAGTAGTGATCCTTGCATAACTGAGCGTTTGCATTACTGTCAGTGTTTATATCCTTTGTCATTTCAACTATGATTCACTAGACTTGTTCGTGCCAGCAAATTGGTCTAGTGTTCTTACAGCATTGTATTGAGCTCTGTCCCATGACATGATGAGGAACTGTATTTTTGAACTGCATACTAATGAAAAACGTCGAAAGACGTATTGAAGTTTCTCATAGATCGAAGCAGTGGTAGAACGTATTGCTTATCATAAATACGGATGTTCGGATCTCTCCCGTATTGCAACTGCAATTAAATTTTATGACGATCATGTTCCTGAATCTAAAATTTGCATCGTTCCATCTATCATATAAAGTAAAAACGAAAAATTCTAACTTGCCTCTTTGGATTCAATTTAAAAACAGGATGACCTCACCAAACAAAAGAAGTAGCAGATTTCAATGATTATCTCACTTGCCGTTCAGAAAACGTTTAACAAAGCAACTCCAGTCGGGTTAATAATAAGAAATGAAAAAAAAACTCAAACAAGATATTCGAATCAATATTTCAATCTTCGTCTTAATACAAATCTGATGGAACTTCCTGATGAATATGTTGATGGTCGTGTTGATAAAAATATTTATACTAACGTTTCAATTCGTTTAACCTTTTTTTCCGAACCATACAGAAGAAATTCAACGAAAAAAATTTTTTTTTTAAATATAAATAAAATGTTACAACTGATTTACTCTCTCGGTTTGAACTAAGAAAACACGATACATATTGAATTATAGCTTCCATCAACCGAATTAGCATAGTCATTTTTATAAACATTATTTCTCTTCTGTATGTCTCGTAGTTTTTTTCTTCTTCTTCTTCTCGTTTTAATAAAATTCCAAGCATTTTATGAAATATCACTTTCAGAAATCAAAATCAGATGTGATGGCTCAAAAAACATCAACAACAACAAAAACCGTCGGATAGTAAAACCCAGCGCGGTCACAAACGAACAAAAAAAACATGCTCGCGGTAAGTCTTTATTTTGTCAGGTTTTGTAATTTGTTTTTTTTTTTCTTTTTTCGTTTTTATTTAATTTTTATTTTTTAATATTTTTTTTACTGTTGTTATTTTTGTTGCAGTCTCTCGCACGCTTGGTTTGATGTTCAAACTATTGATCAAATTGATTATATGAGTGGATGTATTACATTCTTAATTAGATTAAATGAAGTAAATATTTTGGGTTGTAAAAGATTGGGAAAAGTTTATAGGTTTTTGTTGATTTTCAATTTTTTTTTTCTCGTCGTCTTCTTTCTCTCCCGAAAGTTTGATGTGTGTAACTTGATATTTCTTTTCGATAGAATAAACAAAACAAATTTATAATTAGTTATGATACCATCATTGTATAATGCTTGCATAGATTAAATCTTCAACATTGTTGTTGTTATGCCTTTTGATGCCTTTCAATCGGGAAAATTGATCGGATCGGATATAAGTTACCTAATGGACGACTAGCTCAATATAAATATTATATCCGAAAAACATTGGATGCTTGTGTTAAATCGGTAGTTAAACATGATTTTAACGTTCGGCGATATATATAGGATCGGTATACTTGTTCGGAAAGAGATCCGATATGTGAAATAATTCATCAGAATAGATTCAAAATGAAGGTTTATGAGTCAGGTCATTCATTAAATCAATGGAAAAAGAAGTCCTATACGAACTAGTGGAAGAGACACGCATTGCTAGTCATTAAAAACTGCATCACTGGCCAAGGTCATCATAATTGTTTCTGTCTCTTAGTAAGATAAACATTAGAAGGCTCACTAACATCCTCACAGGTCACTGCTCCCTCAATTACCATCTGAATTTTATAGGCTTCAGAGGACTCAACTAACTGCGAACAATGTGGATATGACGAAACAGTGTCAATGCCTGGCGTTCATAATGAATATGTACAGCTGAGTACAGCTCCATAAAAAACATCCACCAGAGCCACACTTGTGGGTTGCACAATAAAGTGCAGCGTTTTTCAAAAATTGTTTTACTTTTCAAGGCTTGCGTGTATGTTCGATCCAAAATTGACTCTTAATTGCTATAAAACTGATAAAACATTTTAAAGTTCGAATTTTCCTTTCGCACCCAAATGCGAGTTTTTGTCCTTGACCGTGAAATTGGGATGGCACTGAATTTGCATGATAATTACTCCTAGGGTCTCTACCTACAGTTTGGTGTACTTCGAAGTTCAAACATTGTCTTACAATGGAGAAATATTTAAAAGTGTTCCCGCCTGGTTTCTCACATCTAATACTCGTAGTTCCTATGATTCGAAATGAAAAATATCGTGTTGCAGCTTGTTTTGCCGGGAATTTTAAGAGCTATGAAACACATATAAAGTCGATGAAAATTTTTAACATGTTACACGTTCTTGGTTGTACAACTCTCAAGAAAACTGCTTCCACGAAAAATGAGGTTTCAAGAATTTTACAAGACTCTCAACCATTTTGTAATTTGTGGTCATCTGTTAACAACATCATGAAGTAAAAGATTTTGCAAGAAAAACTCTGAAACATAGAGACGTAACAGATGTAATTATTTCACCATAACACGGTTGCCGTTTGTGATAGGTTGCAACAATGTACGTACACACTTAATGCGTCGGAAACCGTACTTTTCCTGTTTCAAGCATTACTTAGTGTATCTTCATCTATTCAGTAACTTAGTATAAAAATGAAAGTATCGTTTTTGTGTGTCTATTTTCGAGGCAAAGGGAAATTCACACGTAAACTCTACTTTTCATTCCTAATTTTTTAATAGTTATTTTACATCCTATTGTTTTCCCTAGTGTCGAAAGTGGCTTATTACACACCTAGGAAAAACAAAAAAATTGGTTTAGTTTCCAAAGATTGAAAAATTCATTACTAAACTCGGTATAAAAATTGAAAAGTCTCGTTTTAAGTCGGCTTCGCCTCGGATCAACAAAATTCACACGAAAACTCAACTTTTTATCAATTGTTATATAAATACCTGATACATAACAAAGTATAAAAACTTGATAATAAGAGCTTTCTTGTGAATTTTGTTGAACTCGGGATAAAAATGAAAAGTCTTTGTGTGTTTATTGACCTCGGCTTCGCCTCGAACCAACAAAATTCACACGAAAACTCTACTTTTCATAATTTTATCCCTAGTCATGGAAAATACTATTAAATGCTTTTGAAACTTAAACGAAATTTCTTGTTTTACCTGGGTGTCTAATAAGCCACTTTCGACCCTAGGGATAACAAAAGCATGTCAAATCTGTATTACGAAATTTCAAACTGACTACTACACAGTGACTTAAATCTCGCCATCATTTTGCAATGACCAATCTGCAGATCAATTTTTTGATGATACTCATCTTGCGGACTTCTATGTTTTGGCATTGAACGATGATAAATTAATGTAGTACAACGCACCACACAAGTGCGTTGTGTAGCATCATCTCTTTTTACTATAACATCGGCAATTCGACGCGTCAAATACACTTTACAGGCGGATACATCTGTTATCGACAGTGACGTCAAAAATAAGCAATAAGTTCCAGGTACCATCGCCTTATTATTATTAAATACATGTTAAAACAATTGAAGTAATAGATTTAATTTTTGATTTTTTCGAAAATACTTGGATCAAATCAAGTAATAGATTTCGTAACTATCCAAATAATTATACGTATTATACGTAGCATTCTTATAATACTAACACTATTCGTCCGTACGGGCGAATAGTATTCTTATAATACTAAGACTATTCGCCCGTACGGGCGAGTAATATTCTTATAATACTGACACTATTCGCCCGTACGGACGGATAGTACTCTTATAATACTACGACTATTCGCCCGTACGAATTCTGTTTAAATTGCACCAGTGTGAGTTTCTGGGCCTTAGAATCATAATTCGACGTATTTCGTCACTGCACCTACGATCGAAAAGTGATTTCTAAGAAAAGCTGAAATTGTTGTAATGTTTTTGTTTTGTTTTTCGTCTCATTATGATCCTTACGGCACAGAAAACGTAGTTCGTGACTTGTGACGAAAGCAGAATTTTTTCAGGACACGTCTTAAGCTTGTCTTGTCCTAACGAGGCGAAAACGAAAAATACTGCTTGCATACCATAGTCTTACCATGTCACTTTCCATCTTTGGTGTCGAAGATGTGTTCGTGTACTTGCGTTGCTGTGGCGATAGACGGTTTCCGGAATTACAGCCGAGAGGTATGTTGGGAATCGACAGGACTTTTTGGTATTCTCTAGAAAAGCGTGTTGCCTTCTTACTTCTTGTGGTGCTTTATCACAGAGAGCGTAGAGCCATGGCAGAGGTTTGGATCTGTGGCAACACTGCACACATTTGTCTCGCGCGCACTAAACGCACTCGTTGTAAACTGTCGTTTAGTTTTGACGTTTTCCAGAACGTTCATGATTTGTTCATTTGACATTTAGATTGGTATATAAGAACGATTTATGTATCGGAGAAAAGCAGATCCATCTCAGCTCTCATCGAGTTCAGATCTCAATAAATAAATAATTATGGAGGAAACATTTCTTGTTTCATTACTGCTTCCCCATAAATTGGTGACCCCGACGTTCAGCCTTATGCTGCGAACACGTCTTTTTATAACCAATTTCTATTTTAGCATAATCTTACCTGCTAAAATACACAAATTGGTCAACGCGATGTTCACAAAGTTTTTACTCTGAACAAGTCAGGCTTCTGATAAGGTCATAGCATATCGGTGATCACGAGTAGCTTCAAGCAACTCTTCTGACTGCTACCTACTAGCACAGTCATAATAAATCAGAATAATTTCTGCTCTCAACGAGAAAGCACCTTTCTCTTCAGCAACATTCTCAACCAATTCATTTTAACTGGCTGGCAGCCATAAAATTCAGTTGGTCAGACTGACGCTCAGCAAAGTTTACACAGCACGTGAAGGTAGTCACACTGATAGCTCAACGCTGTGATAACAGTAGTGTACTGTTTGCTTTATGGCGTCATCAACTAGGTGAGCCCGTCGCTCAAAACACCTACTCAGGACTACAACCAATTCATTTTTGCTAGCAAATTGGTTAGTCAAACTTTTATAAGATCGTCGAAGTATGAAGACTGCTATAGCCGTTAAGCGCAGTCAAATTATTTAATCTCGGAACACAGTTTAGCTCATACGTGAATTAATTGCTACTGTTCACCCGAATTAAATTTAAAGATACTTAATGACACAGACAAGAGAACTTTCGCTCCAACGTCCTAACTACGCATCAACACTTCGTTCGTTGAGCTCTTCAACTCGTTGAATAGTAATTGGACCAGGACTTTGTGTCTTCTATGCACAGTTACGATTTAAGCCTGTCCTTCTGCATCGCACGAATCCATTGACTACCATCGTCACTAGTTTTCTTGTCTCAGCTGGAACCTTTTCGACAAACGACTCGTTTCTCGGTTCCACCTGCGATTTACTTTCTAACTCAGCTCTTTCGTTCTCTTACTCAGACTCGGCTGCTCAGCCCACCTGATAGAACGAAAATTAAAGGTTGAAAGCTTCAATAATGTTTACCAACTAAAGGTTTCACTTTCCCTGCTCAGAACCCTCTGTGTCACGAAAGTAGCCTGGTAGCCGTTACTTTTGGAAGGCTAAGCAATACCTGGTTAAAAGTATATTTGCTTTTCGATGTCAGCTCTCATTATCTATCGAGCATGGGAATCCCTAGCTTCTGCTATATTCCGGTAATTGCAGTAGATATGATCATTTTTGCATCAAGCCAGGCGCTTAAATTCTTGAGCACATCCGTGCGCGGTAACACGACATTTTTTCATCATTGTGCGGATTATGAATGTTTATTCAACGCGTGTCTGTTGTTTATAAGTTCACCCGCTGGTGGTAATCGATGCTGATTCACTAGCTTGGCGTAAGCCCAGTTCATCAGTTTTCAACCTCACTCATGGCATCTCGGGCGTCCGATGGTTTTGAAAAACTTAACCTAACGCGTTTTTCCGGAAATTTTTCCTCATCGGCCCTCCGGCTCTCGAGCGTTGCTGCGACAAAGACACGCTTCGCAATTTCTCCGAGTACCTTCAAGTTTCAAGAATTCAAAATTACACTTAGAATTATGACAGCACGGGATTTGACTTTTTCTGTCATCCTTTGACGCTTACAAGTAATTAATTCTCACTTTTCGTGGCGGTCACGTTGCCCTTAAAAGTAATTGACTGACCGTCAACTATCTCTATTAAACTCAATCTTCGTCGGCTATCGTCGATTGATTGTGAGATATGATGTATACAGCTTTGAATGTCCCGCGGCAGTTTCGATCGTTCCCCTCACGGAACACGTTGCTAAGCTAGCAATATCTGCCTATTCGGTCTTCAAACCGCTCTTTGCACTCGTCAACGAACGCAAAACTGCCTCTTTCGGTTGATATTCGTATTCCATACGGAATAACTAAAGGTTTCCATTTACGTATTGATATTGTCAAAACCACTTCCCTATTCAGAAGGTTTCAAATGTCTAACACGTACTCGCTTCGTTCAGCGTACTCACACGTTGTAGATGTAAGAGTTCTGGTTCCGATTACAAGAAACTCAAACTTGTTCATCGTCAGACTCCGTCAAGCTACCCTCGCTTAAACGGTCAACCAACGCAACCTGCCTCTTACGGTTGATTTATTTTCCAAGCCTTTACTATGACTCTGAGCAAGTCAATTTTCTAATATGAGCTCCATATTACCAACGCAGCGATCGGTGGAGTTAATCAGTTCAAATACAACGACTGTTCACCTATCCACCTATAATCGTGAATCGTTATGCGTTTACGCTTTGATCAAGCGCTTCTAATTGGGTTGGAAGCCTGCAAGCAAGACTGATCACAAGCCATTCATTTTTTGATTTTAAATCAAAAGCCCTCGATCAAACATTCAGCTTTCTTCACGAAAGAATGTTTCCGGGCAGTTCAAAATCTTTCGCTTTCGAATATGTTCCAGTCGAATATCCGAAGCATCAACGACAAGTTCCCACCGTAGTGAACCCATTGAAAATTATTGGAGCACAACAAGCGAATTGGACAAACATGTACCTACTCTCCGATCCACGTGGCTCACGAATCCAAATGTATCAGCACAGCACATTTCGCACAACGATTTTATATGAAACTTTATATTAATTTGTAAAAACTCTACATTGTGTTTAGCTTAAGATTTTGATTTGTGATTCATTTTTTTTGCGAGTTCTTTCTATTTTGTCAAAATCCCTAGTCTTTTCTAAGAGGGGAGTTATGTGGCAACACTGCACACATTTGTCTCGCGCGCACTAAACGCACTCGTTGTAAACTGTCGTTTAGTTTTGACGTTTTCCAGAACGTTCATGATTTGTTCATTTGACATTTAGATTGGTATATAAGAACGATTTATGTATCGGAGAAAAGCAGATCCATCTCAGCTCTCATCGAGTTCAGATCTCAATAAATAAATAATTATGGAGGAAACATTTCTTGTTTCATTACTGCTTCCCCATAGATCCGACCGTACCAGTTACGATTCAATGGCTTCGTTGAGTTGTGTGTCTACTTTTTGTGTGTGTGCGCTGTTTATCCACGAGGAGCAGCAGTATTCATCGTATTCATTGTTTGTTGGCACGATGCGGATACACCCCAAGTGGTGCCGGTTAATTTGTTCAGCAAGTTTTTTCTTGTGTTGATTTTCTTCTTGTTTCAAAGTTAGCGAACGGTCGAGCGTGACTCCCAAATAGGCTGGATTGAATTCATGTTTTAGACACGAGACGTTGAACCGGATTCTTAGGTCTAAGGAGTCTGCGCGATTGTTCAGGTGAAAGGCCGATGCGACGGTTTTCGATGCGTTTGGAATTAATCTCCACTTCCGGCAGTATTAAACGTAATTTACCATGTCTTCGTTCAATTCTTGGAATTTTTTTGTGGTGGAACGCATATGCTTTGTCTTCGGCGTACAAAAACTTGCGAAATTTGCTTGTGCAGTTTCGATGTAATTGGTGAGTGAAAGGACCTGGTCATCGCATCTATGTCCGGTACGGAAACCACCTTGGTTATCTAGCAGGATTTTTTCAATTTCCATTCGGTTGTACAGGACACGTTCCATTAATTTTAGCGTTTCTGGTTTTTCTTCGTTCTTGTTCGGTTTTAGAAGTGCCATTACTGTTGTTATTTTGAACGCTCGTGGTGGGATGTTCGTCTTGATTATGTTCGTGAAGAAGCCTGCAAGCTATGTTCTGCATCTGGGTCCAGAATTCTTTAGAAATTTTGGGTGGATCGAATCGAATCCACTAGCTCGTCCGTTTTTCATGATATTTAGAGCCTCGTCGTGGAGAAACATCTGGAGATTTCGCTACTCTTTGGTGTCTTTTTTCGGAAATCACGATTTTTTCGGCTTAGGAAATCTCTGTCGTGCGGAGCTTTTAACGTATGTACCAATTTTCGTGCGATTCTATTCGGTTTCATTTTCTTTTTTTTTTTCGAATCAAAGCTCATGCTATTCTGCTCGATCTGCATGTCCATGCTTTCAACTGTTTGAGTCAACTTTTTCTTCCTTGTTTCATCCAATTGTTTTAGAAGCTCCTTAGCTGCTCCGGGACTTTAATTTTCCTTAACCTCATTGTGCAGCAGTACAGACGGTTGTTCTCTTCGTACCAGCACCAGCACGGAATGTATTCCTTCCTATTAAAATTTCTCTTAAGCTATGTATGTCTGTTACTTCTCTTTGATCGACAAATACAGTAAAATCCAACTCATTCATTTGAATTCCTTCCTATATCTTCTGGGCACGTACTTTTTGGCTGTGGTGACGATCGGTTGCTAGGAATCTCGCGCCGCGTTATTCACAATAATTCACTTTTTGACACATTTTGTATAAGGAAGATGTCACTTTGTGAATTATTGTGAATGACGCGGCGCGAGATTCCTCAACACCGTGACGATCATGTTTGTAAACGGTGGCGATACATATATCATTTCGCTTAATTCAACTTTATTTAAGTATAATGTTTTTCAAAGAAATAGTGTCAGTATTATAAGGATGCTAATCGCACGTACACCTGCCACAGTGATGATGTTTGGCCGGCCGGCAGTAAGTATAATGTTTTTCAAAGAAATAGTGCCGGCCGGCCAAACATCATCACAGTGGCAGGTGTACGTGCGATTAGCATTCTTATAATACTGACACTATTTTCCCGTACGGTCGATTAGCATTCTTATAATACTGAGACTATTCGTCCGTACGGTCGATTAGTATGCCTATAATACTAAAACTATTCCCACGTACGGACGAATAGTCTACTTATACTACTGACGCTATTCGCCCGTACGGGCGCCTAGCATCTACCATAATTATATGTTCATCGTCCGTGGATTTCCTTTTTTATAATTAAACAAAATTAAAGCAAATAATGTTGCACAAAAATCTAGAGACTGAATGTTATAGGTAAATCAATTCTTATTGAAATAATGCTAAAAAAGTATTGAATTACCCAGACAAGATGTAAATACACCACGTGACAAACGCTTTACATCGATCGCAACATTTTGTAAACGAAACATTATCATAAAAAGCTGAACGAACACGCATTTGCGCGATTGAATTTCAATAAATCATTGATCGGATTTTATATTGATTTGTAGAAATAAATAATTATGAACTTTGAACATGTTGTGCTATATAATATAACATACATATAAACCAAGTTGGTTCAGGTACTCTACTTTGGTGCACTTAAAAGTTTTAATTTAAAACACGAAGCAAATAATACAAATATAATATTCTCCATTCATAGGATATAAAACCAGCATGAACGTTTATGTGCTATGGACGGTAGGTCATTATTGCGGTTTAATATCGTGTATTCCCATCCCATGCAGAAAGGCGATGAGGAAAATCGAGAAATTGTAGGGAGCTTGCCATACATGTAATAGAAGATAGAGAATTGCATTAGAAATTGTAATCTGTCATTTTTACACATTTTTGTTTCGTGTAATGAATTCGATAAATTGTAAAGTCGGGAAGATTTATACATTGAGTCTGGAAGTTAGCAATTTTTATTCAGGTTTTTAGGTGACTGATGAGAGACAAAACATTCGAAAGAATTTTACATCGAATTACGTTTAGTTTTTAAGGTGTAAAATCTTCTATGCCTACCGTAGAGCCTTGTCCAAACGGATTGTGGTTAACTCTTTTGGTAAAGTTTTACTTAATTTCGTAAGTTTTTACTCATTTCAATCATGTTAGGACCGTTCATAGACAAGAGGCACATTATCAATATTGAATCTTCTACTTTTTTGATATAAATGTTCCCGAGTGAAAAAAATTTTGAAGTGAGATATCTCTAAGTCTAAATCTGTCGAAATCAGATATCTCAAGTTTCAAAATCTATTGTTCTTCTAGACTCAATGAGGCTTGAGATATCTGATTTCGACAGATTTAGACATTTTTAGAACTTTTTTACTTGGGTTTACAAACTGATGATAGCAAAATCTTTTACTTCATTCGATTTAACAGAAATTTTACTATATCAGACAATGAGAACAAGATTTCATCGTCCAATTTCGTCGTTTTTATCGATAACAGATGTCACAACCGCCCGCAAAACGTGTTTTTCAAAAACTTTTTTTCCTAGGCCAGTCTAGAATTTCTTGTCTTTTACATACAAATTTAAAGTGAAAATGGGAAAGATTCATCGACTGGTGTTCCTACCGAGGCTCCTACAATTTCTACTAAGCTTAGACAGACAAAGACGTCATGGTGGAATTTCAATTGCAATCTTCATAGTACTTTGCTTAACATTTCGGTTAGACATTCAACAATTTTCCCATGCACAAATCCTCTTTCAATTCAGAGAGATTTAATATGTTCGTCACACATAAACTGATAATTTCTTCAGTCAATTAACGCCAAACTTCATACCATTTCAATTAAAATATAAATCCACGAGAAACAACTAAATTAAGAACAACGTTTGAATGCCCGAATTAACCACCCGTTGATTTCATTCTGGAGTATATATTTCAATCTGTTCATTTCATTACACTTCACCGTATTATTATACATAACGTTTCAAGTGTTGCCACTTTATTTTTCTTTCCCGGATTTTTTCGCCGAAACAAAGAGCCTTTGGATCATATGGAATTGAATGTGAACAAATCAATTCCATTTTTAACAACATGTTGACTATTATATACCCTTAGAATACAATATAAACATTTTGGGTAAATGGAAGTATAAATGGTGTAAACCAGGAAAAGAAGTTATACTAAATGCTTCAGCTAGAATTTATTATAGGGGATGATGGATGATTGAATTATTATATGCGAGGGTTGTGCATGAAATGTGTTTATTGGTAAAATACATGGAGCATTTAAGCGCAATAAATAAAAATGTTGAACGACTTTGGCGGGTTCTCGGGTTATCTTAAATCGACGTGATGTCAATTGCATGGGAATTTTCGAGGATCTCCAAGTTACACTTTTGTGATTTCTCAATAACCTACTTAACTTTGCTGGTGATGAAAAGTTTTATTTTATGGGAATTTTTCGTTTTGATTATAAAAACCAAATTATGAGATGCGGTCCAGTCTGCAAGAACTTGAATACAAAATCGCACGCATATTAGGGCGTATCGAATTTCGAGACTTGTAAGGTCCGTGATCGACTTTCATCGACTTTGTGCTTCCAATATGATATCTCGGATAGTTGAGAGTATTTTTGAATAAGATTTCCTAGTAGAACGTAGAACATTGAATGAAAACTCTACAAAACTGCAGAAGATGACGATCGGCGAAAAGGTGTCCCTGGCAGATATTACCTAACATCGAAAATCTGACCTTTCAGACTTTTACTTATATTTCGTGATAGACAAATGATTATGATTATCTTGTGGTGTGAGGTTGTAGTGGAAGTCAAGTACTACCCGGTCGATGAACCATCTGAAACCACTTTTTTAACATATTTGAATGGACTATTTAAACGTATCCATGTCGCTCACGAAGTATAGACACTGCAACCAGTGTTGGTAAGTCAAGGACACCTTGACCAGTTATTATACACAACATGCCATGACAGTAGCTGAACGCTTATACAATTCATGCTCGAACTGATGCGCCCTTCGCACTTTCTTACTTAAAATTCATTTATTGACGCCTTTGCGAACTTTTGGTAGCCAGTAACCAGCTGCTATATGGAACCACTTCGTCAAAAATGATTCTTTAGATTTAGATTTTTTCCGACAGGAAGAATTCTCAAATCTGTTACTTCTTTTGATCCAAGCATTTTAACCAGAACATTAGAACATTACGTCCGTAGTTCCAAGTTTTTATTTTGACGAATGGATACGCGGATTCTAACTCGTCAAAATAAAAATTTGGAAGCACGTACGTACTGTGCTTTACGTGATTAGGGAATGTAAATGCATATTTCATATGAGCGAAGCGTAACATGTAAAATCTTTCACTTCATTAGTTTTGCCATACATTTTTGCTGCAACACAATTATCCAGAGCTCATCGTTTATTTTTTGTCGGCACTGGCAGTAACAGAAAATTGTAAAATTTACAATGTAAATTCCACTGACACTCGATCATTTGTTAATGCCATTTATTGGATAAAAAATCGTCTCTTCAACGTGAACATGTTTAATGTAATTCGACAGGGAGTTTCGTTTTTATCAACTGACAACATCTTGAACGCTCCGATAACGGAAAAAAACTTTTCAGTTTGCCTTAAACGTAAGACTATACTCAAATCCATTCAATGTGCCAATTACAAAGTATTTATTTAATAAAAATTAATTTATTTGTTTATCCATCATGTGTGATATACCTCAACAATAATACAACATAAAAATAAATTGGATAATCTCTTGTCGTCTTATATAAAATTCCCTTTGTATATCTGGTAGGTTTATATGGATAGGTATGTATATGATGTGTGTGCACATCGCAGACAACGCAGAGCATCATTTTATTTTCACTTAAATTGGTTAAATGTGTTCCATGATGAGTTCGTTTTACGCGATTCTTGTGCAATGGAATAGATATCTGTATTAGATGCTCGCGCATAACACATCATCAGTCCTATACCGACTTGATAAATGCTATTGAAAATTGAAACATAAAACTGATTAAGATTTCAATTTAAAAATTAATAATTTCTTTTGGCAAAAGAATCGCATATGTGTATATTGGGCATGGACATGAATGTAGCATTTATTATGCTGTGGAGTGTAGGTTGTTGTTTTCAGATTTTTTTTTTCATTTCATCCGCTTGTAAGTGGTGTTTCCGAATAAGTGGGTGGATTGGACTTATGAAATGAAACATGAGCTTATGAGGAAATTACAAACGCTATGAACGAATGTAAAAATTAATTTGCATTCGGTTGTTGTCTTGGTTTTTGTGACTCTTTTTCTCACAAGTCTTATTAAAATTGCATCTTGATCGATCCAACTAAGTAACTGAGAAGTTACCAACTAAGGCGCAAATACGGACAGTAAGCTAAATGATTATGTACTGATCTTCTATCCCAAAATCATCAGGGTTCGATTTGTCAGACAGAGTTCCGTATGGAATTTTTCTAGCTGATATATGACACATTGGTATCGTCCTAAAGTTGACTCAAGCTTCATAATTTGGGTAGTTGCGTTGTGTTTGGTGGCTGCAACCTCGGCTGCAACGATATGCACGCATATCTTATATATCTCGGCTACATTTCGACAACATTTATAAGTTACGCACCTAACTCTCCTCAGAGTATTTGTCTACTTCATGGCATATGGTTCAAATGACACGTTGGACCGGTGGTCCAGACTGAACTACGAAACTCTTTGATGATTAGAGTACTGACAAATACTTGAGTCTTCAGAGTAATTGGATACTGAAGTGATGATGCTAACTCCCTCACCTGTTACGGATGTATATTATCTGTTATCAGTAAAGACTTCATAAATAAAGACAACCGTTCATATATAGAAAAAAAAACAGGTCCATACTTAGATCGAATGAAGTAATTGATCCGACATTAAGCATTTTAAGCAGTCTGTAAAAGGCTAAGTTGAAGATTATCTTTCTATAATAAAGATTGATTGTCGACACTTTGTTTTCATTTAATACAAATAAGTTGGCGAACTTAAAATGCATCAATATGAGAAGTAGAATGTTCTTCATCATCTCCAATTCATCGACCAAATTTTAGACTTTGGAAACGGGACTACGAAAAGTGGAGGAGGGTATAACATCTGTTATCGACTTCAACGACCAAAATTGAGACGACCCACAGTTAAAAGATCAAACAGTAGGCGATACTTTGAACGATAGAAGTAATAGATTTAATGATAATATCACGATACGCGCGCCGTTTCCAGAATTTTAATTTGAATCGAAAACCTATCAGGAAATGTGAGAAACCAGTAAAAAGTTTCCAAACATTGAATTGGCCAATTATTTTAAGAGGCATCGAGTAGTTCACGAAAATTTCACGATTTCACCCAAAAGGATTCTGATGAAAAGATATCGGACCGATGCCTCTTCACAAATTTCAAATCAAATAGATGTCACTGCTTTCAGCTCATTTGCTAGGTTAGGTCAAATATACAAAATTTCTATGTTCACTTCAGTCTGCAGGGACTATTTTCGTATTTTTTTCTGTGGAAAAATCGGGAAATTGTGAAAATCGAGAAAATTGGAAAAATTGGAAAAGTCGAGACAATAAAGAAAATATTTCCTTAAAATTAGTCCCTGGTTTAATGTCATCAGCTTTCAATTATGATGCTCAACAGAAAACGTTCACAAAATTAATGTCTACCTACGGCTAGCACCTTTTATTTCTAATAATAAACTGTAGTCACATAGAAGTGTTAGTCTAAATTTTTACAAAATTGAAATAGATAAGCCACCGTCAAGCTGGAGTTCTTTTCCATTGATGAAACTGGCCAAAGGTGACGATAAATATATTACTGACTTAGCAATGTCCATTGGAACACCGGCTCTCTTTAATGTTGACGCTGCAATCTGGCTCGCAATTAATGTTGGACGGACGGATGGGTCGAGCAACCGAAAGATACGAGTGCCATCTATGACTGTGGGACTGAAAATTTTTTGGTTTAAAAAATGTCAAAAAATAGTGGAATTTGGATTTTCGAGTGTTGTACGTTCGAAGGCAAGCGTTATAAAATGCTACTCTTGAAGTACAAATTGAAATCTTTTTAACGATTTTACGAAAATTTATTTTCTATTCAAACAGTGATATTTTACTCACTGCGCGAAAACTCTACCTCCCGTTTTTGAGTAGATTTTGACATAGACCAATACACACAAGGTGTACGTACACTATGCATTGGTGTTAAGTAATCGATAGACTGTGAAGAAAATTAGTCAGTGAGGAAGGAATGCATTTTCACATCGCCGGCCAGAAATAGTATATTAAGTCCTTGCTTGAACGTTTGCTGTCTTGGCATATGTGAACTTTGCGGAACGAGTCGAAGGCGAACGGAGTAATCACACAAGCCACAACAATAAGTTACAAGCAATTACGTAAGATTTATATGCTTTGGTACGGTAAGTTCATTTTCTCTGGCACAAACAGTGACAGTAAGTGCACTTTACCATGCATAATCAATCATGTAAATAGTCATTTTCTCCCCTCCGCTGAAACTACCGTGGTGCACTAGATTTAACTATTTACAACCCCAGAGTTTCTATAAGTAGCGAGAAAGAAAGTTATGTAATTTCTACTTTTGCGTCGTTTTTTTATGTAAAATGTGTATCGGTTGATTTGTGACACTTTCTCATTAAGTCGTTGTTCGAGTCGTTGTTCTGTTCAGGCTTGTAGCAAGCACAATTGTTTGAAATCAGTTAATCCAAAACAGACATACTATTTGTTGTTCGTGTGTAAAGTTATGTACTTCAGTCGTAGTAAAAACGTTGAACAGTCACGTTTTCGTGTGAATTCTGACCTTATCATTGACGTTGAGTTATGAATAAAATTGTATAGTTCCATGTGTTAGTAACTAAAGGACAGCTTTCAAAGTTTTGCACACGTAAAACATCCCACTTCTTCGTATCTAAGATGTTTTTTCTGGCTTTTATCATTTTTCTCATTTGTCATTTCAAATTAAAAATAAGAGGAAACGGAGAGGAACAGCAGTAACATCTGATACAGAAATAGGATTTTTTACGTGGGCGCCGCAGTATGCAATTTTTTTAGCTGTTAACTAACCTTATCACATTCACTCGACAGTTGCTACCCAGGTCATGAGTCAATGTCATTGCAAATGCAATTAGAGCATTTTTGCCCATACTATACGCAGCACTTGATGTAACCTATAGACAAATCCAATTCACATAACGAAATTATCTTTTCAATAAAATTTTCCAAACCGGACTCCGTGCAAATAAGCTGGCCATAAGAATAATCGTACCGTTCCTATTTACGATATATGGGGCTACCAAACGAGTTAAGTCGATCTGCGCCTCTTCATTAATGGCTCGTGACTCTAAGTAAACCTCTTTGAATTTCGGATCTTGGATGGGCGCAAAGCTACCGATTCCAGCATTATTAACTAAAATGTCAATGTGTCCATAGGCCTTGATAGTTTCATTTACGAGTTTTGCAACATTGCCAGGAATCGTGAGGTCAAGTTGTAGACCAATTGGCTGAAAAGAGATTTTCTTCAAGTGAAACTATTTTGACCTTAACAGCCACGTTGAATTTTACTTCGACATTCGTCGACAGTTTGCTTAATCCGTGTTAAATTTCTGCCAGTCACTACCACTTTAGCTCCCAAATAAGAAAAGAGACGTACTGTTGCAGACCCTAAACCGGAATTGGAACCAGTTACGAGTGCAACTTTTCCAGTAAAATCCAACGAGTTCTCAACTGCGCGGAATTCTTTCATAGTTATTGGAATATCGTCTACGTCTCCATTGATAATGGAAACGTAATGAACGAAAATTAAGACGATACAAATGGCCGCACTTTTCATGTTTTCACTTTTCACGAAAATTTATTTTTCTTACTACAAACTGATGCGAACTTCTGATCTGGTGAACGGAAAATTTGCAATTGAATTTTTTTTTACTGTCGACACGATTATAAATTCCACTTCTCTTTGCTTAATGCTAATGAACTGTGAATGAGTCGCTGGAGCCAAGAATTATTTATTTGCGCAAATGATACGTTTTGAATTGACTTTGCTGGTTAAATATTGTTATTCAAAATTTTCCTTTTGCCATTTGAATAAATATGGGACTAAGTAAGTAACCATCTTCAGACGATCATCTCATCAAATAAAACGAACAACTTCGCATTTCAATTTTAACTCCAAATTTTGGGGAATTAGTCAACAATTAAAATTGCAGATGACAGTATTGTTGTTAAATAGCACGGCAGTGTCAAGTAAACAATCGATAGTTTACATGAACATTTCGCTGTCTATAGGTAACTGGAATAATAAAAATTTCAGTTCCGGTTTCAGAGGACGTCAGTGAAATTTAGACATTAATTGGTCTCCGATGTTTATCAGCTGGTCCACTCATACAATAATAATTGGTTATATGTTTCTATACAGTTTTACCACTGCCCTGCGCGTGTGTGTAACTATTTCGCGCGTAGAAACAAGCACTTTTGTTCAAATGATTGTGCCAGCTGAAAAACAGGTGAAGCACAACACGTTCACTAAATTTTACTGATATCGGACGTCCACTGCACGAAAACTTTCTTCAAACGGTTCCAATTTTGATTTATTGTGATAATTGAAAAAATTGAAGAAATTGCGAAAATTCAAAAATTCAAAAATTTGGGAAAATAATGAACAATTGAGACAAAAATTTTCCTAGAAAAAGTCCCTGGTTCATTGTCATCCTCTTTTCCATAAGATGATCAACTACAATCGAAAGGTTCGTTCCCGGAAAAGTTCACAAAATGAATGTCTAGCAACGTCTAGCAACCTTTATTTCTAATAATAAAATGCCGTTACATAGAAGAGTTAGTCTAAATTTTTACAAAATTGAAATAGATAAGCCACCGTCAAGCTGGAGTTCTTTCCCATTGATGAAACTGGCCAAAGGTGACGATAAATATATTACTGACTTAGCTATGTCCATTGGAACACCGGCTCTCTTTAATGTAGACGATGCAATCTGGTTCGCAATTAATGTTGGACGGACGGATGGGTCAAGCAATCGAAAGATACGAGTGCCATCTATGACTGTGGGACTGATAAATTTAAGGTTTAAGTAAAAAATGTCAAGAAATTGTGGAAATTGGATTTTTGAGTGTTAATGAGGCGAAGGCAAGCGGTAAAAAATGTGACTATTTAAGTACAAATTTAATTTTGTTAACGAGTTTCAACAATGTGATGTAGAGAGTATTTGTTTAAAAAATAATTTTCCGAACACAAATGCATTTTACTCACAGCGCCAAAACTCTCCCTCTTTTTTTAGTAGATTTCGACATAGACCAATACACACAAGATCTGCGTATTGGTTTTAAGTAATGAATAGATTGTGAAGGAAATTAGTCGGTGGGAAAAGAATGAATTTTTCATAACACAGGCGAAAAAATAGTCATTTTCTCCCCTCCGCTGAAACTTCGGGAGCCTTTGTTGAGAAAAACGTTGTGTTTGCCTCGGGAAGACAGTTGGAATTTTCTCTGGTGACTTATGACCAGAGCGTAGCGAAATGCAATTTCCAACTTCTTTCCCTATTCCCTAAAACACTCCCACTTCCAGTAAATACCTGACAATTAGGCAAATGATGGAAATAGTCTCATTGTGTTTTCGAAACCACTTCCTTCCATGCTGCACTAGATTTCAATATATAATTTACAACGCTAGATGTTCTATTATTTATATATAACGCTTGTGAGGGAAGGGAGGGAATGAGATACGTTGGACAGTCACGTTTTCGTGTAAATGATGTCCTCGTCATTGACGTTAAGTTTCGAATAAAATTGTATAATTGCCTGTGCTAGTAACTAAAAAAAGCTTCCCAAGAAATCGATTTTGGTTCCGATTTCATTTTTGTACTGTTCCGCACACGTAAAAAATCCCACTTTCGTATAGAAGTTGTTCTGGTTTTCCTCATTGGCAATTTCAAATCGTAGACATCATAGACACGGGAGAGGAACATTTTTTTGCATTTTTTTGAAATTGTTAACTAACCTTATCACATTCACTCGACAGTTGCTACCCAGGTCATGAGTCAATGTCATTGCAAATGCAATTAGAGCATTTTTGCCCATACTATACGCAGAACTTGATGTAACCTAAAGACAAATCCAATTCACATAACGAAATTATCTTTTCAATGAAATTTTCCAAACCGGATTCCGTGCAAATAAGCTGGTCATAAGAATAATCGTACCGTTCCTCTCTACGATATATGGGGCTACCAAACTAGTTAAGTCGATCTGCGCCTCTTCATTAATGGCTCGAGACTCTAAGTAAACATCTATGAATTTCGGATCTTGGATGGTCGCAAAGCTACCGATTCCAGCATTATTAACTAAAATGTCAATGTGTCCATAGGCCTCGATAGTTTCGTTTACGAGTTTTGCAACATTGCCAGGAATCGTGAGATCAAGTTGTAGACCAATTGGCTGAAAAGAGATTTTCTTTAAGTGAAACTATTTTGACCTTAACAGCCACGTTGAATTTTACTTTATAGTCATACGGAGACAGTTTCCTACATTCGTCGACAGTTTGCTTAATCCGTGTTAAATTTCTGCCAGTCACTACCACTTTAGCTCCCAAATAAGAAAAGAGACGTACTGTTGCAGACCCTAAACCGGAGTTGGAACCAGTTACGAGCGCAACTTTCCCAGTAAAATCCAATGAGTTTTTAACTGCTCGGAATTCTCGCAGAGTTATTGGTATATCGTCTACGTCTCCATTGATAATGGAAATGTATTGAACGAAAATTGCGACGAAACAAATGGCCGTACTTTTCATGGTTTCACTTTTCACGAAAATTTACTTTCCTCACCGCAAACTGATACGAACTTCTGATCCGATGAACGGAAAATTTGCAATTGAATTATCTTTACCGTCGTCTCGGTTATAAATTCTACGTCTCTTTGCTTTTAATGCTAATGAACTGCGAATGAGTCGCTGGAACCAAGAATTATCTATTTGCACAAATGATACGTTTTGAATTGACTTTGCTGGTTAAATATTTTTATTCAAAATTTTTCTTTTATCTTCTTAAATATGTGTTTCATTTGATTAAATATGCGACAATGAATCTGCAACTATGTAATCATCTCTAGACGATCATCTCATCAAATAAAACGAATACCTTCGCATTTTAATTAATTAAAAAAAACTCCAAAATTTGGTGAATTATTTAGCAAAAATTAAAATTGCAGATGGCAGTCATCTGATGACAAACTTGTTGTTAAATAGCAACGGCAGTGTCAAGTAAACAATCGATAGTTTACATAAACATTTCGTCGTCGTGGCTATAGGTAACTGGAATAATAAAAAAAATAGTTCCGTTTACAGGGGACGTCAGTGAAATTTAGACATGAACTTGCCTCCATCCAATTTGCAAGTAAAATTGCTCATACGTCTTTATACAGTTTTATCACTGCCCTGCACGTATGTGTAACTATTTCACGCGTATAAACATGTACTTTTGTTCAAATGATTGGCCCAGCTGAAAAACAGCTGAAGCACTATACGTTGCCTAAATTTTTCTGACATCGGACGTCCACTTTCTTTAAAAGGTTCCAATTTTGATTTACATTCGAAATAATGTGAGCTGTGAGCATGTGTCACATGAAAAAAATTTAAATTCTTCATGAACTATATTTGGGAAAATATTTTCGTATATTTTCACTTTTCCCCAAATTTCCCAAAAAATTGTTTGGTAAAATTGGAAAAAACGAAAAATGTTGAGTTGGGAAAATACAGGAAAATGTTTTACTAAAAATAGAACTTTGCGACTCAGGGACTATTTTTGTAAAAGCACTTTCTTATATTTTCCCTAATTTCTCTTATCTCGTTCCTAATTTTCTAAATTGGACAAATTTGGGAAAATCGTTTTTCAAAAAGAGTCCATGTAAGTTATACCTGTCATTATTAGTATATTACTTCCGAGGTTCCAAGTTGTGTATTTGATAAGTGGGGTGTTACAGCCCGACCCGAAGGGGAGGACTGTATTCCCCACTTGTCAAATGACAACTTGGAACCTCGTAAGTACAATGCTTTACGTGATTAGGCAATGTAAATGAAAATGAAACATGCCGTAACACGCAAAATACTTCACTTATCGGTCGAAGAGAAGTTTAGGTATTTGATTTGCCAATTTACTGAAATTTACTGAAGTTTACCTAAGATATACCGAATTTATTATTTGATTAATTCAGTAAAGTTTCGGTAAATTTCAGTAAATTTAGTAAAAAAATTTGCCAATAATATGCCCTGTCACACATTCTGATCTAATCAACTCAAATGGTTGGAACTTTATCGGTTGATTTTACTGATTATTCTTGTCACATGTCACAGTGAATTATCACTAAAATTGAGGAACCAGTCTCTTCAATTAATCAGATGGAATGGACATATTTGCATTAATTGGTGTATCGTACTGTTTGTACATTCTAATTTGGTTCCTAATTGCATGTATTGCTGATTGTGATGTTATTACGTTCTTGGCGGTGCATTTCGGAAAGTCTCCAGGTAATTCTACGAAACCAAATGTTTCTTCGATAAAATCCGGAGAAAAACACTTTTACAGCACCAGAATTCTCACGAAAAGTGGTATGGGTAACAGGGGCATCAAGTGGCATTGGCGAAGCGTTGGCAAAAAATTTGGCCCGCTATAATGCTCGTCTTGTGATTTCTGCGCGAAGGAAAGATGAACTTGAACGAGTGAAACAGGAATGTTTAGGTTGGTCTTGATTCGGTTACGCTGCTCTATTGTTTGTAAAATGGTTTTAACTTACAGCATTAAATCGAAAATTAAAGGACAAAGATATCTTAGTACTCGATTTTGATATGTTGGATTATGCAGTCCACGAATCAAAATTCGAAAAAGTTGTGGATCACTTTGGCAAGGTGAGTACTGATGATCAATCCTAAATTTGTTTATTGAAAGTATTACATCGATGCCATGCAGTTAGATTTACTAATAAGTAACGCAGGCAGAGCGCAAAGAGCTCGTTGGCAAAGTATCGAATTGGAAGTGGACAAAAGCTTGTTTGACCTGAACGTTTTTTCACTAATAAACTTGAACAGAATTGCTGTCCGCTACTTTACGAAGACAGGAAACGTCGGTGGACTAGCAATTACTTCTAGTATTGCAGGAAAGTTTGGAGCTCCTGAGTGCGGTTCATATACAGGCTCAAAGCACGCATTGCATGTGAGATCCCAGATAATCCATTTATTTCATTCTTGTTGGATGTCTTCTTGTCCTAGGGCTATTTTGAGTCTCTGAGAAATGAGATTAGCAGCAATAAGATATCAATCACTATGCTTTGTCCAGGACCTGTATTTTCGGATATTACGAGGGAAGCTTTTGCTACTAAAATTGGCGAGGTGACAAAAACAAAACAAAAATTATGCTGAAAAAACATTAGCGAAAATCCTTTTCGATGCAGAAAGTGGATATAGTTATCCAGCCCACGGATAGAAGAATGGCAACGGACCGATGTGCCTACCTTTGCTTGGTTGCCATCGCTAATAAATTGGATGAATCTTGGCAAGCATTGTTTCCTCTCATCATTGTTACACATTTCCTCAGAAACCGCTCGTTCCTGATATCGAGGTTTGTGTTCTTTTTGAATTTTAAATTAGCAGATTAGTCGATTTTTGGCTTAATGAATTCATTGATTGATACTAGGCTCATGAGTCTGATCGACGTTAAAGGATTAACAGCAAAAATTCGAGGTACACGGTGGAATGACTTGAAAGAAGAGTGAAATCAATGGATTATTAAACTATTTAGATGACAAAAATTGCTGTTTGAAATATAAAGAGCGAAGGTTTAGTCCCATTTGTTGTAATGTCTTAAGGGTAGATGTCTGCATGGTCCACTATTCATCTTTTAACGGCATTGACGACTATAATAAGCGATGGAAGCCAGTTAGTGTTGACATATGAAGGAAAATATATGTTACTACCATAGAAGTACTAGATTTTACAACAGAAATAAATTGATACGTTCATCGAAAGAAGTAATAGATCGTTAGATCGTTAGAACTTGACTACAATCTATCTATAATAAAACACTCAAAAATTTGTAGGAGAATAGCTTCTGCCAAATACATGTTCACTAAATTCCACAGATGTCTCCTGTAAGATTTTCTTTCGAAACATTTCTTGACAGTGAAATGATTGCAATTTTGATTTACGTACGAAAAACACATATGCTGTCTCAGGGACATGCATCACATAAAAAGCGTTTAAATATAAATTACCTAACACTTTATCAACCCGTCGACGAGTAGGTTAAATATGTATAGTTTACACATTGTAATCTAATCAGTACAAATGTTTTGAACGATATCGGTTGAATTTTATCAGTAAAATTGATGAACCAGTCTCTTTGATTAATCAAAATAAATCAGACGGAATGGACATATTTTCAGTAGTTGGTGCATTGTACTGTTTGTACATTCTAATTTGGTTTCTAATTGCATGCATTGCTGATTGTGATGTTATTACATTCTTGGCGGTACATTTCGGAAAGTCTCCAGGTAATTCTACCAAACCAAACCAAATGTTTCTTCGATAAAATCCGGAGAAAAACACTTTTACAGGGTCGGAATTCTCACGAAAAGTGGTATGGGTAACAGGGGCATCAAGTGGCATTGGTGAAGCGTTGGCAAAAAAATTAGCCCGCTATAATGCTCGTCTTGTGATTTCTGCGCGAAGAAAAGATGAACTTGAACGAGTGAAACAGGAATGTTTGGGTTTGTTTCGATTCCATTACGCTTCGCTATTGTTTGTAAAATGGATGTAACTTTCAGCATTAAATCGAAAATTAAAGGACAAAGATATCTTAGTACTCGATTTTGATATGTTGGATTATGCAGTCCACGAATCAAAATTCAAGAAAGTGGTGGATCACTTTGGCAAGGTGAGTACTGATGATCAATCCTAATTTTGTTTCTTGAAAGTATTACATCGATGCCATGCAGCTAGATTTACTAATAAGTAACGCAGGCAGATCGCAAAGAGCTCGTTGGCAAAGTATCGAATTGGAAGTGGACAAAAGCATGTTTGACCTGAACGTTTTTTCACTGATAAACTTGAACCGCATTGCTGTCCGCTACTTTTCGAAGACAGGAAACGTTGGTGGACTAGCAATTACTTCTAGTATTGCAGGAATTATTGGAGCTCCTGACTGTGGATCATATACGGGAGCAAAGCACGCATTACATGTGAGCTCCCCGATAATTCATTTATTGCATTCTCATGTCTTAGTCATTGTCCTAGGGCTACTTTGAGTCTCTGAGAAATGAGATTAGGAGCAATAAGATATCAATCACTATGCTCTGTCCGGGACCTGTATTTTCGGATATTGTGAGGGAAGCCTTTACTACGAAAATGGGCGAGGTAACGAAAATAAATATTTTCAAGAACTTTAGCTAAAACCATTTCCAATGCAGAAAGTCAATAAAGTCTACCAACCCACGGAGAGGAGAATGACAGCAGACCGATGTGCCTACCTTTGCTTGGTAGCCATTGCAAATAAACTGGATGAGTCCTGGCAAGCATTATTTCCTCTCATCATTGTTACATATTTCCTCAGAAATTACTCGTTTCTTATATCAAGGTGGGTATCCCTTTCAGTTGTAAATCAGCTGATGAGTCAAATTGTTTGGGTTAATGAATGAATTAATTGATTCTAGGCTCATGACTCTGGTAGATGTTAAAGGTATTATAACAAAAGTCCGAGGTACACGGTATGACTTGAATGAAGAGTAACATCAACGAATTAATAAACGATTTGGATGACAAAAATTGCTGTTTCGAGTATTATGAGTGTAGATCTAGGCCCATCTGTGAATTGGACATCGATTCAACAGAGTTTATTTATTCGATTCTCACAAACCCTACTGGCGTCGACTAAAATAGTACAATTTCTTACATACTGTGTCAAACCAAAATGAAATGGAACAAAACTAATCAAAGCACAGCCTTGAAAAAGTGACAGACAAACAGCTGTAGCCAAAACTCTTACTGTTAAAGCAAGAAACGTTCCTCCGACACTCCAACATATCCGTTGCTTATAGACGAGTCACGCGAATGAACATTCTTAGGTCATCAATCAGGAGATATAACCGTAATGTAGCTGTCATCCGGTATTGTCACCTTGTATCTAATCGATTTTTTATTTGTTGATTCCCATTTTAACATGAAATTGAATGTTAATTCTTTCTGTTCGACAGTTACCAGGTGCCAAGCTTTGCAAGCCTTTTGAAGTAGTTGCAAAAAACATTTTCCTTTTACATATTTTGCAATTACTTTTGCTACTATACTTACGCCGGCTTCCAGCTTTTTGAAGTATTTGCGAAAGTTGTTGCAATAAACATTTTCCTTTTACGAATTTTGCAACTTCTTTTCGACTGACCTAAAAGGATAGGTGCATTTGGGGGATTGCAAAACCATACTCTGTTCATCTGTTATCGACAATGACGACTAGATTAAACAATGATAGCCTGTTAGTGTTATCTTATTATAGGAAAATGTGTGTCAGAATTATTGAAGTACTAGATTTTGTACAGAAAAACTTGTTGATACGCTCTTCAAAAGAAGTAATAGATCGATAGATAGAAAACTTGAAACACATCTCAAGTACATTGGTCAGTCTCGCTGCAGCGAAGGACGTATAGGAAGTATCAATCCAAAAAAATAACAAGAATTTCTGTCGAGTTTTCCCCATGTGAAAGAGACTTCGACGATTGGATTTTCGTAATTCCAATACAATGTTTAAATTTCAAGCTAAACTTACATCTTTGATTCCGAAAGCGCATATCAATACATCGATCGATAACAATAAAAATGGGACTAAGGAATCTTGACTGTACGACCCAAAAAAAAATTGTATATCAAGGGAACAAGCCAAATATGTGAAGAATGTCTAAGTGCCCTTTTCACAAAAAAGTCCTTTCTCATGTTAAATGATTAAGACATTTCACATATACCTCCGTCGTTCGTTAAACAATACCTTAATTGATTGATATGCATTATGGGAACAAAATATTTTATCAACCGATTTTGAAGAACAACCAATCGAGAGAAGAAAAAAAATGCCTACATGACTTAGCCAATTACTCTACATACGCCACATAACAGGATGAATAAAAGAGAAGTCAAAAAATAAATTTGTATGAGAATTACTCTAAAATGGTTCACATAAAAGAAGTGACCACTTTAAAAATCAATCAATCGAATTAATACCGATTTTCGGTTACCCATTGTGGATTAAAATATTAGTCATTTATCGATTGCTTCATCTATAATATCGAGAAATTATTTATTATATTTCCATACCACATCGAAAACAATATCATAAAACGTTTAATAAATAAAATAAATTATTTTTTTTCTTTTGATTTTAGTTTCTTGATCTCTCTCGACTCCACAAAGGTAGATAGATATAAATAAAAATGTGTGTTAAGTACAGAAATTGTTTTATTTGATTTGATATGCAATTGGTTAGTGACTTTTAAAGTGATTCTTTTATTGTTACAAAATGTTATGTTTTATTGTTTAAAAATGAAAATGTTAAATATGTACAACCACATAAAGGCAATATTAAACAGATAAATCATTCGGATCTGTCATGTTTCCTCTCTATATTAGAAGTCAAACATTTTTTCGTTAGTCATTTTGTGTTGTACAACGATTCAGACTCAATTATTTTATTCAACTTTACCGCCGATTTTTATTGTAATCGTCGAAGTAATCGCCAGCAACTACTAGTAGAAGAAATTGCTGCGTACCGACACAATATTTGGTGAGTCACGCAATCAATATGAGGCCGAAAATTGTTTCGTTTTCTTTTTGGTGGTTCGGCGAAAGGAGAAGCACAATCTTGATGTGATATCAAATGTATCAATTAAGGAATGAGTCTGAGTATCTCGGGATATTTTACATCTGTTGGTCCAAAGTTTTAACCATGGTTATGGTTAGTCAATTAAAATCTTTCACGTACAACAACAATTGCCGATGTTATTAACAAGTCTGTTTTTCGATCAAACTATTTTCGCAAAATTGAAACGAAATCTTTTACTTCATTAATTTAACATGAATTTTGCTATAAAAGACATTAATACCCAGAGCTTATTGACAATTTTTGTCGCCGCTTTCGATAAGAGATGACATTGTTGATTTGTTCTAATAGACTCATTAGAGAAGATTGTTCTCGTGTTCAAATATGGCTAAGAGGATTTTTTTTAAAGTGGACCAGAACCCGCGGAGTTATTTTTTTAGCAAACCCTTTGTTTACACGCCCAGTTAGCCCTTGGCCCAAAAGTCTAAAACCGCAGTCGTTTAATTTTAGTATTATTTTTGAAGTCTGTATCAACTGATCTAAAGATAAATATTCGCCAGGTGTGAGATATCACCTTTTGAAGTTCATCAAAATTTCCGGCCTTTGACTGAAACATTCTTTTTCATATTTTCTAACAATGGTGCAGGACATGTAAGATAACTGTGCTGTAGCAGCAGCAAACCACGGACAAAAAACACCCATTTTCGACTCTTGGTGGAAGTTCACTAGCCAATGAAACAATGCTAAAATTAAACGACTGCGGTTTTAGACTATTGGGGCCAACAGCTATCCGGGCATAAATACAACAATGCTTAACAATCATTTTTCTTTTACAAAAAACAGCTAGTACTCACCGCCGTAGTTGTACTTATGGGACAGAAAATATTGTTTCAATGTAAAAACATAAAAAACCGATTTTATAAATTTTGCGAAAAATCTAGTACTTAAAAAAATTCAAAGAACCAAATTGTTGATCATTTTGGAGTGTTTGGGCAACCACTCACCCCCACTTCCGATTACTTGATAGCAAAAACTATTTATTTTTGCATGCCTGTTCCATTACCTCTCAAATGATAAAATCAAATAGCAATTTGAATGAAAAATGTATTTTGGGAATCATATGAGAAATGGTCTTGTATTGTGAAAAAAAATTTATTTGAGCCATTTACCCACGTTTTGCACGATTGTGCCTGGTCACATTATACAGTTCACAGTTGAGTAACGTCTCCAGCATTTCATTATGATGAAATGAAATGAACTAGAATGGAATTACCAACTTGTCATTCAATAGACTCAACCTACATTTGTACATCATAGCTCACAGCCGATAAGACTTGTATGGTCTTATAAACGGTTAGAGAGGAAAGTGACAAATCTGTGTACCACATAAGAGAATTTTCAGATTCTAAGTCAAAAGTTATTTGCATGCAGGTTTGGACTTGTTGTAAGGGCATTCGGAGAATGCCAGAACGGTCTTTCGACTTTTTGTATGAACGGAGGGCATTTTACAAATTTTAGTCGTTCAACGAGCGAAGAGAGTCTTGTAAATGTTAGCACAGAGTAGCGAAAAGCTATGACCAACATAAGAGATTGTTCGGATTATCAGATTAAAAGTAAAGAAAAACTTTGCTTCCAGTTCAAATTTTTTAAGTTTACAAACCTTAGGCAAAACCATTTCGTGATTTTAAAATTTTCTTCGATTTTTTTGCATTTATCTAAGATTTTGCCATTTTCTTTTTCATTTTGTTGTCAAAATATTTCTCTCGTATGTCACATTAATTGAAATTATTTAATGTTCAAACTGAACGACAATAAATACAGTCGTCGTCGTTGCGGCGGCAGATACTGTGCTCTCCATTGATCTTGCATGGAATTCAAAAACAAAACAAAAAAAAATATTTCGTGTAGGAAAACAATATCGCAATAACATACACGGAATTACGATTGCCTTAATCCGGCTGTAGAAATTCCATTCGATAAACTTTATTAATTAAACAAAAAAAAATTAAAATTTTTACGATGATATTTCCATGGTTATTCATTTGTGGGCGTTTTATTTCATCACACCTATAAATTAGTGAAAAATCCATAAAAAAATATCTTTTTATCCAAAGCTCTCCCGATTTAATGTTTTTGTTGTCACAAAACAGATAAAAACTCTTTAATCCCTCCAAACATATAAAAATATTTGTGAGAGCGTGTTATAAAAACAATCTTCGGCTGTGTGTGCCTTTTTTTTCCACCGTCTCTCGTGTGTCCATTTAATATATTTAATTATAATATTACATCCCATCACAATGTATCAAAACAAATTTATCCATTTGGAAAAATCAGTATACCTACTTATAACATTAGCCCATGATCCGACGATCATGATTCTCAAAAGTCTTATACCACATATGTGTTGTGTGTATAGGCATTGCATGTGAATGTAACCATTTCATACATCAAACATTAAAAAGTGATCAAAGATTGTTGATAAGATGAAATTCATCTATCTGAGAAATCAATTAATATAAATGTTTTTCAAAAAAATAACTGACTTTATTAATCTTTTTTGGCATGTTAATCTATAGCGCGGTTCAGTTCAGAGTTTACCATTGAATATGGAAATTAAAACTTTGATTCGACTTGTTACACCATCAACATAACAACTAGTCAGGAGTTATTTGAACTACTGCATTTAAATAAAAATAAAAACTTTTCAGAAACGGATAGTCATCTGTTATCAACAACGACGACGAAAATAAACGATGTCTCCAGATCGGGTTCTCTTATTATAGCAAAATATTATTTACAACAAACGAACTGCCAGATTTGATATCACACATTACGTGATCCTTTCAACAAAGGAAGTAACAGAACCAAGATTCAATCGTAATATGATCTGACCATATGCTTAAAAAATACGCGAATTTTTGAGGGCCTGGGTGTGTAGATCCTTAGCTTTAAAATCGATTGTGGCTCGATTCAACAATTATAAGAACGAACTAGAATTTGAATTAGCGTCTTATGAAAGATGAGGATGAGTCGAACGGTTAACATCTAAGATACTCGCTCGATTGAAGCAAAGCCTTCACTTTGCACAGACAGTAGATAACCTTTTTTCAATAATGCCTGAAAGGACATCTAAGTTCAACCAAAGTGTATATTTGTCGAAACCTCACGCCACGCTCTGCCGAGACGAAACAATAGAATTTGAAAGATTGAGGATCCCACTTTCACCCGGGAACATGCGGAACTCTTCATTCTATCGATTGTAATTGCTATTCAAGATTTAATATGTGTCAAAAACGAATTATCCAAAATTTTGCTCTCGAAAGTTTTCTCGTCTCATAATTTTGCAGCATTTTGTCGAAAAGTCATGGCCGAAAAAGTCAAAATTATTAGCTCATCTTAACTTTTAGTTCCGTACAAAATTACTACAATTGCTAAAAGCTGCCTATGTGCAGCTGGTGTACAAACAAAAACACTTTGTACCTATTATAAACAATTCAAAGGCAACCTACACAGTGCATTTAACGTCATCTATGCGCGCACTTAACACGTATGAATGAAGTAAATACATTGTTAAGAATTTTGATTTTGATTGCTCATAAGTGTGTGTTAGTAGATATAGCTGGTGATATTCAGCTGGTGCTCATTCTGCACATAGGAAACTTTTAACAATTGTAAGTCATGGGCACGGTTTTTCCAAGTACTTTCCCCCTCGCATTTCGTACTAGTGTTAAACACTGAGCCCATTTTTGGTAAAACGTTTTCCCAAAGGTTTCCTGTGCAGTTAATCCTAACCAAATTTGTGACGTAATTTGGATCAGCTGTTTTATACAGCTGGTCCAGTCCTACAACATCACTGTCTCATATGTGTTTATTCGGTTTTACCACTCGACACGTGCTTGTGGACCAGCTGAAAACAAGCTATATTTTCCAAAAATGTTTTTTGAAAAATTTGGGAAAATGTAGGAAATAATCGAAAGATATGAGTAAATTTCTGAAAATATCAGAAAAAAATTTCGCAAAAAAAAAACTTTAGTCAAAACCAATATCTCATCTCAGCACCTGCCTCGGAAAAGTACATTTACTAGAAAACACGAAAAAAATGCCCAAAACCGAATTCCAAAAATGTCAATGATGGTAAACAAAAACCAATTGGACCGACCATAAACGCCTCTGACTCAATGAAATTCTAGAACAGGTATGGCCGATCGGCGAATTCGTCTTAAACGCACTCACATTTTATGTCAAAATAATATGACTATGAGTGCGTTTAAGTACGAAAATCAAATTTTTATCTCCTCCGGGCGGACTATAGACCATACCTGTTTTACACTTTCATTGCTCTGACTAACATCTTCATTCTTCAACAAAAGCTACAAACAAAAATACGATTCAAACGAATGTACAAACACGTATCTCTCAGTCGTAACCAAACTATAAATCAGTTTGATTTCAATGACGTCACATATAATCTGTCAATCAAGTCACTTCATATCAAAGAGACCGCTTTTCATCTTAAGTTATTTAGAGAATAGGAAAAAAAGAAGAAACGAAATGTATTCTAAGCAATAAACGGTTTACTAAATATATCTCTTTTTTTATCGGTTTTTATGTGTGTAGTTGGGCTTAGTTGGATACAAATCCATAGACCTATAAAATATTCACGTTTAAATGTGAAATTAATAAAAACGTTGCACAGGTGTTAAAGAATCAATATAAATATATCCACGTTTGACTACTTGTATAAATGTATATTGATATACGTAAGCGTTCGATATTTCTGATCCGTTCGTGGGGTCAGAATAGCAGCAATATTTTGACGGTTCATTCTAATGTAACTTGTACTAAACTTATACATCTGTACATTCTTCGTACTATCGTACCTACTTATTGGTCTAAATCTTCCTAAAAATTAGAACAAATCGGGTTCGGTAATTTGTTTTTCTTTTAGAGACCTCACTAACAGCCTTCCTCGGCCAATAACAACTTCAATCGGATCGGAACCAATGGCTTAACGTGACATCCAAACCACGCATTGAAGTATGCAAATACTCTCAGAGTAGTTAGATGCTTAATTGATATCTCGCCTTCGCCTAGGCTAGATGCACAACAACTTCATCGTATTTGGATTATGTCCTACGATTCATTTAGTTTTCACATTGTCACATGACACCTGTTTAAGACTCTAAAAGCTTGCATACTATCGAATAAAATATCAATTTGCTTCAGCTGTTTTCCATCTGGTTCCGGTGCGCTCATACAAAAAGTTCTACAGTTTTACCACTACCATGAATCGAATTGAGTGTAAGAAGTAAAAACAGCCTAACCAAGCTCATGTCTAAATTTCAGCGACGTCGACCGTAAGCCAAAAAGCCAAAAAAGGGTTTGTAGTCAAAGCTTCTCATTTAAACTGTAAGATTTTTATATCATATTCCTCTTCGCATTAGTCGTTGATCTAAGAACTCTATACCGTTTTGCACACCTTCAAGTCTAGCGAATCGTAATTAAAATGACATTCGTCACTGACCTTGCCGACCCGTGGTGGGTAAGTGGTGTCTTATTTATCTCACATTCTGTGTTCTTTGTATGACTTTTCTAAATTTTATCTCAAACGTTTGTTCAACCTGATCAAAAAATGTAAATCTTACAAATAAAAAACTGATCACTGAAGTTGGGAATGTGTTGTCCCACTGACCCTAAATATTGCGCCATTAAATTAAAAGGCGTCTTCTCATCCGAAGAACCAAGAGTATTAAAGAAGAAAGGATTACATTCACTAACATTTCAATGGTATCTATTCACTTTATCATTTCTACATTCACTATAAAAATCCAATATATGGAAAGTTGATATTTTTTTTTGGTAAATCTACAAAATCTTTTCTTAAAATTCGCGGTTCATTTACTTTCTATTTTGACCCTTAACCACACATTTAGCACATTAGGCAATGCATTAAATGAGAAACTGAACCACCCTCGTCAATTTTGTAAAAATTTAAACCTTATGAAGGCTTGAATGAGCATTGATTATATTTGCAACAATGAATGGCATAAAAGGTTTGTTGTTTCTACTCGTAGATTACATTGTGTTTGAGATACCAACCATGTAGATTTTGCTGGAATCTATCAAACCTCTGAATTTTCAAACAACAAAAAAAGAGAGAAGAGAATTGCACAACAAAAGAACAATATTTTGATGTACTTTTTTGTTGGAGCCACTTATCTGATCCGATCAAAATGTATACTCGCATGTGTTAAAATAAAAGAACATAATTTCGTCAGACATTCAATTCGATGTCGATCTATCCAACGATCTTTTTACAGCTCTTTAATGGAAACTTTTGAAGGATTAATAATGCGAAGAGGATAAAGTATAAATGGCACAATGGGAAATAATATGGTCGGTTGGACCATAAAAAGTTTGTGCAACAAATCTGTTAGAAAAATAATCAAAATAGAATGAATGTAGCGGTCGCTTGGGGAGCATACGAGTTAAGAAAGCCACATTCGTTACTCTTTCCGAAAATCTGTATCGTTCCACTGTTCTTCATTCTTTCGTTCAAAGTAAGTATCACCAACGCCCTGACAGGCTATCGGTCTCACCTAATCTATCTATTACTTCATCTTTAAAAACTCAAATATCGGTGATCAGATGGCCATTTTGTTGACGCTCTCTCTGATGACAGTTGAGGTAAGAAATTTTTTATTTTCTAACCTCTTGTTTCCATTGAATGAAGAGTTTGCAACTGTCGATTTGTTTTGGTTTTGAAAATGGTGAAATAAATTGACGTTTGTTTCGTGCATAAAAGCGATTATACACGCCACGCACGGATGAAATGGTTATTTGTTCACCTTGGGGAACTTTCACTATTGTTGGAATCTTATATTTTCTCCAAATAACCACTTTATATGTGTGCGGTGTGATACGCCTTACGCTCTAAACTCAATAGTTCATGAGAATAGCTATTTGTTTAGTAAACAATGTTTACTGATAGAAGAAAATATGAAATTCCAATAAAAACGAAGTTTTGTAGTGTGATTAACCGTTTTTCTCCACGAAACAGGTACATCAATTTGTTCAATGGACTTCAAGCATGATAAATAGATTGCTGAAACTGGACAGTGTATCGAACAAATTTTGGCACTGCAAAAAAATTCGAACAATTTTTTCATACAAAATAGTACTCTATTTGACAGCGGTCAAAGTATTTTTGATCTGTTTATTTCATATCTTGTACTTCAATTTTTTTAACATGCATTCTACTATATAAAGGACCATATTACTCAGAGTTTGTTATTATTTTTATTGTCGTTATCGATAACAGATGATTTCGAGGGGTAACTCACTTCTAGATTAAATGGATTAAATGGTATTAAATGGATTAAATGGATTAAATGGATTAAATGGATTAAATGGATTAAATGGATTTAATGGATTAAATGGAATAAAAATTGGATTAAATGGATTAAATATGAAAAAAGTTCATTTTACCAAATACTGTAAAAGTCTTAAAAATTGTTGATTTTGATCGAACCACGTACTACAACTCATCCTACAATGTTAAAAAGCGAAAAAATCCACTTTTAGGAGTTTTTGTTGTAAAGTGGATTAAATGGATTAAATGGATTAAATAAATTTAATACCATTTTTCACAAAAAAAATTTTTCCTATACCTCACGAGTACTTAAACGAGCTGGGGATCGTGCAAATCTATTTTTTGCAATTACTTTACAAATTTTTCAGGTCGGTAGCCTAATTATTTCGGTAAAACTAAAATTTTTTTTTTGGATTAAATGGATTAAATGGATTTAATGGATTAAATGGATTTAATGGATTAAATGGAAGTGCGTCACCCCTCGGATGATTTCAATTTTCAATTTTCAAGAGGAGAGAAAAATACGTTTTGGTTCTTAACCTGTCATCAGGCAAAGCGTGAACAAAACCTCATTTTCTCATAGCTTTTTGAGTGGAGAAAATAGTTAATCACACCAACTACTCATCTAGAGGAAAAATAGGAAGTTCCAACTGGCTGTTGTTGGATTTTCCTATTACCTCCCCTCGGTAAACAAATAATTATTAAATAATCTAATTCAATGCATCACCGGAGATCAATTTAATAAAGGAGATAATCTGACAAAGATGCCACTACTCCAATATTTACAAGGTCAATTAATTGGGGTGCCGAAACCCCGTTTCGTTCATCAAATATTTGGCGATATAAGATGCGTGTGAAGAAGCAAAGAAATCAAAATGTTCTCATCAAACCTACAACAAGATAGAATTGAATAGAATATTGATTTGCCGAATGTGCCAGTCAAATTGTCAAAAATTACCAAATAAACAAATGGAACTAACAAAAGAAGCTTAATTATCAGCCGAAAAGCGGTCACACAAAGTAGAAACATACCTTTTCATCGCATTTTTATTAGGCTAAATTAAACACTTTATAAAAAGAAACACAAAAAACTACTTCCACACATGCTCAACATTTTTACAAATATAAATAAATTAAAAAAACAGAAAACACATTAAAACTAAAGAAAAAGAAGAAGAAAAAATAAGAATAACCGAACGGTTTTCAACCTGGCCGACGACCGAAAAGCAGTTTTTTTTCTACTTCTTCTCTAAATTAAAAATTCCAAAGTCGTTAAATTACCTAAATTATATTCGAAATTTCTTTATATGGACCATGATTGAGATTCATTTGTGGGTAATTTGTATAATTTTTATATTGTCAAACATAATTAAGAAAAATCAAATCTCTTGATAAGACACGGTTGCGAACGTTGCCAGTGGAGACTAAAAATTATTTATTGTCTTGTGTTACTCGAATCATTTAAATGGATCGATGAAATAAATTAATAATTTTTTTTTGGTTTTTATTGATGTTGTGGGAGCTTTGGGTCATAAATATTTTGATTTGAAAAAGCGAGCCAACGAAAATCTCCTCTCTGCGAGATAAGAGCTGAAAAGATTTCATTGTGTGGCAAAACAAAACAAAACAAATGGAAAATTTATTTCTAATTTTTATTGGATTTGACTAATTAGTTTGTTTTTATATTGAGTTGTAGGCAGATGATGAAGACTGTATTAGGTGCTGCAGTCATATAAATTATATGTTTTGATTAAATTTTTTTTCCCAACTTCAAAATGTTAATTTTATGGAAATTTGTTACACATTTTCTTCTTCAGAATTTTCGGTTGGTTCAATCAAAAGCTGTAGTAGTCAAAAATTTAACGGTGTTCAATTTCCAGATTTAACATTTTGTTTAGCCATCAGTCATTGTCAATTTTGATTCGGGTTTTATTTGGGTCATAATAACAATTGAAATCCTTTGAATCATGCAACATCTTCACTTCACTATACTGAACTGATTCAGGCCGGTTTGTACCATGGTCATTAAATAGTGTCGACATACAACATTTCAATCTGTTATAACTTTTGTTACAATTATCTCTTTGGTGGTTGATATTGATATCAAATCTTGTACTTCTTTAGTTTCAATATACATTTCCCTATTTAAAAAGAGACTGAGCTTAATGTTTATAATTCTGTCGATGTGGTTGGTAACAGATGACTTTCCATTTCGAAAAAATACAATACAATGCAGAGTAAAATAAACCAGACAGGAGCGGTTCATTTTCGAAACGTCAAATAAGGGACCTGATACACTGTATGACAATGAACTCAAATGAACGCTGACATAAATTGAAAAATTTTATTCGCAAAAAATGTAGGGCTACTAGATTATTCAGGTCCCTGGTCAAATCAGCACTACTGCCTGGTTAACTTTACTCTGTCGTGTACAATCTGTTGCCAAAGCATTACAAATTTCGAATGTCTTATCCAAAGGGAAAAACCATAATTGGATCGATCGGGCCGACGTTTCATAGAGAAAAGAATAGTCAGAACTCAATGTTTGTACTAATCAGATTTTTACCTTAGCCAGACATTTCGCACCTGTTGAATGTTTATGTATAGATGCCTGGATGCTTACCACCAATATCCACAGATTGCTACTTTGGGACTAAATAACTAATTCTAAAAATGTGTGAACGAGTTTTCCGGGGGTTTTGTACAATTGCTTACAGTTAAGCTATACAGACATCAAAAACACCTTAATTTGTGGATTTGTCTTAACAATCGGAATTTTCCTGTTTTAGATATTGTTCTTCGTACCAGAAAAACATACCCTTGATCTGTCACTTCTATGGTATGTGGGGTATCATTGTAAAGCTAGTTTAAGCTTCTACCAGTACATCAGCTGATCTAAACATAAACATTCATCTAGTGCGATATATCACCTTCTAAAATTCATTAAGATTTTTAACTTTTGGCTGAAACATTCTTCCTGTTATTTTCCGACAGTGGTTATAGACATAATATCAGTCGTTACCCCGTATCTCCTGTCTCATTAGTCACAGATGTGTGTCCATCTTCTGTAGCAGAAGTAAATCACGGACAAGACCCCCTTTTTTCGAGTTTCGAGACTCAGTCCAGGGCTTTTTGGCTGTCTGTTATAAAATAGCTCAGACTGTAACAGGACCACTGAAAAAATCGCTCTAGGTAATAAACTCCGGCTATAATCATTCCACGTCTAGTACGGTTGCATGTGTCATTCCGCTCGCCTTGCAACTTTTGAATTTTTTTGATATCGCATGTTGTTTGTGGTGAAAAAGTATAGAACTAAATTTTTTTCCGGAAAATGGAAAATCTATTTCCCGGCAGGAAAAGCCATTTATATGAAAAAATTAAAAGTCAAATATCTCCTGAAGGAATGAGTCTTTTTCAACAATCTTTTTTTTTCTGAAGAGGGTGACCCAATGCCGACATTTTATGGAACAAACTTTTTATGGGTGAGTCCAGATGGCGTTGGTATCGGTACTTTCCCAAAAAGTGGTCCGGAAAATTACTCAACTTTGTGGACTGATAACTTGGCCAATTCTTAGTCCATTTTGATAAGTAAAAGTGATTTGGAAAGGTATAAGTGAACTCTTTCGAAATCTGCCCGGCGGAGCTTGAACCGATTTGTGGTTCCCAAGATATGAGCCAGGACTCCCACCTACCTCCAAATTAAAGTTTTCGTTAAATTTTTAACATTTTTCTTTGGCATTATTGTGACAATTTAAAAATGAAAACTCGAAATTTTTAAAGAGCAATTACATAGTCATCATATCCCATACAGGTAATTGATAAGTATCACTTCCTAGTTCTAGAACTCAGAGATTTAACGAGTTTTACTAGACTTTTTTTGTTTTCTTCTCATCAAATGCAATTATTGAGATCGTCAGAGGTCAGTTCCTATGTGTTGGGCACTCTTCACCCCAAAAATTAATATCTACATCTTCCGAGTTCTAGAACCTAGAGATTCAACGGACTTCCATCCGAGTTTTTGCTCGATTTCGTGAAAAATCGTCATATTGGAGATCGTCCCAGGTCAGTTCCTATGTGTTGGGCACTCTTCACATCAGAAATGGATATCTGCTTGGAATATGTAGGTATCAATTTATCCCGATGAGACCGACTGGGATACCTGTTGTCCCAGCTTGCATCCCTTTGCATCTTTGCTGCATCCTGTAGGCATCTTTCACAAGATTTTGCATCCCAAAAAATTTTTTTAAAAAGAAATGAATTTATAGGGTTATGGGGTGAAGAGTGTCCGACACATAAGAACTGACCTGAGACGATCTGATTTACGACGATTTTTCATGAAATATAGCAAAAAGTCGGATGGAAGTCCGTTGAATCTCTAGGTTCTAGAACTAGGAAGAAGCAGATATCAATTTCTGATGTGAAGAGTGCCCAACACATAGGAACTGACCTGTGATGATCTCCAATATGACGATTTTTCACGAAATAGAGCAAAAACTCGGATGGAAGTTCGTTGAATCTCTAGGTTCTAGAACTAGGAAGAAGCAGATATCCATTTCTGATGTGAAGAGTGCCCAACACATAGGAACTGACCTGTGATGATCTCCAATATGACGATTTTTCACGAAATAGAGCAAAAACTCGGATGGAAGTCCGTTGAATCTCTAGGTTCTAGAACTAGGAAGAAGCAGATATCCATTTCTGATGTGAAGAGTGCCCAACACATAGGAACTGACCTGTGATGATCTCAATAATTGCATTTGATGAGAAGAAAACAAAAAAAGTCTAGTAAAACTCGTTAAATCTCTGAGTTCTAGAACTAGGAAGAGATACTTATCAATTACCTGTATGGGATATGATGACTATGTAATTGCTCTTTAAAAATTTCGAGTTTTCATTTTTAAATTGTCACAATAATGCCAAAGAAAAATGTTAAAAATTTAACGAAAACTTTAATTTGGAGGTAGGTGGGAGTCCTGGCTCATATCTTGGGAACCACAAATCGGTTCAAGCTCCGCCGGGCAGATTTCGAAAGAGTTCACTTATACCTTTCCAAATCACTTTTACTTATCAAAATGGACTAAGAATTGGCCAAGTTATCAGTCCACAAAGTTGAGTAATTTTCCGGACCACTTTTTGGGAAAGTACCGATACCAACGCCATCTGGACTCACCCATAAAAAGTTTGTTCCATAAAATGTCGGCATTGGGTCACCCTCTTCAGAAAAAAAAAGATTGTTGAAAAAGACTCATTCCTTCAGGAGATATTTGACTTTTAATTTTTTCATATAAATGGCTTTTCCTGCCGGGAAATAGATTTTCCATTTTCCGGAAAAAAATTTAGTTCTATACTTTTTCACCACAAACAACATGCGATATCGAAAAAATTCAAAAGTTGCAAGGCGAGCGGAGCCACTTTTTCTGACACAAGCACCTGGACTAGTCATACTTCCATATTTTGAGAGCCTATTGAAGTCAACCAATTATAATAACGGAAAACAAATCGCGATATAATGATTGAATCTGCTACTTATGTTGTAAACTATTTTGAAATTTCTTTGACATAAAATCTATTACTTCATTCGGTTTAACATACATTATATATATATATATAAGAAATCATTAGTCATAGCTGGATTTTTCTTCGGTTTTGTTGATAACGGTAGTAGGAATTTAAGAAATCTGAGGATGAATCCGACCTGCCTAACTTCGAAATTTCATTTCTCTTTGTTTTGATATAATATGCAAGATGAAAGTAAAGTGCTTTCGGAAGCTTTCAGTAACTGTAACACAAAGACATAAGGCATGCAAAATAATACAATGATTAAAGCACTGAAAATGTAATTTGATAAATGAATAGGCAAAATGATGATTGACCCGTTTCTTCTCCACATTATCGTTTCCATTTAATATCCACAACGTATGTTATATATTCTGTTGGCTGAACAAACAACAGAAAATTCAAATCAAAAGTCGTGTACTCAGCAAATCAAACAAATCATTATAAAATATTGTAGACGGTTTTTGTATAGCAGCCAGAGAGCCAACAAGAAATCGCGTGCGTTTAATTTATGATTGGAAATTTTAAAATTTATACCCAAGTCCACACAATATGACAAACCTCATTTCATTATGCCGTATGATTAAATGTCTGTTAAATATTACATTTTCAATGATCCGACTGTGATCAAAAAGTTCCGTTCAATAATTCATACGGCAATTTAATGTTTTTCCAACAATGTATCTATGTGGCACACTATTATATTATGAAATTGATATTAATTGTAGCCTTTATTCAATCAAACTGTCGGTAAAATATTGATAGAAACCCCTCATTTATACCATACTGTATCGGGGATGGTCTTTAATCGCTACTTGTTAATGTACATACACAGTTCGGGTGTTTTTAGTTCGGGATGTGGTGTATTTGTTTCACTGATTTAATATGCAAATAGCTTGGTTCAGAATGTAAATATTTTAAAAAAGTTGTGCTCGGATTGAATGGGGGAAAAGGGTGATATAACTTTGAGAAAACTCAGATATTGGACAGTTACTTTCGTGTGAGTAACTTTTACGATTTAATGGGAAGAGTCCTCAGTCGAATAGTCTTTATAATCATGTTGGACTAAATTTCCATTCTCTACTTGAAAACGAAAGGAAGAACCTTCATTCTGCTAAGGTACAAAAAATAAATGTTTTATTTCGAAGAAAAAAACCTCAATTTACTTAAGGGAAAACTTAAAATTTTTATTGAATAACAAACAATGTATATTAGTCGACTCAGCAGTGTAATCATCAATATTACATAAAAATGCTTGGGAATAGCCCCAAATGTCAAATCATCGTGTAAACATTAACATATATAGGCAACGGCCGTACGGTCTGGCCAATTCACATCATGATTATAAACTAACCCCGATTTGTTATAGACCGTTTGTATAGTTTAATCTAATAAATATTTGATTCGTATCATCAACAACAGCAGCAGAGAACATTACAATGTACTGGTCATACGAATTTCTTTCAATAATTTTTTTTTGTATTGAATATTATGTGATGTTCAGTATAAATGTGGTTTATAGGTATGCTATTTATGTATACCAAGACATACCATACCGTATATACAATTGAAATATTAATTCAAAATTTGTTTTAATTTCAAAATTTTCGATGAAAAGATCACGCACAGTTAATTTAACCGAATAAAACTTTGTGGAAGAAATATTTTTGTTCATTCACTTTTTTTGTCGCTGAAGAAAATATTTATTTTTAGTATCTCATTTTTGGGGGGACTACGAAAAAAAATGTATTTTATCACAACTTCACTGAATAATTCAGGGGATAACTTCTTGGATCACTGTTCACTGTAACTTTAAAGAAATTAAATTGGATTTTTCTGTTGGGAAAATTGTCCTAACTGTGGCTCGCACACTATGAGCTACAGGGTGTCGATTCTCATGTATTTAAGAGTTTTTAACTTAACAGTTGTCACCTTGAACTAGGTAGTAAGGTAACGAAGGTAACCAACATGTCGAAACAAAATCATTAAATCTATTACTTCATTTGTGCAAAGTATATCATGTTAATGTTTGATACGAAGTCTATCACTCCAGTATTTTAATCATGCGTCATTTCGCTATATAATAGAACACTAGGCACAGTTCATCACTAATATTTTCGTCGTAGTCAATAGCAGATGACTAGCCCATATTTATTTCGTATATACAGTATTTCCTACATTTGTCCAGAATCAGTGCGCCAATTAGTCGGGAAACAGACAAAATTTTTATAATTGAATTACATTCTTCATACAAAATACAACCATTCTACTATGCATACTACCTCGAGATAGAGCTCTCCACACAATCAAGATATTAAAAATATTTCACGTCTACTTTCATGAGTTGATTATAGCAGAAAACTTATGGATTATGGATTACGGTTGGTACATAAGTTGATGCGATAATCGACCGATGAAAAAATTCAACTTTACCGATAAAAAGAAAGAAACGAATGATATAATTAGTACCTATAAATAAATTAGAAACTACTGATAGCGAGTTCCTGAGTACCGATAAAAATGTTCAAAAGTACCGATAAAATTTTACCGATAAAAAGTAATGATTTACCGATAAATTCGTTTGTTTGTCTTCTTTTATCGATCATTGACATTTTTCTATCGATAAATTATTATTTTCTATCGTTAAACCATCATTTTCACTGTGCCGACGATTGTAATAACCATTTTTCTGCCTTATAATGCATGCTAATACTCCTAAGTCAGTGAAAACATGACCAAAACAAGTCTAAAAAGCTATGTTTCAACTCACTATTTTACATCTTTTTTTACCATCAACCAACTATTTTACTCACATTTTTCGGCAGAACTAACTCATTTTTACTTTTTTCGGTGACAATTTCAAGTGCCTGAGTTTGGTACATCGACCAAACCATATGTGAATTTTAAACCAAACAACCATTACTATCAAAGGCTGGTCACGTGTTGTCGGACAAAAATGATCGATCAGCTGTTCCTAAGTTGTTTATAGGAATAGTTATTTGCACTCGCTCCGCTCGGTCTGCAACATGCCTAAAATCTATCGTCCAAAACTATTACGTATAATACTTCACATGCAAAGGTACGAAAATTCAGTCCCGTAATACATGAAAAAAAAATGTAAAATTAATGAAGTAAAAGATTTCGTTAGGAACCTTGTATGAAACACTATTCTAGATAATTGCAATGGAATCTTTTTTTAATGTTTACATCACGATAAATGAAAAGTTAAATGCAGAATTGGTACATGTCACATATTTTCTGTTCTGTTTTACTGGTTTTTTGTTTATATATTTTTATGTGGAGAAATCAAAAACTTGAGCAAAACACAGAAAATGTGTCAGTTTTTAAAATTCCGTGCGTGCTCCGTTTCAACAACTTGGGGGAAGTAATGTGAGCAAACTCTGCCTCACCTACTTCTACTGGCGTCTGTTAGCGCATCTATTAGCTAAGAGCTAGGTGAATGGAATTTCATTTTTCTTATATTTCGCTAATGTGTTATATGTTCCGTTTTTGTATAAGACACCATTATGCCACTTAACCACCTAATAGAGTTATCTAGTTTCATATCAATTCTCCCAATTGATCCAAGGACGACATGTTAACTGAAGTCAGTAAATTGAAGAAATTATGAAAATTTTGACATTTTTATTACTATACCGAATAAAAATAAGTTGTCAAAGAGAAGATATGCTCCTCGAAAATATCGCGGAGAACTTCTAATTATCGAATTAGAAGTTAATTTGAATTATGAATTTTTGATTAAGTAATCGTCCGCTCTGCATCATTAAAAAAAACTGTTTGCTACAATATCAAATGTTTGAGTTTTTTTTTTAAATTAAATTGCTCGTTTTTTTAACGAAAAATATCTTTTAACGCCATAAATTAGTTTTTTTTGTCTTTGTTTTTAAGATAAAAAAAAGAGAATTCGAACTTTAAATCGATTTGCATAAATTTATTTCATTCAAACAAATAAAAATACAGATTATCCGAAAGCATAAAGAATTAAAAGAAATCCAAAAATATTATAAAAAGAACTCGACGTCGACACACACAAAAAAAATCCTTTACTGACCAGTCCGACCGACCGACGGTTTGTTTTATTGATGTTGTTTTTAGTAAACAAATTAGTATGTTGATCATTAATTAATTATCAGGTTCAGGTTCACATATATCGTGAACTATACCTATATCGTATCTATGGTGTGTGTTTATATAATGAAACTGTATAGCTCACGTTTTTCAATATAATTTTTTTTTCTCATACCAAGAGACCTTTTAAATTATTGGTTTCAATGGAAAAAGAGATTAGCACGCATTCCCTATGATACGGAGAGAAATTAATGTATCCATCGGCTGTATCGTTTTTTTTTTGTTATTCATTCAAGGTATTTATAAATTTTCATTCGTGTCGTGGATTGATACCACAGCCCAATATGAAACATGAATTTATATATTCTTCACTTTTAAAATGTCAAAATATTAATATGTTAAAGGCGTTGCTAATTTGTTTTTGAAACAAGTTAATTAACTGTATAATCGTGTTTATACCTACATATGTGCTGCGGCCGGGTATTACACTCGTTTTTTATATATCTTTTCTTATTAAATAGCTGACGTCACCAATTTGACATGCCAATCGGTGCTGTATGTACCGAATGCAAGAAGAGAAATCGGAGTTAACTTTTTGCTTGAAAATTTAATTCTTTGATCATTCGTTATATGTATAGATTCCCATGAATTATGTGTTGCAACCGAACGCTGGTTGATCGTTATTACACGCCGAAGCATACATACTGCTAACAGAGCCGGTAACATATTGACTAGGTGTTACAGAGTCGTTACCACGATTGCTACAAATGTTACTAGAAATGATCGGACGAGCGGGTAAAGACTAAGGCTCGGAATAGGTCAGGTTTACCTGTTTTTGAACCGAAAATACAAGAACCTGTTTTGATCTGAAAGTGATGCAATCAATTTCACCTGAACCTGACAGGTTTACATGAAGCCCTGATGACCTTATGATTTTAGAATTGTTATTTCATCCTAGATTCTGAAGGAACACGTTAAGACATCTACGAAAGTAGTTAGCACCCAAATTTGAGCGGTACAGTGTACAGCATCTCTGGTTAAAACATTTTCGATAGATTTTTTTTTATCGTTTATAACTTAACTCGACCAGGATACTGTTGACTTTAAGAATAAAAATCGGAAAATCATTCGACAACACCGACAAAAATAGGCGATATGCTTTGGCTAGTGTTCTTATGTACGAAAATGTATGTTGCAACGAATGAAGTAAAAGATTTTGGGTCAGTAAGGCAGCTGCTTTGGTCTCAGACATTATGGAGTATATTCAGAGCAATTGAATAGATTTAATAATTTTCTAGCGATGTGCTTGTTTCTATAATCGTTCTAAAGAACGAAATTTCATATCGTTGAAGCAGTAAATCTATCTTCTGTCATAGTAAACAGTGCTATCCTTTAGACTTTTAGCGAATAGTAAAACCAAATTTCTGTGTAATAAACAAACATCTGAAATTATGACCAGTAATTTACCGAAAATAAATTTTGTTCCATTCGAGTGTCATCACTTAAAATATTTGTCCATTTAGGTTTCTACCATATAATGAACGATTACATACGAGGAACACAAGAACTTTCTGCACGTTTTCGCGATGCTCAAGATACCTTCGATGATCATAGGAACACCGCCACAAATGAACAACTCGCAGAAGATGAATATTTAAAGCAAACATACAACAGTACATTTGACAAAAATTCGGCAGTAATGATTCAACTCCCAAGACAGGCTGACTTAAGATCGAAGGCAGGATTAGCCGTATTGTATGGAACCAAAGATAATTGTCTGAATAAGTTAACAGAGGTAGTTCGTGACATGGAAAATTTAGCGGACGAAGTGAGTGGCGTTTTAGAAGGTAATGACATATAAAACAGTTGAAAAAAAATCGAAATAGCACGAGAGCCGCTATATCCATCACACCCATGTAAATTTATTTTTCACGCTTCCGGTTAAAAGAATACGAAACATAAAATTGCGTTTTTCACCACAAAAGAGTACATTTCGTACCTAGGACCAAAAATCTTTTTTAGCATGTGAGAGGTTTCCAGACAGAGTCGAAGGCGGAAAAACTTCATTGAACTAGGGATAACTAAAGCAAATTCCAAACCGTTTAACTTTGAATTTGGTCTTTTCACCGCTTGGTCGTCAATAATTATTTGATTACAGAGGGGAAAAAATAGGAAATTCCAACAAGATCGAAGTTTTGAGACCAGATAGAAGCGGAGGCCGCGAATCGCTTTAGTTGGAATTTCCTATTTTCTTCCAGAGACGAGCACAACGTTTTCCATCTGTGCGACGTGCTTTCTTCAAGAAACATAAAGATCAATTTGTAACACAGTTTTTCAAAACCAAAATAAAGTTGACAGCTCTGGGGAGAAAATATCGATTTTCGTCACTGTCAAAAAACTTTCAACTTTCTACCCCCGAACTGTCACCAGACGAAGCGTCACACCGCACATACGGAAAAGAGAAAATGATGAATGAACACTTCTGATGCCGTATTATATAGCAAAATGTATAAGTACAACATTTTGTACTGTATTCCAACTGATGCTTTGATCCAAAATGCTTTGATTAAAGGAAGTAAAAGATTCGACAATTACATTTGTGAAGTGCTTGTCGTCTGAAAAAGATTACCAGAATTCATAGTTTTAAATTGTAATTTTAAGTAGAATTTACGAGATCAATTTTCTTTAAAAAGCTTCCGCCACTGATAATCACAATTTATCTTCTTACAATTGATATCGTATTTTGTCTGTAATTTCATACTCAAATGATCACATTTTTAGCCAGAGAAACCAATTGAAGAGAATAAAAATTAATCTTCACAGGCCAATATGTTACCAGGAATTTGAGCAAGAGTGAACAAGATTACAATTTTTAGCTAATTAAAATGGAGGAACGTCGGCTAAAGATATTATATTAATATTCTGAAATGGATCGCCCAGCAAGCTCTTCAAACAAAAAGAAATATGAAAATTATTAAATATTTGTCCATAATACCCATTCATGGTCGGTATATCTAAACAAGTTCCTCAATAAACGTTCAGCCAACCCTTCCAAAAAAAAAGACTTATTGTAAACGGATTTAAATGGAGTAAATATTCAATTGCGGTGGTCACTTTAAGCATGCAGTTCTATTAACAGTCGGCAAAAGGAGCAAAGACATCAAACAGATTTTGTGTATACTATGGAAATGGCCATAGTATCATATCAGTTTCGGACAACAAAAAAGTGTATTTTTAACTAGCTACAGAAACAACAAACAAAAACATGGATTTAACAGGATTTATCGTCTCATTTTAAATGAATCTCTTTCTTTGTGCAAATTGTGTAAATAGAAGATTGTTATTTATAATGCTTTCTTTGCATGCGCATGTGATTACAGGTATATGTGTTGTGCATGTGAAAATAGACATCAAGCGGCCAAATTTATTTTTGTAAAGATTTGCATAAATACCTGACAATAGTTACTCCAATGGTATCTAATTTCACTTCCCACGGCTTCAATTAGAATTTTCGAATTTTTGAAAAAAGAAAAGAGTGAAATTACAGAGGTAACGTACAGAATGGTGCATAATTAGTCCAGAGAGTTTGTGTCATCAAAAACGGCTACTCTCGCGTTTACGTCTTAATGGAACACATTTTTTCTGGAAAAAGTTGAAAAGCAATTTCCTCCCAGAAAAGGTATTTACAAGAAAAAATTAAAAATCGACTTTAGAATCGTAAGTCGTTTTGGAATGAAATTAAATCTGAAATGGAAGATGTTGGTTCACATATGGGACATGAACCCACAACCTTCAACTCATGGGTTCAAGCCCCATCCGTGAACCAAAATTTTTCATTTTAGATTGAATTTTATTGCTTTACGATTTATGATTCTAATAATTAAGTACAACTAGCCATTAGTCTAAAAATTAAAGAAAATTTATTTTTTTGAAAGTACGACTCGATGACTTTAATTTTATGGAAGATTAGATAAAAATATCATCCAAAAGTCGTTGTCCAAGGAACTGACCTATTATTTGTAATCACTAAATTCCAGAATGGAACCAACAAATCTAGCTCAGTTTATAGTGGGTTCCAAGTTCTAGAACACTGAAGACAATGAACCGCGCAATGGACCATGATGAAATCACGTATTTCTAGGAACTGACCTCTGGTGACATCAAACAAGTCGTAATTACAGACGTTAATCGAACAAAAATAGGTAAAATTCCCAGCTTTTAGAAAGGGGAAGATGTAGGAACATCGGAGCCTTTTGAAGTAGTTGCAAAGCTTGTTGCAAAAACTATTTCCTTTTTACAAATTTTGCAACTTCTTTTGCAACTACTTCAGGTTGCTCCCAGTCTTTTGAAGTAGTTGCAAAAGTTGTCGCAAGAAACATTTTCCTTTTACGAATTTTGCAACTTCTTTTGCAACTACTTCAGGCAGGTGAACATCGGTAAATTCAAATTAGTAATAATGGGCCATATGTATGAGCAACCTTATTTTCAATGAGTTAAGAAATTGTTTTAACGAGAAAAGAAATCATTAAAACCGTTTGAAGACACAGCAAAGCTTTCATAGAGATGTATTGAATTTTTGAACCAGCTATCATCAATTACATCCAAGAAATAGAGCTAACCTTAATCCTTGAATGAAAATAAGGGAGATGAGAAAAAGCGTGAAATGATGGTGACTGAAAGACTTGTTGCAGTATCACAATTTACAACTATGTACAACATATCCATGCCGACGACAGCTTCCGAATAGAGCACAATTTTGAAGGAAATATATTTTTACTAGTGTCTTGTTTGACACACTGGTAAGTTTCTGTACCCCATAGAGTACCCTGTACTCTATGCTGTACCCTGTTTAGAGTACCATTCATGCTTGAAGTGCGTTGATGTGGACAAAACTTTTAAAATCCGCCTTATGATATACTTGAGTTACTCAGCCTCTATCTTAGATTTACCTGGATTTATCTTTGTCGGCCGGCTACAACACATAGAAGAAGAGTGTAATGACACCTTATTTTAAAAAGTTTGTATTAAAATAGTTACAGAAAATTACACCAAAGTCCGGAACACTTTTTGGAAAAACCTTGATTGATTTTCACTCCACCAGAAAAATTTTTAGTTGGAAGACTTTTGACTTTTCATATAAGAGGCTTTTCCGATAGGAAAATGGCTTTAACATTTTCCATAGTTTCGTAACCCCTACAACGTAGAACAAAAATTTTCCATTAAAGTCTCAACGCGAGCGGAATCACACAAGCTCCTGGACTACATACAAACGTGCCACAAAATTTCGTTGATATTTTTTTTCCACCTAAATTCAGTTTCACTCACCAAAAAAATTCTTTCAACAAAAATTCTGTCAATAATTTCATATAATTAAAACATTCTCGGACGGCAGCCTAACATTTCGTTTATAATGATTTTTAACAACCAGAAACAGTTTCTTTTATTTACCCAACAACATAAAATCGATACAAGACGTACCGGGGAGGTGTTATCTCCGATACATTATGCGTTAATAATATCCAGAATGGGCAGCACATCAAAAGGGTTATTGTGCAATTGATTGATCTTTTGTTGGACGAAACAAAACCAAAAGAAAAGAGATTGAATGTGGAAATAATCCAGTAACATTAATGGTTTTGATGAGAACAAATAGAAAATCAGTTAAATATTTTCGTGAAATGACCAATTAATTGAGTGGTTGCAAGGTCCATTTGTATTTAAACGTTGAAAGAATAGTGAACGAACTTAATGGGGGATTTTACTGAAGCGTAAGATTGATTGTATGTATCGTCGTAATAATTCATTAGGACGCTTGTTGCATAAAGAAAGATTATTTATGAAAATCGGAATTAACAAAGTCTTTTAAAGACCACTTGTGGTTTATGGTATACTGTAAAAAGCCTCTTAGGCTGTTTAGTATACTGGAGTTCTCGTCGGTTCAGCCGATGCTTGTGTTGTTGATTGAAAACTATTGTTACTGTCCTATAGTGGCATTTCAAATTAAATTATGAACTGACAAAAAGACTTCCCGAACTTACCTGTAAGGTGTCATTGGTGATGGGTTACACTTCTATGAAGTAAGTAGAAAGAAAATTGATTAAGAACATCACAGCTCATAGTGGCTTTTCTTCACTTAAAATAAGAAAATTTAAATCATCATCATCATCTTTTCCTACGGCACAAGGCAACAACAAATTACCTACATCGCACACGGTTCAAGGCTTTGAAGAAAACTTAAATGGCGATCGTTTAAATAGCAATTGCAGGGTGAAGACCTCTTGCAAGTCATCCGTTATTGACTCGGTCGACAAAAATAAGTGTTGAGCTATGCGCTCTTTTATTTCAAAATGTATGTTAAAACTAATGAAGTAAAAGATTTTGCATCAATTGGTTGAAAGTAATCAATAGAATTAACAGATTTGACAATTGTACTGGTTATGAGCTGTATGCGATCTGACGACCTTACCTCCTCCGCTTGAGACATGCAAAAACATAATAATTCTCTTTCGCCTCTTTCAAATTTCCCTATACAGTTTTTAGTAGGTAATCCAAAGCATACCAACCACTCCGATCTCCGATCGCAAATATTTCAACAATGGAATGATGAATCTAATTACACAGAACTTGATAACCAAAAAAATTCACAATTGTTTTGGACAATAATTTATAATTGACACGGCACGGTGAGACTGAACAGTTTTCAGTTTAAGAAAATAATAACAAAAAAAAAGTTGGTGGTGCTGCTGCCGCACGAGTTATAATGATCAAAAAATATGTGAAAATGAATTGTTATTACCGAAACGCAGGTGAAAATTAAATTTGATGACAAGCTGTTCCTAGCATACACGAACTATTGTTGTTTTGTTATTAATGTTATAATACGGAATCGGCTGCTTTTCAGAACCATACAAATTATTGTGGTATCTTTCACACCGTTTGAAGTGCTATTAAGTAGGGGTATCGGATTATAATTTTTGTAGAGCATCACAATCAACGGAAAAACACACAATGGGTTCGATTTTGGTATAATAAGGTCTTTAATTTTAGATTCGTTTTATAGGCAAACATTATCCTCGCTCGTCGAACTTTTTTCGTACGAATTAAGTTTACAAATATTGTGAAGCCGCTTATAATAATGGTCTCATTTTCAACGGCACTTTTGATGATTTAACCTATCACAAGCGGTCAGTATATAATGATAATCGAGTCTCTTAGTTCGATTCATTGAAGAATTTTCAACAGTCTGATGCGAAATCTATTTCTGCATTAGTTTGAATATACTTTTTGAAATACCAGACCATGTAATTCCACAGAAACGCGCAGTTTTTTAAAGTTCATTCGTAAAATAATCCGAACTCGATCGTGCAAACTTTGAATTAAGGCCTCGATTATGGCTCAACATGGACCAAATCGTACTTTCTTTTCCAATCTGTGATCTCCAAGCATGCATTGAAAATAGCTTTTCTATTTACATTGAAAAACAGTCGATTTGCTACAGTCTATATTGAAGTCTATTACTTCTATTCGTCGGAGAATTGTCAATAGTTTGATGCGAAAATCTTTTACTTCATTAGTTTGAATATTCGTTTCTTAATATAAGACTACCTTAGAGTGATCGCTTACTATTTTGTCGTCAGTATCGATAACAGATGATTCTAATAATTTACTTTAGTTTCTTCGAGTAACTTTTCATTTAGTTAAAACTTATCATTTCTTTTACTAATAACGTTCAGTAAATCTAGGTCTTTTGATAATAAAAAAAAGTATCTCCACTCTACCGAATCAACCATTTCTGTTCCAATATTCTCAAATCCTTTACAAAACAAAAAAAAAATGTCCCGAAGCTATACTAAACCAAAAGGTACACTTCAAATTAATCTTATAAAATTCGTATTTATAAAAAAGAAACTTTTAACAGTCGCGACCACTTAATAACAATTCAATGTTCAATTTTAATGATTAACAACAAAGCGACAAGCTGTGTGAGATTGATCCTTATGAGGATTTTTCGAGATCAACATTCTTTTTGTGTTTGTATGTTCGATTCGGTTCTGGTTCTATCCATCGCCATATAATGCTCTTATTATTATTATTATACAGTTAGGGATATAAAAAGGGAGATTACAACCAACAACGAAGTGTTATTTTAATATAACAATCGAGTAAAGTCAACCGACCGAGCATTGATTCGAATTATTGTGTGCATTACCTCGATGTGAAATAGACATTCTCCGTGTAAAAAAACATTGAATATCTTTGAGTACGTATGGAATATGTTTGGGATACTAAATGTCAGGGGTAGGGAAACTTTTGCTGTGTTTTGCTGCTTTCGTTCAGTGTTTTACAAAGTTGCCTGCGCTGTCCAGTTTCTGTTAGCTTATTTGTCACATACATTGAGTTGGAAGCAAGTATAATGAACAATGTCATTTTGAGTCATGAATGCATTTCGCTTCCCGCTTGGTGTTACTTACAGCACCGTTGATTGACTTTTACAAACAACAAGCATTATCTCCATTAAATCGCTGAATCTTTTACTTCTTATATTTAAAACAATATTTAGTACGAAATCTTTTACTTCATTAGTTACAACATATTTTCACTTATATAAGTCATCACAGTAGCTGGAGAGGCTCGTTGTCACTACCAGATGATTAATTGCTTCCACACTTTTCGTAAGTTTTCTTAACGCAGGCGAGAACCTAAGTATTTTCAGTTGAAACTTCAGCAAAAACTTTGTGTTGACATCGGGAAGAAAATAGGAACTATTTTATCCACGAAAGAAACACAATAATTTTTTTCACCAAAAGCAAAACAAAGTGACAGTTGCAAAGAGAAAGAAAATCTGTTGTTCGCCAACATGGAAAAAACGAGAATTGAGAAAAATAGTAGATTGTGTGCGTGTTTGGGACTTTCTATTTTACCAAGTATGCCGTTTGGATGCAACCACACAAGACAATAGTTATTTACGTATCTGTTGTGGACGGTATATTTTAGGCAATTTCGCGAGTTGTAGCCCGAACGAAGTGAGGGCGACAAGCGAAAGTGCCTAAAATAAACCGTCCACAACAGATGCGTATACAACTTTTCATGCCGAGGGCCCAAATTACGAGAAAAATTCCGTAATTTTTGCCCAAGACATGAAAAATACTAAGTTCCAACAATTCATCAATCCCTCGGGAAATGAGTCTTAACACTCATGTTAATGAAGTAATGACTCAGTTCCCGGCGGCTTATATTGAGTAACTGCATTTTCTCAACTGAACAGTCATCAGAGAGAGCTTCAATAAAGCGTCATCTTGTCACCGCATTTAAGTGGAAAAAATAAGGTTATTCACGTCGCCCGAATAAAACTTTCTTTGGATTTGTTTCCTGGAGATAATTATTTTTAAGAAGACTAGTCTCATTTCATTTCACGAATCTCCGTAATAGTTCATCATATTAATTTACTATGCTGGTGCATGTAACAAGGCTATTACATGTATAGGCAATAACCTTTACATCACTCGCATAGTAAAACGTCGTACTACACACGGAAAATAAAGTGATATCTCGTATCACGATGAGTAAAAGTACCTCGGGCTGCCGCCCTCGGATACTTTTTCTCATCTGGATACGAGATATCACTTTACTTCCCTTGCATAGTAAAATACTATTATTACCTTCGTTTACAAACGTCATTTGCTTCTATATGTGGAGTTGACGCCCTCTGGCATCCAATTCAACCACAGAAGCTTAACAAAATAAACCCTTCCAGGCAAATGTTTATTAACACAGAGAGAAAATAAATGTTTTATATAGACCGATCATCATAATATCCCCGCACCACATTACTTAAACGCAACAATAACCTATGTGTATATACCAAATATAAAATGTTCTCGACTACAACACACAATGCTCTCGACACATAAATACAATATAAATAATTTCATTGTTGTAATAAGCTCATTCAAAATATTTTCAAAAATTATAATCATTTTTACAATAAACGAGAGAACCATTTTCTCATTTCCTCTTATTGTAAATCCATCGAATAAGTGTCAAAATGGGAAATTAGCAGTGTTCAACTGTGAAAATTTCATTCACCGGAATAAATTATATTTTGGATGTGTGCGATTTATAAAATGCGGGTTTATTTGAGTGCAATTGTGTGTTATTAACACTGGCAGGAGTCGTAATGAATCACATGTCTTAGAGTCGGGAAATAAAGATTGAGTTTAAATTTTGAACTATTACATTTTAGAAACGTATATTCCTCTGTTATCGACATCGACGATAATAACGAGCGATAGACTCTGGTTAATTTGGTCTTATATAGCAAATGTATGTTAAAATAATTGAAGTAAAAGATTTTTATCAGACACTAAGCAATACTTTCAACAAAAGGAATAACAGATTCAATCATAATACGTTTGCCGCTTATAAAAGATTACCAGATTCATGCAGTCAATCTTTATTCCCTGTAGAAGGAACCTTAATCTTCAAATGTCTTTTGCATTTTTAGTAATTTTACAAAATCCTTCAAACTCTTCTACTCTTTCTGGCTGGAAAAGTAGGTCTTAAATAAGAAATAACAGAAAAATAAATAAAACAATATGATACCTGAAAAATACGAAAAGCTATCGCTAAAGCACCTTAACGATCAATTTATAAATTCTTATTTTCCTTTTACATGTTTCTCATGTTTCTTATACAAAATTATATCTTGAAATGATCGGTTTAATTACATGCCAAAGACAAATATTTCCTGAACGAGACAACGTTTTTATGGTACATTTCGTAAAAGGATGGAACGATTAAAATGTCTTTTCGTTGCATTTCGTAAAAGGATGAATTTCCTAAGAACGAATAAAGTGTTCAAAATCGAGTTCGTGCCCATTTCCAATTTTCTGTTTATGGAAATATTGAAAATGTAAAATCGAAAATGTATGGGCGCGAGATTCCTCGGCACCCCGGAAAATACCTAGACTTTTAGGTTACCACACACCGTCGATTCGAAACTGATTTCATTGTATGAGGCACTTTTGGAAAGATGAAGTTAGTTGTGTAGGTGTTGAGATAAATGCAGTAACTATTTTTGGTAAAATTATTTCCTAAATTTTCTCACATTTTCCTACATTTTTGCACATTTTACTTTACAATCACTAAACCGAAGTGGTGTGCATACGTTATTTTGCACCAGCTGGTACCATTTGGAATTCTATGTGACCAGCTGGTGCAAAATAACGTATGCACACCAGTTCGGTTTAGCGATTGTATTTTTCCAAATTTTAGGAAAAAAAATTTATTTGGAAAATTAAGGAAAATATTTAAAAGTCTAGGAAAATGTTGGAAAATGTTTTCTCATAAATAGGTTTTGAATATTAGCGAGGATTACCGCGACTCCTAGCACTGAGATGACGCATAATTGATATGATGAGCCTGGCAACAACGTTTCAGAATTAAATCGTACAAATACAAAAAATCTCAAGATGCTGTGAATGCCCTTCAACACCCAAATTGAATTCATCATTATGATCCCTTTTTTGGTGCCACTTTGAATCAACCTGTGTCACGACTACGTAAGGAAAATAATATTATTTTCTGCTATTTACAGCAAGGACTATTTTTTAAAAAAATGGAAAAACGGAAAGGTCCTATAGATCTCTAAGGTTTGCGAAACTGAAGTTGGCTGTGTTTAGTTTGCACACAATTTTTGGCATGCTATCGCCCTGCCAGTCGTTAACCAAATGGATCTTATAGATCACGCTGTTATTAAAAAAAAAATATTTTTTCGTGAAGCTTGCTTTTGACCAAATGAACATGATCCTGATAAAAAGATGTTTTTTTTAAATGGCCAAAAAAGGGCTATCATTCTTTCGTGATAATTTTTTTTTTTTTATTAAAGTAAGCCGCTCTACTAGCGTAGAGCACGCACGGGGGCCTCCGTTTGGGCCCATTGTACTGGCTTTGGGGTTGGGTTAGACATTCGCTGTTGTATGGGACTATCCCTAACTAACGGTGTAGCTCAGAATGTCCTCCGATTGCAAAGATCTATTTCCTCAGGCTCTGCCTGAGTATGTTTTTGTCAACATATTACTTCATCTATTTTATGATGAAAGTGACAGAAACAGCAGTGAAATTTTTAAGGCAACGATATCATCGAGCATTACAATAACTGAAGCACATGTCTGAATATGAAAAAGAACAAAAAGTCTTGTACAAAGCGTATACAGAAGCCTGTACCGTTTGTACCGATAAAAATATCATTCTGCATTTCCAATGGAAATTTTCCTTACAAAACAAATTCACTGTTCAATATGAATTTTAACTTAGTTTTGCTCAAAAGAAGTCCAAGTACCGCTACAGCTGTAAATAACAATTAGATAGTTTACACATTCAATAATATCATGAGCCATCAGGCAAGAGATCCGTGGATCATTAGAATCAGGTTCATTAAGAGTCCCGACATAGAGCCATACGGCGAAGAGTTCTTTCGAACGATTGTACAACAATTGTACCAGAAATTTCATTGTAAATCCAAACAAAATCATCGCTGTTCATAAGCACATGTCCGTTAACAAAAGAGAACAATAGAATTGTACAAGCCGTACATATTGATCAAAGAAAAAGTGGTTCACGAGCAAACGATTTTGATTTTGTCAATAAATTTTAAATTATTTCACCAAAAAACATCAAAAAGCAGCACAAAATTAGACAAAATCACAAATCTATTTACACAAAGAAGCACAAAAGAAACACTTTCAGAGAGCGACGTATAAACACGTCCGTTCACTATCCCGTTCAGTGGTCGGGTACTATCGTGATAATTAGTCGATTGAAATGACGTCTAGGCAAAAAATAAGTTAGGGATTAAGAAAAAAAGAACTAAATGAATGGTACGAGAATAGTATCATTAATGTTTACTAACTAATAGTGGCAATGGGTTTAGTAACTCCCTCTCTAATAAAAATAGTTATCCAACCGAAATCGGTTCTTTCCCAAACAATAACTGCATCATACTTTCCTTTGGAAAGCCATTTAAAATACCGACCGAAAAGAACCGGAAATATTCGCCATTTTCCATACAAATAAATTTAATGAACAAAATAAAAAAAGTGAAGTCTCGACCATTCTTCATCTTGGGATTATTTACCATATTTTATTTCCATATCAAGATCACTGTGTGTATAATCTTCTATTGTTTATTCAACACTTATCATGGCATTACAATCTTAAAAGTATTTTTTTTTGTTTCGCCATTAAACATAATTATTCCGAGTTTTATTTGTATATTTTCCATTCGTCCAACTTGAATTATAAATAAAAGAAAGAAAAAAAAAATTGGGGAAAAAAATTTAATTTTTATGCAGTCACATCCATTTCAAGTTGTATAATGAACATAATACCAAGGTGTTGATTATTATGTTGTACATAAGTACAGTTTTGCTGGACATGTATATAAGTATACCATTCTACAGTACACATACCGAAGAAAAGGAAAAATAAAGAATTAACATTTCAAGAATGAACAAGATGGTAAATTTCAGATTAGCATGTCATACAAAACACCGCAGGTAATAATTAGTGTTTGAAGTACACATAACAAAAATATTCTTAATGTGAAAATAGGTTTTTTCTCTTATTTTTTTTGAATAAATACACAAATTTGTTCGAAAATAATTAATTCCGCCGTTGGTTGTTACAGTAGCGAAAAATGCAAATTTTCATTAATTTAACATTTCGTTGTTTCGTATACATATCGTGTTTTGTTGCGGTAAATTTGATGTTATATGTCTAACAAATGAAATTTAGATTGGACTGTATTAAACGAGCTTTCATCGAAACTATGTGTGTGTATACAACAGACGAATAACAACAACGAGAAAAAAAAGCCAACCAAATTTATGATAAACTTGTTTTCGTATAATAAAAGAAATGTACAACTTCACACGCCATAAGTTTCTTTTTTGTGTAAACAAATTTCGTGACTGGTAAAGGTCACGAAATTGGGACGAACAGATTTATGTGTTGTAAACAAAATAGGCAGCAAGACAAACAACTTACATACAGGAAAGATTCATGTCCGTGTACGACGGGGAGAGAGTCGTTGTTGAAGGAGTCACAAGTACATCATGTTAACAATTCGGGCCATTTGAAGGTCCCAGGAGCAATGAGAAACATTAATCTTTTGGTGGAGAATAAGATGAGGTTTTTAGGTGCAAGAAGGAGAAAATAAATGTGAATTTTCAATGCTTTGGGTTCATTGACGAAATTTCAGCTTAATATCTGTTAATGAGTGCAATGTGTGTTTATCCCAATGCATAAACTAAACTCAAGCTAAAGTTTACATTTTTTGTGGGCTTTGTTAGCTTCATTCGTTCCACATGTCTTTCATCACATAGGAATAGCTAGCGCTCAATTTGCAGTTCATCCGTACCTGAAATGATTGAAATCTAAATTTATTTTGTTCCCTATATGTAGAACGATTTAGAACAAAATAAAGCTGAAGAACGTTGCACAAGTAAAATGTTTATTTAAGACGAATCCACACATGGCTAAATTGTTGCCTACATTTCAGGGCAAAATTATTATTATTTTGATGATAATTTAGGACTCGCAGTCTTTTTCGAAAAAGTAGGACCATCGTTTGGTGTTAAAATGTGTTAGTTTTCAGCAAAAATTTAAATGCTTGTGGTGATGTAATCTAACTCCGAGAAAACTCAAAATATGTGGCAATTTTCGTGAAATATTGAGTTTTCTCGGAATGAGGTTACATCACCACAAACATTTAAATTTTACTGAAAGCTAACACATTTTAACACCAAACGATGGTCGTACTTTTTCGAAAAACACTGCGAATCCAAAATTATCATCAAAATAATAATAATTTTGCCCCGAAATGTAGGCAACAATTTAGCCATGTGTAGATTCATCTTAAGGCCCTAGAATTGTTTATTAGGATCACTTTCCTTCTACGAAACGTGTCAACCGAAAGTATTTCCACCTTGCGTTGTATTTTGTCCAAGGAACATATTTTTGGTCGTTTTATTTTTGGTTAAAACTTCACCGTAGTCTCCGTTTTGGTCGCGGTAAATGTACTGCGGTAATAGTCCACAAACGAAAATTAATTCATCTGTTATCGACGACAGTCAAATATAAGCAATACGCTCTGGCTAATACGAGCTTATATATATCAAATTTGCAGACTGCAGTTTTAAACTAATGAAGTAACAGATTTGGCACACTTTTTATTTCAATCTTTTTAGTTTCATATTGTCAATGATGTACCATTGGTGTAGTCCATCTGAAAAGTTTCCCACTACTTTCACGTTCACAATAAAAACTAACCTTTTAGATATAGCTGTTCTACCGGTTCTATCTTTTTGAGCGTTGAATTAAACTGAATGTTTTGCATTTTTCTAATATAAGTCGAATCTCTATAGAAAGAAACTATAGAAGAGGCTAATCTGCGTTGATAGCAATAATTTCTATAATAATTCCTTAAAACGTGATAGCAGTCTTCTATGGACTCTAGGAAGGAAAGCTATATAGATGGCAATGTAACCTTCAATGTCTGTCTGCTTTTTAGGATATTTTAAGAATAGTCTACGTCTGCCAGGACGGCGTGGGGTAATTTTGCACACGTTGCTAAAACAAAGCATTTTTCAACTACGTAAAAGGTGAACTCGCACACGATTTTTCGATACCAAAATTTTGTAAAAGGAGTCATTAAGTTGATGACATGACTGAAAAGCATTTGCAGCAGTAAACTTGCGTGTGCGAGGTCTCCTTTTACGTAGTTTAAAAGTTCTTTTGGCACCGTGTGCCAGATTCCCCGATACCGCCAGTACCAGATTTTTTTTTGTTCATTTCGAGCATTTTGAAAAATTTCCGGGAATTATCGGCATTTAAACAAAATCCTTAATTTTCCAACAAATTCCAAAAATTTTGTAAAAAAAAAATCCTTGAAACTACCAAATTTAGATATATTTTAAGGAATTTTTTTGAAATTAAATAGACACTGTTCCCTGACGTCCAAATAAAATGTACGAACATATACTGCGTAAATAAAGGACATTTTAGGACTCGGCAGTAGTGTTCATTAGACGGCTAATGTTTCCTTTGTCCAGATGATGTTTCATTTTAGGCCAAAAACACACGAGCAATTTAGCTCTGGCTCTGGCGAGATCAACAATGATGACAGTGTCCATTGTTTAGCCTGTGGTAAATATCGGATTGCAATGCAAAACATAAATGTCGATCTCATGGAACGCAAAATTGCTCGTGTGTTCTCGGCCTTTAGGCGAATTAATTAGAAGCTTCTTTTCAATGTTGTCTGTGTCTGGTATTCCTACACTTCTCATCAAAACAATTTCGGGCAAAAAAATGGATAAAAAATTCGACAGATAAATCATTAAAATTGAATAACATCGTAAATACTCGCACACAAAATAATAATAAATTTTATTTACAATGCTAAACAATAAAAATAATAAATAAATCACCTGATGCACATTATAACACATCACCATAAAACATTTTGGATGGTTTTTTTCTCTTCTCTTCTCCTTCATAATAATTTGAAGAATTTCAATTATTCACCAGTCACAATAAAATCAGAAAAAAAGCTCTCGCTCTATCATCCCATATTCGACAAATGAAATATCCGTCTTGAAGATTAATGCGCTGAGAAAAGAAACGTAATCTGTCAGTTTCTCATTTTAAACAATTTTTTTTTAAGTTTTACTTAACATTTCTTAGATACATTTTTTAGTTGTATATTGTGACGTTTCCTTTTGTCAAAATTATACAATATTTTTAAATAATTTTTTTCTTTCTTCAGTTTATGAACATTTTTTTATTATTTATGTTTGGGAAAATGTTTGAAAACATCATAATAGGTTAATAAAATCCAGATTAATTGCCAACCATTAGTCAGCAACGTGACTGCATTGCACGAAAGTGATTCGAAATCAAGTTAAAAGAAGCAATTCGAACGCATTAGCTAAGTGGGAAATAAGGAACATTCACGCCTGCAGCACCTCTATAATTCTAACCTAGCATAATAGAATAGATATTGCGTTTCTTACCTAGCAAATCTTCACATCCATCCATGGACTATAATGACCTAGCTAAAAATGTAGACAAATTTTTGTCCAACTTAAAGATTAGTTTCAGACACACTCAGATTCCCTTACAGTTACCCAACTCAGGACCTATTGTTGGTAAATTTATTTGGAAAATCTGCCAGAGTTTACCACAATTTAACGAAACTTGCTAAAATTTATCAAATTCATTTTTACTAAAATACATGTTCTTTTCAAGATTGTGCTTTTCATAAACTATTCATAAATAGCAAGCGATCTACTACTTCTTTTGTTTAACCTGTTACAGACAGCAAGCATATGATCAGTATTTTATTGGGTCTATTACTTCCATCGGTCAAAGTATTTTTAATCGGTTGATTTCAAATCTTGTACTTCAATTTTTGTCGCCACTGAATATTACTGAAAATTGCCGAAATTTATTGAAATTTACCAAAAATTATTTTAGATAAACTTTGGTAGATTTTCGTCAACTCTTACCTTTTTTATTCTCGGTGTGGGTTGACTAAAAGATTAAGATAAGATCGCATCTTAAAATTCTAGGCCTAACTTATTGACGTCTAAACAGACCTGGACTGGCCATACTGGGCATTCGGGCGATTCCCGAAGGGCCTTTTGCTTCAGTCGGGCGAAGTCCCGACAGGGGTTTTTAAAATTTTAAACAAATATAGCCAATTTCAGCGAACATAGGCAAAATCTTTAATTTCCAATCGAAATTTTTCTACTGAGGCCTTTCTCTCAATTTATTATTCGATTTCGTACTGAGTCGATTCTCTCAATATTTTCTTCGATTTCCTACTGAGGCCTTTCAGTTAATTTTTTATTCGATTTATGTATTCAATTTGGTTCGAATATAATTGTATTATTTTACGGCATTCTCCTTGCCGATTCATTGGCTCATTTATTGTACAAATTGCCGAAAACACCGAAATTCTTTCTTCTCCTAATCAACACTTGTATATTTTCACTCAGGGCTTATTGCTGAGAATTTTAATTCCAAAATTCCAAATATTTAAAAAAAATGTAGAATATTCTGAAAAATATTCTCAATAATAAGCGTTGCAATAGAATAAATTCCTAGAAAATGTGTAAAAAAATGGGAATTTTCTAGCGGCTTTAGATAAAGTTCCCATAAAATGTAACAAAAATGGGAATTTTCTAGCGGCTTTAGATAAAATTCCCAGAAAATGTACAAAAAATGGGAATTTTGTAGCGGTTTTAGATAAAATTCCCAGAAATTGTGACAAAAATGGGAATTTTTTACCGGCTTAAGATAAAATTTCCAGAAAATGTACAAAAAATGGGAATTTTCTAACGGTGATAGAACAGGGATTATTTTGGGAATTTTAATTATTGGATAATTCCGAAAAAATTATGAAAAAAAATTCTCAATAATAAGCCCTGCTTTCACTAGCGAGCGAAGTGAGCGAAATTTTCTTAATAAATTTTTCGTTAGTTGTAACATTTTTATGTTTCACTAGCGAACATTTACCTGAGCAATTTCCAATTTTTCTTTTCAAATTTTGCGCCCCAGATCGTTGTGTCCTAGGCAAATGTCGCAATTGTCCGTGTGATGTAGCGGCACTGTGTGGTTCACGTATACTGTGTAAGTTAATTGTAATCAGTAATACGAATCCTAATTGGAAAGAGTCGCCCGAAAATAAGGGCCTTTTAACGTTTTCCCCGAAGTGCTTTTTTGAGCCAGTCCGGGCCTGCATCTAAATAATAAAACTGATGCTCAGACTCATACTTAGGTGCATAACTTAACTTTTAAAATCGCTGCGAACGAAACACATTTCTTCAATGCGAACTAAATCTCATACTTCTGCTGTTGAACGATTTTCTGTTTGATCATTAACTTCGTTGGTTTATCCTACGTTTTGTTACATAAGAAGAATAAGAAGCCAGTCCTTGTTGGTTATTTTGGTGGTCGTTGTTGATAACAGATGATAGGCTGGTTTAGAATCTTCAACTCTTTGTTTGTTCAGAAAATAAACACGGTTTCTAATAAAAAAAATATTTTGGACTAGAATTTGGTTCAAATTTACTCTTTTATTCCAGCCGTAAAAGTCAACTTTTTTTTTTAAATGGTCCGCAAATCCTGCAACACAAAACTTCTGAGGTAATATTTTGGTATGTGATGGCAGTTGAGGTCAGCTACCATAGAATGTAGTCGGCCCATCAGAACAATGATGTTGCACAGACCCCAGCCATGGGTGGTGAGTGCGGATGTCAGATTGGACTCAAACTGTCGGCCGTGGATAGGCCAACAATCCTACAAAGTTTCAACTTTTCGTGTGGCTCCTTCCTCAAGTTATTGCTAATAAAATGTTTTGATCACCCTCTGACATCACAAGACATTTTGACACATTACACACACAGTGGATTTTATAAATAAAACAAGGCATCAGAACAGTCGGAGCGTTTGCTGCGACTTAGCCCCGTACAACCCGTAATCCTATTTCGTCCGCAACCATAATACGTCCGTAGCCCTAATAAGCCCGGAACCCTAATACGTCTACAACCCTCTAATGCGTCTGTTACCAAAATGCAAGTCAAGTTGGGCATTGTCAAATTTACTGAAACTGTTCATTTTTAAAATTGCGCATAGCGCAATTACGAAAGCCCGTACGAAGTACCTTTCAAATAAAACCAACAATTTACGACATTATTTTAGAAACCCAAAATTTTTTGCCAACTTTCCATTGGGTATTCAATTACCTCTCAAATGAAACAAAAACTAGCAAAATCGGTCGAGATTTACTCGATTTATGTGCAAAGAGCACTTAGGGCCGAGTAGCGGCCTTAGTGCAAGGGCCCAAATTTGAAACTTTCTTTGCCATCATTCTATTCGGCATTCAGTTATCTCTCAAATGAAACAAAAACTAGCAAAATCGGATGAGATTTACTCGATTTATGTGCAAAAAACACTTAGGGCCGAGTAGCGGCCTTAGTCCAAGGGCCCAAATTTGAAACTTTTTTCGCCACGTTCTTTTCGGTATTCAATTACCTTCCATAAAAAACTAAATCTAGCAAAATCGGATGAAATTTACTCGATTTATGTGCAAAAAACACTTAGGGCCGAGTAGCGGCCTTAGTCCAAGGGCCAAAATTTGAAACTTTTTTCGCCATCATTCTATTCGGCATTCAATTATCTCTCAAATGAAACAAAAACTAGCAGAATCGGATGAGATTTACTCGATTTATGTGCAAAAAACACTTAGGGCCGAGTAGCGGCCTTAGTCCAAGGGCCCAAATTTGAAACTTTTTTTGCCACGTTCTTTTCGGTATTCAATTACCTTCTATAAAAAACTAAATCTAGCAAAATCGGATGAGATTTACTCGATTTATGTGCGAAAAACACTTAGGGCCGAGTAACGACCTTTGAGCCCTCCCAACAAGCCCACGTTGCATCTTACCCAAAAACAATGTTCAGCAACTTTGTTCTACTCGTCAATACCTTTCATTTGATATATCACAAGTAGCTATTGCGTGCGTATTTCGGTAGATATCGTCGAAAGACTGAAAAACACCTATAGGGCCCTAGCTCTGGAGGGGCCGACCCTACCATGCCCATTTTCGAACTTGACCTTACTTTTGTCGATACCAATCGGGGAAAAAAAGAATTTTGAAAAAAGGTTGTGATTTACTCAAGCTAGAGGGGTCACGGACGGACGGACGGACGGACGGACGGACGGACGGACGGACGGACGGACGGACGGATGGACGGACGGACGGACGGACGGACATTTTTTTTATTGCGGATTCGTCATCTATGAACATAACCAAATGCTTTGCCCTTACTGTCTGCTTCCAATTCGACGTGTTACAAACGGCATATTAATCTTATAAGCCCCCAGTACTTCGTACGGGGCTAAAAATGGCAGACACCCGTTCGCTAGAACTGAACGAATGGAATGAGCTCTAACTCAATAATATCGGAGCGAGTTTGTTTTCCAATTGGCTGAGAAATTGGCGAATTGAATTCAAGTCCGAGCAAAAACCTCGATTGTCTTATATTTAAAATGCTCGAGAAACGATGAGACGATTTTCTTGAAACGATGTTACAGGTTTTTAAACTGATATAATTTATAGTATGTGTCTAACGGAAGTACCCCGAGGGGCAAAACACACAATTTGCAACTCGTTCAGAGTGCAACTCCGAGAAATTTTTATTTTCTCATCTCTTGTCTCTTCGTTTTTCACAAGGCAGGCGCGAAAATGGTCATTTTCTTCCCTCAGCAGAAACTTCGCTTTGTTGTGAAAAACATTGTGTTTATTTCGGGGAAAAAGTTGGAAATTGTATTTTCTCGGATGACTTGTGGCCTTCACTATGTTATCGAAACGATACCCTCCAAATGCAATTTCCAACTTTTTCCCCTCCTTGAACAGATAAAAATTTTATGAAAAATTATGTGCAGAAAATAGAAAAATAGCAAACTTTCGCACTTGTTAGAATTACCCTTTTTCGTTTCTTGGTAAACAAATAACTATATTTCTCGTACAAGTGAAAAACTCTTCTTAGCGTGTTTCAACTCTTTTAAGTGGTTTACCACTCGAAGTTACAATTAACTGTTGAATAGGGCAAAACATTTATTTTGGGTAGCCATAATCATTACATTTTTCCTAGCCAAAATGTCCATTTACTCAGTTAAATGACCGCCTTAACTTGAAAATTAAATAGAACAATGAAACACTTAACTTCTAAGAAGCTACCTCTATCTACCATTGGTATGATGCATGCATAATATACATGTAAATGTCCTGACAGAAGCATAAAATTCTCAAATGATAGATACATCAATCTCTTTTTCTTCTCTTTATATCCACAACGAACAAAAATATTATTGATTGTTGACATCCACACATATGTGAACGTACTGATGATATCCAATTTTTTTTTTGTTTGTTCAAATTCAAATTATATGATGGATGTCCCATGTCAAATCCATCTTTCAACATTCATCGTTTCACCATTTATTGTTGTCGATGTCTTCGTTTTTAGTTAGATCCTTTTAAACTGTTTTTACGGCAGGAAAAAAATATAATAATTTCATATTGTCATTGTCATATCATTTTGTTGATAAACTGTGTATGGTATATCAAAGTCTGGGATGATGGTAAAAAAATTAAAAATTGAAAAAAAAATAAATTCCCCAAATTATTCAAGTCAAATTCGATATTGTTTAACGTTCCTGCACTGTTTGATATGAACATTTTCACTGTATGTATAACAATCGTCGTCATTGCTGGCTTACGTTTCTTTTTCTCTATATTTTGCCTAGATAAAAAACCTAAGTTATCGGTCTCCAAAGACCAAATGTTGTGCGATGCATCATTCGTCTGTCACAACTTGCATTGTTCAACGAATGCACTGCAGGTGATCGTAACAGAACACAAAAATACCTCAAAAATAACATCGTTTTTATACGAGATTTAATGTTTATGATTGAGGATGAGTACAATTTTATTGGAATATGGCAATGAGCCGAATGAGTGAATGTTTGGGCATTATGATTTTGGAATTGCAGGTACTCACCGGTGAGAGTTTTAAGCTGCAATGTACAATATAATGCTGGTGTGTACCTCAGTATAGATTAAGAAGCCTATAGTGAAGTGGACATTTTACTTTTCTCAGAGTAAAGATTTGGTACGTTTCCAAAATGGATCAATCATTCTGTAATTTGCACAGATACACAAAACCCTTGCAGCTACCGAGAATTAGAAAAAGTGTCATCGAAATGGATTAGGTTACTCGGGCTATTAACCATTTATTTTTAGCATCGATCAACTTTTTGTCCGTATGTGTGAAGATTATTAGTATTTTGTCAGCAAGCCAGAAGGTAGATATAATGTTGAAGTGGGTGCGTTTATCGGATAATAAAAGTTGTGCTTCTATTCACTGGTCAAGTAGCGTTGATCAATGGATTTTCAGAAGAAAATTTTGCTTTGAACAATTGATCGTCAGTGGTCGATTTAATTTCGATTAAGGTTATTGTTGCTGTTGACGTATTTTTTTATCGAATCATCCATCAAATTAGACGAAATTATGACCTCAGTGAGGCTATCATCGCATGTCTTCAGTTTTTATTTAACGTAGGGGAACCGACACCGATTTAGACCCTCCAGCACTCGTCGTGATTGTTTCAACTCATTAACTTTTTTTGTACCACCTCCTCTGCGATTCCCTAAATTTTATTTGTTCACAAGCAGAATATCACAAGCGAAATCATCACCAGATACTGGCTACAAAGCGACTCAATAGGCAAAAAGGTTTTCGCTCTCCTCTCAGGCATCTAACAACCGGTCTTCCCAAATCATTGTCGAACGGTTTTGTTGAACAGCCTTATCGGCCGCTTCGCAAACTTGAACAGACGATTTCATGATATTGGAGATACTGAGTAAATCGACACAAGTTGCATTCCACGCAAGTTACTAATCGTGGCTCCAAGGCATAAGCAACATATTGGACCACTGTTTCTATCTGAGAGTAAATTAACCTGCTACAGACGGCAAGTATATGACCAGTATTATTATCGGGTCTATTACTTCAATCGATCAAAGTATTTATGATCTATTGATTTCAAATCTTGTACTTCAATTTTTTTTACATGCATTTTACTATATTAAGGACCATATTACCCAGAGCTTGGCATTATTTTTGTCGTCGTTATCGATAACAGATGATAGATATGTCATAGGTTTACCGTCAAACCGTTTCTCATTAGGTCATGGCGACAGTAGTACTTGATTCAATGCTCTAAGAACACTTTACCAATTTTGCTCACAAACGAATCTAGCGAATCATAGTTCAAATAAAATGTAAACTCATCACCGAAATTGCTAACTCGTGGCCAGTAGGCTAGTTTTTTTTTGTATGAAAAAAACATTTGTCGGCTACGGAAAACCTTGACCCCCTCAAAATATTGTGCCATTAAATGCATCTCAAATATATATTTTTTTTATTTTTTCATTCAGCCTTGGCGGTGGAGAAAATTCAGTAAAGAGCAACTTTCCCATACAAATTTTTTTTTCAAAAAACTTCAATGATTTTTATCCACGCTAAAGCTGCGTGAAAAAATTTAAAAAAATATATATTTGAGATGCATTTAATGGCACAATATTTTGAGGGGGTCAAGGTTTTCCGTAGCCGACAATATTTTTTTTTTCATACAGTCAAAAACTAGCCTAGTGGCCAGTCTGTGGTAAAGCTATCACAGAGCGATAAAAGCAAGGTTCTTACATATACGTTTGTGGACTGGACATATGAAAGTTTTTTTTTTCAAACCTTAATAAGCTAAACTTAAGCGACTTGAGTTTTGACTAAGCCATCTTTATACGTATTTAACTCGAATGCTGGTTACATCATCCACCCGAGATTAATCATCATCCCTATAATATCTATCGGTTGACTAAGAAATCATTCTGCGCAATATGCCGAGTAAACAGGCCGGTACTATTTTTGACAGGTGTGAATCTGGTCTTTGTGCCAAGGCGAAGAACGACTGTACTTTGAGATTCCGGATCTATGATCGTGTCAAGGTTAGAAGGTACACAATTCAGCCAATCCCCAGATTCGTTCTCAGACAACCAACGAACGAGCCTTATCAACCAAATGTATTCTCGGTAATCAGGAAAAGGTTTTAGTGACCTACCAATTTTTTTCATCATGTGCGGATTTGAAGGAATCTCACTAGAGTCGGTGAAATATTTCAATCTTATGACCCGGATAACGTTAGCCATAAGATTTAATTAAAACATAAATGGATGATAAGTGTCGCTGTAGTACTAAAATTTTTGCTTTTCTTAAAACGAATTTCCTGAATTTACGCATTGTGTATTGTCCGCATCCGTAACTTCGTTGTACTGCTTCCTCGCATTCAAAACTAATTCTTTAATTCCCCAACGGGCAATTACATTTCGACTCGAATTTTTGGGTTAGGTAAACGAACGTAAAAAAAATCCAACTTTTCAAAAGAACAACCAACAACCGTAAACTGAATATCCATATTTAACATCCTTTCTTTGTGATGCCATCAAAGTCGAGTAATTTTGCATCACAAAACGCCTCAAATTATCTTGAATGTAATCAAACAATCGTCCCAGAAACGACGCTGAAATAAAAATCTTTTTTTTTTTGCCTCTCTCTCCCAAACAAAACAAAAATCGTTTTTCCTACTGAATAATCCTTGTTCAAACAAATGTATAATATTTGGCCAATTTGAATTCATGAATGGATAACTAGCCAGATGTAATCTGAACTGTTCCATTTACGATTGTATCGACTCGATGTATATATACATTTGATGTGTGTGTGCTCGTTATATAGGTAGATCTTGCTCTCTGATTGCAATGTCTAATCTATAGCAAACGACAATTGAATAAAATTGTTAACAATGTTTCCAACGATTCAATGTTTCTGCCCTCCCGAGTTTTCGGTTCAATCAAATATGGTACACGTTGGCTACAATAACGTACAACTTTGAGAGACATTACTCTGGGTAATATAAATTTTATTAAAAATAAAGTATCGAGTTTCCTATTGTGAAAACAAACAAGGTTGAAGTTTACAAAATAGATTTTGGGTGATTTACGATAGAGAGACGCAGAACAAAATACGTTCGTTTTTCCAAGTCATTATCGTGTTTCGTTACATTTTTGCTATTTTTTTTTCATTATTATTATTTGTGTTGCGTTGTTTAGGTCTTGTGATGCAAACAATTTCGTACTTCTCGAACTTGGTACTTCCAATCTGCATTATGTTACTTCAACGATTTTCCGGTTAGTTTCACGTAGTCTGGAGTTATTGAAGGGCATTTCTCTTAAACACAAAATTATCCGTCGCTCATTTTTTGTGAATTCACGTCTGTCTGATGTTTACGGTTCACCAAATTATCTTTCGGTTCGCATTCACTTGAAATGTGCCGAATCCTGACATTTTGCTAAACCCTAAATGTCAGCCCTTCCAAGTGAGGGCGTATTGCATAATCTAGAAAGAATGAGCAGCATTAAATGCGTCATTCAACTTCTTGGTGATTGTATAGCTTGTCCTATCCAAATGAATTATTCATGACCAGCAACAACGAACCAGTAAAATCCCATTATTGTTTAAAAACATTAGCATCAAAAAACTAATGAAGTAGAAGATTCTGCATTAACAAGTCTAAAATACTAAGGTCAGTAGAAGTAAACTAATGAAGTAATAGATTATACACCAACAAGCGGAATAGTATTGTTCCTAACTCATGCTAAAGGGCTTTTTACCATTTTTTATAGCTGTTTGTTTCGTTTTTTTTTGCAACCTGCTATGTGGTTGCCAGATAACTGATTCTTGATAATCTAGTACTTCATTTGATCATAGTATTTCCGACATATTCAAAGAAAATCTCTTACTTCATTCGTTTTAACAAAAATTTAGTTATAAACTATAACGTAACACAAATCTTAACGTCAATCGTTGTCAGCACTGTCATTAACAGATGGTAAGATCTTCTCTGAATTCTAATCATGTCCGCTTAGCCTTCACCGAAGTTGTTTAATTCATTTTGATCCGCTACTATTGGGTCTACTCAAGGCAATAAATAAAAATGAGTACAAAGCCTCCAATGTTGAAGCAAAATTTATGTAGCCGGTAAGCTAGAATAGCATCGATTGTGTATAAACATTTTCTCACTGTAAACTGATACTTAATCCGAAAAGTAATGACAAATTATCTTTGCAATCAGAAATCAATATAATACGAACATGGGATAGAATTGTATGTTATTTTATACAAAATCTACCGTCGTTTTTATACTCAATATATGTCTAACTACACCAATATTACCTTTCCATAGGTTGTCGTCGGGTAGAAATTACATACAATTTCTATCCCTAAATGCTAATACAACACAGCATCTCGATTTGTGTACATTTTTCCGAATAGTTATCACTTTGTTTGCATAATTGCATAATCCCTTTCGGATATAACAGACATCGTATACACAGTACTTATGCGTGTAATTCTGTTACATGAAAATATTTCTAATAAATTGAACAAATAGAGATATAACCGAACTGTGTAACAACAAAAACTTTTGAATGCGAAAAAAAGGCTGACGCAAATCGTTTTTGAAATAAATTCGTATGATGAATTAAGTGTACGTTTCGGGTTTATTTGAGGATTAAGTGTATAAAACAGTTTCCATTGACGAAATATTTCATAACATTTTGTTCAGTTCGTAGAGCGTCCGGGCCTTGGAATTGAGAACATTATGGGTGATTTAACTTAAACGTAATCTGGTAAAGAGGGAAAAAAATATTAAAATTCTATCTGCAAGAGATAAGTAATCTTTCAGACACAAGCAACATATCACCTACATGTTTTTGAACATGGAATGTATAAAGCAGCAACACTTTACATTACTAAATGTATGAATGAACAATCTGAGTCTTTCGGCAACTGCCAGATGTGCCTGAGAATTACATCATACATAATGCGCTCAACTAAGACGCAGGCTTCTGGGAGAATATGCAGACCAACCTTATGAATGAAGGAACATGATTTAAATCACCAGATCTGGGATTCCAGATCACTACTTCATCCTCGACTTCATCACCCCAACCTGAAAAATCTAATCACAAAATATCCACCTATACACCGACGAGTACTCAAGACTTCTAGAATTGGGAATGATCGTTTTTCAAGCCAAAAATGTTTTGACTAAATATTTGGTACGTTGACAAAACATATTTTGAATCGCAGCGGAGTGAGAAAGTGGAGCAGACACTTCTACATTGACAATGTTGGATTCGACCAGATACATTGTAGAAAACTAACAAAAATATTCTAACGAAACGGACTCTTAACATTTCACAAACAACTGTTTAGATATCTTAACTATCGAATCTTGTACTTCTTTTGATTCAACAATTTTGAAGACGAAGACGATTTTGCAAAATCTCTTACTTCACTTCTATTCAGTTCACTTCTAACATACATTTTACTATATAAGATTACATTAGTTAGAGAACGTCATTGATTCTTGTTGATTCTTGTCGCGCTGTCAATAACAGATGCATAGCCGTGTCCGTAAAAGTTATACTTACTCATCCTTTTAATATGAATTTAATGTGGAAGATGAAAAACGAATTAATTGAGGGACCACATAGAGTAAACGCATTGCGTGATAAGTGTAACTTCAAGAATGATTAAGACCTAAATTTCACTTAAAATCAAATCAGCAGCACTATTAACATCTGTACATTACCATGCTTTTCAATTGACATACCGGATGATGCAGCATACTTGAAATTGTAATAACATTAGCTACCAACAAAATTCAATAAATCTGCTACTCGTTTTTCACCAACCATCAAAATAATCGTAATACAGGTTTTTATTAACCCGTTAAATTACATGAAATTTTAATTAGTAAAAACATAATTACGATCAGGTTCCAGTTTTTTGGTGTGAATTGTTTCGTTTACTCAGTTAACTATCGATACCAACACACAAATTATAGGTCGCTGAGGTAATTTGGCCTTTAAAATACTGAAACGATGATGGTACTTTGAGGCCACGATCAACAATTTATCTCAAAAGTGTCATAAGCTCAATTAACTTCTTCAACTTATTGATGTAGAGCCATGAATACACCTAAAAGAACCGCCATGTTATCAATCTCTTACTTTTATTAGTCAACTTTGTTCCACACATCCAAATTGGTATAAGTCACAATATATGAACTGAACTAAATATAAGAGAGATCAATAACATGTCGGCACTCGTAAGTGTTCATGACTGCAAAATTTTGATATTAAGGTATATATATTGTCCTTAACAGCTAGATTTTGAAACAACTGTTTCGTTCGGTTCACAATAAAGACTCCTGAAAATGGCAATCATACCATGGTGTAATCTTTTACTTCTTTTGTTTAATGAATGTTTATGTAGTTGTTACTCAATAATCAACACGTTCGTTCAGCTCCTGAATCTTCTACTTCAACCATTTCAACAATTTGAGAAAACAAATGCCTGTGATACAGTTGCTACACCAAATTTAATCTACGAACGCAATGGGTACCATTACCATTCGTATTTTATTGAATGCGGCTCATATGCTACTTTTATAATGACCATATCTCAATAAAAATCGAATCGAAGTAATTAAAAGAATGATTTCGCACTTCAATGGCACACATAATAATGTGTATTATATATATCGTGTGGTGGCTTAAACACCTCTCGATTCGATTCGAGAAAAACGTTCTCGATTATTTCCGAAAACAAATTGCTTCTGCTACATTGATACTAACTGCATATAAGTAATGTATTGCGGCGTATAAATGTGGAGAATATTGTGAGTGGAAATTACAATCCAACAAAATATTAATTCGAAATCGTAAACACACTGTTTAAAATGTAATTTCAACAAATCCAAATATCTTCATGAATTTTAATCAGCAAAAAACTGGAATATAAACATTTTGAAAAAGAAAGAAATGAAGAAAAAAAAAAGTTCTGTGAGATTCGATATATGAAAATGAAAAAGTAAAAATCGAAAATATAAATGAAGACGGAAAAAAAACCTTCGACCGAAAAAATCGTTATAGCTTAATTTCATGTAAATGGAAAATATGGTAACAGCGGCAGCTAATAAATGGTTTTAACTCGAGGTTTAACATTGTCCCCTGCTGATTTCGATACTGGTGCGGTGCTGTTTGGTGAGTATCAACATAACCACCTTACTCTCTTTATTTATAATAAATTTATTTTAATTTTTTTGCTTGGTTGTGTTGTTGGGCTCTGTGGCCCGTTGATTGTTGGTATACTATGATGGTGCTCGGTTTGTTTGGTGCCGTTGTGATATTGTAATGTGTGCGTATTGTGAAATAAATTAAAAACATTTTTTCTTTGATAAATCAACATGAGTATCACGTCGTCGTTGTTGCCAGTGTCGGCAAGGAGGCACTTCAACATGTTGAAACGACAACGCAAAATTGTGAGAGAGAATTTTTCTGATTCTAATTTAGACGACTCTGTTTAAAAATACGTTTCAAAAACTTTCGACTCGATATGGCAATGATGGCAATAAATGAATATCTGTTGGTTGGTGTGATGTGTTTATTAATAAATCTTTTGAAGTTTATTTGCTAGTTGGAGATCTTATGGCGGAATTGCAGCGAGTGGATCTGTGCTCTATCCTCCTTTACTTAAACTTAGAACAAGGCCGGTTCCCTAAATGTATATCCCTGTGAAAAGAACAACGAAAGACTTTTCAATTCTCTTCAAACAATTCGTATTTTAAGCTTCAGGGCAGGATGCTCTATTTTCAATCGAAGACAACTCCAAAACGATGTGTAAAAGAAGTCGTCATCTGCTATCGACAACGTTGCCAAACATTAATGATGAGCTCTGGCTAGTGTTCTTTTATAAACAGTAAAATATATGCCTCAACAAATGAAGTAATAGATTCTGTACTCAAGATTTTAGGAATCTTCCACCGAAGGAACATATTTGATGACGCGATACACTTCGTTAAAATATTAAGTTACGAAACATGTCTCATATGGATAATCAAACTGCTAAATCTATAAACTGAATCGACCCATGAATTGTGACTTCATTCCAACTTTAGATTCGATCACAATGAAATGTTTCATTCCGTTTTCTGTTCGTTAGAATTCTCCAATGAAAGTAGATAAGTAGGTATGGCCAGTCCATACAAGTCGGAGCACATACGGATTTGCATGGCGCCACCTCAAACGAACTCATTTCTAGTGGAAATTTGCAATTTGCGTTTAAGACGAACGAATTCGCCGATCGGCCATACCTGTTCTAGAATTTCATTGGAAATTTGCACTAGAAATGAGTTCGTTTGAGGTGGCACCATGCAAATCCGTATGTGCTCCGGCCAGAACAAATTTGAACGTTTGGCCATACCTATCCATTTACTTTCATTGGAATTCAATTCTCAACCAATAATTGCAATAAATTGGAATGTCTGAATATTATGTTCGTGTGTACCTAAGAAAGTTCTTTCAGCCTGCGACTATTTTCGGGAAGTCGTTTCATTAGATTTTCTTTAGTTTTCCCCCATATTTTCTTGAATTTTTGCGACGAATCATTGATACCGACAGATTGTGTAATCAGTTCAGAACTGAGTTCAGTCATCACTAGGGGATATGTTTAATTAGTGAATTATAAGCAAAATGAGTGTCACCGATTTACATTCGTTTCGAACACTGTGACGATTATGTGAACAAACGTTTTTTGATACTTCAGAAGAAGTAACATCGATCCTGGTCCTATGGGCATTCGGACGATGCCTTTTTGATTTTGTAAGGATGAATGGTAACAAAGGGCCTTTCGGAAATTTTGTTCATACAACGCCCGAAGGGCTTTTTCGAGCCAGGCCTTGTGTGGAGATAACATTTGAAACCAGTCCAGCTATCTTTTAGGGACGGCTTATTTTTACGTTTTACGCCCTTATAGCCCAAAAAGACTATTACCAAAGTTAGCGGTGGAAGTTTAAAAGTCGAAAGAGGGTGTTGATTTACTGTCTACTGCTACAGACTACGTTCATAAATGTGTGGAAGATCATTGGATAGGTACTGTCCAGGGACAAGCACAGATATCTTACATGACCTCAACCATTGTTCCAAAATTACAAAAAGAATGCTTAAGCCGAAAACTTTGATGAACTTCAAAAGGTGATATCTCGTAGAAAGAAAGGCGAACGATACAGTGCGCTAGATCTCTCACTATCTCACCGAAAAAAATAAATTATCCGAAGATTAAACAATTTTTTATTGGACTGGAAAACAGTTTGTGAGAATCTCGCACATTCAAAACATTATGCACGGAAACTTTAAATGCACCAAAGAGTCACAGCATGATTTTCGGTTTGTTTACACGCAAGTTTACACTATTATGTGCAGAAAAATTTAGATTGGATTTTTTGTACACACAACAGCCGATGACATGAAAACAATAAATTTCGCTGTAACACGATTTCTTTTACGTATCAGACGGATGTGTATGCATATGTACCACAGCTATTTATTTTTTGTTGAACAGAGAACAGATTATTTTTCTCTGTTACAGCTATCATCTGCCCCAATAAATAATGTAAAAAGCCAATTACAAATGCATAACAACCACCCACATTGTCTCATATATTTAGCCATTTGAAAATACAGTCTCCAATATACCGAAATAGTGGTCACGCCTTGCCATCAATAGCGTCTGACTTTTTGGTTTATGAGCTTGTATCCATTTTCAGCACACGTTATTTTTCACTTATAACCTTCTTATAGATCGTAGTTTTGTCATATATCTTTTACCCACTTAAAATTTCATTCAACTACACAACACATTGAAATTCACAAATTTCCTTATTCCATTTTCATATGATAATGCTAAACCAACGAAATCACATGTCTCCACAACGTACACATCATCAGATTTTACACAAATATAAAACGAACGTCGTCTCTGCGAGACATAATTTCGGCAAACTCATTCTCAACTTTTAACATCTTGAGGTATATTTTCAAAGACATATTACCGTATTTAGCTCTTAATATTACCGAGTCAATTAGGATTAGACGATGATGGGTGTGTGGAAGGATATAATTATCTCGTATCTTGATGTCTGTTTTTGTTTAGAGACAAAATGTTTTATGTTTCAGTTTAGTTATAAATGAAGTTGAGAAAGTGGAACAAATAAGAGGGTTGATTATTAGTGCGGATAGTGCGGAGTGTGTGTGGTCTCAGAAAATAATTGAAAGTATAAGTTAGAGAGGTTGGACTCTCGTGAAGAAAAGCTTTGATAAAATGATGGGGATCTAACTGCGATAGGTAAGGTATAATTTCAGAAGTTTTTTTGCTCAACAATTATAAATCAGTGTAATCCGACCGGAAATGTTTAAAATCATGCCACAGCCGCCTATCATATGATATACCACCATAACTATCAAACAAACCGAAACAAAAAGTTCATTTATGGCAGCCCTTGCCCTTGCAATAAATTAAGTTATTTAGTTTAATACTAAAAAGTTCTATGAGCTAATTTTTAAGATTAAAAGCAATCACTCTAGATTCAGATACATGAATCTATTAGAAAAACAGAAGCTAAGAATCTCTGAAACTAAAATCTTCCATCTGTTATCGACAACGACAGCGAAACACAGCTATCGAAGTAAAAGATTAACCATTTGGAATCAAGCAGTCTTCCCGAATTGGATATCTTCAGACAGACCGCGACTTCTTCGATAAGATTAACAAAATTTTATTCAAGAAAAAATTATTTGGAAATACAAAAGATCAACGTGTCTCACTGAAAGTATGAGCTTGACTGATTGACTCTACGTTAATAGACACAATCATATCTGTGTACTAAAAATCTACTAAAATCTACTGGTTTCTCTCCTATCAGTTCAAAGGTAATGTGACCATACGGCCGTTCTGCTCACTTATCTGTCTCAGATGAGCTTGTATCATCCTCCAATGGTGTCCATGGCTTCATCATATCGGCTGCTGATGACGTAAAATTCGGACCTTCGTGCTCATCAATTTTCGCCACACGTTATGATATTTTCAACAAAAGAAGTAGCAGATTAAAAAAAATTATTTAAGTTTCCATCAAATCCAAGTCTCCTTTTGAGAATTAAATTCCCAAATCCGAGTCTCCTTTTGAGAATTAAATTCCCAAAACGTCCTCAATAGTTCCTTAAAATTCCTAAATTATGATTTCTTATAAACCTCATAGAATACCTGCCGAATGTAATAGGCCTAGCTCAAAATTTTAGTATGTGACGGACAAATAAAGGGACTTCTGGGAATTTATTACCCCTATAATAGGTTCTACATTACGCCTCAACTTGGTCTTAGGTTGATTTTTTAAAAGTTGAACTATCATCCGATATCACCAACAAACAATATGAAACAGTTTCTTAATTCAAGGACTTGAGATTCGAGAAGTGTTCAAGCAACGCACTCCAAACACAGGCAAAGGAACAAATTTTATAAACTGTCATTATACCAACATAAAAATCTGAATTTATATGATAATTTTAAATTACTTCCTCTTATTTAAATTCTGTTCGCCAGTTATTGAAATGCGTTTGAAGCTGTTTCGATTTGTTTTTTTAATCGAATATTTTTATCAGTAATAGTGACTGAAATAATCTAGAACTTAGAATTTGAAGTGAAATTATAAGAGAAATTGTATCAATTGAAATAAAATTTTGGTGCCACGACTGGCACCCGAACCCAGAATATCCACCTTGTCGGGGTGTTGCTTTAACCAATTGAGCTACCGTGGACATTTTAATTTCAGATTTAATTTCGAACCGTTGTTACATTACTAAAGTCTTTTTTTAAAGTTTGAACCTGTTTAGGGTTATCCATCAACGACATCCACTTTAAGGGGTGATGGTGGATGAGAGGGTGTAAAATTCTTGAAAAACAGTCGACATCATAAAAAAATCTGACCAATATTGACAAATCTGCAAGCGTAGTACCAAGCAATGAAAATTTTATAAGGTTTACAAACAGTAAGGGTCAGGGTCAAACTCTAAAAAAATATATTTTCTGATGTACAAAATATACAAAACTAGCTTGACTAATCCAATGCTCTACTCTATCTACGCATCCTAGCCATTTAAAATCATTCGTACTAAACCGTCCCATTAATTAAATAATCGATTTTGGTTAACCTTGCATCAATATTATCAAAATTCAATTCATTTTTCCATTGGAATTAATAATTTCATTTAAATCCTCAACACTTTTATAGGTCACATTATGTAGATTTGGAGACAATACTATTATACAGCTACTAGCAACTACTCATATAATATAACTCACCCCAATCTATATGTAATATAAACGAAACGACATGGCAAAAGCCATCATGATGCTGACGAAGCCCCAAATAATGACATTATTTATGTCAAAGAAGTCCTATAAAATTTCGTTGAGTGCACAATATTTGCCCATGTAAAACGAATTTATAAATGCTTTGCAATCATATCACCTCACTTTTCGTTTTACTGGTTCCAGTAGTTCTGCTTTCGTTATAAATAATAACAGTATGTGTATACGGTCGAACATCAAGTTTTTTTTTTTGTTAAATAAGGGCGAACATTTGCAATTTGTATTGTTGATTTTACCCTCGTTTGAGTCGAATATGTTTATTGGGAAATTTAGTGTAAAAATATTAGTGTTATTTGAATGCATGAGTGTAACACACCGAGGGAAATCGATCACTATTTACGCGCTCATTTTGTTGCACATAATATTCATTTTCATGCATTCTACATCATTTATAGGGATCGCAGAGTTGTAAATATTTTACCATCAAAAAGGACTCTGTTTATGCACCAGTAAGCTTTCCGTGTTGAGCAACGATTTGTTATTTTGTAGGACAATAGCGTTCGACGGACGTGAAGGGTGATATGACTTTCGATTTGGACCATTTTTTCGGTAATCGAATGAAATATTTATTATAAATGCGGTCAGAGTCAATTTATGTGATTCGGGCAATATTCTATGGCTTTGCCGGTTCGTGAAACATTTACCATTCATTTTATATCGCAAAATAAAATTACATCCAGCAGGAAATTAGTCAGTAAACTTACATAACATTCTTATGTTACACATAATCACATAAACATAATGGAAATTGTTCTTATATAACCACACACCGTATTAGCAATTTGAATTGGTAGAGGAAAGGAAAAAAAAACAACAACAACCAAAGGTTCAATTTTATACCATCCGAGAAGGTGTCGTATTTACCATAATCCTATTAAGACCTATTAAATTGTAACCCAACACCCCCATCATTTAATGCATTGTGATGGCAAACCGCACATTTGTGTTGGATAAATACAGAAAAACATTCAAGAGAATAGCACATCTTATTTTACCGAATTTAATCATACGATACCGAATTACATGGCATTGGTAAAATAATAGCGTTTCGGAAGCAGGATGGGACAGTATTAAGGAATTTAAAATGATTAAAAATATTATGTGGTTTGGTTTTTGCGAAAGATTAATTATAACGTACGGATGGCGAGGTTTTTTTTTGTTGGGAATTTTTTTATTGAAAATTCAAAAATAAAATCTAAAAAAACTGCAAATTCAAAAGAAAAAACAGAAAAAGAAAAGAAATCTAAAATTTTATTTCAGAAGTTTTCGTGATTTATACAAAGGCCTATGCAAGTCACCAGCAGAAGAACGAAAAACTTACCGAAACTTTCCCAATTTCATCTGTTGACGACAGCAACGCGAAAAAAAAAACGATGAACTCTAGCTAATCCAGTCTTTTATATGGTAAAGCTTATGTAGTTTTAAACTAATGAAGTACAAGATTTTGTATCAATATGTTACTTAGAGTCAAACCACATCGAAATTTTCTGTCGTGCAGTGACAGTTTTGACATTGACATTTTTGACGTTGTCATTTTTGACATCTGGAAAATTTCGTCATAACCTCAAATGAAAACATGAACTGTTCACAACACTTGTCTTTAAACAAATAATTTTGAATAATATTACAGCGTTATAGAAGCCTTACTGTAATATTTACGATAATACTGTAAAATTATTCAAAATTAATTAATTCATTAATTAATAGACAAGTTTTGCGTACACTTTGCGCTTTCAGTTGAGGTTATGAGCGGAACTTTTTAAATGTAAAAAATGCCAACGTCAAAAGTGTCAATGTCAAAACTGTAACTTCGATGTGGTTTGGCTCTTAGATCAACAGAAGTACAGTCTTTAACATTTCAAATGTCTCACTGACAAATTTATCTGAGAATTGCATTGTGTCATTGCCAATTCACAATGACATTCTCTGAAAAAAATGACAATGAGACATTTGCAATGTTAAAGACTGTAATAGAATCGATAAATGTAAACTGGAGATGATTTCTCTCTGGTTATTGGGTTAACCACATATTATCTTCTTATTTAGCTGAAGTACGGCAAACGTATTATTATCGGGTCTATTACTTCCATCGATCTAAGTGTTTTTAATCGGTTGATTTAAAATCTTGTACTTCAATTTTTCTAACATTCATTTTACTATATTAAAGACCCTACTGCCCAGAGCTCGTCATTATCTTTGTCGTCGTTATCGATAACAGATGAATAGTCGCATGTCACGTCACATGTTGGCTGCTAGGAATTTCGCGCCACGTCATTCACAGTAATTGACAAAATGACACATATTATATAAGGAAAATGTCACTTGTTAATGTCTCATAGTATAAAACAGTTTCTTATTCTTGAGGAGAACAGAGAGGGTACTATGCTAACTGCAACTGGTCTCGAGGTAGTCAATAGCCGTATGTGACAGGTTAACCGCCAAGAAATTCGAGCTAAAACTCAATTGAAATCAGTTTTTTAATGGTGTTGGTCCGGAATTCTAAATTCGGTCCTGACTATGTACAAATCCCAATCTACAATCGCACTTTTCACAAGATTAGACTTCGGCATGACCTTCATTCAATTCAGAAATACTGCAACACTGCATTTTGTACTTCACCGAAGATGTATCGTTAACCGACCCTGTTAGCCTCACAAATCTCAGATTAGGCTTTTTTTGACTAGAGTATAACAGCATGCGCTTTGCCGTATAATAATTAAATCTGTTACTTCTTCTTCGCCAAGTCGCCAATCTTTTACTTCGATTTCTATTAACGATTTCAAGTCAGAGCTCTTCACTTATTTTTACCATAGTTGTTGATAACAGATGATTAGACTTTTCAGTACTTTAACATTAGCGCAACTTTAAGCATGAGTGTCTACATGAGTGTATTCAGAATAGAGTACTAAAACTGGACAGTGTATCAAACATACGTAAAACACTGTAAAAACATTTTCATGTAAAATAGAGTACGTTCTGCAGCTAACCACTATGATACTAATGATCACTCATTCTTGAAGTGATGCTCGAAGTGAGTTATCAACATAGATTTTCAGTATTTAGGAAGTGCGATTTTTCCAAAACTTCCGACGTCCTTATTTAAGAACAGTTAAAATTAGCTAGTTGAGCATAAGGATGGCAATCGTTTAGGAAAAAAATAAATGTCTGTCCTAAACTTGGAAGTTGTTTCGCTGTTCGTGTTTTTATTAGCTTAGGCCCTCAAGAACAAATGTAACCCATATTGACATAAACACTGTCAAAGAAGAGACAACCAAGGTTCTGAAAGAACAGGTTGAGACACTTCTCTGAGTTGATCAAGAGGGCGGTGAAACACAAATTTTGACAATTTATACAAGTTTTGTTAAACACACTCATTACAGATTGTTTGAAATGGCAACTTGATAAAAATAAATTGGTTTCTTCAAGTTTTCTTTTCGTACTATGATGAGTGTGTTTAATAAAACATGTTTAAGTTGTCAAATTTTGTGTTTCACCCGGCTTTGTAAGTGTCCTAGCCTGTTGTTTCAGAACCTTGGAGAAAACACCAACCCGACAAAACGATTTTCTATGATTATGGATTAACTATGATCTTCAAGGATATTCATGCCGACTTAAATAGGGTTTTCAAGCATTTTTACACGATTTTCTTGTGATTTTCAAGTATTTTCTTTGATTTTTGAGAATTTTCTTAAAATTTGAACGAATTGTTTGATGATTTTCTCAAATGATTTACTGTTGAGTGCAAAAGGATTTTTTATTTTTATCTGTCCCTTGAACAAGGATTAACTGATGCCTTTTGTTGGTTGATAATTTTGATTTCAAAGATCGCTACATTTTACAGTCAGTTTGCAAAACAAATAAACAAATTGTCCAAAAAAAAGATAGCAAAAAAAAATCTCTTTATTCGGCGTGTGAATTCGAAGCTGCCGGTTTACATATTTTCTTATTGATGTTCGTCATAATTTTCAATCAACCAAAAATGATCCTCGGTCGGATACATCTCAATCAATTGATGCGGTTACAGCATTTGATGTTACCACATTTAAATAACAAACAACAATTCATAAATAAAAACATCAAAATCAAATACATAATAACCATACCATCTGCTCACATCGACAGTCGACAATCACCATTATAACATCATACACAATAAATATCCGACGATGTTCAACACATCATTTTGTGTGTGTACCTAGAGTGTGTTGTATGTACCGATTCATGGGGTATCACACACAATAAATGAACGTTAACCATTTTTATATAGAAAAATATCCGCACAAATAAGCTTAATAATTTATCATCTTTTTTGGTTTTGAACAACATTATTACATAAATCCCAAAATGCTGTTACACTACACAATCATCCAGGCCTTTGGTCTTTTTGGTCTTTGATTTTCTATATAACACCAGAGTTATTGTAAAAAGATGTGTTTTTGTGGTGTGCCTTCATTTCTATGAAACTTTTGTGTAAATTGTTGTTTCTCTGTTGTTGTGCTGTTGTTTTTTGTATTATTATTTCCTTGCTATCAATACAATATCTTCACTACAACAAAATATGATGTCTACAGATATTCCATGTCATGGGAGTTTATGTTACACATAAAGTTTCTTTTTTCATAATTTCCATTTTTTTTTCAGATCATAATTTGATAATTCGATAATAAGTCTTGGCTGCTAATGTTCGTTGAGAATGTTCTATAAATGAATGGGATTACGATTACCTAACCATAGAACATTTGTTTGTTTTCGTTCTTAAGAGTGGTATTGATAAAAATCTTGAATGACAAATTGAATGTTTCTTTAATGGTACATACCTGTAGATGGGTATGGGAGATGGGTAACATAATGGGTATGGACGAAGTTCATTTAGGTTTCAAATGAATTATTTCTGGGAATTGCAAACATTTCGCAAAAATACGTTTTGTTAGCGCATCAATGATCTAATATAAAAATTCACACGATGTGCGAGATATCACCATCCCATACATAAGTTGAATTATTTTCAAAAATCATATAGGGCCGAGAAGTACTTGAGAGTGGTTTCCTATCCAGGCTCAACAAAAATGAGAAAATTTCAATAAGAAATAATTTCACGAAATTATTAAGAACGCTATATCCGTTAGGTCAACAGGTAAAAGTGAGTGCTCTTTAGTGAGACTAATTCACGCCGCAAGTGCGGCTCAGAATTAGAATTTTGATTGAATGTGCAATGTATGTTATGAACCGAGAACCTCCTATTTGTGTTTCTGAAATTGAATTTTTTGGTAAATTTCACAAAATGTTAAATTTTGCAAAGTTTCAAAAAATTTCACAAATAATAGGCCCTGGCCCAATTTTGCGTTTTCCATTGTTTAGCCTGTGGTGAATATCGAATTACAACGAAAATCGCAACATAATTGTCGATCCCATCAACGCAAAAGTACTCTTCAATATAAATTGGAAGTATCGATATCGACAAGCTGGATTTTAATGGCTATCATACCCCGAAAATGGACCTCTACTGCCCGGTTGTGTTCTGCCTTGGTTAGAAAATTGTCGTTTTGCATTTTTCAAAAAGGATTTTCGTAAGATCAAAAATTTGGTTAAATGGAGGCTACTGTTTCACAATCTTTCAATCATAACTTAAATATTACAAGCAACTCAGAAATTTTTAGAAACACTTTACTCATCTGTTAGCCATATGAACTACAAAAACAAGCAGAGCATTCCAGATGATGTTATCTTATATAGCGAAATATTCATATTAAAACAAATGACGTAAAAGATTCTGTTTGAAAAGAAGCAACAGATTTATGTGAAACGGAATAGTACATTGTAAGGGCAAGGGCTCTAATCGCACAGGTTGAATTTTTTTACTTTTGGCCCGAGTCGTTCATACTATTTTTTTTGATACCAACATTGAAAATTGATACGTATCGCAAACATCGCAACAAAATGTTGAAATAAAAAGGCATTTAGCCAGAAAATGCGGGGGTCCAGGGGGCGGCAGCCCCCTGGTATATGAAAAATTTAATAATTTAGCCATCACAACAATAACACACACAAAAATTAAGATATAACTAACAAATCATTCAGTAACAAAAAGTATCAACTTTGTATGCTAATTTCAACAAGAACACTGGCGCACAGTGTTTTACAATTTTGATCAAAGTATTCTGCATAATATGAGCGGATTTTGTTGACAACTCGACTCATTTCTCTCATTTTCTGTGACGTCAGTCACTTTCGCTGTTCGTTCAGTTGCATTCGCTCTTCGTTAAGTACTTTCTCCCCGTGGGATGCATTTTTTTACTTTCGCCCCTCATATGCGGGGCGAAAGTATCATTTTTCAATGTTGGTATCAAAAAAAATAAATTTTCATGCTTCGGGGCCGAAAATGAGGGCAATTTTTCGAATTTTCTCGGGTTTCCGGCCCTCTGCATGAAAACTCACATGTGCACCTGTTTGGGACGGTTGATTTAAGGCACTTTCGCTTGTAGACCTCACTTCGTTCGGCCTACAATCCGCGAAATTGCCTTAAATCAATCGTCCAAAACAGGTACACAAATGACTATTCAACATTTAATATGATAAAATAGACGACAAAATAGACTATAATGACGGGGGAAACGTTTTCAAGTGGATAAAAATGAGAAGTCAATATTATACAATTCAATTCACGACGTTACTTCCAATACATGTGGAAGTGCTACGCCATTTACGTATGTGTTACAATGTGAATATCGCATATGAAATGAATTACATTAATTTTATTGTATGCAATTGTTGAAAATGGTACTTGTTTATTGTCTCGCAGTGTAAGAAGTAAGACATTTGACACTTCCCGCAAGGCCTTTGTTCAAATCAATTTCCCCTTCAAAACTGCCCCGTCGTACCAGTGTTACACATGCATTAATTATTATTAATATCGTTGGGGGTGATTTAACGCTGGGTTAGTCAGACCATTCTAACTTTCCACTTCAAATTTTCAGTGCACTTACGGCTTGAATACGGCTAGGCGGATGTGTAAAAAGTATGGTGCTTGATCGCGATCTGGCAAAAATTATCATAGTGCGGGATGATTCCAATGCTATGATGGCAGTGATTGGCTGTGGATTTAAATGTTCTTGAAATGAAATAACAATCAAACGACGCAGCTTTTCTTAGTTGTCATAGTAACACATTACGGCATAAGCAACGCACTTCAAGCAAAAGTTGTACTCTAAATAGGGTACTGAAACTTGACAGTGCTTCATACAAAATTTTAAACTAATGAAGTAAAAGATTTTGTATGAATCTGTTTGAAAATCCTTGAAAATCAAACGAAGTATGAGACTAGATAATTGCATACCTTCTATGAAAGACTATCTGAAATTTCCAGACAGTTTCGTAGACTATCGAAATTATTGCTAGTTACAGCTTCTGTAACAGTAACAATAACCATTTTTCATTGAAGATTTCAATCAGTTCACCTCCATTAATTAATGTAACTAAACCAACAACAATGCATTGATCTTCGTATATAATTTATGTAAATCAATTGTTCACATTTTCGGTCCATTGAAATGCAGTGTTGTATCGAAGAATAATGATCGGTGAGAGGAGATAGAGAATATATTAATTTCTTACTTGATGTCTTAATTTACTGGTTTCACTTGAATTGTTCGTTTTTTTTTTAACCTTCCATCAAATTATGAATCGGATCATTCAATTAAATCTGGTACTCTGAATGAAGGCATCTTCAAAATTGGATCTTTTCACACAAAAAATAGAGAGAATCTGCTTGGTAATGAACAGACACAATGTGATGTGAAATTCAAATTACATAAATATTTTATTTATTAACAATCCTATCCAGCGCGCACCAGTATAACATTCACAACCCATTTTCTGTTTAACCCATTCATTGATAAATACAGAGCGGCGGCAAATTTCCAAATTAAACACAGCGCACACACAGTTTTTATTGAATAATTTGCTCTTTGTTAACAATCTTTTTTTTTCTTCTTCTCTCCATTCTTTCGATCACAATGGTAAACATAACATAATATTTAACATTATTTGATCATAACATAAAATGGAAAAATGGAAACGTTTCACATATAAAGGCACACAGCGATCCGAGGAGGAGGAAAGACCAGAAAAAAACTACTAAAATTCTGACAAAAAATTACATCGCACTATTTTTGGTCTTATGTAAAGGAACTTCTTGTAAATATAGATGATGATGGAACAGAAGCCTTTAGCGTAAAAAAAAGCATTCATTACCGATGTAGGAGAGGCGGGAAGTTTATTTTTTCATTATAAATTTTCTACGGCATAATAGATAAATGGATGAAAATCGATGAAAGAATAGGAAAGAAAGAAAGAAAAAAAAATCTTCCACGACGGTGCAGAACAAAAACGTTCTTGGGGGCATATACTATTAGTTTGTTAATAATAAATTGAATGGGTTTTAGGAACGGGTTGCAGTGTATTACGTACGCGTACAATGTTCAATGAAATTATATATTTATTACATTAAAAAAGAACGAAAGAGAGACGTCAGGTAGGCGGCATGCTTTGGTACATTTGACACTTTCCATAAAATTCGATTTTCCTTTTATTAAAACATAAATTGCAGATGATTATGGGTTGAACCCCCGTACATGATGATGAAGAAAAAAAAAAGATTTTTTTTCCTTCATAAACCATGGGCAATTTTAATCACAATATTTTCCAATATAATATCAACAATAAAGAGTTTTGCCTTTCAATTATATGCATTTTTTTATAGCCATCGTCATCCTCAAGATATGTGTGTAGGCATTCGCTTGTCATTTTTACCCGAAGATATTAAATTTCGGTTGAAAATTTTTGTTAAAAGTCTTTTTTTTCTGGTTTTGATTTCAGTGTACACTTTTTTTTCTGAAACGATCAAAGCGGTTGCGACAGTTGATGTTCTCAATATTTTTAGTTAATTGTGTCAAAATATTTTGCAGATGAGAAAGCAATTTCGGTACAACATAAACTTTGTGCTATATGTTCGCTTCGGTATATGAATATAATGCGGAAGTGAATAGTAAGACATAATTGATTAAATATGTGTGAAGGATAAATATTTGTTTTAGGATTTTGTTTTGGGGTTTTGTGAATATAGATGTGGGTCTTCAGCTGTTAGATGTTTTTCTCATATCGTATTTTTGAAGTTCAAATTCGTTTTAGTTTTAATCTGATCTGACTTTATTTTAAAAGTAATATATCAGTTGAAGACACTGATAACTGTTGAGAGAAAGTGCTACTAGTGTAATTATCGAATCTTTTACTTCTTTTAATCGAAACATTTCTACCCGACTGATGCAAAATCTTTTACTTCAATAGTTTAGACATTAATTTTTGCTATATACCTCATTGATCAAAGCTCTAACCGTTTATTTTGTCTTTGATGTGGTTAATAGATGGAAGACAATTTCCCGAAAAAATGGATACCAAACCAACACATTTTCTGATTTGCGGGTTGTTGTGTTCAAATTTGAAATTGTCTACACAAAAATTTCCCTTAACAAATGTAAATCTAGATTTTAATTTTCGGATTCTTTTGTTTGGTATACGCTTGCGACCTGTAATAAAACGCTAAAATATAGAATCTAGACTTGAAGTCGGTATGTACAACGTTTTTGATAAGTGCATTTTGGGAAAATTCGTATTCATGTGTGCGGTGTGATTAACCTCATTTTCTCCACTCATAATACCTTGACAAAATAGCATTCTGCGGACATTTCTGTGACAATTCACCTGAGATTTACTTTGCCGTTAGGAGAAAATACCAATTTCGTCCAGTGGAATGAAATAGTTATTTGTTTATCAATGGGATAAAATAGGATATTTTAACAAAAGCGACATTTGTGGCTAGAGCGAAGCGAGTTCCTGGAAACAAACACATCAGTCTGAACTGTCAGATAGACTCAGATAGAGCGTCAATAAACCGAAACCTTCTCACCGCATCTGAGTGGAGAAACTAAGATTACGCCTCACGGATGAAAAGGTTTAATATAAGAGGTCAATCTTTAATAATAGATTCTTCCTTTCAAAATATCAGCATTACATTAGAGGTTGTAGTTGGTTTTGTAACTAGGTTTTATTCATATCAATGAACGGTTTGTAAATTCATTTCTAAAATCTAATCACCATATCGAATGCCAATTCCACATTGGCAGGACTTTCCTCTAAGTACTTTGGAGAAATTAACACAAAATCTTTTACTTCATTTGCTTTGACAAACTATTTTGCTAAATAAGAACTGATCGTCGCTGTCAATAACAGATGATTCAATAGTCTGCAAAAATTTCTTTTTCTCCAAAGACTTGCTGTGAAAATGCGATAGGTTGAAAGTAGTCGGTGACTATCAGCTTAGGAAGACCTAGTCTGTTACGTTGGTTTGCACTGAGTTTTTTTTTCAACTGAAAGAAAAAACGACAATCTGAAGAGATTACAGAAGAAATTGGTTGTCGTGTAGAAGTTTTTTTTAAACTTTAGTCTCAGATTTCGCTTGCGACCAAAAAAAGTTTTTTTTATTGGAGGAAGTAGTAGATATTGTAGGCTAATAAATACAACGTTTGATGACTGGAGTATATATTTCCTTCAGTACAACAATACCATTTTTTATGGCCCATCCACATCCAGTCACGTTACCAGACACTAAAAATTTTATTCCGAAGAAATCATTTATAAACACACAAAATCGTAACTCATGAAAACGAATGTGCTTTCGGTAATAATTTTTTCTCACCCCTATCCATATGTAGATAAATGATAGAGACACTCCCTACTTTAGCACCGTCACCAAAAAAAAAAGTTTTTAGTGAAATGTGCATTGTATTTGTATGCACTAACAAGAGGTAATAAAGGGTGAAATGGTCTGGGGTGTCACATAGGCTATATAACACAGAGCGACGAATTAAACCCTATTCTAATGCATCTTTGTGCTATGTGTATAATCATAAGGTATAATTTCGCGTTATGTATATGTAAAAGCACCCATGGATGTTCGAGACATGGTATTTATTTATGTTTATTATACAGAATTAGTTTTGCTTAACATTTTTTCATGTACAACATGGAACCGAGAATTCCTCCCCGTTTTTTTCCTCTCTGTTTTCATATATCACATATTTTTGAGGTCTTAATGTTATACATTGGAATTGGAATTGTATGGAAAGAAATAATAAAAAAAATTGTCATCAGCAGTGAGTTATAGTTGTAGCATATTTACAATCAAATAGTTTACGTTTCGATGCCAGAGAGATTCGGTGTACAACAATAGATTCCCTCCTTGTTTTCAAACAGAAATAATGGCCGATAAATGGGATACATGCGTTCGTTATTTTGTTTCGACTGATATGCATGCAGAGTTTTGTAAATAATATCCCGATTTTTTTTTTTGCTTGTTTCTATTCCTCTTTTATAACATTTAAAGTTTATTTATTCATTCCCGCCATGATATGGATATGCGTTGAGGCAGTGAGAGGTTCTGTTTTCTTTTTTTTTGTTCCTGGATACCAAAAAAATTATCGTATTTTTGCATATATAAAATATAAGTTGCACTCGAGGAGGGATTAATGTCGTATGGGTTTATTAAATACCGTTGAATTGTAGTTATGAAATATTTGCTTTTTTTTGGACGAACCATTTTTCACACACAATTGTTCGGTAAATTGGGTGCCGAGTAAATCATGGAATTTTTGTTGTTTTAGGTTTATAAACCGCAATTTGTAAAAACTCGTCTCTTGTTTAGTTGTCGGATTTTGAGTAAATAACCGACATACATCCGTTGAGAGTTCTGGTTGAAATTGGGCAAACATACTTTTATCCAACATGACATACAAATTAGACATAGCCAGAAACATAAAGCCGTTGATTGCACTAAATTAAAAATTTAAATGTCCCAAACGCAGTGTTCAAGCTTCATAAAGGATTCCTAGTCTGAATTTCGGAATAGCCATCAGAAATGTGTTTTTGCATTGGTGACCGAAGATGCAGTGTTTGAGGGACGTTGTGTTAGTCGATCGAGGAAGCTGTAAAACAATTACATAGAGAGGAGGGGGAAATCATTTGATCTCTAACTAGCTAATTCGCAACTCATTTTTTAGCACTTTTTCGCAATTCATTTGCAGCTCTTTTAGAACTTGTTTGAAGCTCTTTTGCAACTTATTTAGAACTCATTCCCTGCTCCTGTGTCTGCAACTTATTTGAAGCTCTTTTGCAACTCATTTCAAAATCTCTTTTTTTAATTAATTGATTGATTTTAGGTGATAGGCCCCTCCCATAGATATGATTCTTGATTTATTACGCGATTTCGTAATTTTCCCAGACAAAATCGGGTAATCATGGTATATCTCGATATTTATTCAAAGGACTTGAATAAAACGCATCCCTTCTTGCTGCAGAACTTTCTTTCGGATTATGTGTTTTTGTTGAAGATAGTACACTGAGTAGAATCTGTTTCGTATTTTACTTATCTGTTTTAATCTCGATTCGTTTTCCAATTGTAGACTTCTCACAGATGGCGTAAAATCGGTGTAATTATTCGTTCTGTTACTTCCATTAATTAAATGATTTTATATTCAAAATCTATTACTTCATCAGCTTTAACATAGATTTTGCTATAAAACACCACATTATATATCAAAACAGCCATCGCTAACGATAACAGGTCACCAATTATGCCATAATAAAATTTAATGAAACTGTGTAGCTGAAGCTGTCGGTAAGATATCACTGGCTTGGCTGTGATGCCATTCGAGCAATTGACCATAGTTTCTTTTTTAGACAATAATTAAACTACGAGAATCTAGTACTTCACTTTAGCGATAGTAATTTAGGTACTGTGATGGTCGATACAGATAGCTCGTCAAGATATTTCATTCCTCTACACGTAGAATGAGTTCCTCAATAGTTGAAAATATCTGTCTTTTCTTTATTTCTGATTTTCGCATTCGAAATATTTAACTTTTTAGCGAAAATAAGCGATTAGTGACGCGGCTGCTAGGAATTTCGCGCCGCGTCATTCACAATAATTGACAAAATGACACATTTTGTATAAGGAAAATGTCACTTTGTGGGTTATTGTGAATGACGCGGCGCGAAATTCCTCAACACCAAGTGACGCTAATAATTTGAAATCCTTGCGCTAAACTCATTGGTAACACAACAATTTCCTTTCAGACAGCATATGCATTCCTATTGACTATAAATATATTTTCTAATTGATGGAACCTCTGGTTGAATGTTTTTCAAAGGAATTTGTTTATATTCCGATTAAATGTAAACATAAACAAGGCTTATAGAAGATATGAACGTTGGAATATCCAATAACTAGATAATCTTTTGAACACATTCCCTGTCACACAATTTTCGAATGTAAAAATTTGCAACTCCTAAAAGTCATCAACCAATTGCATTATTGTAATTCATCCGACATTCCTTAACGTTGCATCTCTTGCTCGGATTTATTTCCCTTAAAAAAATTTGTTGAAAAAATCCGAAAAAAATCTGAAGAAAATTCATAATGAGAATCGATTCACAATACATCCGCATGATTATCATTGATTATTTTCAAAATGTTTGTATTTAAACACCGACAAAGCATTGTGTAATATTGTTATTCACACTCAATCTACCTCTGTGGACAGTTAGATAAAAGAGCTTTTCATTATTCTAGAACAAGAAGAAAAAGTGCCGACTTGCCATGGCACTATACAAAATATCATCGGTTAATATTTCTCAGGTTTTTTTTTTAAATATTATTTTGTACGATAAATTGGTGAGTTACATTAAGTATGATATATGTGAATATTGGATTTTCAACGTGCACACAACAGAAGAGATGAGAAGAAAAAAAACGCACACAGAAGAGAAGAAAATAAAGAAAAGCAATGAATGGAAGAGGTAGAAATCTGGCTGCTTTCACAAATTTGGATTAAGACATTTTATAAATATAAGTAAATAAAAACAGAAAAATCGTAAAACCCGATGCCTTCGGTACGTTTTATGTTCTTTTCACTTTATTGTGCCCCATTCACTTTGTGTCCTACAACCGAATCAATAACATTCAATGCACAATTTTCGGTTGTATTATCGATGATGCGGATAGTACTCGACTTCTCGTCTTTATCGGTTCTTATACTTTCTACCGACAGCTATTCTATTCCGAACCGAACATTATGCAGCCCGTAATTGATGTACAAAGTCAATATGTTTCGAATTCGGATTTGTTTAAGGGTTTAAAAGGTATCAGTGGGTTTATGGATTTTATTTGACAAAATGGTTGCAAATATTTTTGATTCGGAAGCAGTTGGAGGAGTTCGAGTTGGTCTCACAAAGTTTGTCAGGAGTAGGTTACAGACGAAGCATTTTGAGAAAAAAAATCATTCGAATTTCAACAGATGCATTGTGGTGCGTTGAAAGTTTGATTGCGAGAAGTAACGCTCTAATCGTTTATCATATCATATCATCAGGGTGGACATATGACCAACTGTCCTATAAGAATTAGCTCCGGCGAGACCAGGTCCACTTTCAAAAAAATCCCTCACCTTACATACAGTTGTTTGCGCTACTTTTATCTTATCGGTTTTCAGTGAAATGATTATTTTATAGCTCTTATTTAAACCCATTTCCACCTTTCCAGTTCGCTCTAATTATCTATACCATTAAGTTTTGTTTTTCGTCAATAACGCAATTATTCCAACAATCATATTAAAATTGTGAAAATATGAGTGACAAAATGGATTGGAACGAAGATACCCCAGATGCGGATGCTACGCGGAAACCAGTATCAGGGGCCAGTAAACCAGAAAAGTATAAATTGTTTTAAACGCAAAAGAGAAAATTCGATAGATCGTTAAAATATTTCTAGAAAATCCGTCTTTGCTAATTCTGGAAAAGTAATCAATGTGAATGAAATAGGAGGGCCTGCAGAGTTGGAATCCACTTCAAGTGGAAAATTTAATAATAGACCAATACCTGATAGAATGCCAGATGATGTAAATAATCTTTATATGAATCAAGGAGACGTTCTGCAAGCAAACAAGATTGGTTCGCTTAAGCTTACAACAACTCATACTACTAATAAACCTTAGAAAAAAGAGGATTAGCAGAAATCTGATGGAAAACCATCTAGATTTATTTGTCCGCAATTGCTGGAATAAATGTATCTGTAACGACGGAAGCTATTATTTAATGTTGAAGTCTACAATCAATCAATGATAAACCAATGAGTCAAAATACCTTTTAATTAACTGGTGGAACTTTAATAATCGCCAATGCGAAGTACATAAATGATTTATTAATAGAGGCTTATCACTGATTAATGAATCACTGGCTTGGTATGACGTTTCTACTGACCAAATTGATTAAGATTGTCTCGTTCGGTATGTGTTTTGGAAGTGAAAGCACCGGGTTTCGGTGGGGTTTTAAATTAAAGTCCAATCTTAATGAGAAGACTAGGGTTTCTCTACAAATTTCGATTGCAAAAAAATTCCAAGTTCAAATTAGTTGATCGTAGTAAACAGTGCCGGTAGATAAGTGTGTTGATTAATTAAGAGTGATAATGCGAAATCTTCAGGCGATTAGGGAACCACTTGCTTGACCACTTGTTCCCAAAGCTAATAACATCACTTAAAGTTATCGCAGTGAATTATGCGGGAAAGTAGTTGAGAGAGAATGAATAAATGGAAAGAGTCGTCAGCAAAACTCAATATTCAGTGAATATTATTCACTCAATAGAAGTTTCAGTATCCTATTTAGAGTACCATCAATACCATCTCAATACCCAGGTAAAATTAGAAATTAGTCAACAGTGTGAGGGATTCTTTTGAAAAACAGCCTACCGAAGTCGGACGCATTTTCCAGTGGACTTTTTTCTATGTGCCTAGAAAGGACTTCGACCCTAGAACCCAAAACCACTTTCAAAAATATTCTTCGAAGCTTTTGTGACTGGTGAAATGTGATCAAAATCCGAAAACTTGCACTTTTCTTACCAAAATTTCTCCGGGTACACGAGCCCATGGTCGTGTGGGGTGTCATTAGAAAGGTAATCACATGTACTATTGAGCCGAATAGAGACTCATTGGTTTTAAAATTAATCCACACTGAAATATGTGCAGTTGATGTTTTCAACAGAAAACTTGCACTTTTCTTACCAATACTTCTCCAGTAATTTTATGTGCTTTTGGGCCAAATAGGGTCTTATGGGGTTTTGATGCATATGCGATGAAATATGAGAAGTTGAAATGTTTAAGTTCCCATATTTCATCGCATACGCATCCAAACCCCATAAGACCCTATTTGGCCCAAAAGCACATAAAATTACCTTTCAAATGATACCCCACACCACCATGTACCTGTCGCTTAACTAGAGAAATATTGGTAAGAAAAGTGTGAGTTTTCTGTTGAAAACTTCAACTGCACATATTTCAGTGTGGATTAATTTTAAAACCAATGAGTCTATTCGGCTCAATAGTACATGTGATTACCCGGAGAAATTTTGGTAAGAAAAGTGCAAATTTTCGTCTTTCGATCAGCTTTCACCAGCCATAAAAGCTTCGAAATTTTTTCTTAGAGTGGTTTTGGCTTCTAGGGTCGAAGTCCTTTCTAGGTACCTATAAAAAGTTCCACTAGAAAACACGCCCGATTTCGGTAGGCTGTTTTTCAAAAGAATCCCTCTGTATGATTCTGCTAGAGAGGGTGTTGGTTACCACTCATGCTTGAAGTGCGTTGCTTGGAAGATTGATTTCAGGCAATTTCGCGAGTTGTAAATAATTGTCAAATTCACGTCCCACTTAGAGTACCCTAGAGAAACCGTTTCGCTCCGCTGATCTCAAGTTATCCAGAAAAGTATTTGAATTGACTAATATGTGACAGGGATGTTGGATGTAGATTTGCAGAGAAATAGATTAAAAATTGAGAAAAGAAAAAATTAATTCAGAAAATAAGCCTAAAACTACAACCACACCATAGTCGGTAAAAGGTTTTTCTTAAACAGAAACCTCACGAGAGTTAGAAAAGGGACGGAATGCTGATACCACAATACCCAATGGAAGCCTCAAAGCCAATACAGAACAAGGAAATGGAAAATAGGCATTGGTGGTCTGACCATCATCAGTTGTTTCTACTGCACACCTTACGACAGGTATGAACGTATTCGAATGCGTAAAGTTTTATGTTCGGAGAGTATATATGACTGGTCTGTCGGATGTAGTATTCATACTGAATGATAGGAATGAAGTTCGATGTGCATCATCGATTCAATTCAGCAAAAAAACATTCATTAGTTCTGAAAGAGTTTAATTCATCAAATGCGAAAAAAAATTAGTTCAGCTGACTGAATCTTAATAAAAAATTTCCACATTTTCGTCTCGCTTAATCTTTGATGCTTGTCCGATAGAAAATTATTTGTATACAACACAAAAGTGTCACAGATCGCATTTGAGCAAACACAGAATGAAAAATATTGAAACGAATTTTTGAGCGCTTTTGTATTCATTCAATTTGAATTTTGTTTTGAATACACAAACTATAATATTGCTCAAATAGATGAATGCTATTGTAACATGTCACTTGAATGATGTGTAAACTCTGTACTTATATTCGTGTGACAGACTCATTATTTTGCTGGGAAAAAGTTTTTATTTTCTTTTATCTGTTTTTAGTCAATGGAAAGAGTTATTCATAAAGAAACATCAACATTTTCAAATAGAACCATCATCGGACTTAACAGAAAGCTTAGAGATGTTTTTTGAATGTTACCGAGACGACACCGGCGCTGCTTTCTGCATTGTTTCACATGTGTGTGACCGAAATGTAATTTCATTGTTAGTCTTTGTTCTTAAAAGCGTTTGAACTTGTACAGCGGCATAAATGAAGAATTGACTTTCAAATGAATTGAGTGGTGCACAACATAACACGATAATATCATGAAGATGAATGAAATTTTAATGTTTTTGTTTTGAATGAATGTGCTGATGGGTTTTGTGAGACGAGACTGATAGTTGGATTTTTATTTTGACTTTCTAACTTATTATGTATTTAGCCACGATGTTGTGCTTTACTCTAGCTACGTTTTACAGTTATACTACAGTTGCAGAGACTATTTATAAGAAAACCTTTTTTCATTTTTTCCTAAATTTTCGAACATATTCCACAATTTTCGTACATTTTTCCAAATTTTCCCAAATATACTTTTTGAAAAAGTTTTAACTTTAAAAAGGTTAATCAAAGAAAATTAATTAATGTTTTGCTAAAAATAGTCTCTGTTTTATTGCAATTGAAAATCAGTTGAAGTAAATTCTTGACTGAACTGTACTGACGTTTCCTGTAGTAAAATATTTTTCTTCGGGTTAAATGAGTACCTACGAAGTCAGAAAACCATCATTCATCAGCAAATTCCCACTGAAAATTGACGAAAGCTAAATTAACGCGTCGTTGAATCACCGTAATGTGAAATCTCTTATCATATTGCGCTGCAATTTATTAGATCAAAATACAACCAGGTATATCGGATCTATTACTTCATTTGATTTAACAATGTTAAAACTTGCTATAAGCCCACATTAATTAGTCATATTTTTTCGTTTATTTCTGTCACCATTACCGAAATAGCCGTAAACTGTCCGCTGAGTCTGGCTCTATGTTTCGTCTTGCATTTTGGACGAGTGTGTTTAAGAATTGGGACAAAGTTCTTAAATTGGAGGAGGCCAATACCGTATTGGCAATACGAGTTTTACTTTACATAAATATCATTGAATAGTTAAATGCAGAAGTGGCATGTGTCACATTAGAGAATTACATGAGAAATGAAATTTCATTTAGCTCCGTTTCAAAGAGGTTGATGATGTCAATAGAAGTTTTTTGATAAATTAATAACATCGCCAGCGTAACGTAGCTAAACGAGTGAATATTCATGTTCCTTATAATTCACTAATGTGACGTGTCCCGTTTCTGCATTTCACTACAGAATAGATAAATACAGAAAAGTGACATGTCACATTGGTGAATTATAAGAATAATGAAATTTCATTCGGTTAGCTCTGTTTCTCATAAACTTGCGATGCCTTTCGTTTTAATTTACCAAAAAACGTCTATTGAAATCGTCCGGCTATTTGAACGAGAGCTAATTCACTGAAATCTCATTTTTTCATATAATTCGCTAATGTATCCTGTCCCTTTTCTGCATTTAACTATTAATTAATTTATCGACTCTGTGACATTTTTAGACTCGAATAGAAGGCTGACGCGAAGGAAAAGTTTTCAAAAAGTGTTCATAGAAATGTAGTTCAACCCTTATGAGTCTTTTAATAAAAATTGATTGGTACATTTGTTGAAGTATCTGGATCAATGTAAGTACAATGAAAATTCAATTTACTTTGATTCGCTTTTTTGCTTGAATCTTTAAATTGGTTGCCTGCGTTGAGACGACCTTAATACTCAAAAATGTTTTTTGTGATCACGATCGACTATTTCGTAATTCCTTTATCGGCATTTTGTTGTTGAATTCAGAAAAAGAATATTTTGACTATTTTGAATAAAATATTTATGTCTTTTGTCTATCACGATCCATAATTCAATTCCTCAACAAATAAATTTAATATCAAAGACTTTTGAATGTGAAATAATTGAAATCTTTTTTTCATTTCGGATTTTTTTTTTTTGATTTGTTGAGCGGTAACAAATAAAAACATTTTCAGCAATCGTCTTATTTATACACCAAAATAAAAACCAACTAAACGGACGAACAAATAACTTTTATGAAATCCCCGTGACATGCGTGGATAATTTCCATGGACAAAAAAAATTGTTTATATTCCATATCTGGCTGGGTATTATAAATACGATATTGAGATGTCAAAAGGGAGACGAAGATAAAGCGAGAACCTATATAAAAGAAGGAAGGTAGAATGTTTTCACTCGTTAAGCGTCGTATTTATAGATGGTAAAGATGAAAATATTTTCATTTTGATATGCGTAATATAAGTTGAAATTTTTTATAGGTTTTTAATCTTTTCAAATTAATTTCTGACTGGAAATATGTCTTAGTTCAAGCGTTGATAACAGAAAGTCTCACGAGAAAAATACGCTTTTAGTTAGTTTCTCGAGATAATTCAAGGGTGACTGTCGATATCATCGAACTATAAGTTTAAATTTTCTTTTATTTTTCAATTTTGACGACTAATATGTACTTTAGTTTGGATTTTACCTTAACTCTACATTCGAAAGCCAATTCTTTCTTTAAAATTTCTATAAAGATTCAGTCTTTGAAGTGAAGTTGTTTTCGAAAAACATTATTTCTGTGTCTCTATTGCTCTATTTTTGGGAAAACGTTTTCTCTTATTTTTCAAAAACATTGAGGGAAAACGTTGGAAAATTTGGGTAAATATTTTCCCAAAAATAGTCGCTGCTGTTATGTCATAACATTTTGGTGAATTTCAATCAAACTCTACTCTTCATTCCATGTTACTCGCAATTTATCAGCGAAATGATTATAGAAAGTAAAGATGTCCATGATCTCTCTAAAGAATGATTTTGTGAATCGTTGTGAATCACGTCAGTATCATTTAGAATGGAATGCAATATAGCAATGCGCCTAGCATAGTACCACAATATTTGGTGTGTCAAAATAATATTCTATTTAATAACATGGATACCAATGATACCGTTAATGTTGTTATAGTATTGAATAGAGCATTATTTTGACTAACCAAATATTGTATTACTACGCTAAGTGCTCTGATTGTAGCTGACATTTGCTTTAAAACACCAATTTAAAGTTTCCCCTAGGAATCGTTGTCCAAGCCGTCAGAATCTGTTACGGCTTGTGTGTTAAGATTTATTTGCAGATAGTTTGATAAGAAATCTTCTACTTCATTAATTTCAACAAACATTTTGCCATAAAATAAAAATGGGCTCACAGCTTTTTTTGTAGCCGAAAGTATATAGATCCTTCAAAATGCGGTAAATTGAACCTTTTATGCCAAATTTTTTTTTGGAAATATATGAAGCGCTCTATAAGAAACTTTAGTGCTTGTGTACTTGTTGGAGGTGTGGAGCAAACTTTGGAAATTTAGGAATAAAAGGACGAATGGAATTTTTTTCGTCATGAGTTATAAAAGATATTCAATAAGGCTTTGTACTGGAATGAATGACTAATATTATAACATAACATAAGCCTGAATCAAATCCTTATTTAATCGTTCATCCAACACCAAACGACTCATTACAACAAAACCTAAGTGCAATAAAACTTCACACACAATATGATAAAAAAAAACGACAGAGAAAAATGCAAAAGCAACGCGAAGAAGAAGTAAAAAAAAATGTCGGCAACACGAATTAAAATTAAGCTTCCAATTTAAAGCAGCCGTTAGTCTTTTTGATTTATATCGCAAATATTATTATATCAACTCGTAAATTTGTTGTTTGGTCGTGTTATATATGTTAGTGGATGGTTATAAACTGGTTGGCAATAAAATATATAGCCGCTGATTGCATTTCAATGTTCAAACAAGAAGTCCAATCGGAAATCGTAGTGGGAAAATAAAAATATTTAATAAAGAGATTGCAATTTATTCATTGTTGCAGTTCGGTTAAAACATGCTACTTTGTAAAATGAGATTGATTTATTGCGTATCATTAGATGGAAACGTCTTGTAGGCATATATAAGTACGTGTATATGGGTATGATAACTATTTGCCCAGTGACTATTTGCACCCTGGTGTAAATAGCCTCATATACACTTGGGTGCAAATAGTCACATACAACCTTGCAACAGTTCATTTCTCCTTGCACAAACTAGTGTTATGATTGGGTGTTTCGGCAAAAGAAACTGGAATCTTCCTTGGTAGAAACTGGCGAACAATTGGGTATTTCGTCAGAAGAAACTTGAGTCGTTCATGTACAAACTGACAAAACAATTGGGTGTTTCCGCAAAGCGCAACTTAAATTTTCCTTGAGCAAACTGGCTTCTAAATGGATGCTTCGTCAGAAGCAACCTGAATCTTTCAAGAGGCTGTATCGACAGAAACAGCTTGAATATTCCTTGTACAAAGTGATCTAGCAATTGAGTGTTTTGCCAGAACACAAGGTAGCCTAACGATTGGGTGCAAATAGCGTATTTTAGACTACTTGCACCCGCGTGCAAATAGTGTATATAAGACCATTTGGACCCGGGTGTACGAACTATTTGTTGCGTGTATCCGTTAATTGAAGCTATACATTCAGTGGTATTTTCTGTATGGATTATGGTTCGCTTGTCAATAAATTACTTCTGCCCTTACGACTTTATGTTGGCTATGATGCATTCCTGCATCATACATATCCGCATCAGATAAGAATACACTCACGGTGCATCATTCCAACACAGCTCGTTATTGAATATATTGTTACCCAATCCCAATGTAACCAATTTATTGACAACTGATGAACATGTTATGTACAACAGTCTAACAAAACAAAAATAAATAAAAATGCATCTGCCCTATGCACCTCGGCACACGGAATACATTATGTATCTAAATGTAACATCGCTTCGTATACCGTATCACATCGTCCCTGCAAAAATTCTTTTCTCTTTTTTTTGTATGCCATCTATACAAAATAACCACGTTCACAATCACCTTATATTCCGATTTTAACTGCATCACAGAACATCAACCATTATGCTGCTGTGCTACCATTGCACAATGTTTTCCATTCAATTCAATCTCTTGATACAAAAAAAAAACCGTCTGACAAAAGGAAGGAGGAAGACGTAAGGTAACATTTTACTTTAACAAAGCCAATAAAATAAATGTGCGGATTGTCTTTTTGTATATTGTGTGTATATTAAACATGGTGAATTCAAGTTGAGGTATACACAGACAGTGAGGACTAGCGGATACCCAGTCTGCGCGTTTTTCTTTTTCTGGATTTTCTTATGTTTTTGTACATCGAAATTGAGTTTAAACTCGGTGTATAAGATATGAATGTATATCTCGCATGTATATACATGACGTTGTTGTGGGCAAACATTTTGGTTTCATGAGTTTTTTTTTTTACTTCTTCGTCTTGTTACATAATTTGTTATGCGCAAATGTTGAATCAACATTGAAATATATAAAGGTGTTGTACGATTGGGCGGAGTTTCTATGTTAATGCTTCAATCCAGTGGATTGCAATTGGATGGATTTGTTTTATCATTTCGTTATTTATGTAACGATTTGTAGTATGCATCAAGTGGTAAACACAACATTTTTAGTGACATATTCCATCACTTAGTATTTGATAAGGAGGGAATGTACGTACAGATTCAAAGATAAGAGCTCAATTGAATGTCTTGATGAAGAGTCAGTCAAAACGGAGTGATTAAATTTACTTCATTACTAAAAAGCTTAATTCGAGCTCTGATCAACCAATTTTACATTAAAAGCATTGTTTCAAGTATCTGTATCTGAAACTTACGATACAGGTAGAAATTCGACTTGTTTTCTGATTTTAGAGTTGTTGTGGTCTGTAAACTCTCACATCAGAAAACATGTCTAGTTTCACTGTAGCAATGTATAAGACATTTTCTGTCTAAGCAAATAGTCAATACAAAGAGCTGGTGCAAATGCTATCATTAAGACTTTGTTATAACAATAATTGAAAACGTCACGTTACGACTATTACGGACGGCTGTATAATCTGTTATACGCAACGACGACAAAAAATGAAGTCTCTGTTTTACCTAAAGTCTTCAATTATAGCATTATAATGTATGTAAAAACAAATGAAGTAAAAGATTTTGCTTAAAAACAGATTCGCTTTTTTTTGTACATTGTGATAAAATGTAGCTAATGTCAATGTTCGTATAAAAAGGATTTTTTTCGATTTTGACTTATTTATTCTGAGATAAAAAACACTTATCGTAACAATATTAAATCTGAACGCCAATAATCTGCTATCGACAACAAAGACCAAAATAAACAATGAACTTAGGCTAGATCAACGCACTTCAAGCAAAAGTGCTATTAAAGACAGCTGTCAAATAGAGTACTATTTTCTATGAAACAATTGCCGGGAATTTTTTTACAGTTCTAAAATTTCTTCGATACACTGTCCAGTTTCAGTACCCTATTTAGAGTACCACTCATGCTTGAAGTGCGTTGGCAGCTATCTTTTATATTGAAATGTATATTATAACAAAAGAAGTACAAGATTAGGTATCTAGTAGTACGCTTGTCGTATTTATGAAATGTCTTTTTTTCACAAAAGGAGGAAGTACCACTAAACCTGTTGCCGCGGCTTTTAAACTGTTTTACTCGATGCACACCCTGTCAATGTTAGAAGCGTATTCAGCGCATCCGAGACTTTCGTTGTCGTTAATGATAACACATGATTGGATGTTTCTAAGAGACCAAACGGATTTATTTTTTAGTTGGTATTGCTCGAAAATAAAATTGAAAATAACTGAAGATAGTGTTTCGGAAGTAAATTATTTTTCTCAGTGACTCAGTTTGGCCTCCAGTGACAATCTACACAAACATCTAGTACCTAAAAGAACATTTACCACTCTTAGGCAAAATAGTTGTTTGCCTACCTACAAACGTAGGTATGAACGTATTTTATCTCACTAGAGGTCGTGTGCAAATACATAAACGTTTTTCGCAATTCGAATTCAAGATGGAAATGAACTATTTCGATGCAAAGAGTTGCCAGAGTTGACTTACACTGACATGAATGTATGAATAAAGTTACTGAATGCAATAAACGAGCCTCATCAATACCCTCTCCAGCCACATGACTACATTCATTAGGGTGGTAAAAATGTAACGTAGCATTTGCAATTTACATATACAATTAGAATTACATATACAACAATGCTAATTCCAAAAACAAAAAATACGGTGGTATTTAGACAGCGTCAAAACAAAGTTTGTTTGCTAAAGAGGGTATTGGCCTCACATAACATTAGAAACACGAAAGAAATAGTTCATTTCCGTCATTGAACTGATATTATATGAATAACTACTATTCAACTCAGCATCTTAATTAAATGTTCGAATTCGAAAACTGCGAATTGTGCATCCTCTGTTGCATAAAACGTGGTATAAATCTCGGAGCCCAGAAAAAGAAAACTCCGGGTATGTGTAAAATTCATCGGAACGGTATGATATATATCATTGACGTATATTATACATGGTCAATGTTTCCTACACTTGGGACACGTTGAAACCGTAGTTACTTATACATGTATTTTGGCACTCAGTTGCATAATAGTTATTTATGTAACAAGAATCGTATGGAGGTATATTATCGCACTAGATGTTAGATTGCCAATCTGAGACGAAGCCGAGGTTGGCGAGACGTCGTGTGCTATAATATACCCCCATCGTGTTGCATACAACGTTTTATGCAATGAAGAAAATCGAATAAATACCGAAGGTAATCTTTGTGTGACTTCATGACTTCAGTGCGATAAAACCCTTTGCAGATCCTTCATCGCACTAGGCGGTGTAAGTTACTAGTATCATCACTGAATTGCATAAATAACTGTTCCTCCATTCGAATATCACAGAAAGTAAAATTCTCATTTTGTTTGGTTTGGGCGTTGGTAGCTCCATTGTATTAATCATGACCCTACGTTAGTTAAGGGCCGTGGCGAAAGTCCTTAAAAACAAGAAATGTTCCTACTCTAACTCAGATTTTGCATAGCCAGTGGCGGACACTTTTCACGGTGTACGTTTCTATTCAATTAACGAATATTCAACGAATTAGTAATGTGGTGGGGTAGTCAAAATTAGTTCTGTATTTGAACTTACACCTGGTAATTCTCTTTTACCATTTTTCTGCACTTCGTAACAGTTTTCATGGAGACACCACATACACACTCATATTGACTACTTATGCCATCTGGCGAAATTTTTCATTTATATATTGAGGATTATCGAAGAAATGCACTTGAAATGAATTTAAAGCACATAAAGCTCCTTTACCTAACTAATAATCCGATCGGTAGATGTAGTTCGTTCCATAGGAATTTCCATTTCATTCATAAACAACAACTTGTGTAGTAAATAAAATTTTGTTCCTTTTCTTACATAGTTTCACTTTTGCCAAAATGCGCAGGACAGTCAACTTTCAACCTTTCTTTTCCATTTTATATTCTCGTGTGCATTTTTCTGATTTACCAAATTTTTTTCCCATTTTTCCCTTATTCATTTGATTAATTTCTGCTGAGATAGTAGTATGTGCGTAGCAAATACGGGAAAATTTTTGTTGTTGTTTATCCGATTAATCAAAATATAGTTTAGTTTTGTACGAGGTAAGTTATGCATGCATGTTGGATACGAGTTTTTCTTTAATTTTTTTTTATTGGTTTTACCAATGTTTTTATGATGATTGGCAATATCTTATGAACGTATTTTCCAAAAGGGGTTGAATGTGTTTTTGATGGCATGCAAAGTGAAGAAAAATGAATATTTCGGAATTGACATTGAGACATACATATGACGACATGTAATTTGTCAGCGTTGTAATATCGATTTTGTTGGAAATTGAAAATTTGCTTTAAAATTTGCAAATTAGGTTACAGTTTGTTTGAAGTGATTTAGTCAGTTGATTCACGATGAGCTGTGAATAGCAGGTGGTGTAACACTGCTTGGGGTTTTTTTTGTTCATTATCAATAATATAGAATCAGTCATCCGAGTGCTATATTGTGTTTGGAAGTGTCGAGCTGTTAAATTTGCTCATCTTGCATTTCAAGTGACCATTTGTGTAACATCTCAAAGAAGGTTAAATATGGTGTTTGTTGTAAGGCTTTATAATTGGACCGTGAAATCAATATCATAAAAGGTGAAAGAACGTTTTGCCGTAGTTTCCCATTTTTTTCCACTTTATGTAATTTATTCGATTGCATTTCCCATCACTAAGGGATACCTTTCGTAAGTTTGATTTTTTTTTTTTGGTGTGTCCTACATATTTTTATGAATTGCGTTTTTTTCATCGAGATACTTAATGTCGGAAAATTGCTTTTGTCGACTTTTTATACATACTTTTCGACAGCACATGCTCTTCATATTCAAATATTGTAAACGAGCCCTCTTCGACATCGTATACTACTATGGATGGAAATAGACATTTCCAAACAAATCATAATATAAATGGCATTTTAACTCAGCCATTACGGTTTCTTTTTACGTCGGTTGAATTTATTTGATTCGATTATATATCTTGGATAGTGATCTGGATGATATGATGTCTTGAAGTATAATTTTAGGATAATTTGAATTCGTTTTTAGGTCACGGCATTTAAAAAGCCATCGAATTCGTTTCGTTTTGCATTGGTTTTATTGTCTCGTTGTTGATTTACAATATTCTTCCTCTTCCTTCCGACATTTCATGTGGATTTTCTTCTGCCTCGTTTCATTCAAATTCTTTGTTTGTATAATAAACAATGGCGATACTGGCCTATGGTAATGATCTCCGGGTATACAGGGTTTTCCATATGAAAGACCCCTAATGTATATTATTTTTCTCGACCTCGTTTACGGCCATTTCCGTTCCGTAGAACAAGAAGAACGCGGTGTTCTTTATTGAGTTAATCTTTCTTTTTCGGTCGCTGGAATGCCTCGTCTTTGTTGAATTCAATGGGGAGACAATCGTTGTATTGGCACAGACCCAACTGCATTATATTGCGTGCTGCGTTGCCGTCTCGGTTCCAATACAAATGCTTTAGCGTTGCCGTTGTATTAACTGTGTAGGTGGTTGATTTTAGTTTAATACGCGCAGCCATTCTCATCTTATCGCCAAACGACCATCGTTTTGTTCGTTCCATTGCAACTCGTTGCGCCCTCTCGAACTGTGTCGGTTTGGGATAATCTTCTGTGATCGGAATCATTGCTTCTGCGATAACTTTTTTCCGTTGGTATGTCGATACTAGATTCGTTGACGTGGAATTCTCAGCCAGCTTACAATTATGGCATAATTTAAGCCGTTCTTTAGAAAACTCTACATCGTCGAGCGTTTCGTAGCATCGACTACACTTCTTCGTTGTACAATATTCATCGATGGTGGCGTCAACATACGTTTGCGGGATCTGCTTCAAATAACGGACGATTGGTGCATTTCCGGGTGACCGCCTATGACCTTTGATTGTTGAATTTGCCGGTGTTGAACAGTTGCCCACGAAGACTACACGTATTTTGCTCGGTTGTGTCGTTGCTTTGTCGTGAACGTTTATGTCGCCAACAATCTCCTTTGCCATTGCCATCATTTGCTTTTGCGTCGAACGAAACTTATCGAACTTTACGTTTGTTACCACTCGTTGCATATATGTGGCTGTGCCCTCGTTGAACCATTTCAGTCTGGAATCCAGAAATTTGATATAATCAGGTGATCGTTGCGATGGCTCTATGGGTTGGCTTTGTCTATCCTTCTGGTAACGTTCATCGAATTCTCCATGCAGTTTCTTGCCTTTTCGTTGACGTCTAGCGAATCCTGTAGTCAAATTTCATAATGTTAAAACCAATTGAAGATAATCAAAAAATCAGGAGAAGGTCTGAAGATGCTTACCTGCTTTATAGTGGTAATCTTTCGATTTGTGCAACACATTGGACTCATGAACTTCGTAGCCGTCGGATGATTTGCTCCATTTCCGTATTACTGTCGCGGCAACATTGCGGACGCCTAAGTCGACACCAGAAACACTCAAATCTTTCATATTGGTGATGTTCGTCAAAGCGGAGACAATTGCTGGATCGGTTCTGGTTGAAACAGAAAATCATTTTGTGAGTATTTCGGCGATTTCATAGACTAAATGTGGTAAACTTACTTTATGGTCTTTGCGTTATCATCATCATCATCATCATCGTCTTCCGATTCAGACTCTGAATCTGAATCAATCACATCGTGTTTCCGTTTCCTATTGCTTGCCATTTCGAGAATTTCAGCTTTGGTGAGTTCTTTTTCTTTCCGTAGCTTGCAATATTGGATTGACACGTCGCTGCCGTTGGTCGTAATCCTTCCTCCAAATTTCTTCGTTGCCGTTTCCATTTTCTGAATGTTGAACAGGAAATACCAGAACGGATTCGTGGTTTTTCTATTTGGATCGTCGTCGATTTGGAGTTCCAAAAATTCGGCCTGATTCAGGATAGCCTTGAATTGTGGAAGGTTTTTCAGGATGTCGAACAATGCTTTCGTGTCAATTGGAAAGTGCATAGTGTGGAAGCTGTTTTGTGGCACGACTATGAAATTAGGTAGCTTTGCATAATGTGTTGCCTCTGGATCGATTTCACGTTTCTTTTTCGTCCCACCAGCCTGACGTTTGTTTTCAGTAGAAGATGGTTCTGGTTTCGACTCGTTTTTTCTTTTTCGTTTGCGTTTCCGTTTGCGTTTCCGTTTCTTTTTTTCCTTTATTATGCCGGCATCAATCAAAGTTTGTTTTCGTGACAAATTGATCTCGTATATACGACGTTGCAACCTTACCATTGCTGGAACCATTTGAAACCAGTTAAGACGTGGGCCATTGTTTTGTGTCTTCTTTTTCTTCGATTTCTTTGTGGTTTTCTTTGGAGCTGCACATTTCCGTTTCCGTTTCGGTTTTCCTAAGTCGTCATCACCATCCTCTTTAAAATCGTATCGAAGTCGTTCAAAATACGATCTGCCGCCATGATTGAAATTGGGAAATTGGCAAATTTTCTGCAATTCGCATATTAGCTCGTGCTGCACTTCCTCTGCTTGAGTGCATTTTTCCGAATCGAATAGGAATTTGATGGTGTGGTAGATTTTGTTGTTGATATCCTTTCGATTCTCTTTGCCACATACGTCCTTCTTCTTTTTCCCATCTCGTAGCTTGAAAGCTAACCATTTCCTTATTCGTGAATATAAATGAGTGGTTATATTCGTTTTGAAATTGGTCGCAAATGTATCCACAATCGAGTTCCACGCATTTTGGGACGTTTCCGTGAAATACGTTTCCACATCGTACTTTCTGCAGAGATCGAAGAACGTATTGTGTTTATCCGGTCGAGGTTTCTTTGCTTTAGCAGTATTTCTTTGAAATTGCTTAAATTCCAAAATCATTTCTTTCCAATTGAACTCTTCTTCGAATATACGATCGATTTCGTTGCCGTTTTCTGGGTCGCTGATTGTGTTGTAGACGTCGAAGTAAACGAGGCTGGAAAACAAAATTGCCAGTTTGGACAATTCTACAGCCTGTTTGTTCATTATATCGAACACTTTCGTCGCAACTTCCGTCTTTTCCGTCGCTAGTGGTTCCAGTACTCTTTGCTTCTTAATTATCGTTTCACCGTCGATAATTAAAGGACGCAGTTTTTGCTTGACCGTAGTGATGTCGAATCTGTTGTTTGCATTCTGTATTCGTCGCCAATTGTTCGTGTCCGTCTCGATGGGTTTTTGCAAAGTTTCTTCGTGAGTCTTCTTGACGTGATTCTTTAGATTGAGGAACGTTGAATAATTGACGTTACAAGTGGCAAATGGACACGTAAATCGGCGTATCGATTTATCGAAAACGTTTCCGAGAAAAATGATTTCTTCGAGTTGCGTTTGTATCACGGCCCGGTTGCCATTTTCATCGTCGTCTTTTCTTTGCTGAGCTTTCGATGCCTTTGACCGTTTCATTGACGTTGACCGTTTCGTAGTTGCTTCATCAGCATCACCAGCCTCATCAGCACTGTCTTGCTGCGTTTTCGTTACCTTTGACCGCTTCGATGCCTTTGACCGTTTTGTTGACGTTGACCGTTTCGTAGTTTCTTCATCAGCATCACCAGCCTCATCTGCACTGTCTTGCTGCGTTTTCGTTGCCTTTGACCGTTTCGATGCCTTTGACCGTTTCGTTGACGTTGACCGTTTCGTAGTTGCTTCAACAGCATCACTAGCCTCATCAGTGGATGCAGCACGTTTACGGTTGGACTGAACTGGCGTCTGCTTCACTTCAGGTTTCGTTGAAGTGGAGTGAGCCTTTTTGCTCGGTCGTTTCCGTTGCATCTGTTTTAGTTGCGCAATAGTTGCTTCTCCATCCGTGTCCCATTCGGATCCGTATTCCATAGGGGGAGGCGACTGTCGAATGGGTAATGGATGTGCCACTTCTTGCGTACTACCTGTTCGACCGCTACCAATGATGCTGGACGTGGTATTTCGGTGAGAGGTAATATTGATGGCTGGATTAGATGCAGCTGTAGCATTACTTGGCGATGAGGAGCGATCTTTTGTCGTTGCATTTAGGAGAGCGGCATTTATGGCAGCACTACTGACGGGTGGTTTCTTCGGAGCTGCAGCCACATTCGGAAGCTTCGGCGGCGAATCTAGAACGTTAACGTTAACGTTGCTACTGACGGGTGGTTTCTTCGGAATGACGTTCTTTCGTCGGCCTACTGCAGCCACATTCGGAAGCTTTGGCGGCGAATCTAGAATGTTAAATGGTTTTTGTTAGTTTTCGGATTTGCATTATCAAGATTATTTCCAATTACTGTAAACTTTTTTCGTTGACACGAAATCATCGTCTGAATCTTTGCCGTTACCGTTACCGTTGCTTTGACCTGATAAGAAAAAGTTACGAATTTTTAGCAATTTCAATTGCACATTGTGAACAGATTTTCTTACCTCGTTTCTTCGGTTTTTTAGTGCCTTTTTGCTGGCGTTGATGTTGCCATTTTCTTTGCCGTTTCTCAATGTCTGTGTCCGAGTCCGAACTTAATTCCTTTGTGTTTTTCATGTTAATTTATTTCTGTAAACATAGACACAATTATTAAATTAAGCGATGAATTTGAGGTTTATTGTTTAGGCTATAGTTTTTTGCCTAATATTTTTGGCTGGCTGATTTTTATGCCTTTTTTTATACGGCTACAGTTTTTTGCCTAATATTTTTGGCTGGCTGTTTTTTATGCCTTTTTTTTCGGCTAAAGTTTTTTGCCTAATATTTTTGGCTGGCTGTTTTTTATGCCTTTTTTTATACGGCTACAGTGTTTTGCCGATATTTTTCTTTTTTTTTTTTTTTTTTTGCTTTTTTATTAGTTTTTTCATTATATTGATGTTATATTCAATATTCAGTTTCAAACTTTCCAAACTTTTACAAAGTATCAATTAGATCAATGACTTAATTCACTTTTGCCGAAAAATTGACAATTATTGTTAATTTAAAGCCAATAGAAAATCTATGGCACAATGTTTTAGATACTTTGTAAAAGCTGAAGACTGTAAGAAACTGAATATGATCACTTCACAAACACTTTTTCACACTTAGTCGAGACTTTCAACTGCCTTAACATGTAATAATTGTTTTTTTCTTACGAAACCAGTCATCACTAGTTTGGTAAATAACTATTGTGCCACCGAGAATTGAAATACGACGGATTTCCACGTCGATAACTAGATTGAAAAGTGCACAATAAGTGATTGTTTATAATGAAAATTAAGATTTTTGTGCATTTGCCTACTTCAATTCTCGGTTGACACAAAACATGATGTGTTATACGTCCACGAACCAATTTTCGGTCGTCAAAAGACTTTGGTCAACAGTAGAACAAAACATACTATTGTTACATGCTAATGCACTACTCAAATGCTGGGACATTATACGGAATTTCATATTTTTTTGATTTTAACTGTAATAATCCGAATTTATAAGTTATAAGTCAGTCACTTATAAGTTATAAGTCACATTGTTATAAGTCATAAGTTATAAGTCGACTACTTATAAAGTAAAAGTTATAAGTTCATAAGTTTATAGGTCAAAAGTTTACAAGTCGTAAGTTTATAAGTTATATGTCCCAAAGTGTGATGCATTTATAAGTGATTAGTAAGACAAAATTTAAAGTTCAAATACATCATTTTAATTTTTGCGCTAATTGAAAACGTAACAGATTTTGGTAGGTAACTTGACCAATGTTAGTGTTAATAAAAAAAATTGTCGCAGAAGACATGTGATTGACGCCATGTTGTCAAAATAAATTCTGGACCTGACATACAAACTGAGTATACCACGTGACATCCCAAGTATACAGCTTTAAGGTATACAACTCCAACCAATACTCTCTCTAGCAAACAAACCCTCAATTCTCTGTGTCAAATACACACATTATTTCTTTGTATTTTACAAACACAGTTTTACATTTTGACTGACTACGCTGTAGTTTACATGTAAATTCCATAGATTACTTGATTCTTTTACCACCTTAATGAAAGTAGTTTGTTTGGCAGAAGAACACTAACATGATTGTACATTGGCAAAGTTACCTACCAAAATCTGTTACGTTTTCAATTGGTTTCTTCCTCCAAGCAACGGTTAAGCCGAACAAAATGACATGTCTATCCATAGAACCATAACCACAACTTATTTTTCTTTGTTATTTTGACAATTGTATTGTTAATAGTGTTGAGGTTATGATTCTATGAATGACAGTTTGATATTTCATTTCACCTATTAGCGCGCAAAAATTAAAAATTTAGAGATGTATTCGAAATTTATATTTTGATTTTTGTCTCACTAATAGAAGGTTTGCGCACTGTGACATATCTCACTTATAACTTATAATTATAAGTCATGTTCCCATATACAACACATGTAAACATGACTTATAATTATAAGTTATAAGTGAGATATGTCACAGTGCGCAAACTCTCTAATCACTTATAAACGCATCACACTTTGGAACGTATTAACTTATAAACTTACGACCTATAAACTTTTACTTTATAAGTAGTCGACTGATAACTTATGACTTATAGCCATGTGACTTATAACTTATAAGTGACTGACCTATAACTGAAATCGATTGCGTCACGAATACTTTTTCACACTAGAAAATGCGTTAAATTTGGGATGAATGTGGATTACGCGCTCGAACCATATAGATGGCGAAATTAGCTACAACATTCACCACAAATTTTTGTCACATTTTGTATGGAATTAGATGTTTGGACGCCGATTCTTGAAACTTTAAGAATTCGTAACTTGACAAAAAGTATTGGATGACGTGATTTGTTTTTGTTTTTATCAATGCATTTTATCAAATTTATGCTTACCTTCTTTGACCATATTCAATCCTAATTCCCTGAATCGCTAACAATAAAGTGACAAATGAACCATCCAGTCAATGGAACGTTAAATGAAATAAATTTTACTCGATCAAAATGTGTGTACTGTTCATTTATGGAATGATTTGGTTTTGTCTTATTATTGTTAGCGATACGCCTAACGCTATCACTATAAGGTAATGTAGGAGGTACGATGTTCAATTCAATATTATTTACAAATGAAAGCTACACACGTTCGTATTCCGTTTTTGTTTCAGTGTGAAGCTAAAACTTGAAATCAGTTCACTATGAACTACTGAAACTGAGATTGAATTTAGAAATTGGAAAAAAAAAAAATTGAAGGCAGTACCTCCTACTTCTTTTACCTTGCCTAGCATACCCTACAGGTAAATTGCATTTGATTTAGCAATGTCAATATGTTCCATTACCACACACTAATGAAACATATTTACATCACCTAATCGAATGCAATTTACATCCCTAATACCCTAATGTATGCATGGCATACATGGAATTTGCTAAATGGGGAAAACTGTAATGTGCATGTTTCCCTGCCCTGCTCTGCTTCCACCTAAAGGCGGTGGAAACTTCAGAATTGGTTTCCTGAAACCAATGATTTGAGATATGGCAGCCTCCACCGTAACGGTAGCCAAGGTTAAAAACCTTGACCATTGTTCCGCCGGTGCAGGTGGAGGGGAGCTAGTGGTCGCCCTAAAGATCGGTCGGGTGCACATTTAGGCCATGAGTTTAAAAGGGAATGAAAAAGAGTTGGGGGGGGGTAACTAAAAGGAATGAGGCGGTTAATATTGAATATTGAATGAATATTGATGTTGAATTTGAAATGCTTATATTTAACAGACAAGTCGATTATAATTTGAGACTTTCATAAGGACTGTTGAAAGTGGTTGTTCGGTAAATTTTATATATTTCACATAAAATTTGCAAAGTGACGGAAGCAAACGTAACCATATTTTTCGCCTGTAATATTCGCGTGATGTTGGTTTTAAAAAAAGAAAATTTAGTGAGACTGAGGGATACGTTTTAGGTATTTTGTTGCAAGCGATTTTTATCCGTCCCAATAGTGGAAAAATGGGAAAATCAAATTGACGTAAAATGTTTGAAAAAAGTGAAGTGTTCAACAATTGATATGAATTGGTGTTTGGTGGCGTAAATTAAAGTTTCAAAGTGGCGTCAATCAGTCGAAAACGTAAGTGTATGTGGTCTCTCGTCCATAGTGGTACATTTACTATATAGAAATGTTAAACAAACTAGAGAACTTAATATGAAGGAGATTTCAAGTTAATTAACTGAAATTTTAATATCGAATCTATTACTTCATTTCGTTTTAGTATTTTCAAGATATTATTTTAAAATCTTTTACTTTACTAGTGAGGTAATGTGGCCATTCCCTCACTAGTGAAGACCCTTTCGTCCGCTCGTAAAGTAAAACGCCATACTTTACACGTGAAATAATTTGATATCTCGTCTCACGATGAGTAAAAGTACCTCGGGCTGAAGCCCTCGGATACTTTTACTCATCTGGATACGAGATATCAAATTACTTCACTGGTATAGTAATGTACTATTACTTCATTTTTTGAACATGATTTCTTACTATATACGGCCTCATTATTCTTGGTTTTTCGATTATTTCTGAAGTCTTTATGGATAACACATGTTTACAGATGCAATTCGTTTTTAATTTAACGCACACTTTTTGTCGAAGTGCGTTGTTTCATGTCAATACTCAGATATTTAAAATATTTATTTTCCTTTACTAGGGAGGGAAAATGAACTTTCCGTCTTTAGGGAAAAGTCTTTCCCTCCTTCGTAAAGGAAAATGTCATACTACACTAGGGAAATAATTTGATATTTCGTATCACGATGGGTAAAGCTTTCTGGATACGAAGTATCAAATTCCTTCCCTTGTATAGTAATATACTATTGCTATATCTATTACCGTTTTTTTAGTTCATGCTGTCGTTTACAGATGAAATATGTCTGTTGTTCGTTAAGCTACCGGGAAATTCGTCATTATATCATTGATATGAGTGTTAAACATCATTTACCGGAGGCTTAGTGAGTAAAATACCTAATAGTTTGGAACTTGTGTAGTTGCATCTCTCGTCTTCGGCTCGAGCTGCAAACACAACAATTGGCAAAATAAAAAGTTTTCAATAAGGACGCAATCTACTATTTTACTATCGAATCTATTGCTTCATTTGATTAATTGATTTTCAAATCTTTTACTTCATTTTTTCTAACAGGTCCTTTTACTATATGTGAGACCGGATTAATCATGGTTTTTCGTTTATTTCTGAAGTCTTTATCTATAACACAGATTCATCAAAGCATTTGGAATAATATGATACGGCGTTTTGTACTACCACAGATTTAACATTAGCTCACATTAGCTAGAGTTTATTGTTTTGTTTTTGTTCATGCTGTCGTTAACAGATGATATAAGTTTTCAGGTTAAATCCTTCTCTACCTTCAAGATTGTTTGTTCGATTTCGCCTTCCTCACCTAAGGCCGAATTAGCCCCACACACACGCGACAGCAAAATGAGCAAAGTAGTCTTAATCAACCTGAAGTAATTTAGATCAAAGCAGAATTGACAGGTTTGCTAATGTTTTTTTCAAGCGAGATCATCAAAAAAAATGTTTCTTTTACCAATTTTGCTTTATACTCCAACTCTAAAATCCAACTTTCATTTCTAAGCTTTTACTGCTCTCGGTTCTGATTTCTCACATTTCGTATGCAAAATGACAAAATGACATAAATCAAGAAGAACAGCTCAGATACGAAAATGGGATTTTAACGTGTGCAAAACAGTACCTAGAACTTATTGCATGTTTTTGTCGCAGTTGACGACGATAACAGACGCAAAACAGAGAAAAACCAGTACACGGAAAACTATATCGATATCTAGACTGATATGACTTTTATTAATATTGGTCTCGATTGCAAAAAATATTTCATTCGAATCACTCGCCAAAACAGTCTTTCCCTTGAAAATTCATATTATTCTAAGTCTTTCATCACGGCAGAGTAAAGTATACCAAGCAGTAGCGGTTAATTTCTGAAACGTCAAATAAGGGACCTAATGTAGATGAACTCAAAATAACATAAAATTGAATTGAAGCACTACTGCCTGGTTTATTTTACTCTGCCCTTCTTTGATTGTTTTTAAAGACAATTGGAAAAGTCCAGGCCTATAATCATTCAATCTGTTACTTCTTTTGTTTAAAACACCGACTAGCGTTCGATACTAAATCTTCTACTTCATTTGATTTAACATTTACTAATTAAACCCACAAAAACTATTAATTCACCAATTTCTGAGCAACGATAACCATTTTTTAGGTTTCAGAACTCTAACTCTTGAAATTCATTTAAATTTTACTTGATAAAAACCATATTCGACCGACCAGCACCATCCACATATTGTGAACTCTTCGTTGAGCTTGTTTTCATTTTATAGAAAATAAAAACTCGAACATATCTGTCACATTCACTATCGTATTCGTGTAATTCAGTGTGAGGCGAATGCTTCTAGTCGTCCTTTTCTCTCCCACAGTTGACATGTCATCGCGTTTAGTAGTATTGGTGCGCGCTGTTTGTTACACACTTTTCTTAATTCTGAATTCGGCGAAGTAAAGACGTTGATCCTACAGCATAAATACCATTTCAGTTCAAATTTTGTTTTTTTCCTTTCATTATGTGTTCATCTAATCGCAATTTCGAATAATTTTTATTGATTTCTGACATCAAATTTGTGGTGAAATTAGCATCGTAAATCAATTGTGAATTGAAAATCACATGGTAAGTCGGTGAAAAATGGTGAAGCAACAGGAAACATGGAGCGCTTAACTTAGAAGATTTCAATGTCTCTTTGACATCGATGCGTGGTGTTTTCATCGTTTTTTCCGTTCATTTTCATTTATTAAAGTGAGGTTATTCTCTCGTCAATTTTAATTTGGTGAGGCTTCGCAAACAATTTAACGAAGTGCTGAGCATTTTGTGAAATTAGGTTTTGATTGGAATAAGTAAGACGACGATTTTTTTTGCAATCTGTATGATGATGGTTAATTAATGCTTCGTTGGAGGGAGTTGTAATATATGTGTATTAGAGGTTGCGCGTTTTTTTCATTTTTTTTTATTGTTTTGACAAAAATAGAGAAGTGAGACATCACTCGCCAAGATACTTGACCTTCTAAAATTAATTTTCATGATGAATTCGTGAATAATAATGGACACGTTGTGTTATACTTCTCATCCACTTGAAATTCCGTCATTTAATTCCAGCAATGATTCTTGTCTTTGTCTTGTTTCAGAAGCTATAACAAACCGTCTGGATAAGTAGAATGGATACAAGAGACCGTTTGTATCCGCAATCTAATCGCCAGCAAAAATTGACACTTCGCCGGAGATGTCGTAGTGAAACACTGCCGCAAATGGGTCACGTCACGATCGTCGGAACACCAATCGATCTGGACGATCCGAATGAGTTGCGTCGCAAATCGTCATCCTATCACCATCAAACCGTCTTCCGTAATCGCATACATTCGAAACATCATTCCCCCAGTGTGCTACGCAACCAAGAGAGTACGAAAAACATTTTTTCGTTGCGAGAAAATCGTCGCAACACCACCGCATCAGCTGTCCAACTGAAGACCAACACAAAGGAAAATATATCGGTCGGATACCATGACGTCGATGGTAGCAAAGATATCTGTTTGCGCGAATTCGAACTGTACAAAGACCGGGCGGCCAAAACGAATGTCGATTTTCTCAATATCAACAAACATCAGCGGATAGAGAAAGATGACTGGGAATCGTATGCGGCCGATGATTGTTATGTGGATACGCACAAACGACGGGCTCGGGCTAGAAGTGAATCGGAACCGCACGAGATTTATCTGACCAAAACGTCGCCCAGCAAAAGTGATTCGATCGAACGGAACAATGTGAGTTGTGTGACGGGATTTTGTTTTTAATTGGTGTGGTGGTGTGCGTGTTACCGGTGTTACCTCTTTCCCACTTACGTCTAATACCCTTGTTGATCCATTTCTTTAAAAAGTGCTGGCTTGAGAACATCAAGATTTTCTCAGTGATCGTTCTTCACTTAGTGTTCACGTTAAGAGAGCCAAATAGTTTTCGGGGAGTTAGCAGGCCTAGCCAAGACCAGTGAATTCATTCTTATTCCTCCCCAAAAATTGTATCAGAGACCTAGATGTGGTTCGCGTTTCAAGACAATTTTTACTTCCCGAATTCTGTACTGACGGAACGTATGAGAAGGCTAGCTGTACTCGTTTTACGTGGCTCATAATCGGATTACTCATAGGAAAGCTACTAATTGACGATGAATGTGGCCTATAAAGGTATTGGTCCCTAGAAGCCAAAACCACTTAAAAACAAACCTCGACGCTTGTGTGGCTTGTGTGAGGTGATCAAAAACCGAAAACATGCAAAAATGGTTTTTCATGAGCTACTGTCTCAGCAATAACAGCAAACATATGTGGGTAATGTCACACCTCTTTCAAGTGTAAATTTCTGGACTCAGTTCCAACTACTCGAATAATTCCGTGCACCGGAATGACTTAATCCAAAAATATTTGTTGTGCAGCACCTACTGCTGTAAGCTTACATTTTCGACATCAGTGCATACGAGTCAATAGGAAATATCGGATTCCTACTCAAAATTAGCACAAAAACTAAATCCTCTCATGGCACACACTAGTTATGTTCCAGAGCTGATTTTAAACAGAAATCCAGTGTCTGATGTTAGTGCTGGTCCCCCGATTTCGAAAAAATGATTCAGCGGCTGAGACCAATAGTGATAAGGGTGAACAGTTTTTCATGTTTTCGCTGCGTTTCGGATGCAAAGAAATCGTTTGAAGTTCACTAACGACATAGTAAAGTTAACCGCTCCTGCCTGGTTTATTTTACTCTGCCGTGAGTTCACCGAAATAGATAAATTTATAGCTATATTTTCAACTGTCCATACCTCAGAGTGAATGAATAAACTCAATAAAATCCCATTTGCCCCGAAAGTACATGCAATTACCTTTCTAATGACACCTCACACGACCTTTTACGTTTCATGTATCTGGAGATATATCCGGGAGAAAAGTACACATTTTCGCTTATCGATCACCTCCCACTAGCCACATAAGGGTCGAGGAATTTTTCTGAATATGGTTTTGGCTACTAGGGACTGATACCTTCCTAGGCGACATATATTCACTGGAAAATCTGCCATATTTTGATAGACTGTTTTTTCAAAAGAATCCGTCTGACGACTGTCCATGACCATGGTTCCAATTTTGATATCATTTTCTCACATTGACTAACCCCACCGAGTAAGCTCTTGTTTAGTACTAACGTTACCGACGATCGAACTATAAAGCGAACCGTTTTCTTCATTGCAACCAATCGGACACAATATTCGACCTACCATCACAACGAACAACGTTGATTAAACTAAATTTTCCATTTAATTTTAGTTCAATCCTCAATCGATTTTATTTATAGCTTCGCAATCTGTGTAAAGTTCATCATCATCGCTTGATTATCACTTGCGTGCATTTTAATTGTTCTCTCGTCCATCACAAAAAAAAATATTTATATAAACCACACCACTTAAGATTGTGTATTATATTTTGTGCCTAGTGCGTTGCGGGTGTGTGCTTTGAATAAAAATAATTCTTTTTTTTCTCGTTTCGTTTGAAAATCACTTTCAGTTGGTGTTAAAACGTTCACGAGAAGACAAGTCACACATCGGTCGGAACCATTTCGGCGATACTTCACTGCCACTACTGCCCGATCAATTCTCACCCACATTCGATGCAAAATCAAAACTACCACCGAAACCACCAGTCAAAAGTGCACAATTCACGAAATTGGTTAACAATTACTACAACAGTCGACCGACAACGCCGTGCAATTCGCCCCGATACACTGGCAATAAATCGCTAAATGGGAACATTCGCAAGTTAAGGTCAAAGAGTTTAAAGTGCAAAGCAATGGTCGTTGCAAATCCAGTGCCACAGCGGTGCGTAACACCGGACAATGAATCAAATCATTTGAAGGACGAATGTGAAGAGGATTCGGATGGTGGTGGGAGTAGTCTGGAAGATGATGTGGATTTTGGCGGTAAGTGTTTAGTGTTCCATACCAAAGTGACGAATTGAACAAACCAAAAAACGTTTCCGTTCCGGTAGATGTTGGCGAAGAAGACTTCAATGATTCATTTTCCGATTCGGAAGATTACAATGCAACTGTTGCCACCGAACCACCGAATATAAATAAGAAATTGTCGGAAGCCAATTTATTGACCGACAGTGTGATTGGCAGTCGACCAGATTCCGGCCCACTATCGGCTAGCCTTTTTCCATACGTGCCTCCATATATTACGTTCGCCGATCACCTTGAAAAGGGTCCCGCGATGCCAGCAGCTATAACAAAAGTTCTCAAATGGAAGCTCACCACAATAACGCCGATCGTGATTCGGAAAGTGCTTGCAAACACTGGATTCCGGCTGTTAAGAAGTAAGTGTCTGATTTTGAATTTTCCGTTGCGAAATATTGGTGATTTTGTGAGAGACAAAGTTCGGGATGTCTTCGATTTATAACATACATTGGAATGTTGTCTGTACGTTGCATTTTTAAGTGCAAGCACTTGACGGCTAAAAATATAACTCTTCAGTCAACCGTGGAGTGTGTAGGTGTTGGTCGATATGTAAATGTGCGATTTATAATCCTGAACGCATTTTTAGCTGCCTAACACTGCTATGATTCAGCCTGCGTTTCTAATCATTCAAAAACGTAAGATCTAAGGCCTTTACTCCTCCTGCTTTGCTATTTAACGCACAGCTAAGCTCAACGCATCGCTACGTTCTCTATCGTAATAAGAAGCCATCGACAATTGTTGTATTTGTTCGGTACGGAGCTATAGTTTTGGTATCATCATAGACTGGAATGTCGTTTTATCCGACCTCGTATTAGCGTAGTGTTTCTCGAACATTTGTTCGTCTGTTCGATAGTCCTAACCCAATCAGCCTATCAAAATTCGCATGAAAATTTTTGTATGAAAGGCAAAAGGACGACAACTAACGAAAACGTTTTCTTTCATGCTGTTGCAAGCTAATCAACTGCCGGCCGTCTCTCTCCGTTTTCTAATTGTTGCATTTTAACCTTCATTTATGATTTTAGATGACGAACGACCGGATAATCAAAGTAATGATAGCGATGATGGTATGTTAAGCGTTCATGCGATTTTTTTTTTGTTTTTCTTCATTTCGTTTTTTTCGTATAAATAAAACTTCCAATTTTCTTACAATACATTCCGATTCGACTACTGCATCCCATGTAATATCAAACATTGTGCTGTTGTTCATTTTTTACTCGTACAAATTTACATGTCAGCCGAGAACGTTTATTATAAACTCAATGTGTTGTGTTTCGTGTTCTTTTTAGTCGATCATATTCTTTCTGTGCATAAATGTTGTTTATCGTTTTTTTACAAAATGAACTCACACTTCGTCATCTAACCATTTTTGTTGTTACTAAGAAATTTCTTTGTGTAATTTCATCGTCTCACAGTCACCTCTGTAAATGTACATAACTTCTGTGTATATAGACTGGACACTGAACATGGATGGATTCGTTTTTAACTACACAATTTTCGCATGTTTATTTGTAAGAATTTTACTCGCACATTGTGAACCCCAAATCGGTTCTAGCTATTCCCTAATTCCCTTAGCTATTCAGTTGGGTGGTCAATTTGACAATTTTGTAAAAGTTTCTGGACATCTCAGCGATAGTTTTTTACATATCAAGTAGAAAGTAATCTTTTTTTAGCCGAGTCGAAGACAAGGGTTGCATACTCTCAAACAAAAAACGTTTTTCATGCCACTGGACAAAATTAGAGATTTTTTTCGTAATAGAGTCCCTTTGCATCAAAAGTTGTATACGTATCTGTTGTGGACAGTGGAACCTGGACACTTCTTGGCGCCCTCACTTCGTTTGTATTGAACTATAACTCGTGAAATGGACGAAAATCTACCGTCCACAATAGATAAATAACAATTTCCCGAGTCACGTACAAAACTTTCAATGCCAAGAGTGAAAGTTGATTTTTCCTCATTTGCGGGGCGAAAGTATACTTTTTCGTCCCGTGGCATGAAAAATAAATGTTTCGACAATGAAAAAACATGAAATCCGTTGGAGATCTATTTTTTCGATTTTTTTCCCAGTTAGCGCTAATGCAAAATCACTGGCTGTATTCGGGTGAAAATTACCACTCTTCTTGGAAGACTTTATTGCTGAGCAACTTTAACTACAACAAAAAAAAATCCGAAGATATTGCGAAAAAAGTGTCATTTTGAAGCTCGGGAACGGTGTTTCGAATATGGCTTCGAAATGTGAAAGGTACCGGTCATACCAACCAAGTATTATTTTTTTGATAATTGGTTACGCATTTTCATGTCGGTCCTCGAAGTGAGTAGCCCGACTTTGTCTCACTTGGAATCTCTAACAACCACCGAATCCGAATCCATACTAGAAAAACCGTTTCCGAGCTTCAAAAATGACACTTTTTCGCAATTTCTTCGGATCAACCATTTACAACCATTTTTTTCTCTGTTTGTAGTTAGAGTTGCTCTAAGATTCTTTCGAGACTGTTCTGTTAAATTTCCATGATTCTGTGCTAAAGGGCAAAAATCTAAAAAAAAATAATTTCCAGCGAATTTCATGTTTCTTCATAGCCAAATTATTTCGATCCAGAAACGTTTACAAAATCGTCAAGTTGACTACCCTGCACCCTACAATTCAGATATCCAAAACATCCATAAAGTCCGTCGATCTTAGTCGATATGTGGAGACGGCGGAGATTGAGTGACTCGATGCAAGATGCTGAAATTATTTCTCAAAATCTGAGATTTGACGGTATATGTGGATGTCTGAATTTGCCTCTTCATTCATCGGTAATGGCAGGGTTGAATGTATTTTCCTTGACAAATTTTTGACCGAGACATTTTATTATCGTGAAGCCATGATGGGTAATTTTTGAGCAAATGAACGATAATGTAGGAGAGAACTTGATCTACATTTCTGTATATCTACACAAAAAATAGATTTAAGGAAATTCTCGGCCAAAAATATGTCACTAACTTCCATGGGTCTATACTACAGAGGAAAAAAAATATTTTGGTATCAGTGTTGTTCGTAGTGTCTTTGTAAAATAAATTCTGCACCTCGAATGAACGTTCACAACATGTTCCATAAAAATTATCTCTACGCCAGCAAATTATTGGGGAGAACGAAACCGGATCATCCATTATGGATGCGCCGATGTTGACGAACTTTGAACAGAAATGATCGGACTATCCAAGTCAATAATAATTCTCATGATCTCATCGTTGTAATTTTCTGATGTACCAACGTAAGTAGGCCCATACTCATAGTTTGGCGGGGTTTAGCGGTTGAATTATAATTTAATTGTTGGAATACGATAGTTACTAATCGATTGATCGGATCGGATAGGTGAAATCTCTCTCGTTACCAGTCGTGCATCGTTTAAAAAAATAAGCCACCATTGGAAGCCCTTGTCAGAGAAATGCAAGGGATGGTAGGATACAGAAGGTTAGGTAATGTCACGACATGAAGCCTTGAAAGTAATTTTATTGAATGACTATGGTCGATAACAACAGAAGTTAGTTACTAATAAACGAGCGACAGTGGTCCTTTTTTAGACTGCTACGGGACTTTCTGTCCCGGATATGGGATATGACACAATTTTAGTAGTCTTAGGGTGCGAAAAGGTGGAGTTAGGACTATGTTGTTAACAAAGTCGACGTACTAGTATCTCTGGGAGTCAACTCGGTTCATTCAAACTAGACTTTTGATATCTCCCTCAAGTGGCAGACGAGTCTGCTCGTATTTGTATAGTTCAATATTTTCTTCACACAAACTCACTAATAGAAAACATCGGTTGGTAGATCCGTTTGCTTAGTTCTCTGCTGTCTTTTTTTTTGGTTTCATGAAACACTGATGTGGCGCTGGGATGTATATAAATCAATATCTTGTCAATGAGATTCCAAATTTTCCGTTCTCTAATTTATGTTTTCCTTTTTCCAGAGACAAACGATTGGATGGGCGTTTGGGGCAAACACATGAAAAGTCCGTGCTTCAAAACGATTCGATCGTACCAGAAAATCAACCACATACCAGGCTCATTTCAAATCGGTCGCAAAGATCGCATTTGGCGAAATTTACAAACACAAATGGCCAAACATGGCAAAAAGGAATTCGGTTTCATGCCCCGCACATTTGTGCTGCCGGCCGATTTGAAGCAGTTGCATGGCTTGTGGCCGGCTTATAGTCATAGAAATTGTAAATGGATTATTAAGCCGCCAGCATCGGCGAGAGGAACTGGCATCAAGGTGGTGAATCAATGGTCGCAGATTCCGAAACGGAAACCGTTGATTGTTCAAAGGTGAGTGACGGTTTTTTTTGTGATTTCAATTTTACACTAGGGTGTATTAGGGCGTAATTAAGCCACGATCTCGAACCTATGATGTATTGTTACTGCTCAAGACAAAAAACGTTTGTTCTTCCAGTGTTTTTTGCTCACATCGTAGAAGAAGAAAATCAAGGTCAAAATGAAGACGTTGAACCCTAATAAAATTGTAATCTCTATATCAACTCGGAACTTAAAAATTTGGCCTTCAAGGCATGACAGTAGGGTGTTTCCGTTGTTACTGCCCTCAATTTAACATCAAAGAGGCTTCTCTGTGATACAAGCTGACTCAGATAATATACACACTTGGCCTACCCTTGTTGGGCCTTTCAGCGTTCAACAAAAAAAAGTGGAATGGCGACTATGTCTTCCCGTGTAAGGTAGTGTCTAGTGGTGTAACAATGTGGCACCACTCGCGCTCTAAGACGAACCTGATGAAGGACTAAAATTGTCGTGGGCTATCGGCAGGGCCGGACTGGATATACTGGACGATCGGGCGATTCCCGATGCGCTTTTTGCTTTTTGGCGCTCCTCAGACCAATAAAGTTTATTTAGGCGCCTATGAGCCTTTTTCAGCCAATTCGCCTGATGCGCTTTTTGGTAGCCAGTCCGGCCCTGGCTATCAGCTTAATCGCATATTACATGGAGCTACTAATTGAACGCCAAGGTCCTTACAGGTTAGACAGAGACTATTTTTGGGAAAACGCTTTCACAAAATTTTCCAAAAGTTTCCTGATTTTTCTTAGATTTTCCCAAAATTTTCCAGAATTTTCTTAAATTTTTCCAAGTTTTGAAAAGAATATTTTTAGTGAAAATTATAAAATGCGGGAAAATGTAGGAAAATGTTTTCCCAAAAATTACCAATGGTAATTAACTATCATTACTCGAAATACTCCTACGACCACTTAAACCATGGTACGATAAAGTCAAGCTGACGGCATTTTGCTACAAAATTGTTACAATTCCTCAAGTTGCAAAATCCCGCAAATTTTTGCAAAAACTAATTTTTAATGGAATTCCATTCCAGATACATTGATCGCCCGCTGCTAATCGATGGAAGTAAATTCGACCTGAGACTTTACGTGTTAGTAACGTCCATCAATCCGCTACGAGTCTACATGCACACCGATGGACTAGCTAGATTCGCATCGGGTAAGCCATCTTTTTGTTACCACGCATGCCATTCTCCCGTTGAAACTTATTTTTACTGCGAGACCGAAATTTATCATTTATCAAAATGATGATTGTGTCTGGTTGACTTTGACATCAAAAAAAAAAAGATGAACCAGCAGCAGCGACAGAAAGTTATTAAAATTTCATAAACGATTGCGAGACAGCACGATGTTTTCTGTTCTATTTTCGGTTCTTTTTTAATTTTCATCAAAAAGAATCGTGTTGTGTAGCATAAATAATGAGGTCAGTCACCTCAACATTCAACACCTCTGATCTTACGTTTATAGGCATTGCCAACAAGTAAATTTGTATGTTCAGATGTTTGGTTGTTGATATGCAAAAGATTGTGTCGTTAAGTGCACTTTTGCGTTGTAATTAATGACACAGTGACACAGTGTGTATGTGTGTCAGGAGGAGTCACTTTTTTAACACCCAAACAAAAATTCTTTTCAGTTAAATACAGCGCCAAATCGGACACGCTAAACGATCGCTACATGCACCTGACCAACTACAGCATCAACAAATTGTCCAACAATTATGCAAAAAATGAGGATGCGAGCGCATGCAAAGGTCACAAATGGACATTGAAATCCCTGTGGACCCATCTGGCTGGACGAGGTATAAACACCGAACTACTCTGGGCCGCGTTGCGTGATTTAGTGTTACGCACCATTTTGGCTGGCGAGAATTCCATCAATCACCTGACTAAAGTGAACATCGGCAGCAAATACAATTGTTTCGAACTGTTTGGCATTGACGTGATATTGAATTCGGAACTGATACCCTGGCTGCTCGAAGTGAATATATCGCCGTCGTTGCACTCAGCATCACCATTGGATTTACATGTGAAGGGGCCATTGGTTCAAGCGCTGCTGAACACTGCAATGTTTCAGGTGCGTTGATGGTTTGAGATTTTATTTTGCGCTTGGATTCGATCTAATCTCGGCGATTATTATAGGTTCCACCCAGAATACCACTAGCGAAGCAACATGAAATTATTGCTGAGCTCGGGCTTGACGGTCTTCTGTGTCACGACAAGCGAATATTCACCACAAGTATGTCAAAGGGCGACAAGTTGAAGCACAACCATTTCACGAATCGTAGCATAACGCGTAGGGAAGATGTAAGTCACATGACGGCGTACGATGAAGAGCAAGGCACAAAAATTCCGAAATTTTCTGTTGCAGTATTTGGATGACATTCTGAAAAATCTAACTGCCGACGATATTCGATGTCTTCTCATCACTGAGGATGAGCTTGCTCGAAGCGCGCCGTTAGAAAGAATATTTCCGTCCGCCCAGTCCCACAAATACCTGCAGTATATCGAAAGTCCTAGATATTACAATCGTTTACTGGATGCATGGGAACATCGATATGGTGGTAGTCGACGCGAGAAGGGCATTGCATTGATACGGAAATTTTGCGAAGATAAAGTGCATCTAACCGTACCACCACAACCAGCTAAAAAGGTAAATGGAACTTTGCGATTTTTTTGTTTGTACGCCTGTGTTGTGGTTTGTTTTCTCCACACTTTATTACACCAATAATCCCTCTCACCAACCCACAATTCACAGTTTTGTTTTTTTGATTTTTTAATTAAATTTTTAAACTAAAAGAAAAATGAAATCAAATCAAATCAAATGCACTAACCAACACACACAAATTTTGTAATTTTAAATCGTGGAGGGAGTCTGGCGAGCATTTCGCGCCCTTTACTGGCGTTATCGGACTGTTCATTGTCGTAAGTCGTGGATTGAAATAAGAAAATCAAGTGGAAACATCGGGCATCGGCTAATTTGTCGAGCTAGAGCTGTTTTTAGACATTTCGTTTATTTTGAACACCAACAATGTTTTCATAGAGAACGAGGAAGCGATTTTGTTGTTTTTGTTTTGTTAAAGATGAACTAGTTTTGAAAATCGTCAAGGGGTTAACCGACTAGAAGTAGTAGATTACGTCCTCGTTTGGACATTTTTAGTTTGACGAGTTTGTAGACTGCGCTGAAGGTTGTATGTGTCAAGTTTTCGAAAACGTCTAGCTGGACTTCAGGACTTTTGAGAATTTTGCCGAGGTGAGGGTGAGCCCATTTTTGGTACTTTACTGGCAATAGCTCGAGTACAATACATAGCCCACATTTAGGCGAGATATTAGCACCTTACTTTCCTCAGAGAGTATTTGCGTGGTTCGGCAGTCCCGCTAAGCCGGTGGTCCAGACTGTACTTCTTATTTGTAGAGAATTGTTGTTAGTGAGGTTTCAAATCAAAATTTGACACACCCTGGTCGAAGACTAGTCAAAGTTTCAATGTCCAAACATGAACGTGCGATATTTTACTTGCGAAGCGACTCGGAAATTAAATTGATCGGAAATGTCAATTTGTAGTAATTTCTGCAGGGTGCTGCAAGCAAAAATATTTTCTTATCACAAACTTCAATTAGGAAGCGCAAGAAAGAAAATCCTAGACAACCATTTTTGATCCACAAATTCCCTGTGTTACACCCTTGACGTTAATAGGCTGTGTGTGTAAATGTGGTTTTCTTTAGCATAATACCCAACAGTAACGACTTTTAGACTTAAGAGAAGAGAACCGATGAGTTACGACATTTAAGGTAGAGCTCCCACAAACGAAGTCTACAAAACGAAATATTGAGACGCGTGCGTAGTTCAACATTTTGAAAACGGCTCGTCTTGTATAATCTTAAATCTATTACTTCTATCTGTTAAAATATTGCTAAGTGTTTTTGATGCAAGATTGAAATCAATTTATTTAGCCTTTGTTAATAAGAGATGACTAGCCGTTTTTAAAAGGTTTAATAAAAGAGTTAAAAGCGTAGCGTAACTAATATACAAAACAATCATTGTCGAACAATTAACTTTCATTTGGACAAAGGTCGTTCTATGCGCCTACAATTTTGTTGGTTTTCATTGGAACATTGAACAACAAATCGTACGGAACTGGATCTTATGATCTAACTTCCGAATTTCATGCCAATAAACCGTTCTCCTGACGATGCATATCTATCACGTTACCCCAACATTTTCAATATATTTCTATGTCTCCCAATCATCATTTAATTAACACAGCTGACAATGGTGTTTGGAAATTACCCTTTTAAATGACTGTCGTCGGCCGATATTCCATCAATTTATCACGATATCTAATCAATCGATAAATTCGGCGCGAGTAGTGGTGGACTAAACGCTTAATGTACCAGTAAAATGAGTGTTCAATTAGACAATAAAATTGCGATAAAATTTGTGTCGAGCCGCTAACCAGTAGTTGTATACGATTGTAGAGATTAAAAATTTTGATGATTTTTCAGTTGAATATAGCGATAACAGCGTGGTGTTCCTGTAAATGGTGTGTTCATAGAATTGTTTAATGTCGATGTTAGTTTTCAAATAAAAAGGGCTCACGTAGTGTTCTGTAGATTATGTAGAAAGAGTGGAGCGGTAAAATCACATTTGGGATTCACCTAGACGAAGCGCAACCATAATGCGACTCCGCAATATCGAATAAATTTTGACTTTTCAGGAACAGGAAGTTAGTTGCGTTAGTTGTTGATTTGACGAGAGAGTATAAACGCATAAGAAGGACTAGATTTAACGGCTGTAGACAATCATCACAGGAGGTGAATTTTTGTTGTGAAAGTCCGCCATCCGCCATATTATCGTCAAGTGTGATGTGTCATCCGCGTATCTGTATCCAAGGCTTTAAACTTGTGATGATTGTCGTCACCGTGATGATGAGGTGAATTTTTTATGTGCATAATCAGAAGTAGTGTGTTCGCACATATCTAACGAACGGACGATCTGCGATACCTCCCCAAAGTTTACAGCCTTGGAGATTTTGCATTGAATTGAGCTATATTTACAGATGACAATTAATTAGTTTTAATTTAAACAGATTGGCTGTTAAAATCGAATTTGCCCTTGCACATCCTTGAAATTCATTGTGTACAGTCAACTGTCCTCATCTAGGTTACCTAATGATTTTCAAAAATTAACCGCTCCTGCTTCTTCACTTTACTCTGCCGATCCCATGTCTAACGAAACGATTGACCATCTGTGTATCACGGCAAAATCTTTTACTTCAATCTTTTTATCATTCATATTACATCCTCGTATGTTGCTATATTTACAAGTAAAATGACAACCCAAAATTCATCGTTTATTTGTGTCGGCGCTGTCGATAGATGACGTCCCGTTCTTAAACTATAGTATTCCACCCAGTAAAAAGTTAGCCGATCGGTGTGTGTTTTAGAGATTTAAATTTTAGTTTTTGATGTGGTTAAACATAGGTGACTTATGAGATCCAAAATGCTGCGCTACAATTATTAGGCGAAAGAACTGCTAATTATCTTGATGTTGTGTAATTTAATTGCTGTAACCAACAACCGTAACTTTAGTCGTTAAGATGAAAGAAACGAATTCCAAATTACCCCACACTAATTCTGCGTTTGTTGTTTATGCAGGACTCCGAGAGTAATGTATCCGATCCCAGTGCCGAGGCGAAAGTTCAAATATCCGACGATGAAATCGATCAGCAAAAATTGAATGGCATCAATAACATTGAGGCTACGATAACAACGGTGAACAATGGACATATTACCAATGACGATAGTGAAATTCAATATTTTAACGGTCACAAAACCAATCATCATCATCATGCAGTTAACGGAGTGACTGCAACGGATTAGCTTTTAAATTATTTTTATTTTTTCTCTTTCGTTTTAGTCTACTTAAGCGATTACAGATCGTACGAACTAAGACTGACTCGCGGATTCAATTTGTGTTCGTTTACAATAAAAAAAATCTTTTTTTTTCTCGAATTCTAAGTGCTTTTTATTGATTGTTTGCAGTGGTAAGGATTTTGTGTTTCTTCTAGCTCCATTTAAGAGTAATATCGTGAAATCTTCGAACAATCGGCTAGCCATGCCATCCGGATTTTTGACGAGTATCCATCGAATCCTTGCTTCATTACGAGTTCAACGAGATATATATCGCCTCTCTCGGAATTGTTGTTTCGTGGTAGAGCTGTTTGAAAAAAACGGTGGTTTTCAGGTGGAAATTTTTTAACCCTGATTATCTCGGGTAATAAGAGGTCGACTTCCTTCAAATTTTAGGATATTGTTGTGCTAGACTAGGCCGATCCCATAAGCTATCAAATACGTCGGGCTGTTGGCTGTACTGGCTTCAGTGACTGTGTTAAGAAAAAAATTATCTGAGTAATAACACCTGCGTGCATCACCAAACCTGACGGTTTAGGGTTCTATAGGAAGGCTTAGACTCGGCGATTCCTAAAAATATAAAAACTTGCGCTGGAGGGTCTATTGGCTGTAAGAGATAGTGCAATTTCTAAAATGTCACCAAAGAAATTTCGACCGGTTGTCGACCATTTTCATTTTTTTACCTTAAATTTAATTTACAGAGTTGCTTGATACCTCAGCTTTCCAATGATAATTTTCCCGACTTTACTTCTTACATAAAAAGGTTTACTTTTATGAAGGATTTGAGGTTGCGGTTGGTTGGATGCGTGTGATAAATGCTCCTCGGACCTTGGGCTACATTATGGAACAGTTTGCTGTACCAAGAAAACTAAATTCACATGAGAGTGGGTGATCAAAGCTCCCGATGCGATGGTCACTTTTTACCAGAAATTTTCGTTTCCTTTTTGTATGAATGCAGAATTCAAATTAAAAATATGGTTTTCCGACATATTTTCGCGACATAGCGAAGCGTTTTTTTATAGATAAGGTAAAAGAATGGTAGACGATAAAAAATGACTGCCGCAATACCGTTCCAGATTCTGTTCCAGCAGTTGGGCCCTCAAAAAGGAGGAAAAAATCACAAAAAGCACAAAAGTACTGGGCTCATTTATATGTGAAACGATAGTGGGTGAGGCCAGCTACAACACCCCATCCTCAGTTCCGTGGAACATCAAAGCTGCAAAGAAGGCGCACTCTCCGAACATTCACTATATTTTTAGTCATAACTCTCGTGGATCTATTAGCACCAAGCGGTGCGTATGCTCTACCTGTAGGTCTTTCCAAGGCCGACATTCGTACAACATTACAACAATTTAAAATAATCTTTTCTTCAGTTATTGCCGAAAAACTGTTTTCGGTACCCTCTGACATGTCTTCACTTTTGAACGCTTTTCACAGAAAACAATTTTTTTTAAAAGAAAAAGTGAAAGATACGTGTTTCCTAGAATTGAAAGACGAATCCAACGAGCTATCACTCATTAAAATCGGAGACCGTTTGTTCCCCAATCACCTGAAGATTTGGCGATATCACTCTTAAACGAAATAAGTCACTGGTTGAATGATCTCGCCGTGATACGTTTACCTTTTGTAAATGGTTTGATGGAAGATAGTGCCTATCGGACTCATTATAAGTATATTTGGCCTCCCTTCCAACAGTATAAGTGACAAAAAATCAAATTAATTTTCTCGGTTTAATTAACAAAAGTCACTAGGACACTGTACATCTATTCATCTAAATCTGACCGCATATTCAATGGCAACCGGGAAATGGATCCACACGATTCTTCCGCAAAACCATTTGAATTTTCCGGTTCATATCCTCATTGAAAATTGACTTGCACTTCTCATAATTGATCCGGCGGCGAACCTGACGATTTATTTAAGTTTGTAGAAAATCCCACTCTCACTCTCTCTCTCTCTATTAAAAGTGCAATTTACCTGGCACGGTTTTTCGTAATATCTGGTGCGTCTGAATTGATCGAATATTTCTTCGTTTCCCAAAATTCGATTCAGTAATCGGGCCGCTTCTTCGACATTGTTGTTTTGTACCAAAACTGTGCGAGCCAAAAATTTTGCGTGCCTCATTGTGTTGGGATTCTGGAAGATTAGTTTTTCAATCAACTGATAGGGACTGCAAAATTATCGGAAGGGGAGCCAGATTTTCAGCAGAATTATGAATGGGATGGATAAAAAATCAGAAACTTGGGAAAGAGCTTAACATGTTTGTGTGGTAGAGGATCGTAACTTAAAAGTTGTGAAAGAATAGCGAAAGATAAATCGCTGGGTTTAGACGGAGTTTTGTTGACTACAGTCGAGAACACTGTCTACTGAGGAGAAATGTATGAACTAACACTCTATTTGCTCATACAATTGTTTCACTGTCACACGAGATATGGACGTACTTAATTCATCAATTCAAAGGATCCACAACATTTACCTAAAATCGTAGCCAGAAAAGTATACACACCGCACACAACCTTTGATGAATATTTTCTTTGACAGCAGCTAATTTCATATGATAACCTGAAAGGTCTAATGTAGCTCTGGCTATTTCACCGCCATTAGCGCTAGTGTTGATTACAATGTCATTTCGAAATAAAATTCAGCGGGCGCGATTACTCAATTTGATTTATTGTATTTGTCTTTAAAAATCTTTAAAAAAAAACTTGCAAATCCACCACGTTTCGTCCACATTGACTAGATCGAATCAGTTGGACTATTCACTACTGTGATGTCGTCACGAGAAAATTCTGAAGGAATGTCATCAGCCGGTTGTTTTTCTTCCGTGTTGTTTCCATTATGGAGCCCACTCATTGCGTTTTCCCCAGATCCAAAGGCCGTATCAACGCTGCCAGTACCGAATGGTAGATTTGATTGAAGAAATTGGTTACCAAAATTGAAGCATCCCAAGGAAGCCGCCAAGGCATGAGCATTGAAAAGTGTATTTGCGATGGTCGGCTGATAAACAGGATATTGTGGTGGTGGTGGTTGTTTGAAACCTTAAAAGATTTTCGAATGATTGGTATTGCTAATTGTGTTTCCTTTGTTATATCGCTTCATTGCAAGTAAGGATTGGGTCCGGGTTGACCTGCTTCAATTCAGGCTGATACGAACCGGATTTCAAATGGAACCTGAACTAAAATTTCAGCTTCGATCCGAATTTGACCAGAACCTGGATTTCTCGATTCAACCCGAACCGAAGTCGAATCTGAATTGGTTCGACCCGAATGTGATCCGACCCTGTAATTTTACTTTCTGGTTTGACACCAACCTGACCTGAAATTTTCAGGATGGATCAGGTTTGTTTCGGGTAGCCCTGCAATTTTCGTGAACATTTCTGATTTCTGGTGTAAAAATTTCGGGTCACCCGAAGCTAATCTAAAAGCACAGACTCGGGTCGAACCAATTCAGTTGCGGGTTGAACCCGAAATAGAAAATTTCAGGTTGAGGCCAAGTTCAGATCGAACCTGAAACCTTAGTTCACCTTCGGTTCGAAATCGTAGGACCGAACGCGACCCGTTCCAAGCATTTATTTACAACATATCCGGGAAAACGTGACAGAAATTATATAATTTGATTCCCACAAGATCAGTCACATGCCGAACGAATTATTTTGCGGACATTAGAATTCTCGAAACGGTTTACTCGCATTGTAAAACATAGTAGATCCACGAATTACCTGCAATGAAATCCGCAGACGTTGGAAGATAGTAAAGAGGTGGAGGACTATTTTGTACAGATGATGAGGCTACAGCTGGTTCAATATTGATTGGAACGTTGGACATAACTGTCTGTATTGAATTATTCAGAACGTTATTTTGTTCGTGTTGCCTATTCTCCTGGAAGGTTGGACGACGTTCGCCCATTTTCTGGCTGTGCTTACCCTTCGCCCTCGCCGCTATAACATTGGAGTGTCTAAATTGTTGATTGATGCCGTGATGATTCTGAAAATGTTCATACAGTTCATTTCTGCTTTGAAATGACGCTTTAATGCAGAGGCCACAGTGTATCATTGCGGATTGATCGCCATAGTTTGGTGTTTTAGTCGGAGAGAAGTCATTATTGTTGTCCATTTTTACAAATTTACGAAGATTCTAAAACACAAACACGAACGCACAGCACATCACTACACAATTTTTGTTCTTTTTTTTAAACACGATATTGACAACGCAGCTCAATATATTAAATCAGACCAGCAGAAATGTCATGGCACAACTCACTCATAGGAACTATAATGAGACGCTAGAGAGACCGAGACACTTTTGTCACTTGACATCTTTTATTTGAATAGATACGACACAATTAAGCAATGAGATCTGATTCAGGTCCGGACTGTTCATGGTGCGCGCGATCGGGCAGTCCCGATGTACTCATTGCTTGTTTACCCTCTGACCAATGTTGCATTTTCTAGCTAAACGTAACACGTTAAACCTGATGAAGTACCAATTGATGAAAGAATTTGTTCAAAAGAAGTAACAGATTCGATAGGTATACGATAGTCGTATGTTCGAACCTCGTTCCCATTGTCTGTTAACAACTATTTTTATATATTGGATGTTTGACTTACCAGGGCAAAAAGGTGGATGAAAACCTCAGTTTCTTAGGTCAGGAAAGTATAGTGGAATAATTTGTCATAATTTGTCACTTACATGTACCATTGTACCACTTACATTGTACCAATTCTGTTTACTCTGTTTTTAGCGAATAATAGGGGTCGCCAGAGTTTTACCACGGAAAATGCAAACGCAAATGCATGCATGAAGGGCAAGAGTAAATTTAATAGGTCAATTAAATTATGACCGTACGGATCTCGAAAAAATAAACATTACATGTGCCACTTGTGATGTCAAATTCATCAAAACACTTTTTCCGACACTTACCAACCACTATTCATAAAATACTAGCTGAAAAAAGATTATTTCTTCTGACACACATATACACACACATATTACACGCTGTTATATGGATGTAAACTTCCGGGAGCCCTAGCTCCCAAACGAGGCCTCCCCCAACTTTTTTTTTGTGGAATGTCTTAGAATACCGACTACTCCCAAAGAACGTGTGATAGCTCGTTGAACTCGTACGAACGCCTAGTTTTTTTTAAGTTAATTTGGATTTCACACGAAAATTCTACTTTTTATAGCAACTTTTTTCCCAAGACCTGCAGGTTTTTTTGGTGGATGTACTTGCACCAACCAGTCACTCCACCATACACTCCATCTCTTCTAAATGTGTTACTGCCTTTGTGATCAAGTCTATACTTTCCTTTAAGAAATTTCATTGACGCTCCCTAGTGCCTCTTTAACTGCTTGGACGCGCAATGTATGTGATGCCACCACAAGCAAATAATGAGAACTAACCACTTGTATGTCCATGGTCAAACGACAAAATCAAAAATGAAACTGAATTTTGGTTCAATTGAATGTGGGAAGTAAGTAGGATGTAAAAGTAATGCATCCTACAATCCCATTGTCATAATATAATTGGGTAACTGTAACTTCCATCTGTCACTTGTGACGCAATTTTTTATAAAATTTTCTTTCTAAGATTTTTTGGATCAAACTTTTGTTGTACAAATTATTGTGTACATACAAACGCAGAATGCGCCGCATGATATCAGTTGTTTTGGAAGTATGCACAGGGACTTGCGTCACTTTTAACTCCTTTAAGGGTCTTTGATTGATATCAATAGTCCGTCATATAAAATCTTACATCTGAAGAAAATCTCTTTGGTGATATCGTCACTTATTGCATTCATGCATGCACAATATAGGTGCTATTCGATCCAACTGCTGCTGTGTATGAGCCAACCATTTACCACCCCAAAGATCCCAAATAAAACTAAAAGCTACCAGAAGGCAACCCATACAAAACTAAAGAATTCCCGAAGTTCTAGAACTGGGGAGATTATCGACGATGTTGAGTTATGGAATTGTAGGAACCAACCTACAACCATTTCAATAATACAATAAGTCCAACGCGTCCACTGCCGACCAGAGTATGGTGCGACGATCAACCTTGCTCCCTGATCTACTGAGTCCAAAACTGGGCAAAAATGCGACTGATTAAGACTACGCTTCCTTCGCTGCCTACGCTATTATTAACAAAACGTTTTTTTGAAATTTTAAATTTTTTCCGCCTCCAAATTCAAGTTTCTAACAGATATCACTCCAAGATGCCACTGTTGTAAGTGAATTCTTTGGTTTCATTGGTTTCATCCGTTTCATCAGAAATCTTCGAAGTCGAAGTTGTTGACATTCATGTCATACATTTGTTAGCAGAGAGGAAAATAAACAAAACCCAAAACTGTGTACCTTTCGCCCCACTAATGAACAATCAACAATTTCCGGCTGACCTCTTGAGGAGACATAAGGCAGTCAACGAAAAACTAAAAAAATTCAAGCGAGTCCTATTTAAGTGAGTGTATTCAAACGGAGAGTCTTCTTTGTTATCCTTAAACACTCCTTTGCAACCTTCTCATTTCTTAGGAGATTCGGACCGAATGTGAGCGAAATAAGCGATGAATTCAATCAGCTTGCTATTGAGTTCAAAAACGCTTCACTCTTAGAATATGCCGGCCTGAGTTGGCAGAATGCAGCTGAATGTGAGCATATTATTGGTAAGGCGTTAAGGAAACAGACACAGGGTGATTGTTACTCAATGAACCCATTCACTTTGCAGAAAATTCATATGCCGAAATCGATTACCTTCTGAAAGCCGCTCGTTCCTACCATGACGCCGATATCAAACTTGAAAAGCTTTGCATACGCTCCAACGATAGAGCTTTCATCGAATGTGCGCTGCAATGTTACAACAATGCGATTACCTTATTACCAGATGGTTCACCGATGAAAGCAGCTGTTGTCAGAGAAATGCTGAAGGTAAAACCTTCCGTAGAGGTGAGCAGTGGATTCACATCACCATCACATAAAATTCATGAACTGGAAGTGGCGGCCAAAGTGTGCGTTCAACGGAAAGATTTCACAAGTGCGCTGGATAAGCGGACGGAAGTGATGGACAGCATCAATGAGCGAAACGTTCAGTATTTATATGTCGATGTGATAAGAAGGTGAGAATCCATTTGACTTTCCAATTACTCACAATGTGTCTGACGCAACAGCATAATCTTTCTGTTGTCGATAGGAATGAATTGTCTCGATTACTACTTCTACTTCTGCTTGAACTTCCGTCGACGCGATTGGTTGAGTCGCACACAAGTTTACTGGAACGATTCACAAAAATGCCATCTGACCATCAATATGCTGAACAGATTGGCCTGTCGAATGATCTGTTTCTTTGTTTAAGTGAGTTGGTGCTGGCATGTCGAAAGAAGAAAATGCCACCAGCGGCCGATACATTGGATCGTTTGTTTCTGTACAAGAGTCTAGACACCGAACATTATTTATTGCTGGAGGAATTGAGTAAAAAGTGCAATCAGTAAACTACACCATCTTTTATCATTTCTCTGTTCAAGTATGAATCTTTAAGGTACAATAAATAAACATACCTACTGCTGACAGATTCAGAGCTCCACAGATCTGCCTCAAAAACAGGTTTTGATGACTGAATGTACTTTGTTGTTGCATTGGACTCTCAGCTATCAGAAAAGTCATAATTCATGTGAAATAATTTGATATACGCAGATAAAACCAGTTTGATCTTAGTCAGTGTCCCTTGGCAAATTGTGTAGTCCTAGAACAATTTCGCTAAAAACGTTCCGTCAACTTATATTTTTACTGTATTTTTTTCGATTATAAATTCCTCACGTTTACTCAAAGCAAAAATTACCAAGAAACAGCCACTAGATAGGCCTTAAGGCACGCAAAATGTGATCTCAAAATGAGACTTCAGTATCAGGCTTTTTCGTCATCTAAATTTCTCAGCCTCGATATCTCAGATGCGGAAAAATGTTCTGCCTCGAAAGGGATGGACTTTCATAAATGAAATATAAGCTATTGTTTTACAAGGAAACAGGTCATGTTCCATCTCAATTTTTATGAAAAAACTGATCCATTTTGTAGGGCCGCTCTCGCAGTGAAATTGCATGTGATTGTCTCGATTTTTCCGGAAATTTCTGATGAAATCTGTTAGGATTTCTTAGATACATATTTTTAGGATTCTTTTATCGGACTATGCTGGTATCACATCGATACTGCGACCCAAACAACAGAAACCCCGGCCTAAACTTGCCAAAGTCGTGAAATTTTAGTTCAATTTTTAATGATAAGCCCTAATGACTAAGTACACCCTTTTTTCGAACTGAGTTAGCTATTTACCTTAAAATTTTTTGTTCAAATGTTCAAATAAAATACTTTCATGAATCGGAATTACCCGATTCCCAAAACTTTTAGGGTGCCGCTCGTATTAAGAGTGATATCGCCAAAACTTGAACCAATTTTGGTGAAAATAAATACAATGGTTCGGCGATCCAGGCAAGCTATAGCTCGTTAGAATCGTCTTTCAATTCTAAGAAATAGGGAACGCTGCGCATCTCTGCTTTACAATAAACCTATATTCGTAGCAAGCAATTGAGTTTCTGTTAATTTTGTGAAGTAGAAGAAATGAGGTTTTCCACCTTCTACGAAGAAGGAGGAAAGCAACATTTTCAAGACCAATGATCGCTCGGTTCAAGACAATTTCGAGCTGAACATGTAATTTTGATTTAGTTTATTTCATTCCCATCGCTCCAGCCTGTTTGAAGACCAAAAACAAGTTGAAAACACTGAAAAATATGGGTCTCCTGGAGCGACATTTTACTTCAACTAACTTTATGGCTTGCAACAGAATTTATCTGGGGTTTTTTATACGTGGAATGAAAGAGGGTAAGTCCAGCTACAACACCCTATAGTCTGTTCCGCGGATAAATTCTGTTGCAAGCCAGTAGCACTGACCAAACATTGACCATATTTTGAGTCATCAGTCTAGAACGGGTGGCGGCCCAAACCGATGATTATACTCTTTATGAAGGTCTGCCAAAGGCCTATATTCCTACAAATTTTCTACTTTTAGAAACAAGTCTATCTTGAGCTATCACAAAAAAACTGTTTTCACCACCCCTTGACATGCTATGACTTTTCACGTGTTCACTCCGAAAATGGGAAACTAACAGAAAAACTAAAAGATCCCTATTTCTTAGAATTGAAAGACGATTCTAACGAGCTATAGCTTGCCTGGATCGCCGAACCATTGTTTTCAAATTGGTTCAAGTTTTGGCGATATCACTCTTAAGTGAAACATACTAGACATCAAAATCTGAAGTGAAAGCATTTTTGCTCATAATGTCCACAGCTGGGCTTGAACTAACAACCTCTGGTCTATATATCCAGCGCCTATCCAATTCGACCAACGAGACGAGCAAAAATGAAGTCATTTCAGATGTTTATGTGCCACATTCACTTCAGATTTTGACGTCTAGTATGTTTCACTAAATAAAAAATGAAAGTTTGTTGGTTTTTTGACAAAATATTCCACGTTCACTGTGCGGCCGAGTAGCCAGACATGAGCTAACTCTAAGGGACCTACCTCACTCTGTGGTATAAAATAAAATAAATAAAATAAGTGTCCATCTCACTCTTAGGGCTCTATTTTACGAACCACTGACCCGATTTTGACAGACTTTTCCTTTTCCCCTGATCGACATCGTCAATACCTTTCATTTGACGTTCCACACGCAGTTGTAAGCTTCTTATTTAAGTTGATATACGTACAAAACCCTCGTACACTTATGAAGCCCTAGCTCAGGTAAGACCAGTCCTACCATCATGTCCGGAGCGATAGCGGAGGACTTGACGCAGTCTAACTTCCAAAAAAAGAACGAAGAAAATTTTTTGAGACGCGGCAACTATATATAGGCGAGAATTTAAGTTTCTTTCCTTTGACCTGTATCACCACAAATCCTATTCTATCTTATTCGCGCTTCAAATACGAGCAAAACGAGCTATCACTCGACTATGTAACTTTAAAATTGCCGGAGATACATCGTTTTGAAGTTGGTCATTTTGATAGAAAATGCACCAAATTAACGTTTTCCAAACAATCAAAATCTTTCAACTTACTCTGTATGTTTCTATCTATCTGTCTATCTATCTGTCTATCTGTCTATCTATCGACGGTCGATCTCGGAAACTAGTCAGCCAATCTCCATGAAATTTTGCAGGAACCTCAGGGTGGGCATAAAAATGAAAATGTGATACGCCACTACCCCAGGAAAAACCAGAATTTTGTTTTATTGGCCTCGAAGTGGTTTCTGAGTGTGGTTTTCGAGGGTCGGGAACGCATTTTCGGCTGTAGCTTAGCTGTATTGAAACCTACAGAGGCGTGCGACCCATCAAATGAAAGGTATTCGTAACACGATTCGAACAAAAAAATAATTAAAAAAATCGGGGCAGATTCGTTTCAGCTAGAGTGATTAGAGTGACCAAATTTTGAGCTACTCGAGCGTAGGATGAAAGGACTAATATTTTTGTGGGTTATGAGAGATAGAGAATTACTTTCTTCGGCAAAGTCTCAGAGTTTTACGAGTAGAACAGAGGGGCATATGTTAAAAATGTCGAAAGTTGGAAATGGGTGGGTCAATTATGTTTTTAGAGGTATTTCTTGAATGGTGGCAGATAGAGAGTTACTTTCTTCGGCAAAGTCTCAGAGTTTTACGAGTAGAATAGAAGGGCATTTGTGAAAAATGTCGAAAGTTGGAAATGGGTGGGTCAATTGGGGTTTTAGAGATATTTCTTGAATGGTGGCAGATAGAGAATTACTTTCTTACAAATTTCGAATTTCGTCAAATTTTCGATTTTCGTCAAATTTTCGATTTTCGTAAAATTTTCGAATTTCGTCAAATTTCGTCAAATTTTCGAATTTCGTCAAATTTTCGAATTTCGTCAAATTTTCGATTTTCGTCAAATTTTCGATTTTCGTCAAATTTTCAATTTTCGTCAAATTTTTGATTTTTGTCAAATTTTCGAATTTCGTCAAATTTTCGATTTTCGTCAAATTTTGGAATTTCGTCAAATTTTCGAATTTCGTCAAATTTTCGAATTTCGTCAAATTTTCGATTTTCGTCAAATTTTCAAATTTCGCCAAATTTCCGAATTTCTGTTATAAACTGTTATAAAAAGCAGTGTTCTAAAACTTCTAAAACGACTGATATCCCAACAAAAATCTCTTCGAGAAAAGTGTGACGCAGTCTTTGAAGTACAATTTCTAAAATGAATGATATCGCTAGAGTTGACGCTTTCAGCTTCGTTACGCAAAAATTAAATTTTACACCCAACTTTAGTTCAAACAAACTGGCTTAGTTTTTCTCATCATCTGCCAAATAATTTTTACCAAAAAAAATTTGACTGGAAACAACCAAAATTTTACCAAAAAAATCTGCGTCGCAAAGTGGCAAATGTTCAGGAACAGACCAGCATGAAAATTTATCTGCCACATGCGACGCAGATTTTTTTGGTAAAATTTTGGTTGTTTTCAGTCAAATTTTTTTTGGTAAAAATTATTTGGCAGATGATGAGAAAAACTAAGCCAGTTTGTTTGAACTAAAATTGGGTGTAAAATTTAATTTTTGCGTAACGAAGCTGAAAGCGTCAACTCTAGCGATATCATTCATTTTAGAAATTGTACTTCAAAGACTGCGTCACACTTTTCTCGAAGAGATTTTTGTTGGGATACAATTTTCCACTGTTCCAATGAAAAACCATATCGAAAAACAGTCATCCATCGATGTCGTTGATTCTGTTTTGTAAGATAGATCGTCACAGATTTATTAAAGCAAAATAATTAAATTTTCACGCTATGATGTTTTGAGATAGAGTTGAATTTAGTTCACAAGCATTGAAATAGCATACAATTTTCCACTGTTCCAATGAAAAACCATATCGAAAAACAGTCATCCATCGATGTCGTTGATTCTGTTTTGTAAAATAGATTGTCACCAGTGCCGCTTTTAGCTTTTGGCCGTCATTTCCAATTGGAAAAATAGGCGCCAATTTAGTAAAGCTACATTTTTTTAAGGACCTCGGGCGCCATTTTCTTTTGCTCCACTCCGGGCGCCACGGGCATTTGCCCATTTGGCCCATATGTAAAAGGCGGCACTGGTCGTATGAGTTAATACAAACATCCTTAAACTATTGTTAATTCAGTGTTAATGCTAGGAACTGCAACACTACTTCCAGAAGTTTAATTTGTGACGTTACCCCTACTATGCCACACAATAATCTCTTAAAAGAATTTTAACAAGAGTGATTCATCAGTCGTACAGTGAGTACAAATCTAAATTTAGACGCACTCAATCTGTTTTGCGTTCAGGTTCAGATAGCTGATAGCACCATGAGAAAAATTAAGAAAATTAAATGTGTAACCTGTCGAAAATTTACGCGCATATTTCTAAATTGAAATATGGTCAAAATTGATGATAGAAACCAGAAGAGTGAAAGAGTGAAGAGTGGAATTGGATTAAATGTAAAACTTTTATCCATGGAAATAAGAGATAAATATTGCTAGACAACACAGGTTACGGACCAAACCGACGTCTGGGCTTCCCATTTTCTAAGTGGAGGAAATAGCATATCAGAAATCAGTGTGGCATTAAATTCTTCATTTAAATTGCGATAAAACATCAATCATATATAAATGTCAATCAACTCTGTGCTTTTATATTGAATTGTAAGAAAATAATTTAATTTTCTCGCGTGCATTGCAAAAATCTATTTTGAGAAAGGCTTGTGTTAAAAATTGTGTTTTGCTGCCTTGCGAAGAAGTGAGTTCGGTGAATTCCAGACGGAAGAAACAAAATTCCAACTAGAGCCATTAGCGCCTTGCTTTTATCCATTTGGTAACATTCCATGCTCGACAAATTACTGTTTAAAATTTCTTAGGATATTAAACATGCTGAAGGAACGTTTCACAATCTGTAAAATCAGCAAAAAAATTAAATTATTGTAAATGGCATATAATGTGCGAGAAATGGTATCTGTAAGTAGTGGTAATCAGTAAATCGTAACCGGATACGTAACCCGCAGATAAAAATCGAGCGGGTCGAAAAATTGCTTGACCTGACAATCCAGGCCTCACCTGACCATACCCCGTTTAAATTTAAACCTGACAGGCCAGCTTTCAGGTATAACTGAAATTTTCATTCAATTTTTCAGGTATACCTGCAACCTGGCCTGATAGGTCGATCCTCATGATTATCTTCAGGTTTCAGGTTAATTCAGGTCAGGTTGAAATTGACTACATCAGTTTTAGTCAAAACAGGTTTCAGGTAACTCAGGTAAACGTTTACTCACCAAGGTAAACGTTTCTAAATTCAACGCAAACAATTTGCCAACTATAAACTGTTTGGGCTTCTTCAGATATTCCACCACAATGATGATATACTTTTTGCAGTATTGCGTCTGAGTAATCCAATTTGACTCAAACAGAGAGTAGGACAGCCTGTCCGAAGATAACATTATTTCGTTTGCCAAGTACAAAACCGCAAAAATATCGGCGAAACAATAGATGATCTCTATGGTGTAAAATACATATTGAAAGACGTTGTCATGGGACATCTACGCAATGGAACGTTTAGAATTAGGAAAAGTCATTGAAAGTAGAGATCAAAAAATGTTGCTCACGAAGGCCAAAACGAATGTGGTTCCACAGATACAAATGCTACTTGTGACGATTTGCAGTAGGAACAGGGTGGAAAATGTCGATTCAAATTCTTCGAGTTGTCTGGGGAAATAAAAATTAATTTACATTTTCGTTTAAAACTTTACCATTTCGTCTCAGTATACTCATTGATGGTCTCTAGTCTTTTGATTGCTTCAACCAAATTTTTAACGTAAGAACTTTCTTCTCCTTCAAACCTGGTCAAATCTTTCGTAAGCGAATTCTTTTTCGCTCGATCGTCCGTTACATTCTTCACAGATTTTTCTTGTCTCGCTACTCGCGCTACTCCCAAACTTCGAAAATCATTCGCCAGCCAATCATATTTAATCACAAAGATCAGCATCATGTACCACACTGTTGTGGTGAACATAACTAAAGTTATGGACAAAATATATCCGCCGGCAACAGTTGCATAGGCCATCCAAAATGCAACGATATTGGTTTTGTAGTCCCACGGAAAAGCGATGTCGAAAAGTAACTGCATCTTGATCAATGGCAAACATACAACACCAACGCATAGGGTGTACGAAAGGATAAGGACCAATATAGCAAGGGTGAACAGATATTTGATTTTATAGTTCGCATTGGAAAAGGCTTGATAATTGTCGGTACTGTTAACGCTGATTTTATGCAAGAAATCAAGAATGGGATTTTGCTTCCACATGACAAAGTACAGTCGATACGTTTGTATTGCCAGAATGAGGAACAACACTGCCAGAAAAACAGTGTTATCAATGTCGTCAATCGTCCACATTCCAATGAACGAAGTCGAATTGAATACATTGAAGAATGTAAAGTAGAATTTCTGTTGCAATGAAACGTTTTCGCCTCCATTCTTCCATAGTCCCACAATTTGATAGATTTTAGTAAAACGGCGAACGATTTCAGGCACTTGGATACTGTGTTTCTTTTCCATTGTATCTGGTTCTTTCTTGGACTTTTCCACTTTAAATGAAACGTGTGCTCGTCTTACAGTTTATTTAAAGGACAGAACGAAAACGGAACATGCACACATCTCATTGATAATTTACGTTCCATTGCATTTTGTAAACGCAGGCACACTTGTTACTACTATACACAGCCATTCCATTTACGGATTCTGTCTATTTTCTTGTCTATGCTAACATTACAGGCGTATAATTACTCCTCAAGTCAATTTCTCTGCATTAATAATTGCTTGTCCATGTCGTATGAAATGCGTCGCATAATGTTAACAAATTATCCGAAGTCGATTTCCTTGTGATAGTAATTAATTTTCAATATTTCCCAATGCGTAGCACACAGTAACACAATAAATTATTCGTTGAATTACAGGTTCTTGGTAAAAGTGATAATGTCAAATGTGGAAAGGGTAGGTAAGGCAATCGATTCGTTGTTTCATGGTCAAATTGACCCTATGATTTCACAATCGTTTTACTTATTGAAAAAATCTAAAATTTTCATTTACCACGACGAGATTAGTCGGAAATTATGCACGTTCTCCTGGCTATGGGAAGGTGCATCGCATCTATCTAAAATATAAAGTCGAAAGCTCAAAAGTCACTACAATCCAATTAATTCAAATTCCAAAATGACCATCACTCCATAATAATAAAGAAAATAGAGGTGTGGGTGGGGTGTTAGGGAATCTCGCGCCGCGTCATTCACAATAACTCACAAAGTGACATTTTCCTCATACAAAATGTGTCAAAATGTGAATTATTGTGAATGACGCGGCGCGAGATTCCTAGCAACCGTGGGTGGCGCTGATACCATGTTTCAATCTATGCCTTCGATTTTATTGTGTTTTTTTTACTCGTTTTAGACTGTTGTGCAATGCAAATGTTAGCAACAAACATATCTCAACAGACAGTGGCAGTCACCACCAGTCACAATGTAGGGTCAGATTAAGGTGCTTTACAATGTAAACATTTAGCCATGTATAACACCTTAACTTGTCTACGCTCTAGCCCACGACAGAGTAAAGTTAACCAGGCAGGAGCGCTGATTTGACTAGGGACTTGAATAATCTAGTAGCCCTATATTTTTTGCGAATAAAAGTTTTCAATTTATGTCAGTGTTCATTTGAGTTCATTTTCATACAGTGTATTAGGTTCCTTATTTGACATTTCGAAAATGAACCGCTACTGTCTGGTTTATTTTACTCTGCCGAGGCACTAGTACGATTCTTTTCACACTCTTTTTTATCTGGGAGTTGCGGGAATCGTTAATTATTTGTACTAGCGCTCATCATTACGATTGGTTAAATTCCACATTTAAAAAAGATGAAAGTTGAACATGCAAACATTGTTCTGTTAAGTAAATGGACAATAAAGTCGACAGTGTGAAAGTGTTAAGTTAGCTTTTTAAAAAAAAGACCAGCCCGAGTAAAAATAAAAGTCTCAAGGGCTCGAAAAGAGACGTATCACGTCTCACAATACAAAGGATTTCAGACCGTGAGACGTCTCTTTTCGAACTTTTGAGACTTTTAATTTTACTCGGGAGTCCAAAGGAATTTAATGTTTGGCTCTTTTTTGGAGATCTTTTACGTCAAACTTTCCAAATGTGAAGACCGTTTTGACGTAGGTGCTAATCTAACGGAGAATGTGCCGTCCAAACTTTCATATTTGACATTTTTTTCACAGATGTGAAACAAATGTGAATCACATTTTTTCACATTTCCACATTTGATTGGTAATTTTGTTGTGGCACTCATAAATAGTATTTCTATCCAAGAAATGTGACAAATGTGCCATATCTAGGCCGGTGACAGTCAAAAGTGGTCAAAAAATGACCGAAAAGTGTTTTTTTCTGTTTTTTATGCTAATTTAGCTGTAATTGTATTTCTTATTGTTTTCTTACGATGGAATCAGCAACTAATTTATAGTTACTGGGTAAATAGTGTCACTCTCAAGCTTTATGTAACCGATGTAAAGAAAGTTTGACGTAAAATACCTCCGAAAAAGAGCCGAACATTAAATTCCTTTGGACTGGTCTTTTAAAAAAATGCAAACTAAACACTTTCACACTGGCGGCTTTATTGTCCATTTAAATTATTAACGATTCCCGCAACTCTCTATAATAATCTTTCTCAATACGATATTACAAAGAGGCAAGAAACAGTTCAATGCCGTCACAGAATTGCATAAAATTTACATCAACAATGTAATAATAATATCTTTATTTAAGACGTCTGTTCTATAAACATAGAATTGTAAAATACACAGAATACTGAATCAATCATTTTGAAAAATTTTCTTGTAGTTTTGTTGTTTTGAGACACCATTCTAACTATACAAATGATGGTGCAATATTCTTAAAGAATCTTTGATTATTGTGATCAAGATTTCCTTAATTTTTTCCTTTTTAATTTTGAATTTCTTTTCCAAAATGTTAACTGTAAATTTTGGTAATACGCCTCTTGCGCCAAAAAATAGTCCAATAATTTCCCAAGTTTTGACTGTTGGAAATCTTTAACAATGTCAATTATTTTTCGATTCTCGCCCACTTTCTGTGGGGTTCCTAATAAAATGTACTCAATCTATGCCTTCGATTGTTTATTTTTACAGTCGTTTGCAGTGTGTCTGGTCTTATCCATTTTATGACCTTATTAGAGAATGGATTTTTGAAGTTAAAATAAAATAATGTTTCAACGTCTTTTAATACCTGCAGGAGTCAAGGGACCTGACCCACCATAAGGTGGGACTTAGTTACCTTTTATTTGTACTTATTCGCCTAGTCGGTTGGCCTGTAGAGGCGCCGCATTTTTTTATGGTACTTCATTCTTACTGTACTATTGTTTTGTGAAACAACTTCACATTGATTCATTCCTATGAATTGTCACATCAGTGAAGTTGGTTCACATGAAAATAAGCGCAGTGACAGCAGTAATTTTATGACAGAACGTACTAAAATATGTGAAAATTCTATTACATTTCTTCTTAGTTTCTAAACATCATTCTCCTATACTGTGTATACGATAATCGTTGGTTTTGTCGATGAAAATTCGCACGGGACAAGGGATGAAAAGTGGAAAATTAAAGTTTTCGTGTGAATTTTGTTGATCCGAGAGGCTAAAACCCGAGGTCAATAAACACACGAAAGCGAGACTTATCCCGAGTTATGTAGTGGATTTTACATGATTTTGAAACCTAAACCAAATTTCTTGTTTTCCCTGAGATCACTGCTCCACCGAACATAGAAAATATTCGGAGGCTGATGAAATCACCGTCACTGCGTTTCTTTTTTTAAGAAGAGATGACTTGTTTTCGTTGTATGAGTTAAAATGTACAATACAAGTAATTCTAGGTATAACTAGAGCCTACAAATTTGACAATTGTCAATTCAGTGTTCATGCTATAAGCAGTGCTGTGTGCTGAGTTAAATCTGACTGCATAGAATTTTGAACAATCCGCTTCGAAATTCCAACAACAGTCACGCACAGGTGGCACTGCACGAAAGTGTCGATTTCGAATTTTTTCGCAAAGCCACCTCGCTGTCCACTTTTGAACTCTCTTTTCGTTTTGCTCGTACCGTACGAACGTGGTTTGGTGAGCTAATTTTTTAATTTTTTATTAATTTTAGTGGAATTGAAGCAATTAAAAATTGTGCAATCGAACAATGAACACGAAGTGCGATGTGTCGCTGTGAAATTTGATTGATTTTTTATTTGCATTTCACAAGTTGGAAGTAAACAATAAAATTTAACCTCAAAATTATTGTCTTTTCAGTACATTTGCGCACGGCATACACATCGAAACCATTAATTTTGTTTCTACCACACTTAACTAAGATCTAAAATGGTAAGTCGCTTGTCATCAGTTCAGAAAGCGAAAATGGAAGAACGATCCAGTGTTATGATAACTGGACTAGTGACATCCATTCCTACCGCTGGCTTGATGATTTGAGTGTGATGTGTGATCGATGGATTTCTCATTCCTTTTTCAGGCTAAGCGTACCAAGAAGGTCGGAATCGTTGGTAAATACGGTACCCGTTATGGTGCTTCACTACGTAAGATGGTGAAGAAAATCGAAATCACCCAGCACTCCAAATACACATGCTCGTTCTGCGGCAAGGTAAATAGCACACCGCCAAACACGTCACATCAATCGATTTCATTTTCACTTTCCCTTTACTACAGGACTCAATGAAACGCGCCTGTGTCGGCATCTGGTCATGCAAACGGTGCAAGCGTGTCGTAGCTGGCGGTGCCTGGGTATATTCCACAACAGCAGCTGCCACAACCCGTTCAGCTGTCCGAAGATTGCGTGAAACCAAGGAACAATAAACAATTTACCCATTCAGGAAACGCGCGTCGCAATGAACATCGTTTGTGTGAATTTTGAATGAATAAAAAGTTGGTAAATCAAATCGGCCCGTGGTTCATATTCTAACTAGACGTAGATTGAATGAAGAGTGACACCGACGGCGGGATTAGCGGATCAGCGTTTTCTCTTTGTGGTTGGATCGAAGAAATATAATCGAGCCAATGAATGAAAAGTGACAGAAATGGTTTGGCAAATGTGATTCGTGTGAGCAAATCAGACCCGAAGAAGGTAAGTGCCTTCAATCTAATCATCGTAAGACGCTGCAGTTGTAAATGTATTTAACGTTAATGGATCAGGAAAGGAATGAACGGTAAGGGGTTGGGTGGGACAGTCCAGGTCGATGGATAAGAACGATTTTTTTGCACCGACTAATTGATTCGTTGAGGCGCAAGCTGATTCATTTGATCTTCTGTTTCTTGCGATTTGGAGTCTTGGAAAGTTAATGTTCTTGATGAAGAGTTGGGTGACAATGTAGATTAGATAAGACTATAGTTTTGGGAGGCTTCTTCTAACCCAGATCAAAGATCCACTATTCCCTACTCCCCAACCTGACGTCTTCCATCGTTAGGGCATTTGCCATCTAATGATCGAAGATTTTAACTGAGATTGGTGTAAAGTGAACAATTCCTATGTTGCCAGACCACAAGAACAGGTAGGGTCAATTCATCAATCCATTCTGCGGAGATGATCGTTAAATTTGCAGTTGTTCGTGATTGCACCAACTACTCTCCGTATTTCCGATCGAGTAAGTTTAAGGAGTCCATTACTCCAGGATTTCGACACAACTGGTCAGAATTTTTGGAAAAACTTTGGGAAAATTTAGGAAAATGTGGTGAAATGAAAGAAAATGATTTTCCAAAAATAGTTCCTGCCATTTACTCGCCAGAATATTTAGGGAAAGAGTTGATGTTGCTCTGGATTTTCATGACCCTTGGAATGTGTTGCAAAATATATAGAGAATCGGCTGAGAAGAGTTCTTCAGATTTAGAAATATCAAGGAAATAGTAGGTTCTGAATTTCATCGCGGACAAACATTGCTGCCGTAAGAATGGGACTATCTACCCCTAATCCAAGGTGATTATTAAAACAAATCGGTATCATTAAAGTAATGAAAAAGGAAACCTTTTCCAACGGATATGAATCGCAATTCAACGAGTAAATGTTTCGTCAACCTAGGGGACGCTTTCGCCGCCAAAAAATGTGAACCAAATATTTTATTTTAAAGATCCAGTTTGGAATGACGGCATAGCCTGACCACCTTTTTCCAAGGTCTTACATTTGAGATTATCATTACGGTCTCTGATTAACATCTGACCATCCGAGGCCTGGTTGACGCTAGCCTCTTAAACGGTAAACCAAAAACTGCAACAAACTTGAGAATCAAATTTCATTTAATTGTACTGCTATGCAGATTCATATTCCCTGTGTGACAACTACGACGACGAATTTACAATTCCGTTTTTACTTCATAATTTTTGTTAAGCAGATTCCACTGCTGCAGCCGACTTCCATCGCAAGGTTTTACATTCACCCACGGTTCAGTAGCCGTGTCCCGATGTAGACATGAGCCAGCATGATGCTGGAACGTTTGTGTCTGCAATTACGTCAAAACACAATGAAATTGTTTTTCTCATCACAACAGTCTTATTCACGGTATGACCTACCCTGGGATTATACGTCCATTTCTGGTTACCGCCCAATTTATGGCATTTGTACGTGATAACTTTTCCGTCATGTGAAGCCGCATCCATGCACAGGTCGTGACTGCGAATTTCGCCCAGGGATGTCAGTACGAAAACTTGATTGTCAATGGTCTCGTGGCAGACGTGCAGAACGGCTTCTTTATTCTCTTGATAGGAGACGAGACAGCCTTGGGCATCCACACTCTGTATCTGTAATAAATCGGTGTGAGTGTACGAACTTCTGATGGAATTCATAGTTTTCTTACTCTGCCGATGTATTTGCTTTCTCTCGGAAAATCCATTTCCGGATAGATGTTGTCTTTGTACCACTTGAAACTTTTGCATTTCAAATTTTCGCGCAAAGCCTTCCGGTCGCTCAAATCACCAGGTAACGTTTTTTGACGATCTGAAAACCGACAAGGAGTTTCTCATCGTGAAATTGATCAGATCTCCTATGTCCCTACCTGCATTGATCAGATAGTAAAAGTCGATCCATTCATCTAACCAAACATTGGCCAATCGATTACAGTTGTAGTTGACAACATGGCTAGCTCCACCACCTGGAAACGTATACGGTGTCTTCTTCCTAAAGATATGTCCGACTCGAGAACATCGTATCATTTCGAGGATGCCTCCACATGTCCACACCTAGACATTTTACGAAAATTAAGCAAATTGCTACTCCCACACACGCAAGCGAAGCATTCTTTACCCTAAATGAAAGTTCTAAATTTTCCGATCCCCAGATGATCATACCCTCGTCATATGAACCGAGTTCGTAGAAAAATTCTCGGTCAATCGAAAAGAGACCACCTGCCATCGTTGGCGTGTAGAGCGGTGCGGTAGTACTATTCTGGATGCGATTTCTTTCTCGCGGTGGTATTTGGACCCTGAAATTGTGATCGTTGAAAATGGTTCTGTGAATGTTTTGATTCGCTCTCACCATTTGTATCCCAATTTCCAATCGAAACCGCCCCAAAGTTCAGAATTTGCTTTCACATACTCCAACGTGTTGTCCTTGATAATATCAATGACTGGAATAGCCACAATTCGGCGATTTTCTGTTATACGGGCCAGTAAAGGTTCCAACCATCCTTCTACGCTACAAAAAATGATTTTTAGAGTGTGTCCATTTACTCATACTGGGTGATTAAATCAGACCTGTACATTCAATGTGAGCATCCAAAAATGTGATAACGTCACCCTGGAAACGAAAATGGTTCATTATGACCCTGCAATGGTACAAATCTCTGTACAAATCACTGTACCCGAGCAATTTCAGCACCGCTCAGACGCGCTTTAATCAAACCCAGTCGCTCTTCCATCCGAACAATTTTGACTTCGATCGGCAGCGTCTTCACATATTCGTCTAATTGTTCGCCGAGGAAATCGAAAGTACTTTTGTCGTCTACGAGGATGATTTCTTTGACAAGTCCGTGTGGCGATCGATTGATTATGCTCCACAGGGATCGGATTAGTGTGGACCATGCTTCGTTGTGGAAAATTATGATGATGGAAGTGGTGGGCAGTCTTGATGGGTATTTTATTTCTAAACATCTGCGCAGTGGAAAGTGGTTGATTAATGTCGAGGTTTATAATGCTCGGAATCAGGTCCGGAGGTGAATTAACCTGAAATCTGATTCGATCTGAAAGACAATGACCTGACCTGGCCTGACAGGCTTTCAGGTTACCTAATGCTTTATGTTAAAATTTACCTCAGGTCAGATAAGATCAGTTCGTGTCATGTCAACGTTAAATCAGGTCAGGTAATTTTAATGAGAAACCTGAACAAGAACTGAAACTTTTCAGGTCCGTGTTAGGTCAAAATCGACCTGTTCCGAGTCTCAGTCGAGGAAAATTTGAGAAAGTTGAATTAAAACAAATGTAGACAAAGGCTGGAGAGGTAAAAAATTATGAGTTTCCCATCAACACTCACTTTGGATGTCGTATATCTGCCAGAGATCGATTCACCGATATCATCTCACTAACGACAATATTGAATTCGTGTTCAGTGAATCTTTCCTTAGCTTCCTCTTCTCTTGATTCAGGGACAGTAAACGCAATGCCTAGAATAATTTTCTAACGTTAGGTGACCAAACATAATCCATTCACTTCACTCTATTCTCCACTAAAACAACAACAAAACTACTGACCCATTTCACCGGGAGCTCCTGGTGTTTCTGGAACACGCGGTGCTGGTATCCAGTCATGCAAACGCTCTGGATGATAATTTTTTGGTGTTTGTAGTAAGTCATTATGGTAATGTTCTAAGTGCTCTGAACTAAGACTAGACGTGTCACTTTTACTGGCTGTACTTTTTGTGTACACCAAATATAACTGAAATGTGAATGCAAAACCATAGTCAGTCAAGTTCATTCACAGTTTTGTTTGAATGATTTACTCACAATGAAGACAACAATTGCTACGCTAATGATATGTAGGTAACGATTCGGTTTAGACGATCTACGATTCATGTTTGATTTGGTTTGGTTCTCTCTTTGCTATATCATCACTTTTCAATAGTAAAAAAAATTCTGTGGTCTGAGTGGAGCTCGTTATAATCGCGTTGGCACATTCAATTGGTTACTAAATTTCGACTGTCACTAATTAAAAATGTACTTTCAATGTAATGTTACGTTGATTCACTTTGTTATTTTCGATTATTGAATATGATAAGGTGTCCCGAAAGTTTGACGCGATATCGAGTACATAAACATCACAGCGATCGTTCATTGTAGATTACTCTGCACTAAAAAAATGTAACGAAATCAATTCCATATGAGTCTACGCGCTGTTGCTATAATGGATATAATGCTGTGTGTCTCTTTTAAGGTATAATAACCTTTAGAGCATGCAATTTCAGCTATGAGAAAATATTGTTTTCGTCAACCGGTTTTAATGAATCGTTCTCAACAACGTGGCTACGAAGAATAAATATTTTGTTTGGAATAAAATGTATTTCTTACATTTGGCACCGTCTAGGTGTTGCCTACGCTTCGAATTTTCACCTGTCGATCTGCATGTAAACTTCAGATGAATCTTTAATTGCAGACTGCTGATTATATGGCCGAGACATGTCTTATAAACACTTTTTCGATAATAATTGTTATAATAGTTGACGTAAGTTACTTTCTAGATTCTAACAACGGTGATCTTATTCAAGGACAATGGGCCAAAGTAGAGTACATGTCCTTCTATCAGTTCGTTCATCAGGTACTGTTCTACTGTCTTTATCATATTACACATGAAGGGGTCAACCAACGAACATGTCATCTGTTAGCAACTCAGAAATGACCTACATAAGTATTGAGCACCGGTTATGTCGTTATACGGCACAAATGTATGTTCAACGAAGTGAAGTGAAAGATTTTGCATCATTATATTGCCTTAGAAATGTAAAAGTAGCAGATTGGACGATTACAGTGGTGATTTGTTTGCTGTATTTGAAGGGTTGAAGAGTTACTAATAGTTATTCACGTATCTGTTGTGGGCGGTATATTATAGGCAATTTCGCGAGTTGTAGCCCGAACGAAGCAAAAGTGCCTAAAATAAGCCATCCAATACGAATCACTGTCTTCTGAAGAAAGATCCAGTTGACGGCAGCAATTATAAATAAACCTTTCATTGCAACAAAGCATTTCAGTAGAATGGGATCTGTAGTTATAATTCTAACGAACTAAGTATTTTCAACGAATCGATGAATCTACTACTTCAATTTGACATACATTTTGCTAATTTATGAGACCGTTGTGAATTTTTGTGTCGTCGAAAGTATTTCACTCATACCCTGTACTTATCTGCTCAGCAGCCTATTATAAATGCAAAATTCATGTTTGGTAATTTTATAGTCTCGTAAGAATAGTTAGTAACTATACTGACGTGTATTTATTGCACAACAAAATAAACTGCTGTACAAACAGACCGAAATAAACATTCACTGTGTCACCCTTCCACAATCTAATTTAGATTGAAATGGAAAAAGCGGAGAACCGAAATTATTGCTAAATTTTGAAAGAAAAAATTTTAACTAACTAAATGCTGTCGTTACCATTAATAGAAAATGTATGTTTTGTTACTTACATACTGTTCTGCTGTTGATTAGATAAGATGGCGTGAATGTACGTAGCATTGGCAAATTTTCACTAAAACAGATTTTAAACTTGTACAGACAACGGACTTGTATAAGGAAAATCATCAGGATCGAGTGTTTTATACAATCAAGGCACTAGCATTTGCACGCTGCACTTGACACTGACATGAAAAGTATCTTAGTCGTATGAATTTGTTTTGGCGACAGTATGATACACTGTCCGACTATGGTATCTGAAATCCAGATACGCAAATGCTGGTGCGTTGCTACAGCTCATGTCTTTTAGTTGTCGCTATCGTTACAGATATATTAATCTCAACCGTAGTCAATTTAAGTTTAATGAAAGAAAGTAGATAACATCCCTGAATCAGGGCCAAGTCTATTTAGAAAAATATTTTCTTACTCTTATGAACTATCGTTCAACTTTCTCGAATTTTCTTTTTAAAAGCTTATTCACTCTGCTAATAAATCCCGGCTGTCGATCACCCAGAAAATTCTGTATAAATCGGTAATCAGGCCGATCATGACGTATGAAGCTCCAATTTGGCACCGAGCAGCTAAATCCCACACAAATAGACTGTAGGTACTGCTGGTGGTACTCAACTCAACGACTTCACAATGAAACGAGATATCCTACGATCACCAACTTCACACGATCAATAGCAAGCAAGTTCGCTGACAAATGCGTCAATTCTACATACGATGTAATAAGGGATTTGGTAACCGAATGATGACCTTGCCTATCTCGACACAGAGAAGTTTCAAGTTCATCGTTTACCTGGCTGAAAAGGATGTTTTTCTTCAAGACGAAACTTGCTGTGAAGGACCGTGTTGTAGTTGACTACAACTTTTGGTTTTTGAATCGCGTGAAGGCGGGTTTTGCCGACTCTAAGTGTTGCAGATTTATCGAGTTTATTTGTTTTTTGTCCTTGTTTATTTATTCTTTACAATTGATCGTGTGAAGCTTTTTGTTGATCTTTTCCATCGAATGTTTGATGATGTAGCGGAACGTTGATTTAATGAAATTAGTTCGTTGTAAAACCGAAAGGTTGAATCTCGATAATTGACTCGCATTGCTATGTTAAGCTTACAGAATTATTTTGATTATAACTTTGACTCTTTGACTCGAATTTTCTTTTAAAACCGTTTTCCTTGACAACAATTTTCAACAAGATTCAATAGTTCTCATAAACATCCAAGAAATACAAATTCTACAGATTTAGTGTCAAGCCCCACCTCAGAAGGTACGATTCCTCGATAGTAACCAATGCTGACGAGTTACACATATTCATATTTGGAAACGGCAACTTCTTCTTACACAGTGTTCCGCAATTTTACATTAATTAATTTGAAACGTTGAATTGAAAATTAAGTGAAGAAATCTACGTTTACGCGCTACTTTCTTATCTCATTACAATAGTTTGATACGGTCAATTAAGGCCAGGAACTAGATAAGAAAAATCACGGCCTGATATTGGTAGGGAATCCATTATACAAGCGACATTTCCCTAATTAACTTTGACATTGGATCAGATGGGAGTAAATGAATTGGTAGTTACCGATCCGTCGTATCCCAATACACCAAGACACTCTCGTCTATTACCATAAGCCATACTTCCTGACATGAGTGATTTCAAGGTCTTTTGATTTTTCGTCAATTTCAGGATACCTTTAAGATGCTATGTTGTGTGGTGGCTGAGATAGACACTATGGCTAGCCCATCTTAAGTCCTTCTAAGGGTAGAAAATAAAAGTCGTAGAACAAATGTTTTTCGTAACAAAATAATTTGTCACGGGTTTGAAGTCGTGACTTTACGAGGTAGTACCGTTTGGCATTGGTCTATAATGAATTTAATTCCAATAGTGCACGGTAAATTCATTCGAATTTCCAAAGGTCCAATTATTTAATGAATGTGTGCTCCTGCTCCATACATAAGGAGGGAAGGTTGAAAATAAGCTATTGATTCGGAATATTTTCAGGCAACCCGGGCTATTTGGTAAAACCAAATAAAATTTTTAAGCCACGTTACAGCCGTGGTAAAAGTAAGCTCAATTTTTCTATTAAATCGATTGTGTTTATTGTATAACATGCACGAACTGCATGTCGATACCTTTACATTATCGTTATTTATTACAAAAACGATTTCTTGTGATAGAAGCCTTTGTAAAGTAAATTGTTAAAATGATAGTGGTGTCTAGTTAGCTTCAGAGAAAACTGTGATGTAGAATCTGGACTTACACCAATAGCTTCTGACATGGTGAGTTGTTAGTCCTTAGCGATTGTTTCTTGAATCCCCAGGCAAACTCAAAAGTGAAGGAATTAGTCGGTTCGTAGATCTTCCAAAGCAACAGTTAATATGCGATAGCGGTCGTCCAGATACAGTTCCACAAAGTTTATTAAATGTTGGCTAGTAACATAGCACTTCTTCTAGTATTAACACTAGCACGTCAGACGTCAAAAAGCCTCCAAATTTTGTGTTATGTTAATCACACCAAGAAAGCATGACTCATGTCTTAACGAATATATTCTATGTTAATGCTCGGAGCAGTGCTCTGTTAGTAAGCGTTTTAAAAAGAAATGACAAGGCGTTTCTCTTGGTAGTGCTCAATACAATTCTTTATTAAAACTTTGACCTTGAGTATAATTACAAATTCCAGACACAGTCTTAGACTCTCAGCATATTACAAGCTATATTCACAATGTACACGGGATGGATGGTACAAATTCAATGACAAAAAATAGAGAAACAAAATGACGATCAATGCTATTTAAAGAATCCGAAAAAGTTTGCGACCCTTTCAACAAAGTACGGTTTCTTGAAATGACTTCGGTTCCGTTTGTTGATGTTCACCGGCTTTTCGACATAATCAAACGAATGGAACTGTGCAATAGCCGCAGCTTCAAAACATTTTTTAAAAGACTCCCCCGTTAATTTCAAATTCATCAATTTGTGCTTCAGTGTGTCGACGTCGTCGACAGTAATATCGGCATTCACATTGTCGACCATTGCATCATCGAGCAAGTGTTTCTTTTCCAAATAATCCTTCAAGATACGCTCCAAGTCATCCTTCTTTTTCGCTAAATCCGGTGATATGGAAGCTTCGGCAGACGCTAGACGTAATTCCTGCCGAACATGTGACTCGAAGGCATCGTTATAGGGAATGATAGCATGCTGTTGTAACAATGAACCGAACTGTGAACCAATTTCCAAGATTTCATTCTGTTCTTTTCTGTACTGTTCAATGGTCCCTTGAAGAGTTAAAATCATTCGCTCCTTAACGTGCTTGGCTGCTGCATTTTCCATAATCATTCTTTCAACCGATACATTTGGTACAGTCACCATGCTTTCTTCAAAATTGTATGTGATATGCATGTGACTTTGCCATTCACAACCGCAATTGACACAGTTTATGGTGCCTGCCATAGCATCACATCTTCGCAGTTCCGGTGCTCCAACAGTCTCAACGTTAACACCGTCCAGATGACAATGATCGTGGCAGACTGTTTTGTAAACGATCATGTTCTGACTGGTACCGTGAATTAATCTCACTTCAACGCACTGGGAACTGGTGCACACCGTTTTCGGGTAATTTATCGGGACGGTTTTTATCTGAATTTGTTGAACGAGACGATTCTTCTCCAGCTTCAAGTTCTCGTCGTCTAAGTTCTCGGTGAATTTCTTCTGCCTTTCTGCGACTCTGATGTTCGCAGCAATGTTATCCGAAATTTTCGCCATCGGTCGTGCCAATGTTAAAATTGTATTGCGAGCCTCGTTTATCGACATCGTGTCGTTGATTTTGTGTGGTTTTCGGCACTTTACGAAGTTGAGCATGCGCTGCGTTTCGACGGCAGATTTGTCCCAGCTCAACGAAAAATTCTGGAAATCTTCTGGCCTGAATTCGATGTTGTTTCTCCGGGCGCAGAGGAATCGAAAAGCTTCGTTATCCAAACAAAACATTGTCTCACCGGACAAAACTATTTCGCTGGCCTTTCCTCTCGACTTCTTTCGCAGATTGTCGTTGATTTCGGCCAACAGTTCCTTCAACGCGGGATAAGTGTCACCAGGCTTGTAAAATGTCGATCGTGTGTTTGTGAAACAGAACAGGAGATTGTGAACTGAACTCTTGTGCAGATGGGCCAAAATTTCCTTGACACAAAATGTGAAGAATGTTGTCAGCCGTGCGTTGTTCGGCTTCAACAGCAGGCAAATTCCGTGTATTTCCTCCAAACCACTAACGAATCGCAAAATGTTGTCGACGTTCTCCTTGTCTTGCTCCACTCCTCTCGGGTCTCCTATTCCGGGTGTATCAATAATTCGAATTCGTTCGTTGCCAATGGTAACAAGATGCGACGTGGGACGCTGTGTGCAGGCTTGGCCGGCTCGAGTTTCCTCATTTTTAGACGAACCAATTGAAACCACTCGTTCCTTACAGTTCTCATCCAGAAGCACAAATTTTGTTGGAACGAGGCAGAGCATTTCATTTACGTCGGTTGCTTCTTGTAAAGTCGGAAACGTTAAATAGTTGGCAATGGCATTAATCCATGTGGATTTACCGACACCAGTCTCGCCTAAAACGAGGATGTTCACTTCCGGTACTAATTCGATTTCATTCAATTTTGTCTTCAGAATGTCCGTGTCGAACACAATGAAATCGTTTCCATGATTCACATCCCTGCACCGGAACTCAAATGTTTCCATGAACTCTTTACCACAGTCACAGTAGAACATTTCATCGAAACCATACTCCACAGCGATTTTACATTTTTCGCACATCCATTGTTGCTTCTCGTTGCTGCATTCACCGCCGTTCAACGAGCCTGGACATACGAGGTAGATTAGAGCGCGTTTCCTCGGCTTATTTATTACTGGTTGCATCTCGCCAAGAGATCTAATCAAATTGAACTCTCGATTGCCTTTGTACGTTTTGTACACGTCGAAGTCCTTGTAACCATTCTGCAGAAAATGACAAATCCTTATGCCCTCGGGAACACCCTCCTTCTCAGCTAGGTCTCGTTGCATATCCAAATCGGCTATGAAGCATGCGACGTTTCCTTTCAACAATGCATTGAACAGACCCATATTTTCCGAGGTAATTTCGTCGGCCAGATCGTAAACGTAAAACAGGACATAAAACTCGTCTTTGGGCTTTATTTTCCGGCGTGCCTCTTCGAAGCCTGAATTCGTTCCGATGTACAATGCACCCTGATTGGTCGCATAATTAATGAATTGAATGCGTTCAACAATGGGCTGTGTTTCTCTGAAGAACTGATCTAAAACGGTCGACGATTCTTGAAACGTTTCTTCAATCAATTCCAATTCGAATGTGGTGGCAAGTCCCTTTCGAACTTTCACCAAGCAATCTGTGATATTTTTCATCGTCTGGTCGATAATGGCCTTCTTCCTTTTGATGATTTTTTTGATTTCATTCGGAACGTAAGTCTCATGTCGATCCGTCAATATTTCGATAAATTGGAGCTTAGTGCTGGCATCACATATTTTAGTCACAACATCCCCCAAAACACAAGTGACTTTCGATTCAATTGGCTGCAGAGTATAACCAGTAAAATTAAAATTGCAAGCATCAGCAAGGGATGACAACGGAAACAGAACAAAACTCAGACATTTTCCATGTCCATTAAAATCGCTTTGGATGCGCTCAGGAATATTCTTGACGAACGAGACAATGTCGTCAATAGAGTCTGGAGCCACACCGTCTGCGTCGATGATATCGGAGTCCAAGTTAATGGTGTACTTGGATTCGATTGTAGAATCGACAGCATCAGTTGAAATTTGACGGGAAATGCTCTGGAGATATTCCTGTAAGCAAATTTTACGGAAATATCTGTGAGATCAATTACTACTTTCGACTAGTTCATGGTGATTTGCTGAGACTTACAAAGCGAAAGTCTCACTGAATAAATGCAAGCAAATCAAATTGTCTCACCTCTAACTCGTCAGCATTATGGCCATCGTCCTCTGAACCAATTATAGACAAAATATTACATGAACCCCAATCGATCCCCACAACTACATGCGTTGCTTTTGTTCCGGCTAGATTTTCCGTATTTATCAATTGTTTAATGTGTGATTGCTCTATATCAAAACGGTCCGTCTGTAAAATGAGTGAATGAGTGTTATAGCGATTTATCATGGACGTTGGTGGCTTTACCTTTGTTTTGTATGTAAATAATAGTGAAGCAGCTAGACTGGTTCTGCTGACGCTTTCCTTCAATAAGTGGAATGGAACTAATCCACATAAGACGCTCACCTGTGGAATAAAAACTCGAATTTGAGGAAAAGTTTTGTTTTGTCATACAAGAATGAAATGAATGAATTGAATGAATGAATTGAATGAATGAATTGAATGAATGAATTGAATGAATTGAATGAATGAATTGAATGAATGAATTGAATGAATGAATTGAATGAATGAATTGAATGAATGAATTGAATGAATGAATGAATTGAATGAATGAATTGAATGAATGAATTGAATGAATTGAATGAATTGAATGAATTGAATGAATTGAATGAATGTAATGAATGAATTGAATGAATGAATGAATTGTTAAATTGAATTTATTTTTGATATATCCATCTTCGGCATAGTATCTTTTGTTGGTTTTCAGAGGTCATCATGAACGACAAATAGACGGCCAAATACAAAATATATGAAGAGTTTAATTTATACGTTCTGTTTCGTACAATATTACAATCAGACTGACTACTATACTAGGCGGCATACTAGATTAGTGAATTAATTGTATTATGACTTGTGAACTAGATTAGTTCTCTTCAACACATGAAATCTAACACACCCCCTTAATCCAATTAATTCACACCCCCTTAATGCGATAATTCATACCCCTTCAATTTCATGATGTTGGTGACTTCACCAAACTGTTATATGTAGTCGAATTCTTCTCAATTCCTCAAATCACCTTCCAGAACTGAATTCTCAAATTCGCACATTCCATTCATTCAATATTCTTGTCCATGTCCAATGTCAATGTCGTTGCCATATTCCGTGTTCCACATTGCATGCCATGCTTCTGATGAGTGCCTTGATTTAAATGATCTACCTCTCACTCCAAATTTAGTTTCAAAGTTCAAGGTTTCGAGTATTCTATTTCCATTTCTAAGCTAGTGTATTGGATTTCCTTCCATTTCCAATTTTCCTCCATTTCCATATTCCTTCCATTTCCATATTACTGTGGCCAATTCCGATACCACTTCCAGAAGTCACTTTTTGTACCGATATCAGCTGGACTAAGGCGTACACCTCTCCCAACACCACTAATACCGTTGTAGTCGTTTTCCAATCCGATTTCTACATAAACTTGTTTCTGCCATAATCACTTCGATTTCCATGATTAATTCAATTCAGCCATGATCGCTTCAGTTTCCACGATCAATTCTATTCTGCCATGGTGATTTCGGTTTCCATCACCAATTCGATTCTTCCATGATCAATTCCAGATACCAGATTCCGTAACCAATTCAAATTCCATGATTACTTCTGGTCCCCATGATCAATTCTAATTATTAAACAAGTTTCTGCTTCCATAACTCCATAACTTCACAATTTTGTATCGAATTTTACAATTTTAATTTCTTCAGCTCAGCCAAATTTTGTTTCATAAATTTCCTGCATCTACGTGTCCTGGGCCCATAACCTGTTGGTTTTCAGAGGTCATCATGAACGACAAATAGACGGCCAAATACAAAATATATGAAGAGTTTAATTTATACGTTCTGTTTCGTACAATATTACAATCAGACTGACTACTATACTAGGCGGCATACTAGATCAGTGAATTAATTGTATTATGACTTGTGAACTAGATTAGTTCTCTTCAACACATGAAATCTAACATCTTTTATGACCGCTGATCATTGCGAAGCAGATGTTTCGTATAAAAGAGTGATAACGCGAAATCAAAAGAGTGATAACGCGAAATCCCCAAGTGATTGCAGACGAAAGACCCTCTGTGAACACACTTCTTACAAGTGGAGAATAGACACCGGTGCAAAAACACAATGAAAGTAGATAAGTAGGTATGGCCAGTCCAATGGACTGGCAGTCCATACAAGTCGGAGCACATAGGGATTTGCATGGCGCCACCTCAAACGAACTCATTTCTAGTGGAAATTTGCACTAGAAATGAGTTCGTTTGAGGTGGAGCCATGCAAATCCGTATGTGCTCCGGCTAAAACAAATTTGAACGTTTGGCCATACCTATCCATTTACTTTCATTGCAAAAACACTCTCGGGAGATATGACCAGAAATATGGCAAATGTTCGGAGAATTAGCCTACTGTGTACGGGTGTTGTAACTGAACTCATTCATCATCGTTACTATGTATACTATCCAGTACTATCAAGTACTACAAAAGTCTTAGAAAATAGGTTGCATCAAAGGTTTAACTCATTCCAATCAGAGGAAATAATTTTGTATTCTGTATTCAATTCGTCTGTACTCGGTTCCAGTTGTGCTTCGACGGTCTCTTTTTGTCAGATTCCTTTGCTACCTGAAATTTATGCGTTATCACTCTGTTAGTGGTCACGGCGAGGGACATTTTTTTCCGTGTAAAGAATCTTTATTGGAAATTTTATGATGAATTCACGAGGAAAGAGTTTTGGAAAATAGGATGGAAAACTGGCACTATATTGATGTTAGAAGGCGTTCATAAATTACGCAATGCACGAGGTTGAGGGGAGGGAGGTATAAGGATTGAGTGACGATTTTTGCGTTACACAACTTATGACCCCTTACTACTTCTGTTCCAACACGAAGAAAAAATCCGAAATGGACTTCTTTTGTAAAAAAAACTTTTATCTTTTGTCAAGGAGATTTTCTACGGTTTAGAATAATCTCATTCAATAGTATTTTGTTTTTGCTTACAACTTTATCAAACACTCTTCAAAAACTCAGTGAAATGCTACTTCTTTTTATTCTGAACCAAAGGCCTCTTTGGTATAGTTGCTAGTCAATCTTTACGAAAACAATTAGTATCAGTTTGACGATTGTCACAAAAAATTTAATTTTGTAACAAAAGAAATACTTTTGTGCCAACAGTTCGGAATAATCTGTCACTATTTGCTACGATCGAAGTAATTCGATTTTTGGCGGAGTGAGCTATTTTGGTGTGAACTACTATAGAATCCAGGGCCGGACTGGCTCGAAAAAGCCCTTCGGGGAAAAACTCAAAAGGCCCACATATTCGGGACACTATTTCGGCTTAAGCCAAAATTTCCCGGTGACTAGAATTCGATTTCCCGGTTATTTGAAATCGGTTTCCCGGTACAAGTTACAACTCTGAATTTCTGTGAAGATTTTAGTGAATGTAAATGTCAACCGAGTTATTATTTGAAACCACCGATTCCAGTTGGACAAGAATAAACTTCTCAAAGAGTAGGTGAAGACATTGCGAGCAAATTTTTTTAAGATTGATCTTTGACGATGCAAAAACAGTATCATTTTTTGAAGCAACACAATTTACTACACATCATGCATAAATTGCGCTGAAGGCGAAATTTTACACATTCCGGTGTTTATACTGAGGTCACATGGAACTGTCTTATCAGAATAATTAAGCATTAACTAATCAAGGGTTTTGTTTTTTGACCAGAATAACTCTTCGGGAAACTTGAGTTACTACAATTATATCTGAGTTGATAGTAAAAAAGAAAATTTTTCGATTTTCTACTCACAAATTATATTCTGGTGAATACTTCCCGGTGAATATTTTCCTGTTAGTATTTCCAGCTTATATGCTTATTTCCCGATCAGTCCTTCCCGGTGACTTCTTGTCATCGTATCAGCCTAGGTATAATGATTTCGACTACACGCATTACACCATTGACATTAAGAAACTACAAACATTTCATTAATCGGCTATAAGTGATGAAAACATTTTTCTCTATCGACAGCCACTTTAAAACGTTCGCTGTGATATCATTTACTAATATGCCGTTGCTAAATAATCACTGACTGAAATCCTCGAGGCCATAACAGAACGTATAGAAATTTAACTCTCCACATCCCTGCTCCTGAAACAAACTATGCAGCAAGCATCAGAGAGTCATGGCTCTGTGTTATATATCATAGGGATTTTTCAACACCAATTATGTATTATCCAAAACGAAATCGTTACGTTTGCGTTTTTGGATAATAGGTAACGTCAGATTTTTCGTCCATAAATGCCGAACCATAACGCTAACCCTAAATCCTGACCATAAAGGCAAATGTCAAACAATAAAGGCAAATGCAAAAATAATTAAATTTCGACTAGACGGATTCTGATCAAACAAAATGCCAGTGTGTAGCGCGTGATCTCAGGACTCCGGAAAACTAATTAGTTTTTGAATCGGACTTCTATATGCCGAGCGATAAGACTTTAAAATCATGTCGTGATCAATGTGTAAAATTTTAACTTTTTCAAAGTCTTATCTCTCAGGAGATGTTGGTCCGATTGGAAAACTAATGGCTTTGTCGGAATCCTGAGATCATGCACTACACAGTGGCATTTTGTTTGATCAGAATCCATCGAGTCGAAATTTAATTATTTTTGCATTTGCCTTTATTGTTTGACATTTGCCTTTATGGTCAGGATTTAGGGTTAGCGTTATGGTTCGGCATTTATGGACGAAAAATCTGACGTTACCTAATATAAGTCTAAGAAATTTTCAGAAAGCCCATTCGGGTCATCGCCCGACCGAGGCAAAAGGCCCTTCGGGAATCGCCCGAACGCCCAGTATGGCCAGTCCGGGCCTGATAGAATCTATAGTCATATCAATCAATTCGTCAATTCACGCCTAATATTGGCCATTTGAACTTACCGCCAGCTCAGGCTCCACGTCATATTTCATCAAATTGTTGAATACACTTTTGTCGTTGTAAATGGACTGCGTAAGCATAACGTGATGTTCAGCTGTTTTGATCTCCAACTCGCGATTGAAAGACTCTCCAAATATGGACTTTCCACAGAATGAATCTGTTGCTGCATCGTACAGATCGCCTATTGCTGCAGATCGACCCAGCGATTTTCGTGTAATCGTTCTGCCAGCCATTTTTTACCTAACGAAATTATTAATTGATTTATTGAGGATTTGACGTGGAATTTATTTTAATTTAAATTATCATTGGCGTGTCTATGATTTTTGTTTTGTTTTATTGCTCAGACCTTAGTCTCAAGGCTCTTTTCAGAGGTGGTTGAATGGGGAAAATTTTTAAGAAATCGTCGTTCACAAAATGTATTGAATTGGGCAAACAAAATTGGATCATTTCAACCCATCTAAAAAAAAATGGAGGCAGATCGAATTGAATCGAACAAACACAATGTGCCGTCGTAATTTCACACAGGCCCATTTTAAGCATCGAGAATCAGTTTTTCAGAAAAGCATTCAATGTTAATCAAAACTGAATGTCGATGAAAGAAACTATATTTTTAACGTTTTGAACCTCTTCTTACCCAATATTCGGAACAAATCAAATTGATAATGAAAATGGAAGGAACGGACTGCACAAAATTTCTAAAAAAAAAGTTCTCTCCTAAACACAAAGTTGTCACTAATTCCTAATACAATGCATAAAATAATACGTAACGTTGCACAACGAAGGTTCACACAACACTGATTTTGTGTGGATGAATTGAATCGTAGTATGACCTAAACTAGAGAGGACATTAAAATAAGTTCGCAAGGTTCTGTCCATTTCTTTGCGATGCTTATAGTCAAAGCACCTAGCATAGTAATCGAATATTTGGTGTGTTTTTATGAATTTTGCATGTATTTTTATATGGAGAAATCGGAAACTCAAATAAAACACAGAAACAGAAAAGGTGTCGGTTTTCAAAATTCCGGGTGTGTATTCTTTTAGTATGCTAGGTGCTTTGAATGATACAGTTGCTACTCTTGAATAATCTAAATATTCGTTCAAGATTAAAGAGTCGTTCGTTCCAGGTCATCATGTTTTTTTAGCCTAGCCAAATCCTTTAATAAAATTGCATCAGTAGAAGCTAACCGTGACGACACGGAAAATCCCAATATGCGTGTGAGATCTATAAGTGGACTTAGCACCCCCATTTTTTTGGCATATAGCTGTGTAATGCATATTGCGAAGACTGTAGTTAAAATAGCTGTGTAACTTATATTATAGCTGTGAGACGCATTTCAAATCTATCTCGAGAAATAAAATTTTTTCCTAAACTGTCATGAATTTTGCGGTCACCCATCCAAGTACTAACCGCGCCCATTGATGCTTAGCCTGAGAATCCGACCGTCACCTTTGCTGCTGTTGTGCTAATTTTGCTTGTGCTTTAACACGTTCTTATTTCGAAGCGTTGCTACCGCAATATAAATTCTGCACCTATATTATACGGCACACAGCCGAATTCAAGTCTGTAGTTTTCATATTTAGGATTTTTACTTTGGTGAGTTGTCATTGCATTGTTTCAGGTTCTGAAAGAAAGTGAATTGAGACTGCCTGCGTGAAGAATCGCCCATTCAATTGTTTTCTGTGAAATGCCTAGTTTGACATTTGGGAGCAGATACTTGGCTTAATTCGTTTCTAATGTATTGAAATTTCTGTTACTTTCATTCGTCTGTGTTTCCACGGATTTTGACTATTGAAGAGGTATTTCTATAACCTGACAATCAGTGGCGGATTATGCCATGGGCAATTCGGGACTTTGTCCTGGGCGCTGGAAAAATTGGGGCGCTGGAAAAAATTATGAGCAAAAAAATGACTCTAAAATTACATAGGAAAATTTGAAATCGAAAATATCGCGCCAAATTTAGATCACTCTAGAGTGATTTCGTTATCAATATTTTAATGAAATTTAAACTTTTTATAGCCATGGCAGTATGGGCAGTATGTCACCTAAATTTTTACAAATTCTTCCAAGTCTCATTTTTATGTTGTATATTTTGTATTCATATACTCTCAAGTAATATTGACAAAGTCGGGTTTTTAAAAGCCTGGCGCAAAACTTGAGCCCAAAAAATTCACTTTAAAGGTGTTTTGGCTAAAACCATAAAAATACAAACTTTTTTCAACAAAAGCAGAAGATCTGTCATGAACCTAATATTTTAATACTATCACCCATCAATTTTTTATTCTGAGTTGATATAAGCTTGTCCTGCAAATTCAGGTGAAAATCTACGAGTTTCTGAAAGTGTCGAAGGTCACCAAAAAATACTTTATGTACTTCAGTGCGTATTTTATTGCTTCCGTACATAAAATCTTGTTGCTAACTCGTGCCTATTTTGCGCATACGACAAGTGTTGGATTGACAATTTTCACATCTATTGCGCAAAATTTCCATTTACGCAATAGTTAGCAAATAGTATGTTGTGTTACAAGTATTGTAATGTTGATTTTTTCAGCACTAGACCCAACCGAGAATTGAAATAGACAAATGCACAAAAATTCAGAATTTTCATTGTAAACAATCACTCTTCGAATTTGATCGATCACGTTGCTTTGCATTTTTTTAAAACGAATGCTGTAATAACTCATACGAATTTCATTTCAACACTGGTTTGAGTGTTGTAATAAGCCATGAAAACGGGTGTTGTAATTTTGGACATTTCAATCTAGTTATCGATATTGAAATCCGTCGTATTTCAATTCTCGGTGGCACAAATAGCTATTAAGCTATTACAAGTCCGATGAAAGTATGAAAAAAGTTGAAAAATATTTCCGAATTTCGTTTTGCATGATCATTGCGAAATTCAAAGTGAGCTCTAAAAACATGTGACCTTAAATATTGTCTTGTGAATCTGGAAAAAAAATGTAACTTTGTTCGACTTAAAATCTTTACAGTGACCCGAAATTTGGTAAAATTAGAGTTTTTTGAAGCAAGTTGAAAAATCAATACTTCTGAGATAGAAACTCATTTTTTTATATTTAAGATTGATTAATAATAACTAAATAAGTCTCTTTTTTTGTCGTTTACACAATGTTGATTTTCCCATTTGTCTCAAACATATTTTACTGATATTTCGAACCAAGGTTTCGACAATAATTCTGATGTAGATCGGTAGTTATGCTGGACTTTTCTTTTTTTCTTGTTATCATCAGTGCAGATTCTGTGACTCTAGTCCGTACTACCTCCTTTCACTCATGCGAAGAAACTGTTTAACAAAACAGGAAACAAAACACCAAAAAACAGAACAAAATTGGCGCTAGATTTTTATTTGCCAGGGGCGCTAGAAACGTTAATCCGCCACTGCTGACAATCAAGCTTTATTAAAATCAGCCAAGCTATTTTACGATTTTTCTTTATCTGTTAACATTGAGTCCGACCAAGCGTCAGTACGAATCACAGTTTGAATGCATGGTCCCATACATTTTCTGATATGCAGCTCACAGCTATATTTTTCATACGTCAAATATGCGTTACACAGCTATGATATAGAGTACACAACCACAATATGCAAATCCTAGCTATAAAATGTGTTCTTGGTGCATAATGTAGCTCTGTAATCTATATATAGTTGTGTAACTCACATTGCAGGTAAATAACCAACATTAATAGGATATGCGTTCAGTAGCTATATTTTTATAAGTCTTGCAGCTATATTATAAGAACTGCAGCCACATTATAAGTTACACAGCCTTTAACGAAATCCACGAATTTTCCGTGGACATGCGACGATGCGTGAAGTTGCTCAAATAGTTATTTATGACACCGACTGATGTGTGGATTGTCGATGGAAGTTGTAGATCGAGTGTGACAATACACATTGAGTGCCTAAAAACCCTAAAAACCCATTAATTACAGAGTTTACGAAACTTTTACTTTTCTTCGCTTAGTTGAGGAAATTGGTTAAACAAAGCCAAGGGCGAGGTCTATCAATTAGCAAACATCGTTTGTCCTATAGAAACGACTATTACATGACACAGTCATCGGAAGTTCAAAAACTTGATAAATTATTTTCACCATGGATATATCAAAGCATGGAGTAAATTAGTTCGATGTGTAGGGTGGCGGCACCAGTCTCCGGACATGTAGTCAAACCCCTATTATTCTTTCATTCATAAAAAGTGTTTTAATACAAGAACAACGGTCTGGACACTGGACATCTAGCAACAGCTTGTTTTGTATCAGCTGATGATCGTTGTAACGTCTAGTCTGTTTAATTTACATATATGTTGTCTTCAAATGTGTATGTGTTCCATACGTTCCATACCTAACAAACGATAAATGAAGTAGCTGAAAGAAAACCACTTGTTGCTGGATGTGTACTGCACAACGAACGTATATTAACTGCTTGTGTTTAAACTTTCATTTTTTTAAACCTAGCACTTAAATGGAATTCATTCAATACAAATGATGCTGATGCTGTCGCTTTGCTGACTACTCAAAAATATCGACCATTGTCACCACACTATATACTCACATTGTGTCTCATGTTAGCGTTTTATCACACCGCTTCGTCATCGATGTGAGTTGTATTTGGTGTACGAGCTATCTACCACACATAAGCCATCTCTACTACATCAGAACACTCAACTCCACACAAACGAAATTCATTAACAACTTTGTTATGAAAACAATTTTATTTTCATTCACATTTTACTGAAATACTCAAACGAAAGGAGACGTGATTTTGCATTGAGCGAAAGTGACTTAGCAAAGTTTTTGTGTTCCATCAAATAGTATTGTCTGAAAGGACACGAATATAATTCTCGACGAAAATATTAAATTATTGTGCTGTGATCCTGTGATAAGTAAAGTAAGAAGGAGAATTGATCTGCATATTAAAAATGTGAAGTCTTTATCTCTTTGTCTTTGTTCAACTATAATAGTCACCAGAAATTGCGATGAAATTCTGTTTTGTGAATAGTTAGTTCAAGATCATTCACTGCCTGTTGTTTCTTTATATTTTGGCCAGACTACCACTTATAGTACGCCTCAAAAATACATTTTGAGAAACTTGTCCATTGCGCATGAAAAAAAGAGTTTCCTTTGTTCCGATTCGGTTCGCTTTGTTTATACTTAACCTCCTAATTGTCGGTCATCGCATATCGTTACAACTGATAACGACTTTATTATTGTTTAACGTTCCACAAACGGTCTACGTGCGAAAACGAAGCACACCAAAGAGCCAATATTATACACCATGTCTCGCATAATGTGAGTTTTACACTGTATGGTTGAGTCGAGTTTTGATACGAATTGTGATGTTTCAAAATACGGAAAGGTCACTAGGACATTGTCTTTTATCACCTAATTATGCGGTATATGGCCAACGTAATATTCAATTCGGTAACGTACGCTCTAAATGGCATCCACAGCAATACCAAATACCAATAGGTATTGAAACAGTAGTTGAGTAGTATTATACAGCTGTTTAGATTGACGATATGTCTTCAATCTTCAATGTTTTCCGCACATATCGTGTTCTGTTTTAATTACGCGTTTAAAGCGTGTCATCTCTTTGGTGCACCCGACAATTATTTCAGAACTTGGAGAGAAGCAGGAGGTCTGAGATATATAAGCCTTTTCAAGAGATTCGTGCAAAATCTATTACTTCATCGGTCTTAACATACAGTTTGCTGCATTAGATCTCATTTAGCTAGCACGTCTCGTTATTTTAATAGGAAGTAAAGTACTCCACTATCACCGATATGACCCTTTCATTGAAAACTTTCAGAATACTTTTTGTTATGCTAGGGGCATTATAAACAGTTTTGTTGCTAGGTCTCTAACAAAATTTAGAAGAGGTAGACAACAAATACCCAAAAAAATCGCCAAAAACTGTACGATTACAAATGTTATCGTCGTTACTGAAATAGGCATCTCAATGACTTTTACACAACAACCAAATAATCAACTTCGTATTTCATTTGACGATTTGTCGTATTAATCATTCCCACCATATTTTGCTCATGTTCACTGAGATAAGACGCACTTAACATTCAAAGTTGTTCAACGAGATTTTCTGTTATTCAGTTTCGATTACTCGTAGGTACGATGGAGACGAAAATCGTTTTAGAATTACTTTTTATTGGCACGTTAATCGCCTGCAGTTGTGCGCTGACCATTCGAGATTTTGGTTCCAATGAACTGAATGATGTCGAACCGGATCACAAAGATTATCCAGCTGTTGCTCGCTATGTTGTACACAAATCAGGTGATCACTAGATTCCCGAAGCAAATCGAACAAAGAAAATAATTTTTGATTCCTATTGTGTGTTGTAAAGAATGGGCATCGATGGGAACGTTATCTACTTTGAAGAGCATCAATGGTTTTCCCATGGTTAACATTATATCGGTTGCCGATAGCGGCAGAGACGAACCATCAACCGGTCGTATTTATTTCTATTTAACGGATTTGGATTACACCGGACAGGATTTGATGAAAAACAATAAACTGACCGTTCTGTTCTCAAATGACCAAGACCTGGCATGTACGAAAAAGGGTATTGACCCAATGGAACCGACCTGCGCTCGGATCATGATATCTGGAGAAGCGGATAAGGTAATTCTAAATTCTCGAAATAATGTATCGACAGTGTTGTGTAATCAGTTGTCCATCTGAAATAGTTGGATGTGAATTCCGATGAATTCAAATCTGCGAATCGATCGTTCATCAGCCGGCACCCCGCAGCCACCAATTGGATCGCAACACACACTTTTTATTTGTGTAAACTCGAGATTGAACAAATTGTGGTTTTGGACTGGTATGGCGGTCCTCATTATGTTTCAGTAGAAGACTATTACAACGCCAATCCAGCGACGAATGGTTTCCTTAATTATGGACGTTCCGTAAATGCTGTGGCATTAGCAGAAGATCATCACGAGACAAGTTCCAACAGCATCGACAGTACAAATACAAGAAGTCGAAACGATGAAAGAATCAAAATTCGAATTCAGAAAGGCAGCGACGCGTCCGTCACTATTGAATTGTAACTAAATTAATCGCTTTGAATGTTGTAATCGCAACACACTCCTATTAAACATTGTGATATCTTCGTTGTGCGTTATATTAACTTATTATCGCGGCATAGCAATGATGAGTTAGGTACATCAATGTCTGTACAGTGTTCACAATACGTTCGAGATTATTTTGACAAAAGACTCTAATATGAAGTGACCAACTGTGGTGTGGTACTTCGTTCTATAGATGATGTTCTTTTGTCGATTCGGATGCTCAGACTCAGAGAAAAGCCAAAAAGTTAGAAGGGTTAGAGGACACAACAGAAAATAATTTTTCATTTGTCCGATCGAAAATCGTTCATTAGCCATCATTCAAGTCACGCGTGATGAATTTACATCGCTTTCTATCACATTTTCAACCATACCTTGTATCTCTTCCTGCACGTTCAATTACATAAAATTCCATGAACTGTAGAAATGAAAGAAAGTTTAGGTGTGATCATCGGACCAACAAAAATTCACACCTTGACTTTTCACCCCTAGTGATGTAAATGACAAATTACGACGTATTCTACTATTTTTGCATTGTAACAACAGTTTGCGGCTTATTTTTCATCGATTGAAATAAAATCGTGAAAACTGTGATCTACAAAAGTGAAAAGTGGTACAGCCATGATAGATGAGTGATGTGGATCGAAAACACAATATTTTCCGTACATCTTTTGAATGTAGAAAAGGGGAAATGCGTAGTTTTTGCCTATAAACTTAAGCGAAAAGACCAGATAGATAGCGCTACTGTATATCACGGCTGTCACACCTAACCAAAATTTTGTTTTTATTTTAAAAAGCCTCACTTTAGGTTGTTCTTCCAATTGAACAAGGAATCTGAAACAGCCAAAAAAAATTCTCAAAAATTGATTTTTCCTTTGCCTCCAGCCATCCGGCAGCAACGAAGTTCGAACCATGGCAACGATGTAGCCGGAAAATTGTCCTGACTACCTTCTGCACCCTCCATGCCTGACAATGTGGTCCACGAATCGAGGAACTTCGGTTTTCGTATCGGATAATGACAAATTTGGCATAGGTTTCAGGGGATTTCAATGAGGTTTTCAAAGTGCCGTGGGGCACTGGTCTATGAGCAAATGGTAGGAATTTACGGATCAGTTCTATGGTTTTTGCTCAATTATGGTATGGTCAGTTTAAGGATACGTGCAATTGATTATTTAGAATAGTTAGACACAGTTGTGGTAAAAATTGATATGGACGATGAGATGGAAGTAAGGAATCTCCCTCTTACCCACCCCCTTAAGTCTAAAATTCTGAAGGTATATCAAATTTTCGATTTTTGATTTTTAGTTAATCCGTTGATTAAGTTAATCTGTTGTCTCGTCGTTTTCATGTCTAATTTATAATTTACATTCATCGGTGCATTGCACTCTAAAACATACTGTTCACTTAAACAAAAGTTATCGTTTCGTCACCGAATTATTGCAGGTCGTTTGGTGACTCCACTTGTTTACATTAAATGAATGTTATGTTTATACGACCCAGCGTAGTGAGTCAAATTGAATTTTTATGAACATTACGTGTGTTACTATAAAGAAAGATAACGTCGGTGTCAACATCTGTGAAAATGTTCTGTTTTGATATGTAGTCTAAGCGAATATTTCACCTGTTGTCTAAAATGAAGACAAAAATAGGCAATGAACTCTAACTAATGCCATGTTTTATATAGGAAAATACACGTTTGAACAATTGAAGTAAAACATTAAAATAAATACTTAGATGAAAAACTATACATTAACAGAACTGATTTGGTGACATGCTTGCTGCATGTGAAGGGTTATTACACTCACCTCAAAATAATTAACAAAAAATTTATGTCTTTGATTGTTTTTCTTAAATTTCAACAGTTTTGCTTCTCAGGTGCTACTTGATACTCTACGCGTGCACATGTAAACAGTAAACTCAAGTATAAAGCGATCGCCCAAAACCACTTACAGTGGAGGTGTGACGCAAGTCCTGTTATCCACTTACAAAAGAACTGATATCGGTGTAGGTGACGCTTACAGTTTCGACACGCAAAAAGATATGCGTCACAAATGGCAGCTGATGAGGAAGGTACGCGAAAGTTTTATCAACAAAAATCTTGCCAGGAAAATTTTAGGAAGAAAATTATAATAAAAAAAATTGCGTCAAAAAGTGGCAGATGATTCGGCTTTATTCCGTCTGAATTCCATTCTTTAAAGGAATATATTTCACAATTCGCTTTGCTCGGACCCGCAAACTTTGCGCTTATGTAATCGGTCATTTACATGGTCTCTGCTGTAATCTACTAATATCGATCAAATGTTGAACAAGGCCATGTCCAGACGTTTATGCATCGCAAATGTTTACTTTGCGCATGTAAGGCGCCCTAATTCAAAATTATCGATACTTGCAGATTGGCATGTTAGACATAAACAAAAACAATCAGAAAGAATTCCTCCAACCAAGTTGTTACAAATCAAGTTGAAACAATAATAAAGAAAGATCAAATCTATTATTTGTTATTAATAAAACCAAACATATGAGCGCTGTTGAAGATCAACAATTCGAACATGAAGAAGAGGTAAGTAAAAATAAAATTTTACTGAAAAATCACCACGAACAACAACGCAATCATTTGCAGGACATTTCAGATGTAATGCTGTATTTGATAAAGGACGATTTGCCCAGAGCAGTCGTTCACGACCTGTATGACGAAATAGAAAAAATACATGGAGTGAAGAACATTGTCGATTTCGGTGCCTTCATTCAAATCGTGAGTATATACTGAGCTAATGCTTTCGGTTGCTTCACTAAAGTTCGTCCCCGTTTCGCTCGTCACCCGAATTACTCTCGAAGTTCTCTAAAAAAAAGTTCCAAATTAGCCAAACCAAACTGAAAAACGTTTTCTCAATAATAGCCCTATGGTGTCGTGGAACCATTGCACATCTAGTGCCTTAGAAAGCATTTATCAATCGGCCTTACGAATAATTGTTTCATGATATCAGCTACACACCAAATAGTTACACTCACAGATTACAGTAATTTAAACAAATTATCTTAGTGCTGTCGTTGTCGCATTTGGCCGGTCCAACTGTGCTTTGGTCTTCCTCTTTTACTCACTTTGGGTATATCACATACCGTATGTCTATTGAAAGACTTTATCAAACCAGTCGTTTCTCTCACTATTCACTTTGTCGACGATGGTTTATTTTATGTTCAACGTGCCTCGAATATGTTTACTATTGATGTGATCCAATTTTGTGACGCCAAGGGGCATGCGGCACATTTTCTTTTCTACAGTTATCAGATATCTCTTCCAAACTTTTAATACATAGTTCAGCATTTCGATCCATAAGTAAGAGCAGGTTGTTCCACCGTTGTGTAGATTTTGCCCTTGAGTTTTGGTGGCATATGCTTGCACAATACTCCTGAATTTTATCGCCATTTCAGCCAGCCCACGCTGATCCTATGATTACGTCTTCGTCACAACTTCCAATCTGGTTCATTGCCGAGCCAAGATGCTTGAAGCTGATGCATTTCGGCATAACGTTTCCGTTAATCGTTATGTCTGGCGATGTGGCTTGTGGGTCACTGAATGGCAGGAACATGTACTCAGTCTTTGATTCAACTTTTAACCCATGATCTTCAAGGATTTTCTTCCACTTGTCAAATACTTCCTGGTTACCAGTTCCCATCTCGACTTAATTTATTTCTTGTATTACAGGAATTTGCTAGTAAAACCGACGCGAATGTTGCCCGAGCTGATGGGTTTAAGTACAAACTAAATGAGTAAGTTAAAAATGCAATCAACGCACTTCGAGCAGTAGTTATACTCTTTGATCACTTTTGTTTGAAGTGCATTGAAGTAATTCATTTTTTGTCTTTCCGATAACTCCTCTCCTTTTTTTGTATCTCAGCCAAGAACAAAGACGGACTTTCGCAACTGCATGTCGTGTCGCTAACTATTCTCGTCAACTTTGCCCGCCTCACGTTGGTGTAGGATTTTGATTGTGAATAAATAATTAAATGAGTGGACAAGGACAAAGTAACGTAGTTTTACTCATTAAGCCCTTAAGACATAAACATTACAGCCAATCGTCATCGAATAATGAATCGTTTCTCTGGGATGCAGCGAGTAGTATATTACTTCCGAGGTTCCAAGTTGTATATTTGATAAGTGGGGTGTTACAGCCACCAAATACGTGATTAGGCAATGTAAATGAAAATGAAACATGCCGTAACCCGTAAAATATTTTAAATTTGACTATGACTATGGTCGTTGCTTATACTCACTGTTCTTAGAATTTTCAGAATTTTTTGTATTTTCTCGATTAGACTTCCAGATTTAGCTTCATTTCTGAAGTGAACAATGAGAACACCTGGGAATTAAATTTAAATTCAATCACACGAATCAATGGAAATTGTTGCTGGAGAGCTAAACAAAGTGATATAACTTTAATATAATGTGCTCGATATCGACCTAAGCTTTCCGTATTCTTCTGTTGAGGTACTGGGAAACTTGTCCTAAATCTTTTATACAACCGCAAGCGAAATGTCCGACCTGAATATAATGTGTGAACTCAAAATGAATGCCGACATCGATTTTTCATCCAGAATGTGGTTCACAAAACTGAACTTAAGATTATGCTTCACTTTCGATGGGTTTCGCTTGTTTTTCATCCAACATAAATCATAAATAGAAATTTTGTCGAAATTTAACGCACTTGAAACGCTCATAGCTCCAAGATAAGCGACTTTTTAGGGAAACCATGAAACACGCATCGACTATAATCTAAAACTCTATAACTTTGTCTTTTAAACGAACTTTCTATCTGCCATATTTTCCGAGTTATGGCTGACATAGCTCGCACTTAAAACGCTCACAGCTCCCAAATGGAAGATTTTTCGGTAAAACCATGAAACACGAGTCGACTAGAATTTGAAACTCTATAAATTTGTCTTTTAAACGAACTTTCTATCTGCCATATTTTCTGAGTTATGGGTCCTATAGTTCAATAGCTTAAAACGCTCATAGCTACGAAATTATAAGCTTTTATGAAAATTCCTTCAAATTGGTTTCTTAGAATTACGTCCTTGACATACCCTGAAAATTTCAGCCAAATCCACCGGTAAATTCAAAAGTTTCGTTGTGGAGTGGCGAGTTGAATCGACTCTACCGACGGATTTCTCTGAGACTAATATCGTCGGATTCTCTGACACAGGTAGATTGAATGCAATTTGATCTTGTAATACCGTACACATCATTCCTTTATTCAAACCATCATCGTTTTCGCTCATATTTAAACAAATAGATCGGCGCCGTATCCTTCGTTCCGGCAGCAACACGTTTCGGCTTCTGACTTCGCTTCTCTTGTAACGCCCGCTTCATTTCCATTTTCTGCACAACGACAGTCAGCTCCTTCTCCCGTTCGATTCGCTTCTTCAGTTCGTTGTATGAATTTTCCCGTAGATTCTTCAGTCGTTTCATCTCCTTTTCGCTCAAATTCGGCAACTTCAACTTTTCTAAATCACTCAATTTCGTGCGATTCGTCTTCCGGTCCAACAGCATTGGATGGGTGTCCAGGCGCTTGGCCACATCAAAATTGCGAGCTTCCTCCGGAGTGTCGACGAAGAATGTGTGACGATTCGGAACGGTATTGGCAATATCGATCATATGCAGCTCCGATTGCAATCTCTTGATCTTATTTGATTCGATTGTCCGTTTGGCGATGACATACTTGATGTCTTGCGTTTGCATCAATTGCAGCTGTTCCGTTGTGTGTTCGTCGTCCTTTTGCTTTTCGTGGTGTTCCTGGAATGCACAAGTGAAAACGTCGGATCTGACAGGTTCTTTGGAAATTTATCGATACTCACCCCTTCGACGACTTTGGAGTTGATCATGTGATGGTAAAATTCATCGGGATTGCGGTTCAGGGCACGCTTTCGCAGCAATTTGATGGTATCATCCTTGTCGTGTTGATCTTTCGCCCGTAGTTGATAGTCCTTTTTCTTCTCCAATAAACCAAGATGTTGTCGCGCTGCAGGTTGGTGCCGCTCGCGATGAGTCTTCTGATTGGTTTTTGCAGCCTTTTTCCAAGAGGACATCGTGAAATCTCAGGGAAAACTTGTGGGCAAATTAATTGTAAACAAACGCACGCTGAGTGTATATGTCACTTAATTTTGACAGGTGAATTGAATGGTAACCGATGGTAACCATACTTCACTCTACATTGCCATGGCTTAGGTTTTTGACATTTGTTTTCACATCGATCTGTTCTATCGACGAATCTGTGTACATTGTCAGAGTGTCAAAGGAAATGTTTTTGTTGAACACAAATTTCAATTAATTTTCGAACGTACAGCTTGCAATAAGATCCACAATGGTAAGTTTAACAGCAAATCGGGTAGTTGGTGAGAGCAATACGTCGAAATTACCGACGGATTTGTAAACATCCAACAAAACTTTTATCAGTTGCCCCAAGTATGACTCACAAAGGATTGATAGTGAATCGTACTAACGTATTGTTACTTCGATTGATAACCTAGATCACGGGGAAGTTGATGTTTTTTCATGGATCTTTCACATTTCAAATGATCCACAATATGTCTTTAAGAAACCGCACCGGTTACCATTCCCATTCTATTTATTCCATGACATGGCCAGGCTAGATGACGCAAGAGCAATTTTTTACTTGAAACCAAGAATCACCTATCCTCCAAATATCGAACATGTCTCAACCTCAGATTCTACCAATCCTGAACATTTCTCTTTCAGCACGGACGTTTAAAGGTTCGAACCAGTGAAGAGGAGGCGGCTCGAAAGAAAAAGGAGCAAGAGCTCAAAGTCAAAGCGTATCGCCAAGGGATGTTTAAAATCAAAGAGAAACGGCTGCTAGACGAGTATGACGACGAATTGATGCAAATTCTGACGGCAATTTTGTCCAAAAATCCCGACATATTCACACTGTGGAACATTCGTCGCGAATGCATTCAGCTGATGGGCGACAAGGGACCGGAACTGTTTGAGAAAGAATTGAATTTGACGGAAAGCTGTTTGCTGGTCAATCCGAAATCGTATTGTGCCTGGCATCATCGATGTTGGGTGTTGGAACATTCGCCCGAGCCGAATTGGCAGCGAGAAGTCGATGTCTGCACAAAGTATCTGAAAATGGACGAGAGGAATTGTATGCCCAATGCTCGTATTGATTGAATAACCTTCTAACTCATTCTCTTTACATCAGTTCATGTGTGGGATTATCGACGTTATATCGTTGACAAGGCCAAGGTTCCACCGAGTAAAGAACTGGAATTTTGCACGGAAAAAATCCACAAAAATTTCTCAAATTACTCGTCGTGGCACTATCGAAGCAAACTTCTGCCCGTACTGTATTCACACCAAACGGACAACACCCGACCAATAAACGAAACGATTCTAAAAGATGAATTAGAAATGGTGCTCACCGCAGCATTTACCGATCCGAATGATAGCAGTGCTTGGTTCTATCAACGCTGGTTGCTGGGCTATTCGCAACCGGAACTGGACATAGCCGCCTTTAAAATCACCAAAACCAATGCAATCATTTCGTTCTCGTTGCCGGTCGATTTACGCAACAACAACTGCAGCTTGTCGTTGGACGTGACGACAAAATTTGAATTGAAAAATTGGAAGCCAATCAATTCGACGAATCAGTATGACACGATTTGGATACTGCACGACACGTTCGAGCTGAACAACAACAGTGAAAGTGAATTCGAGCTGGATTTTACCGACGAGAGCGGCAAGTCACATCAATTGAAAGTCAGAAAAACGACCGGCGGACTGTTCGGTATCAAGTTGCCGAGATTCGAGTATGAATTTGAACCGAGCGTGTTGGAGGAGCTGCAAGGGCAATTGAAGTCTTGTCAGGAATTATTGGAATACGAGCCGGATAGTAAATGTAAGTAGCGATTTGTCGATGTCCAGTCTTTTAACATTCGAGACTTCATTCTGGTCAATGTTTGGTTAAAAAATAATTTTCCAAAAAAAAGTCGAGTCCGACGACTCACCCCAATAATTACGTCCACATTTCAAATTAACGAAAGAAATCCAATTTCCAGGGACACTACTGACAGCTGCCCTACTGATGCGAGCCATCGACCGCAAGCAATATCACTCGGTAACATTAGACCATCTACAAAAGTTGATTGCAGCCGACCCATTGAGGACCGGTTACTATCTAGACATGAGCAACAAGTGGAATATCGAATTCGAATTGACCGCATGGATCCAAGCGGAACATACCGAAGATTTCATAGACTTAAGCGGCATCGATCTCGTTTCGTTGTTTTACGAACAATATTTGTGTGCTGCCGATCAGATCATACTGAAGCGGCAGTTACCGAAACGGGAACAGAATTTGGTTAAGTTGAAAGCCTTTGATTCGTGCAATTGTATCGTTAAATTTCTGACAATGGAAAAGTAGTTGGTGGCCGGTGGTTTGTGGATATTGGGTGGTTATTGTGATCGAGCTAATTTTCTGTATTTCCGTAAAATAAAATTATTGGTGAGCTAATGCTAAGATGGTCGAATCAGCAATCGTAACAACATAATTAGTCTTCGACGTCAAAAATAATCTTGAACTCGGACAGGTTATACTCTGCTTTCAGTAAAAGAATTGAGTAAAAGAGAACTCCAGCCTTTTGAGTGTTTACTACGATGACGCGTATATGACTTGAGCTATTGTTCAATTGTTATCCGTTTCATTTATCGAATCCCTGAGCCTTGCGCGACCCTGATTTTAGAACCTTTGTTCAACGGAAAAGTTCATTTTTATGAATGTTTGTCGACCGCATCAGTGCTTATGACTAAGTGACACATACAATTTTGAACTTGATTGTGAGAAGAGGACAGGGAAACAAATAAATTGGGTTGCAACCCAATCCGTCAAGAATGTAACCACGATTACATATCATAGTATCATTGTCAGCTGAGAAGCGATTAGAGAAGATTGACGCAGAATGACTCCGATTAGTGAGCGATGCTGGAGGCGGTCAAGTCAAAAGTAAGTAACTCAGTAATCGGCTGGGAATTTTTAAAATAAATAAAATTTTCAAATACCATTAGTCGAACATGACGTGAAACAATTTTGATAACCTGTCACACACCTGGCAAGCACATTAACAGTTTTATTGTCTGATCTATTACTTCATTTTATCGAAGATTTTCAAAGATTTATTTCGGGAATCTTTTACTTCATTTGTTTTGAAACGCTCTTTGCTATATAAGACCTCATTTGTCGGAGCTTGTCGTTTTTTTCCTCCCCGGAAACTTCAAATTTATTGACTTAACGTCATTGACATGAACATAAAAAACTCATTTCCCGGGGGATTGGTGACGGTGAGTACAAAAAACTTACATAATTGTTTGGAGCTTTGCATTTTGTCTTGTGTGGTTGCCTCACTAGGAGATGCGGGAAATCAGAAACAAAACTACATTTTTTATTTACATCTTTAAAAAAAAAAATCTATTTAAAATCGCTTGATCAGATTTTAGTGTAGACAATTGAGTCGTACAACTTTACTATTGCATCGAAAAATAGGTCAGCATCCTCTTAAATTTTTTGAGTAACAATAACTTATTAACCGTACGAAGAAACACCTTTGGATTTTTGGCTAAAACATGAAGAATCGATTTTTTTAACTGTGAAAATTCTATGTCTCCAGTTTCGTGGGTGATCACAATGTGAATGTGAGATACTCTCAGAGTTCTACAACAACCAAATACAAAGTATACAGTACAAGGTTCCAAAAATAACCAAATAAAATTGTACCAAGTCATACAAATCGAAACACTCCGATCCGAAACATGTTTCGAAGACTCTGCAGAATTCTGCGAATCTTGGAGACAGTGATACCGTACATCAAATGCAATGGAAGCGAAGGGAAAATGAATTTTGCCTGGTTTATGGTCCTCATAGACAGAGAACCTCGGCATTGCACGATATTTGTTTCTAAATTTGGTCACCCATGTCAAAAATGGACTAAAATATCAGTCGACACTGTCCATAATCTGGAAATAATCTGCAATTCTGGAAAAATTGGTCACTTACATCAAATGCAATGGAGGCGAAACGAAATTTAATTTTGTCTGGTTTATGGTATACGTAGACAGAGGACCTGGGCATTGCACGATATTTATTCCAAAACAGGGTCACCAATAACAAAAATAGCGTGAAAAATGGGTAGATAAACCGTCGTTACCGTGCAATATTGCACGGTATCGACTGATTTCAAACTAATATTTCGACTTATTTTTGTTATGGGTGACCCTGTTTTGGAATAAATATCGTGCAATGCCCAGGTCCTCTGTCTATGTATGCCATAAACCAGACAAAATTAAATTTCGTTTCGCCTCCATTGCGTTTGATGTAAGTGACCAATTTTTCCAGAATTGCAGATTATTTCCAGATTCTGGACAGTATCGACTGATATTTTAGACCATTTTTGACATGGGTGACCAAATTTAGAAACAAATATCGTGCAATGCCGAGGTCCTCTGTCTATGAGGACCATAAACCAGGCAAAATTCATTTTCCCTTCGCTTCCATTGCATTTGATGTACGGTATCACTGTCTCCAAGATTCGCAGAATTCTGCAGAGTCTTCGAAACATGTTTCGGATCGGAGTGTTTCGATTTGTATGACTTGGTACAATTTTATTTGGTTATTTTTGGAACCTTGTACTGTATACTTTGTATTTGGTTGTTGTAGAACTCTGAGAGTATCTCACATTCACATTGTGATCACCCACGAAACTGGAGACATAGAATTTTCACAGTTAAAAAAATCGATTCTTCATGTTTTAGCCAAAAATCCAAAAGTGTTTCTTCGTACGGTTAATAAGTTATTGTTACTCAAAAAATTTAAGAGGATGCTGACCTATTTTTCGATGCAATAGTAAAGTTTTACGACTCAATTGTCCACACTAAAATCTTATCAAGCGATTTTAAATAGAATTTTTTTTTAAAGATGTAAATAAAAAATGTAGTTTTGTTTCTGATTTCCCGCATCTCCCGGCAGTGAAGTCGATGGAAGTGACTGACAAAATGTTGAGGAGCCATGGGTTCATTTATTAAATTTTTCATAAATAAAAAGGTTAATTCTAAAATGCTGGAAGTCTCACCTGTTTATCGACACCACACTTGCAATGACTCATGTCAACCGTGCCAATATGTCGCGTGAATAAGTGAAGTGTGTCTTTCTACGGGATCCGAGAATTTGGCACACGTGAGGGGGTGCCAAATTCCGTACATGAAGTGGAATCTAGCACATGTGCCAGATTACCTTTTTTTCTAGGTTTTTGAGAATTTGGCACACGCAACGAAGCTTGTGTGCCAGTTTTGTGCTAACTCATTTTAATCTGGAAGTTATGATTGAGTCTGTGAGTCAATAAATTTGTCATTTTACGAGTTTTCGCAGTCAAAACTAATAAATTTGTCTTTTTACAAAATGACGCAAAAAAGCTATGGCTTTGAAGGCATCGAGACAAATTCAATAATTTGTCTCCAAACTAGAAAATTCGTCCCTTTACGAAATCTTGCATAAAAGTTGCGATGTCTTGGAGGAATTGAGTTACAAACAATTTTTTTTTTTTTATCGATGGAGAACCTAATTATAAGACACTTTGTCTCGTATCATATGCCAAAAAAAGTTAAAACTTTTTTATAAATCATTTTGAAAGTCACTAAAAACACGAAAATTCGAATCGAAATACAAAAATTTTTGATGACATACTGTATTTCTATTCGAATTTTCGTGTTTTTAGTGACTTTCAAAATGATTTATAAAAAAATGTTTTAACTTTTTTTGGCATATGATACGAGACAGAGTGTCTTATAATTAGGTTCTTCATCGATAAAAAATAAAAAAAAATTGTTTGTAACTCAATTGTCGTTTTCCGACCCTATTGAGCAATCTTCGTCGAGCAGCTAAACGTTGTTCCTCGATTCGAAACATCACAATTCCCTAATTTTTGCCAAGCCTTCCCTTTATAGGTAAATAATGTTGACTAATAGTGACAGACGGCTAACTATGATTAGCACACCATTCACTTTTATTTATTTTTCTATTATGGCTACCGTGTGCCAATTTCCAAAGTTGCATGGTGCCAAATTACTCTTCAGATGGTGAATCTGGCACTGTGCTAAATTCACATTACAGTGGAAACTGGCACGCATCAAACTTGCATGGTGCCAATTTACCCTACCCCCTTTCTACGACGAAATTTGGTGCATGATTTGAAATATCTGAGCTATTCAGAGTTTCAACTTTAAAAATTTTACATTTTGTTAAAATTTCTTTATTTATTTCCTTTGTTCAGTCTGGTTTACATATTTCTATAATTCTGTAAACTTCATTTTTTTTATATGTTGTAATTCGTTTTTTGTGTTCAATTTATGTTAAAACCCTTACGCTAAATAAATAATTCGTTGTTGTGAAAATGATATTAATGACATAAGTCCTCTTTTTGTACCTTATTCAGTACCTTATTTAGAGTACCACTGATGCTTGAAGTGCGTTGATTTGATAAATCCTGCTCATCTCAAATTTACGAACAAAAATGGAAAAAGCCAAACGCGGAAACTTTAAGACGGGTCATATATTGGGATTAATGATGATCAACAAGTCGACCTTTGATCACGTCCAATTCACGAACTAATCCACTAAAATCAAGTTGACAATTTTCATGACTAGTATCGTTACTTACAAATTGTACCTTATAGCTGTTAAATGACCTATTTGTATTGATCATTACCATTTTCTTTTCGCAATAAAATCTAATATATGAGAAATGTCTCGAAAGTCTGAATAATTCAAGCGTTAAATCGAAAAACTTTGGAGAGTCGATGTTTGTATGAAACGAATGTAAACGTTTCAACCGGGAAAGAAAGTCGAAGTTTATGTTAGACTTTGAACGTCCACTGATAATGAGGTCAATTGGTCCAACTCGTAGAGTTCATTGTAAAAGGATTGATCCAATGAGTCAGTATACAGAAATTTGTTACTTAAAACAGTTTTAAATTTGTTGGTGTTCGCTGATATCGCAAACGTAAGTCATGCTGAAATTACACCGCCTCTGACTGTATTAATTATAGGAAATAATTGGAATTAAAGTGCAAATCCGCCAAAACGAAATTAATCCGGTAATTTTCAATAGCAAATAAATATATATATACAATTATAAATTATAAAATAAAATAAATCTCCTCCAAGTTGCGACCTGACTCGAAAGTACCCATGATACTAGCCGCATACCCCCTCTGAATAGCAATGCTAATATTTTGTTTAAAAAACTTCGTGGCACGTTTTTCACCAGTTGCAGCAACGAGCAGGCGACCGAGCTCATCGGTGAACGATTTCGCTTCCTCACACCATGGCCCCAATGTTTCCACAGCGAAAGGCAATAAAATGATATTCTTTTCCTTGATAGCTTTGTAAAGATTGTGCTTTCTCAACGCTGCTTTTTCCGCTGCTCTACCAGCTTTGACCTTTGATATGTTGATGTAGGATGCCGTTAAAGTGTCCACGCATGTTGCGTCCCATGCCAGACAGGAACCTCGTTTCCATGGTATTAATGTTAATCCGTCTAAACGTTTTCCGTCATCTCTGAACAACCCGTCAGGCTCTAGTTTCCGGTAATTAGAATTAATCCGGTAATTGAACGAATTGAAAGGAATTAGAAATTGATTTGCCACTCTTTTGGCCATTGGTTTCCCCCTCGTAAAAAATGTATGAAAATTTCAGTTCAGTCTGATTACTGACCTGACAGGTTTTTGAGATTCACGTTCAGGTCAGATCAGGTTTCTTCAAAATAAAAAGCTGACCTGACCTGGAGTTTCAAGTAAAGACATTATTTGGTCGACCGATTCCGAACTTTAGACGCTTGATACTCTTGTGGATTTTCAAAAGTTATGGAACCAAACGGACTATCTCTGATTCCATGAAGTAATGGAGATGGCTTTGATATATGACGTAACAGTGGTTCGGCCTCGACTCGAGTTGCACTGAACAAAATAAAAAAGTTTTTACAAACAAGAAAGTAAATCTACTACTCCAATAATGGTTGACGAGCATATTCTTACTATTCTTCTCGTTCTGTTTGAAAATATTTCGCGCTCTTTTGTTAGAGAGTTGGTGTTCATATAGGTCGTTCAGGTCATGACAAATAAAACAAACTCAGCTGTTACTTACATCATAAGAAGTTGTTGTTCGGTTGGTTGATTGTCGTTACTGTAAATATTTAATTTTAATTCAAAATGTTTCGTCTTTGTTCCTCAATCGTCCGGGTTGCTGCTAATAATAATCTGTCCCAACAAAGTACTAGCAAACTAAGCCTTCCGAAATCTGTACCTGTTATTCGCAGTAAAATTGTTGCAGATCATTATCGTTCTCTGCGAACATCAACGTAAGATGAATCAACAATTTTATTCCCGCTATTTCCTTGTACCACTTCCTTACCTGTTCCAGGTTCACACCTGATTGTACCTATTCATATCCACATTTACTCGACTTTCCGCTCACCTCTCCTTAATTCCCTAATTTCAGGTGCCATAGAACACCAAAACTGATCGTACTATTCATCCGACCAATAGCTTCAGCAATATCTGGACGTCTGTTTCGTTGGTGGTGGCAAAGAAGGAATGAAACAGAGCGTCTGAAGTATCTAAATTGGTTTGTTCGGAACAAAGTACCCATCTTATCGGTTGTCGGATTTTACTTTGGGTCTCTAGTTGTGTATTACATTTGTAACGTTGAAGAGACACCGATAACTGGACGAAGACGATTTATGGCTTTCACTAACGACCAACTCGAACAAGTTAACAAACAAGCATCCGCTTCAATGACACAAGAATACCAAGGTTAGTCAATCTTGTTTCTATGTTGGAAAAGATTGAAATAGTTCGAGGTGCTTTTCGTACTTTTATTTACTATGTACGACAAGACCATCTGTCCAGTCCAATCATCGCACCGTAAGTGATTGACTGATTTCATTTTGCGTTGTTTAGCTATGGACCTTACGCACCCGTACGTTAAACTAGTTGTAAACACAGCAAAGCGAATTGTGCGGGCAAACAGAGATATTGAACAGTTTAAAGGTATCGAATGGCGAGTATCGGTTTTTGATGAGCCCGGCTTACTGAACGCAATGGTCAATGCCGACGGTCAGATAATTGTGTTTAAAGGTGAGACCGTTTTACCTCGCTCATGAAAAGTTGTTTTGATTTTCGTTGTACACAGAAATGATCGAACAATGTGCAACCGATGACGAGCTTGCAGTCATTTTGTCGCATGAAATGGCACATGCGATTCTGAATCATGTAGCTGAGAAGCTGTCGAAATCGTGGCTAGTCGGTGAGTTAATTTTCTGTTTTGGCCAGGGTGTGACTGGCTACCTGACGGCATTTCGGGCAATCTCTGAAGCCTATGCCAAAATATTTTTACCGGCTCGATACCATGCAGCTCGATGTAAAAAAGCCCGATCACCCAATGTTGTCAGTCGGGTCCATTAAACCTTTGCCAGACAATTATCATAATGTGATGTTCTACCGAGATAGGTTTCTTCACGGCACCACTACTGTTTCTAATCTGGGCGGTTTCCCCAACGGACATCTCTGCCGCAATTTTTACTTATCTGCAGAACATAGTAATTTCGTCACACCATTCGTGCTCAGTCACTCCATTCTAAAAGTTCCTGGTTTCAGGTGATGAATGTCACGCTGAATTTCCCATACGAACGTGATATTGAATCAGAAGCGGATACTGTTGGTCTTCGGCTAGCCGCCAAGGCTTGTGTAGACGTACGACAAGCGGTCAGCTTTTTTAAGCGAATGGAAATGATGGAGAAAGAGGAATTGCCCACTGGCGCTGAAATTCCATCGGTTATCGAATATTTGTCCACTCATCCCACTCACGAGAAACGATGGAAATTTATGGAAAGACAATTGGAATCGGCGCTGAAGTTAAGAGAAGAGTGTAACTGCGAACCGCTTGGACCGTTACCGAAGGAACTGACTAAATATTTGATACTCGAGAAAGAACGTGATCAAGCGATTCATATAAGAATCATTTAGTGATATTAATGGCCGTTTTGTTATTGATGTGAGGAATTGCCCTCGCTGGTGCAATACTAATAATTGTAAGGAAAATTTCTAACTTTAATTTTAAGGACTCGAGAAGCTTTGTATTTAAGATCACGATACGTTGTGACAATAAACTGAAATTCTCTAAATTATGTCGCCTTTCATGTGCTCATTTTCCAAATTAAAAATCTGGCCAACAAAGGCTCTTGAGTAACACATCAGTAGATCTCTAAAAGCCGACTCGTGAACTTCAACTCCTCAATCGATTTCAGTTTTGAACGAATTTGTCAGGACCGAAGTGATTGTGTGAACCGAGATCCGTACTTAGAGGATTTTCCAGACTTTTCTGCCAGACTCCAAAGTGACATTTTATTTACAGTAACGACACTATAGCAATGTAAAGTTAGAGCATTTTGTACAGTCAGAGGCAGTGAAATTTCAGCATTAATTTGCTTCAGCTGATCCACATATGCAATCAAAACTGTTTATACGATTGAACGGCTACACGCAAGCGCGTGGTAGTGGTAAAACCGGAGGTTTTTGTGGATCAGCTGATCAATGGCTGAAGCTAATTAATGCTTCAATTTCACTCCCTCTGACTGTATTGATCGAATCTGACTATACCACTCCAAAAACAGGAAAAGTAACAGACTTTATAACCTGTGATTTGGCCTTTTATTTTGTGTGAAACGTCCGTAACGCAGTGGCTTATAGCAACATAAAAAACTGAATTTATATGACAAAGACGAATGCTTCGTGGAGGCCTCTTATTCAAATTCTGTTCTTTTGCATGTTCTTGGGGTGCGTTGACTTGACTGAAGAGATCATAATCCACTGCCGCATTAAGCAAAAATAACGTATCGCTTGCATGCTTTGGAGAGCTTTCGAAATCAAGCTTCTTTTGGATTCCATTGGAACAGTGTAAGTTTCTTCACAGAGACACAATTCCTTTTTTATGTTTGGTCGCCGCAAAAGACTTTTATAAGTTAAAATGAAAATGGTGTTCTTCGCCAGCACACCACTTTTTTCTGCTGATCGTCGTCGTGGTATTGTGGTATAACTCAATCAAATCACATCACGATTTCGTGCAGTGTTTGTGACCATTTCAATAATGTTAGTGGTCATTCTTAGCGGTTCCTCCCCGTTCGTTCTTAATTTCTATTAAAATGATCGGATGTGAACCAAGATGTGAACGTTCTTCCGATGTTTTCGGTCATAATTGGTGTTAAATTCGATGAAATCACTAGATGTTGGTCCAAATCGCAGTTTGGTAAAGTAATCTTGAATGAAAGTGATTATTAAATGTTTTTCAAATGTTTGTCGCGGAAAGATCAGATGACAGAAGGCTATTCCATCTGCTATCGATGCGACGACAAAAATAAAAGATGAGCTCTCTGGATAATGAGGTCTTATACAGCAGAATAATACAACTAATGAAGTAAAAGATTTCACATGTAATTCTTAAAAACACCTAGATCAAAAGAAGCAATAGATTCGATAGACTCGATTCACTATTATCTTTGCTCATGTTTGACCACACAGTAAAGAAGATATTCGCCAATTCTCACTCACTTTCATCGTATCTATCTATTTCATAACATTTTATATACTCCATTACTATTAAACCTGTCACATACGGCTATTAATCTGTTATTGATAACGACGACAAAAATAATGACAAGCTCTGGGTAATATGGTTTAGAGTTAAATGCATGTAAAAAAGAATTGAAGTAGGAAAATGGGGGAATGGCGACCACTTAAAAATTTAGGGTAATGCCGACCACTTAGAACAAAAGTCGAACAAAATTTTTAAATGATCGGTATTACCCGTTGAGCGTCATTACCCCTCTTTTCCTAAAGATTTAAAATCAACAGATTAAAAATACTTGGATCGATGGATGTAATATACCCACTAATAATACTGACCACATGCTTGCCGTCTGTAACAGGTTAAGTTAAACGGAAATTGCATTAGTGTGAGCGAGAAAAAACTATTTGACTACGTTGCATCTCCGTCCCACTAATGTAATTCTCATTTATCTTTAAAAGGGGATTGCTTCCAAACCTACCGTGCTAGAATCCATTTTCTTTGTGATTTACAATCAGGACGAGAATCCACCCATAGCTTTTTGAATTAGTAACTAACAGTTTCGTATGTCGAGTAGTGAGTACTTTACTTATCATTGGGACAAATGATGGAAATGTTACTCGGATTCGCGTTTCGCTTCGGATCGGTAAATTCTTTCTATCAGTTGTCTCTTTGTTAAGTCAGGAAACGCAGATCGGTTACCGGGTATAGCATTGGGATACTACAACATATGACGTTATTATTGAGGTGGCTGGAGATGCAATTTTCTTAAATAGAAAGATATAAAGAGGGATTTTTTTGAAAGTGGACCAGGCTCCGTCGGAGCTATTTTTTTGCGACGGTTTGTTCATATGCCCAGATAGCCCTTGGTCCCAATAGTCCAAAACCGCAGTCATTTAATTTTCATGTTTGCGTCTTGGCTGTTGGTGAAGGTGCAAAAGTCGAAAAAAGGTGTTTTTTATACGTGATTTACTGCCGCTGCAGACGATGGACACACATGTGTGGCGGCTCGTTGGATAGGTACTGTCCAGGAGACCGGGGGCAAAGACAGATAGCAAATGTGTACTGAAGCACTATTCAAAAATAACAAAAAGTATGTATCAGTCAAAGGCCGGAAATTTTGATGAGCTTTATTGGGTGATATTTTGTACCTGGTGACTGCTGTTGTACAGATCAGTGGTTGCCCTGATAGAGGCTTAACCCAGCTCTACAATTATACCTCAATTACCATAGAAGTGAAACGTATCAGGATACTTTTTGGGTATAAAGCAAATGTCTTCCTTCACTCGAAAGCAAAACATTGATTTTAGAAAAATACACGAATTATGCTGTTTTTGATGTCTGTATCGAATGATCTAACCATAAACATTCTCCAGGTGCGAGATATTACCTTTTGAAGTTCATCAAAATTTACGGCCTTTGACTGACACAATATTTTTGTTATTTTCGAACAATGGCACAAAACATGTAAGATATCTATGCTTGCCCCGGTTCTCCTGGACAGTACCTATCCAACGAGCCGCCATACATGTGTGTCCATTGTCTGTAGCGGCAGTAAATCACGTATAAAAACACCCTTTTTTCGACTTTTGCACCATCACCACGAGCCAAGACGCAAACATGAAAATTAAACGACAGCGGTTTTGGACTATTGGGACCAAGGGCTATCTGGGCATATGAACAAACCGCCGCGAAAAAATAGCTCCGACGGAGCCTGGTCCACTTTCAAAAAAATCCCTCAAACTTTCTTGTAAAATCTAGGTCGGTCAGCCGGAATTCAAAGTGCCTATTTTTCAAATCAGTGATAAGACCAGCAGAAGGTTTGACACCTTCGGATATCATGAACTACAAGATGAGGATCTACCATCATTAGATGGCAAGTGCCTTAACGACTTTTCTCATGAAAAACAGTGAAATTCTCCTAATAGAAGTAGTTAGGTCATGGAGTAGAGAACAAAAGATTTTTGATTTGGGATCCTGCTTCTCAATTGAAGAAGCCTCCCAAAACTCTAATCCATCTATCTACACATGAGCCATGTAGTCGTGGTGCAAAGAAAAGAACAGTCGTTGCTCACGTTTAAAGGAATTTTTGGACCTGTTCTTGATCCGAATCAAAGCAGATGGCGCAAACAATACAATTTTGAACTAAAGTAACTTTATGGTGAGTCGGATATAGTCAGGAACATTAAATTGAATTCAATTTCCGGTCGACCATGGGCCAAGTGGTGCGATGCAGTCCTTGCGATTTGCGAATCTAATAACGAAATCATAAAATTCAAATTTTTAACGTTTTTTTTGTTTTCTTTATTTCTTTCGAATAAATCATTTTAACCATCAGTAATTATTACAATTTCAAAATTAAAATATAATTTACAAATTTTCTTTTTCTTTTTTTTTATTTAAAAACAATTTTTTTTATTTTTACTTGTTTATAAGTGTTAAATTGCAGTTTATAATAATAGAATTTAAAACAAGGAGAAAAAGAGGACCAATAAGATTAGTGTTCATTCTCATTGTATTTGTTATTATAAAACATTTGAATGCATTTATTCTGTCGAGTAATACAGAGCTTTTAAATATTCTGCAAGAGAAAACATTTCACTATTTTAATTAATCATAAAAGTAGAAAATAAATCAAAAGAATTTTCACTATAATTCATTTCGTAATGACATAATAAACAGAGGACTTACAAAGAAAAACAATAACAAAAAGACAGTTCTGCATTGTTTTATTTTCATTTTTATCTGACCAAAATTATCGTTCATTGAATACATATGACCAATTGTTTGTTGTTTAATTTCAGTTTTATCAGTCAGGGAATATTTTTGGAAAATTGATTTGCTAAAAGATTTTCCAAACTTCTTTTACATTTTACATTCTTAGCAAAAATTGGAAATTTTTAACAAATTTTGAAAAAACTTATCAATTTCTGCCAAATCCGAATTTTCCAATAATATGTCCTGATATCAGTCCATCCGATATACCTTTCGTTTTGTCGTTTTTTTTATCCTATCTGTTCCTTCCGATCGTAATCGACATAGTAGAATATTGATGGAAAGACAAGCCATAACGAAGTGACTTCGAAAAGACGTTAAGTGATGAATTATTTCTTTGATAAATATAATCGAATGCCTGAATGATTTTACTAAACCTGAGCTTGAAAGTTTCTATTTTATTCATTTAAAATTTTCTTTCTTTTTGTTTCCTTGACTGCAGCCATTCTGTAGACTTAGAATTCATTGATTCATCCACAACCATCCAATATATTTATGGAACAGGCGAACAGGAATAAAAAATAAATTTGAGTCAATCGGCACTTCTGATGGTGTCAATTTTCCAAGAAAAAGCAAAGATTACGATTTGTCATCTCATTTTTCTCTAACTTTTCCATGTTTTTGAGACGTATCGTGCTCCCTACTTATAGCTTGTTGCTTGTTGTCTGCTTACACCTAAAGTGCCAATAAGTTGTAGAAGATGAACTTGACCTGGTCACCTGGGGTTAGGCTATAAATCCGCTATTGAACTTGAATTGATTATAGTATGTAATTATGAGGACTGGCCGGAAACCTCCAGGTCCGATATATGACAAAGGTCTGTTCCCCACTTAAAGTGACTTTCCGTTTTTCTTCATAAGAGCGCCTTTTAGTAGCCAGACCGACCCTGGAAATCTCGCAAGTCAAAAATGGACGATTTAGTTCAGGTCAAAATGGGTTCAGACAATTTCAAGTAAGGATCAGGTAAACCGGGTAAACCTTGCTAACTTGTTTCTAGCTTTCGATATGACGAGTCATCAAACATCTCTTAACTCTTGAAAGAGACGATGAAGATTAATCTTTTATTCGTCCCTGAAAAATTATTTTTAAAATCACACGACGAAGTGGACTAGTGAGTCGTAGAACAAAATATTATTGGATCGGTGCTAAATCAATGAACGCCTCAGTTTCTTTAAATTTCACTCAGATTTCCTTTTCAATTTCTCTCCCTAGTATTCCTTATTAAAAATTGAATACGACAGGCCCATATAACTGACCATGACCAAAATACATACTTTACAGCACATTGTCCATATCATGACCGGGGGGTACATTAATTGGTTTCTTTCTGCTAGACTTTACACAATTGTTTGTTTCCATTTTACATACTAGTTAATTACTTAGATAAATTTTTCTCTTTTGAATATTTTATATCGTTTTTTGTTTTGTTTTGTTTGTTTGTTTGCTTTTTTGTTTAATAATTAATTTTTTGATTGTTACGTGAATTGGTTAATGCATTTCAAAGTTTAATGACCGAATTTCTATTTATTAATCCATCGATCGATGGTTAGCTGTCAAGCTATTCACACGATCTTTATATCAGTGAAATAAAACAGCATTCAAGAAAAGAGCAACTCGCACACCGAGCGTGTTCATTTTTACATTCAAAGTAAGTACAACGCAAAATCAAAACCAAAACAGTCAGGTCAAAATCGCAGTCTTTATCACTGCTTAATACTCAATCCAAAGTTCCACTTAAGCACTGATTAATTTGACAGCTGTCACTTCAATTTATCAGCGCTGACGGGAATTGGGCTAATAATTAATTTGGTTCACCTGATTTGGTTCCTGATGTCAACGATTTAAGGAACAACAACAGCAATGGAGTAAATTGCTTCCGGAACTGGAATGTTTTGTTTTACAATAAAATTAAAAATTCGTAAATCTATGCAGTGACTATATCAAGGTCTGCGGGACAGTTAGTTCCGGGGAGTCGTTTAATTAGGTGAATTAAAGGTTCAAACAATAGTGTTTAAAAGTTTTAAAAAAAACTCTGTTTGATTGAGTGTTTCGATTGTAGGGATATGCGGTACTTAAGTGGAATGGTTTTTAATTGTTTTCAGTGTAAAACAGTAGCACGGGTATTCGAAGTACAGAACTCCGGAAACAATCAGTTCGTCATGAGAACACCGTTTTGGTTCCTAAGCTGTATATTATTACTCTGCCCATTCCACTGTAACACATCATAGAGAAAATCCAAAATAAGTACGTCAAAATGAAGGTAATAGTGAAATTGGGAAGAACAGAAAGTTTAAAATTTCATTGACAACAATTTGGATCTTCTACCAACGGGAAACGGCTGAGACGGCTGAGACGGCTCGTTAGTACCACTGAAAAACAAAAGTCGTGGAACATATGTTTTTCGTAAGGGTACCAGCAGTGATATTAACAAAGAAAATATTTGGAGGTTGATAGCATCAGAACAGGATCTGCATTTCTTACGTACATACAGGAGTTAAAACCAGTAACCAATTTGCGAAAACGATTTCACATATTTTCCTAAATTCTCCAGAATTTTTCGACTGTTTTTCAAATTTTCAATACTTTTTGGGAAAAGTAATGGAAATATGGGAAAAAGTGGGAAATTCAAGAAAAAATATCTTAAAAGTAATCCCTGATTAAAAAACACATTCAAATGTATCATGCACGTGTCAAAATTTGGAGGCTTGTTGACGTCTGACATACGAGAGTCAATGGTGGGAGCAGTGCTATGAAAGCCGACGATGCAGTAGAGTCTATTTTTGCCGAATTGTTTAATCTTGAATTTTCTCAAACTTCAACCATTTTCCCTGAAGCTCGGAAAAGATCGACCAGCGGTGGAGGTCAGGTCAGGTTTTTGCTTTGAGCCACTTGAGTTTCACAAACCTGTTAGGTATGGTTTCTGGTTAAACTGAATTTTCTGTGACTAGTACTTTCTATGGAACAATTTCTGACCATTTGTCAGTTTTCGAGTTGATCTTTCATAGTCACGCCAGAATGGGTCATTTTCCGTTATACCTCACAATCCGAGGTTTTTGAAAATCTCGGATCGTGAGGTATAACCGAAAATGATCCATCCTGGCGTGACCATCTACCACAACTTTGAAAGTCTCTAAAATCTTGAGTTGTACTATCTAAAAAAAACCTGCAACCTGACCTGAAATCCGAAATTTTCAGGTAAATCCAGCTATTTTCCTAAATGTTTTTGAAATTTTCACGAAAACTAGGATTTTTGTGGTTATATCTACACTTGTACAGGAATGGTCGGCCAAAGTAATCATACCGTCAAGACTAGACTAGACTGGAGAGATGTAAAACTACTCTCAGGACTTTAAACTGATTTTGAAGGGAAACTGGTAAACTCCAAACAAGGAGTTTCGTTTATCAAGATAAAAGCTCGTCATTTGATTGGATAAAATGTTGAAAATAAAAAAAAATAAAAATTTGTGTTTACAGTTTAGATTACACTTAAATGTTTACATTTTTTGTTATAAAGCCATGGAAGCATATTAATATAAATTAGGATTTTATACTCAATAATTAAAAAAAAATCTCTCTCATTTCTGTTGCACTAATAAAAATTGTTTCGAATGATTTAACTAAAATCTCTCGATAATTAAAAGCGATATAAACAAATTCGATTAATTATAGAAAGGAAAATTAAAACTGGAAAATTGAAACAGAATTTACAACAAAAAAGTTCCTAAAAACACTTCGATCGATTTTATTTACAAAAGTTTTTTTTTCTGTGAATTTTTCACTCTTTCTCTCTTTTCACTCAGTTTTTGTTTATTTCTTTCGCTAATTTTTGCATGTTTTAACTTAAAGTTTTGTGTGTGTCGCTGAACATTATATAGTGTCCGGTTAAGTTTACCTCTCGCTATTTGTTTTCATTTTCATTTTGTAACAATTATATTGATTGAATCTTTCTTTAGTTTGGCGTTTTATCTTTCTATTCATTATAGGTTATAGAAGGTTAGACGAAGTGGCAAAAATATACAAGAATTTCTATGATTTCTATAAGGATTGAATCATCAAATCGGTTCGGTTCCCGAATTTCAAGTTCGTTTTCAATTTTTTTTTTATTTTTTTTTTTAAAACAACAGAATCATCACACATAGCCACCACCACCACCGACTCGCAATCATTAGACTTCAATTTGAATTTAAAAAATAAATTTTTATTTTGCAATGGAAACACGACCTGGTTGGTCTTATCATTTTGTTTGTTTAAAATTTCTGTTTTATGTTTTGCGTTGCGATTGACTTAAAATTCCAAATTTCCAAAAATTCTTTTCACTTTTTCTGTTTCAATTATTTCATCAAGAAAAAACTGTCTTGACACTATGTGTGTGTGTGTGTGGATTCATCATCGAACATTGGGATTTCATTTGGAAGGGGGATACACGAAAACGCTTACCTACATCATATCATATCATTCTTTCCGGTAGAATGCACGGCCCCTGTAACAATATAAGATTTACATTCACAATTCAAACGGCCGGATTGACCGGTTCAGTGCATTAACTCACGTGATTGTTTTCTTTTCCGTTGCCTTCGGTTCGGGTCGGGCTCTGTTCAGTACTTTCAAGAAATCGGAGGTTTTTGCTCGCATTCTTGAATGGATGTACGCCTTCGAACACTGTAATGAGAGAGAAATGATTCGATTATGTGGCTGTTCGTTGTTTGATCAAGGATGATTTAGACGATAGGAAGGAGGACCAAAAAATCGGAAGAAAACTCTTAGAATAGGTGAGGTCAACTCGAATCTGACATAAAATTATCGCGAACCTGAGTTGAACCTGAATCTGATGATTTTTATGATCGAAAGATGCTCCGGGTCAACATAGTATGCTTCAGGTTTCAGGTTCAACTGTCAAGTTTCAGTTCATAAAATTAGACTTCAGGCATTGCCGGACTGGCTACCAGACGGCCGATCGAGCGATCTGTGAATTCTAAATTAATCTTGCCGACCTAAACTGCATGTAAAAATAGCGAACGGCCTTACTATGGCCAGTTGGGACCTGTGCATCTGTCAGACTCTTGACAAAACTGACTAATTCCTAATTTAACGAACAGGAACCAATCTTTTTACAAATATCACAGCTGAGACGTTGCGTTCCACAAGGCAACGACTTAGATTTATTACTTGAGCCTTAGTGCTGGCATTGCTAATTTAATTCCGATAGACCTCGATGAGTCAGGACGAACAAATGTCAAAATTGCCCGAGATCTCGTTGAACGTAATGACGAAAAGAACATGTAGTGTCCGAGAACGAATGTGTTCATGTTTCACTGACACATCAACTAAGATGTCAAACAGAACCATTTCGAGACCCGCGAAAAACGATTGAAATTCCCTCAAGTGGTTGAACCCTCAATCTATGAACAAACGTTTTTACCTTAATGTGATAGTGCAAGTAGTGCCGGAACATGTGAATTAAATTTATTGTATTATCCCTTGTGTCCTTGTTGGTATGTCTCGGAAATAGCACTGAAACGAGTAACGGTCGAAGATGTTTGTTAACAAAACGTCCTGACTTGCAATCGAAGCAATTTTTTTTTTTACCGAAGGTAACGTAGCCGATATTATCGCCGACCCGCGCATCCGTATTGGCCAATTCTAATGGTGGTTCCCGGTGTGTGAACAAAACTTGCGGTGCTGTATGCGATGCACGACGTCCTTCTCGCAATTCTTGCATAAAAACTTTACCTAAGACCACGTCGTCCTCATCGCGGAATATTGTGCTAAATATAACAGTTACTCGATCTGACTTGGCTTCCACGTAACTGGAATCGATTAAAAGAAAAAAATTTGGGTCATTTCCAGGCCGAAATGGTCAATGTGGTCAGCCATATTTACAGTGTTTCATCTTCACGATAATTGATAACGGCTCTGTTCTGTCCTTCATCGGCCTGCTCCTGAAAATCGAAATACTTTTCGAATACTGATGCAAAGCAGTTGCGTTTCAGTAGGCCAACTTTGTGGACAATTTCCTCCCAGTTTGCTGGTATATTTTCCAGGTCGATTAAAAGCGACACATTGAAACCTGAAAGCGAAGGATTTTATTTCATTTCCATTTGTCGACCACCCTGGAACATTCGTCTATACCTTCTTCGGTATCCGTGAGCAAATCTCCGTACACCCGTTTAATCAAATCATCAGCACCATGCTCTTGCAATTCTTTGTAAAACTTTAACGCTATGCTCGTCTGAATGAATGGAAAAATTAATTTATCAAAATTGCATTGCGACAATACTGGGTCAAAATCCTCAGTCAACTCTTATCGGTGTCTGCGGAAAGACGAACAGAAAACATTGCACTTACCCTGACTTTCGTTTTATCGCCATTGACATTGGAGATGTGGAATAGAACGCCATCGAAATCAGCGACACGGATGTCAATTGACTCGGGCTTTTGTCTGGAATAAAAAATTATGAAAATGAAATCAATGTAACGAGTTGATTGGATGGATGGACGATAATCAACAGGGAAATGAAACTCAGTTGGGAATTCAGTCCATGTCGCCTGTTTACATTTTGTTGGTTTATGTTCCCAAGAATATAAAAGAAAATTCGTGGCATGTATGCACTACCGTACAACATGTAACAAAAGACTCCGTTCAGTAATGTGTTGAGTGGCAGTGTAAGACTACGAACAACAATTTACTTTTCAATAAAGGGTTCGATCGGAAAACTCTAGTCTAGCAATTCAATGCGCATTTCGTCTCTTAAAGTGCCTACGTAGGACACGATGGGAAACGAATATATTTGGGAAGGACAAGTAACTTGCTACCGTGCTAAGCCAATACACCGTATCGTATTTATGTCTTTGCCTTTAAGGTCTTAAGAAACTTTCGATAGCTTTAAGCTTCTTTTGTATTCCATTGAAATATTCCTCTTTTCGAAAGGAATCCAAAAGAATCTAAGAGCTTTCGAAGGCTCTCCAAAAACAAACAATACTGTGTTTTGGCTCTACAAGTAAGTTCATCATTGAATTGTTTGCTTGCTTTGGAGAGCTTTCGAAAGCTCTGCGATTCTTTCGGATTCCATCGGAAAAGGGGAATATTTCGGTGAAATACAAAAATTTTAAAGCTTTGTAAAGCTCCTTAAAAGTAAAGACATAAATAGTTTTCGGTGTTTTGGACTAACACGGCAGTCCTTACCCCACTCATAATTCAATAATATACTGCCGTCTCGAGCCAAAACATCGTCGTTTCTCATTTGTGTCTTTACTTTTAAGGAGCTTTCTAGAGCTTTAATCTTCTTTTGTATTTCACCGAAATATTTCCCTCTTCCAATGAAAACCGAAAGAATGTCAGAGCATTTGAAAGCTCTCCAAAGCACAGAAACATAGCGGTGTTTTGGCTTGACACGGCAATTTATCATATCGGTATTGTATGGGGTAAGGACTGTTAATCTAAAATACGGTATTGTCTGCGTGCTTTTGAAAGCTCTGAACTTCTTTCGAATTCCATCGGAAAAGGGGAATATTTCGGTGAAATACAAAAGAAAGTTAAAGCTCTGGAAAGCTCCTTAAAAGTTAAGACATAAATGGTTTTCGGTGTTTTGGCCTAACACGGCAGTCCTTACCCCACTCATTCAATAATATACTGCCGTATCGAGCCAAAACACCGTCGTTTCTCATTTGTGTCTTTACTTTTAAGGAGCTTCAATCTTCTTTTGTATTTCACCGAAATATTTCCCTCTTCCAACGGAAACCGAAAGAATGTCAGAGCTTTTGAAAGCTCTCCAAAGCACAGAAACATAGCGGTGTTTTGGCTTGACACGGCAGTTTATCATTTAATTATGGGGTAAGGACTGTTAATCTAAAATACTGTATTGTTTGCGTGCTTTTGAAAGCTCTGAACTTCTTTCGAATTCCATCGGAAAAGGTGGAATATTTCGGTGAAATACAAAAGAAAGTTAAAGCTCTGGAAAGCTCCTTAAAAGTAAAGACACGGCAGTCCTTACCCCAGTCATAACATGTTAGAATTCAATGATAAATTGCCGACTCAAACCAAAACATCGTTTCGCATTTGTGTCTTTACTTTTAAGGAGCCTTCGAGAGCTTTAAGCTTCTTTTGTATTTCACTGAAATATTCCAATTTTTCAATAGAATCCAAAAGAGCTTTCGAAAGCTCTCCAAAGCACACAAACAATACGATACGGTGTATACAACAGAGGAGGAAATAGTAACAAAATTCATTGTAGTCCTATGATATATCATAGTCAAATGTTGTAAAGAATAGATGAGAATACACGACCATACAAATCGGTATACGAACCGAACAATTATTTCTTTTCACCAAATTTATAAACAATCCGCTCCCTATGCACTGATGAATCGACCAACAAAAAAACCTCAAGTGTTTATCTAATCGAGCCTTATCAATTCTTACATAAAATTGATAACAAAGGCACTCCCTTTTGGCAGCGATTCATGAATCAAAGCGGAAGAAAAAAATCAATGGGAACATAAAAACCCCACAAATAAGACGCTTTGACTTAAGTTATGTGGATGTGATGGGATGAGATAGTCACGCAAGGTGTTTTTTCGTTATAAATCACAGACTTTATGCAACGATAACTTCATTAAAATATTACCGCAATGCACTGCATACACAATTTTCAGTTCAAGTGACTTCATCGTATTATTCATCGCTGCAACATGAAACCGGTGGTGGTGGGAATTTCAGTTTTTTTTTCGTCACTTTATCAAACGTTTATCACTTTCTTTTCGATACAAATGAGTGTATTTGTTCGCTCATTTGTCGGTGGTACACAAAAAGGCACCGAAAAAGACGCAATTTGTCTTAATTGATTTAAATTAAAAAATCACAATCGCCCCTATTCACACAACTGTGCATGATGTGTAGATACATATAATATGCAATAGGTTAAGTGACAGTCATGAAGAAAAAAAACACCTGGATGCGAAGCGAAAATTTCCACTTTCCCATAAATCATTTCAACACATTTCTAATCCACGGCCAATAAAACGTAACCAAAATTCGCTGAATTTCTATCGAATCCACAAAATCAGAATCGGTATTGTAACCAGCAAGATTACTCACCCAGCTAAAGCATTTTTGAATTTCAAAGTTAAGGTTTCTTCCACGCTTCGATTGTTTATCTCCAACAGGATCATTTTGTTGTTAAATTAATTAGATTTGTAAAATGATATACTAACTAAGAAACACTACTTAAACAATACAATCATTTGTCTATTGCGGTAAAGATAATATTGAAAAAAATTTTGTTAACAAAAATTTCTGTGGGGGAACCGAATCTTATATGACAGTAGCGGTTTTTAATCGGTTGAAGATGGCGGGGTCCGGTTTTCAGTTCGTTTCTTTAAAAGAACCAATGAATGCAATGCGTTAAAATGGAATGTGATTGTTCAGTGGCGCACTATTTGACTTCTGTTACTGTCATAGGCTTCAGAAATGTTGGATGTAAGTAAATCAGTCAAAAGCTCTTATCAAGGGAAAAGTTACCCGAGTCTCTGTGACTACCTCCAAAATAACTGATATCATTTTACGTGACGCACTCTGCGTTTGTACGCAAAAGAAATTACAACCAAAATTTTACCAAAAATTCTTAAGATGTCGTCTTTTATTTCCTCCAAGGTTCTGAAAGAATTTATTCAAGCAAAGTGGTTGGTTGGCCTTTTAACGGAAAGTCAATATAACGTCAACCGTAAAGAAAAAATGAAAACAAAATTTGGTCCTGATTTACGAAAAGAATTATAAAGTTTTTGTCCTGATGAATGAGAAATTGGAAAAATCAAAAATTTGGTGTGATTATAGTTGGGTATGTTGAATTTTGACTTTGTTATGTCCGTTTGTTGAATTCGTTTGCTGATTCCATTGAATGAATTTTTAGCCCCGTACGAAGTACGAAGGGGCTTATAGGATTACGATGCCGTGTGTAATTGATGGAATTCGAAGCAGACGGTAAGGGCAAAGTGTTTGCCTATGTTCATAGATGACGAATCCGCAATAAAAATTTGGGCCGTCTGTCCGTCTGTCTATCACGTCGATATCTTGAGTAAATCAAATCCGATTTCAAAATTTTTTTTCCCCTGAAAGATAGTCAAAATAGTGAGGCTAAGTTCGAAGATGGGCGATTTTGGGTCGACCCCTCCCGAGCTGGGGCCTCATAAGTGATTGAACGTTTTCCGAAGATATCTCTGGCCATTTAAAGGCTACACTTGTAAGTGATACGTCAAATGAAAGGTATTTACGAAAAAAAAGTTTATGGAAATTGCATGACCGACTCGTGAGTTAGACCCTTTGGTGTGAACTAGGTACAGGGCGGCAACCCGTTTTTGCTTGAACGTTGGCCAAATTTGAATGGATTTAGATAGATTTTGCTTTATTAGATAGGTACCAATCAGGGAAAAAAAAGTTCATGAAATTCGGTTCACCGGAGCGTGAGCTAGGTCTCTTGGAGTGAGCTTATATGAGGCTACTCGGCCGTAGAGTGAAGTTGGTGTTTTTTGTTAATATCTCGAGTAAAACTTGCCCAAATTTCATGATTTTTTTTTGTTTGAAAGGTACTAACGAATGTAAAGCAGCCGTACTACTTTCCAGCTCCTAACAAAATGGCCGTCGGCCGCCATTTTGGATTTTTGTAAAAACAATATAAATCGGTGAAAATAATTCTTGCAAAGTTATTGATCAGTGGGAAGTGATTGGTTATGTGTGTGTGGTGTTTCAAGGATCCCAAATATGGATATCTATATATAAATATATATAGTATATTGAGCTATATAACGGTATAGATAGTTATTTTGAGCTATATACTAGAATATTTTTCAGTAAATTGTTTATTTATAGGTAGATATAGGTTAACATAGGTCTGAGGAAATTGTAGGTCAATTTGAAATATGTGTTACGTTTGAAAGGAACATCGTACGGGGCTTCGTAATTGCGCTATGCGCAATTTTTAAGACGTACAAATTTCATAACAATTATACTTTACCGACGTTTACGGGAAGAGTAGGGCTACGGACGAACTAGGGTCACGTGCGCAATAGATGTACGGGTTCGTACGGGGCTCAGTCGCAGCAAACGCTCCGACTGTTCTGACGGCTCGTTTCTCATGTTTTTTGCTGCGCTCGGGTAATTTCACAGCAGCTCTCCGCTCTAATTCCCGATTTTCCATCGGAAGATGATTTTATTCTTTTAAACTTTCAAAGCTTTCAAACTGAAAGTATACTGCTGTCTTGTGAACGAGTGTGATGGAAACAACTGAATCAAACTCGGATGTCGAAACAGCGTCTCTTCTTCTAGTATATTCACTGAACGTGAACCATGGGAAAGGAAATATATATTACACACTTGTCACGGAGAAGTTGAGGCTTGCCGAGACTGACAGTGACAAGTGTGTACTTTATTTTATCACATAAGCGAAAACGAGACAACAACATAGGACTGAATGTGATAAAAGCAATTGCTTTGTTTGTTGAGTAATTATACTGTTTCTGCCATATATGCTCTGTAACAAGGGTATCAAACGATTCTGTTTCAGCGGGTGAATTTTTCAGTGATTGCAAACATCCTGTACAAAGACGCAACGATTTGATTTACACAGGATTTTGGTCAAATGAAAGAAACTGTTATCCTGTCGTTATTTGTTAGATCTCTTTAGCTGTTTGAATGCCCGTTGCTAAATCGCAACGTTAAAAATATCGTAAACTTAAAAAATTATTTCAGGACCTTGGTTTCCTCAACATCGGCCACTTGTCACACACATTTTTATTTTGAACAATTTTCTGCTTTCAAAAGCAGAGTGCGTCACCTTAACTGGTATCAGTTACTTTAGAAGTATGCACAGGGACTTGCGTTACAATTTTTTTTTAAATGTTTTTACTGATACTGGTTTGAAAGTGTTACTCGATTCTTTATATAAGGTCCCTGACCGTGATTTGTGGTATTGTGACAATTTTTAACTTTGTGCGTCATTTTCTTGGAATCATTTTATATCCAGGAGTATTGGCTAACTTTATACAAAACGTTATACAAATCATACCGCAAATCAAGGTCCAACCAAATCGTGATTTGCGGTATAATTTGTTTTACATGTAAATTTACATAAGCAAATCATGGTCAGGGACCTTAGTAGTTAAACCTTAAAACTAGTAGAGGGCTCACATTTTCCCCGTCCAAATTCTGCATTTGAATAAAATAGTATTTTTCTAACGCATGCTAAGAGGCTGTTTTTAGAGAAATGAGAGGTTTCCAGCACGAGTCGAAGGCGATTGCATTATTGTTAGCACACTGCAAACTGTTGAGTGAAATGGTGTGTAGGGACCAACCACTTATCATTTCAATAATACCAAAAGTCCAGAACTCAAAAACCAGTCAACAGTCCTATAAAAACTAAGATTCTTCAGTTGGGATCGGTCGGGGAATGAGAATAAAGTTTCCCTGAAATACCAACATTTTTAGTCAATTCCAACCCTACATCCAGCTGTAGTTTCTCAGGATGATGAGCTAGAAAGCCGCTCTCATTGTCAAGTTGTTCTCCTCAATAAAACGTTAAATCACGTGAAACGATACTATTTTTATAAGAAGACACTTCAATGATAATATTGTTATATTCCCTTAGACAACATACCAATGATTTCGTAGGTAGGTAACACCAGTGGTTTTCAAATTATTTCCGTTTCTTTATTTTACAAAAAAAAACATTTTGTAATGAAATCTAGAACTACAGTCATGTTTAGAAATGAAACTGTGCATTCGGTGGTTTATTGATGTTTAGGTATGATTAGTTAATGATTCATAGAAAAAGAATAACATGAGCAACGAGTTATGCTTTTACTAATCGGCTTATGTGTTCACCTGCTAAAATTTATTGTTCTAACACGATCATGACTAATGTGTTGCTACGACATAGTGTGAGTAAAAGTTTGAAATAGAAATTCTGATAAGAAGAGACATTTTCGAAAATTCTCTTAAAGATTTATGAGTTTAACAGTGACAAACATTCAAAAACCAGTCACTATACGGAATTACAATTTTTCATGGTTTTTGAGGTTCCCGTGATTATTAAAATGTTAGTGGTTTTCCTAACTAGTGTTAAAATTTCACTTTGTCGCGTGTTTGCAACGTCGTTTAAGAAAAACGTTATTCCTAACTTATGACAAAAGGTTATTAGCATGCGATAGAAAAATAACTATTTCCTAATTGTACGCGAACGCGTGTGTGACGAGATTGCTATCCTAACATTTACACAAATATGTTCATACGTCAAAAAGCCTCAAAATTTTGATAGATGCATGCGTATTCTCAGCCTCCAAATATTTCCTATGTTAGTGCTGGTTGCAAGGAGAAGGACAACGGTAATAGATTAATAATGTACTTTGATATCTTAAACACAAGGAAATGTGAAAATTCTCGGAAAAATCTGCATTTCTTAAATTGGCAGGTTTTAGAATGTTAGTCACTGTAGCACTTAATTCCCTGATCTGCATAAAAATTATTGTTGATTCTTGGTAATGTTGGTGCAATAAAGATGGTATTGAGCTCTAGCGTCAAAATTTGCTCTCCGATATGCTTCATCCTTAATTCATCGTCATCGGGGTGTTCATAATTCCCGAAGGTCTCTTTTAATTTCAATTTTCGAGGGCTGACACGCTAGGAAAGGAAATATTTTACAACTACCAAAGAGCTCAAAAGAAAATATTGTCGTCGAGGTTTTAACTTGGAATTATACTCAATAGACAAACCATGTGAACAACTAGTCACAATCATGTCAAACGTGTCCCACAAACAACTCCTTTTATTTACAACTGTAGTCGATTGACCTGGATATCTCCTCCTGCCTCACCATCTCTCTAATTGTACCAGCCTCGTGAATTTCTAACATATTTTTGAGTTTAAAAAACTAAACGATAAGGGGCCATTCACAAAGAACGCACGCTTCTAAGAGGATGGAGGTTTAAAATTCGTCATTTCATCGTGCGTAATTTATGAATGGCCCCAAGAGAACGGAACACGTCAACTTCAGTTCATGCAAAAAAGACTCATTTTGGTTTTTTCGAGGTTTTTCACTTGTTGTGGTGGCTGGGTGGGTCGAACTTCGGTGTTTGTTGGTCAATAATATTCAGCTCGTCGACCTTCATAAACGTACACAATTTGACATTATTCACATCTCGCATGTTGGAGTAATTGATAAAAAACGATTTTCACGACAACTCCGGAGAAAATTTTTCTAAGGGTCATGTCAGCCCAACAAAAAAATTTCGGGAAAAAATTTGTTCCACGATATTATCAGAATTGAACGACGATTCATTTGAGCCATAGTTCGTTTGGATCGCTGTCGGCTTGAATCCCGACCGTTCGAAGTTTTGGCGAATTGACTCTTAATTCTTCAAAAAAATCAAAAAAGGAAGCCAATTTTCTCGAATTTGTTCCTCAGTACCATTATTAGGTATGTTTCGATATATCTGAATGTCTGTATATTAAATGCATCTTATGTGCAGTGCATACAATTGACAAGATTTTCCAAACAAACAGATGAGCGGGAAGAATTTTTTGAGAGTCTTTAAATCACCACATTCGTTGTATTGTTGCGTTAGTATGGTGTCGGAACATTCAAATCCTAATTTCAGTTTACATATACGTACAATATCCCCTATGTATTCAACTAGAAAATCACCTTCATCAATATGAAAAATTGTCCATTTAGACTGGAATTTCCCCTTATTTTATTACAACGATCGTTGTCACATTTATTACTTATCTCCTTTAACACAAACACATTCCTATTGATAGTTTCATGGAATTTATATTTTTCAAATACACTTACGTATAATATGCCCTCCGTATCATAAGTCTTTTTTTCATTCTACAATTTTACCTGATCATAAAATCATTCCCTTCACGAAGTTCCCATCTGCGCCAAACGAACAACAAAAAATCTGGTATACATACAGCCCAGCTCAAATCTAATTCGATGAATTTACATTCTATTATCACGTATTGACTCAAAGGTATTTAGTATTAATGCTTATAGGTAGAGGGTATTTTACTAATAGTATATATATATAACTATATACACATTCAGTTTGCTCACTTCGTCTCAATCCGTGTAAAGAAAAAAATTTCTAATGGCACACACAACCATACGCGCAGTGTAATAAAAACATTTCTTTTTTTTTATTGCTATAAACCGGCAAAACATCCCTTAAATATTATGGGTATAGGTAACGGACGGTATGTGTAAGGTACAAAATGTATATTGCCATCACATCATCATCATCGGTTTTGAACTGGTAAATTTTCCATTTTGAAATTTTGTTTCCATTTGAATAGTGGCAACCATCCGAAGAACATTAGAATTTTAGTTTGATCGCGAAAACCTTGTTAGAGAGAGTGTGTGTCTGACAAACGGAAGGAAAAAAGACCTTGCAACAGAAAACATATATAAATGGTTTACTGGTCGACTTCTTAGAATTTTTTCTTAGCTCGGCACGTTTTGAGAGTAGCAGAGGACGGGAAAAATCACTTCGCATTCAGCGGACCAGCTACGCAGGACTAAAGGTATTACCTTAAATATTACATATGCCATTGAGTTCACGTTCACGTGAGTGGCTCACGTTTTTGTTATTTCAAATTCTTTTTCTTATTTGAAACAATAAAGCGATGTGTCGGAATTCAATTAAAAGAGTGTAAATAAGTAACGTGTTGAACCGTGTTGGATGAATATTAAATGTACGGTCCAGTAACATAATAATATTGAATGTATAGTATACATACTGGACCGTCGAACGTTTGTGATTTCGGTTGGTAATAAGAAAAAAGCGAACATATTGACGATGGTTTACCTTTTACATACGTATTGTTTGAATGTTTTGTTATAAGTCTCTGTTTCAAATTCAAATTGCGAGAGCAGAGCGGCAAAATATGTTGCACACATTTTGTTGAATGTGAAACACATAATTGATTTGCGGAGTGATTTATTGTCACAATTTAGTTTAAAATTGCGGTCTAAATCGGGCATTTTTGTTAGGACTTTAGTACAAACTGCGTTCCACAAATATCTAATCATGGACCTGCAACACTGTAGGATTTGCCTAATTTTAATTTTTATATTTTTTACACCTTGTCATCGACTAAATACTGACATCGACACTCTAATGCATTGTTTCAGTTATGGACGACAAATTACGTAATCAATGCAAGGAATCCGAACTCTGGCTGCTAATTCAATATGAACGACCGCAAAATGTGTACAATTATGACATCATTCACTCATCCAAAGTGGTGCAAAAGGACAATATGCATACTGGAAAGACAATCGATTTTCGACTTGGAAATTCAGTTTTGAAGGCTGTCATATTCATCATTTCAGGTATGTGTATACAAATTCATAAACAGTACGATGAATGAGACTGTATTAGGGTGGGACGATCAGTTAATGATCTCGAAACGCAGATCTGGTTAACCTTTGTTTTCTTTCCCTCCCGGTCATCTTTTAAATCATGGTAGTCTTTCCGTAACCCTTAAGGATTCGGTTAGGATGACAGGTCCCAAAATGGAAACTTCGGAAGGTTGTACCACATAGACACACCTGGGAACCTGTGTCTTACTATAAGAAATTTAGGAAACATGAGCTGCAGGCCTCTTTTGTTCTTCTAGACCGCTTTAGCACTGACTGTCCGGTGAGTGCACCTATTCTTCTGATGTGATTCCGGTTCATGTTGAGCAAATCTTTGGCCCATTTACCCCATTACGTTAACGTTTTCGCACAGAATGAATTGTCTATAGTTATAAACACGGCTCCTGCTCTTGCTAGCTCATCCGCCATTTCCTTATCTTCCACACCAGAGTGTCCGGCCACCCAGCTAAGCATACACGTTTGCTTTGGCCCATGAGGTTCACACTCTTTAGCCAGTTTGTAAGTCGTGACTGGCGACGAAAACGCTTTTAAACGCGTAGTATGAGAAAAGTTATTCATGAAAGACATACAGATACAGTCATCTACGTCCGCATGCTCTAAGCACTCAATTTACCAATTTTTTCCCTTCCTTCTTCCGCCAGACGATAGAAATTTTCTGGAAACTGAAATGAGGGCTTTAACCAGAGCGCCTGTGGACGATCGAAGCCATAAGCCGGTCGAATACAAACGAAGAAAAAGGGGAACCCCATCGCCCATCGAATACAAACCGAATGCATCGATATCTCGGCTACCATCGCCGGCCTGGAGTAACAACACAAATGAGTCGATGAGTTCGAATGTGGAAAAGCAAATAACCGCTGCACCGCCAATGACATTCGATCAAGGTACCCAAACCGAGTTGAAACTGATGTCGACCGATGGTGGGCTGCCGAAAGATTTGTCGAAACTTACGCAGCAACTGGAAATGTTGCTGATTGAAAATCAGCAACTGAGAAAAGAGAGTCAACACACCAAGCAAATGCTAGCCGACGTGGCCAATAATACGTATGACGTAAAGGCGATGATGAACGACATTCACAGAAAGTTGGAGCTCAACCACCGAGATCCGCACATAATCAATTCACAGATGAAAGCCAACAATGATCCGATTGTGCTCTATGCCAAATCATCCGATCACATTGTCGATCTGAACCATGCCGAAATCGACAACGATATGGCCATCGAAACGTACGATGTGAACAACGAAAGCAGCAACATTTCCTATTCGAATTGCAGCCGCTTATCGGCTGTGTCCAATGCATCCATTTACAATTCAACCATGATGGGCACCCAACAATCGTCTTCGGCTGGCGAGTCAGCCAATCACACACATTCGTCCATGGTGAATGATAACAAAAATAACTGGAAAGTGATCGACCTCGATGAGGTATCCGAAGAGGTGACCATCGGTTCGAATGGGACAAAAGTACACAAAAGTGTACTGGACACGGTGAAATGGACGTCGCATAGTAGCGCTACTAGGAAGTTGTTATCGTCGCTATTTACAAGAGAAGTTTTGGCCACGCATTCGTTAACCGGGAAACCATCACCAGGTAATTTGTGCCACCTTTACTGTCTGATTGCAGTTTTGTTAATGGGTTTTTTTCGGTGTCTTCTTTTTGCAGCATTCATGGATTCGACCAAGCCAACGAAAAATCAACTGAACGCGTTAATTATCGGTGACATTGTCCAGTTTGTTTCACAGCGATGTGGCGTCACCGACACTGCTGGTGAGTGTATTCAATTTATAAATGTTTAGGGATGAGGGCGAAGTAGCGCTTCCCGCGTTTGAAGGGAACTGATGCTAATTTTCAGTCCAGTATCTAGAACCTTTCGAGAAATAGAGAATTTCGAAAAGCCGATCCAAAAAATATTTTTTTGTGCAATCTGACCATCCTGAGCCCATCCATGTTTAGTGAGTCATTTAGTCGGGCGTTGAATGACAAAAATTCGTAAAAATGACCTTTGTTCATACAAAAAATCGAGAAGTCTTTCGGGCATGGCCCGAACACCTACAGAGCCTGTCCGGTCTTGCCACCACTTTATATCAAATCTTGCACTTCCTTAGTTTTTGCATACATTCCATTAGATAAGTCGCATTCAGTCGGCAGTTATCGCTTATTTCTTTCATTGCTGTCGATAACAGATGACTAGCCATTTTTCAACTGTTGAAGCTACACATTGTGCATGACACAATGTATGGTTTTTGGAATGGCTCAGCCCATCCGTTTGTGAGCGATCGTTATAAATACTAAATTCTCTTTGTTTAACTTACAGTTCGCAGCGCCATCACCACCAAATGTGCCGATGAAAATAAGATGTTCCGTCAGCGGATGGAAAAGAAGCGCAAGGTTTTACATTCCATGGAAAATTCAAACAACAAGGAAAACAGTGACGTCGACGTGAAAATGATGTCGCACAATTCAACTTTGTAATAGTTATAAGTGAAAAATTGAACAAAGCCAATTTATTATTATATTTAAAGAGTGTGAGCGCACAGTGCGTACCACACACCACAAACTTTACAATTTAATAAAAAGAACAAAGTTACCACATTTTACATACATCGCCCGGTTTTTCGTGGACAAAATGTTCTTGCGAGACTAAGATCAAATGGATGAGATGGGTGAAGTTCGGGTCCAATTGTCGACATTATACCAATAAAAATCGAGGCCCGATAGAACGTGTGATCGGATGACCGTAAATTTTTGTTTATCGCGGAAATATCTAGCAAGGAGCGGACGTAATTTTTTGTAGAAGACCACGATAGCACAAACGCTGAAATGAAATGAAATTTTCTTTAGCAATTTTGGCTATGGAAAGCATTTGTGCCAAATGTAGAATGCAATGTTAATTTAAAACACTGCAACGCATTTGTTTCTATGCTTTTGAGGAGCTTTTGAGAGCTTTAAGCTTCTTTTGTATTCCACTTTTCCAATGGAATCCAAAAGAAGCTTCGATGAAACAATTCAATATGATGTTTTAGCTTCACACGACAGGATATCAAACAGTCTCCAAATTTTGATACAAATATGCGTGAGTGTACAGTTGCATGTGTTGAATGTTTTAACTCAGACCACGAAAGGGTGACATCTGTTCGAAGTTCTGTGAATCTAATGCAGTGGTATAGCTATGACAATGATCCATAATTCTAACTCGCTGCAGTTATAATCCACTTAATTAAGAATGAAACTTCATTTTTCGGGCTGTTTCCCGTTTAACTTACTTACTTACTTAGGCGGGCACTACAACCTATTACTGGTTTTGGCCTCTTCCAGCAATCTTCAACGTTCTACAGTCGCTTACTCTTAGTACTTTTAGATCAGACTCAATTAATTCCCGTTTAACGTTCAAGTTTATTCTGAATTCCTTCTTCAAAGTTCTACTGTATTTATACACCCCTCTTCCAGGGGTTTCAAGTTTCTTGATTCATTTCAATTCAATTGAGTTCTTCGATGTTTGATTTCTGAACAGTAGAAACTCTCACCAGTGGCTCCTGTTATATTATGCAAACAAATTCATCGTATTTGGGTTACGCCATACGAGTCACTCAGTATGTATATCGTTGCAGCCACCAAACTCACTGTAACTGCAATATAATCGCTAGAAAAATTCCTTGTGAAATTGTCTTACGTGGGATTCGAATTTTGGTGGAAGACTAGTACATACACAACCAGTAGCCACTGAGTCATACCCTTTGAAGTATATCGACTCAAAAGAATATGAATGGAAACAGTTTCAGTTTTGCTCATCTTTTCATTCGTCTCTTTGTTACATCATTGTTGATGTTCAAACGAAAGAAGTAATAGTTCGTAATGGTTGTATGCTGATACGCTTCTCGGTTGTGAAGTCCGTTAGAAAAAAGAATCTAAAACTTTAAAATATCACTAAACATTGTACACAAACTGGCCTATGTGTGTCTTCCACATCCATTGGGCTTTTGTTAGGACTTTCATTCATATAACGTAGCCAATTGGAGGGATTCTTCTGAAAAACAGAATACCGCATTTTCTATTGGAATTTTTCGTTTGTGCCAAATAAGGTATTCAATCCCAGAAGTCCAAAACCACTTTCAAAAAAATTCTTCGAAGCTTGTGTGGCTAGTGTGAGGTGATCATGCACTTTTCTTACAAAAATTTCTCCAGTTACATGAGCCGTACAGGGTCGTGTGGGGTCTCATTAGAAAGGTAATTGCATGTACTTTCGGGGCGAATAGGGTCTTGTTGGGTTTAAACAAAGCACCTAGCAGGGTAATAGAAAAAAATAAAGTAGTACTTTAATCGAAGTATGCGAATATTTCCATACGTTTTTTTTTCATAATGTCATTGCAAAATTACCATTAAGGCTGCTTATGGTATTATTGGTATCGAAAAACTACTCTATTTGACGTGAAAAACCTCTATTACCCTGCTAGGTGCTTTGGTTCAAAAGTCATCTAAACTGAGATATGTGCAGTTGAAGTTTTCAACAGAAAAAAGACTGGGAGGTGCGGGAATCGTGGTTTTACAGAAAATGAAAAGCATTTCTCTAAAACAATATATAATTGAGATAAAAAATGTCTTGCAGATTGTTCACATATTTCGAAACATGGTTTCTATTCGAACGAAAACATAACACCACTGCACTCACGAAACGTTTATTCAAAAATGATCACATCAACGTTTATTTTTTAATACAAATCCTAGAAGTTGAAATCATGTGTGCATTGACTTTTCATACACACGAAATTATTCTGTGAGATCTTTTATTGTAAGTTGTCAACATTGCTTCGAAAAAGTGAAACAAAACAAAACAAATCAAAACAAAACAAATCAAAACAAATCAAAACAAAACATGTTTCGGCCACTTGGCAACAAATTACAAGATCTGTTTTTAGGATTAATATTTGGATTTCGTTAATTATTCTTTTATGGTAGCTTAATTATGATTGGACTTAGAGGTAAACAAAGTGAAACATAAAAATATTGTAAGTATTAGGTCGCGAAACAGCACAAATTAAATTTGTTTTCCGTAGATTTCCCACGGAAAAACAATTTGTTTTTAGCTGTTTCGAAGCAATTTAAATTTAAAAATTTTAAATTTTACTTTGTTTACCTCTAAGTTCAATCTCAATGATGCTACCTGGAAAGAGTGATAATCGAAATCCATGTATTGATCTTTAAAACAGATCTTGTAATTTGTTGCCAAGTGGCCGAAACATGATTTGTTTTGTTTTGTTTTGATTTGTTTCGTTTTGATTTGATTTGTTTTATTTTGATTTGTTTCGTTTTGTTTCATTTTTTGAAACAAGCATGGTTTACAAAAAAGTCATAGAACAATTCCATGTAATGTTTGCACAGTGTACTCTTGCGAACTTAAATGAAAATAAATCAATGTGATTATTTTTGAATGAATAATTGGTATGGTAAGTGCAATATAGTGTACGTTTTTGATTCAAATAGAAATTCTTCTTCGAAAAGATTAATCGAATTGCGAAGACTTTTTTATCTCAAATTATTTTGTTACACAGAAATGCGTTTCATTTCGCTATCAAACCATGATTACCGCACCTCCCTGAAAACATGCACTTTTCTTACCTAGAAATTGCTCGAGGTACACGAAACGTGCATGGTCGTATGGGTTGTCATTTGAAAGGTAATTGCATGTACACACCATAGAGGTAGACTACCTAGAGGAATTATGACTCGAAATTCATTGAAAAATTATATCACACACACCAATAAAACGAAAATGTCAACCTTAGTATTCTTTTGACATTCTGAGTCTCTTTACTTGGTACACACAGCCACACAAGCTTCGAAGAATTTTTTTGAAAGTGGTTTTGGCTTCTGGGTCGAATACCTTATTGGGCACATATAAAAAATTCCAATGGAAAATGCGTCCGATTTCGGTCTTCTGTTTTTCAGAAGAATTCCTCTTGAGGAAAACAAACGTATTTAGAAACTAAGTATCGGAGTGGGCGGTTTTGGTTCGAACCTGAACCTGAACCTGAAATTCACTGTGGTTCAACTTCAGGCTAGTTTCTTCTTCGATAAAAAGTCAGAAAAACGTAAAGCCCACTATGCAAATTCATCAGTCATTGACCTATTATAGCTCGAGCTAGTCATCCATTATCGAGAGTGACGTCGAAAATAAGCTATGAATGGATAATGATGCCTTACTACAGCAAAACATTTTCTAGAACTAATGAAGCAATAGATTCTGTAAGTACATTTTATGAGTTAAACATTAAGCAAAATAGCTAGCAGATTTAATGATTTCGTGATACGATTGGCGTTTAGCGAGGACTTTTTTTTAAAACACTTTCGCACATTTTTTTTTAACTTTCCACCATTTTCCTTAATTTTCACAAATAGTATATTTCAACATACCCCAATACACACAAGATGTGTGTGCACGCGCGGGCGAAGCCCAAGCGAAAACACACATCGAGTGTGTATTGGGGTATTTTGAAAGATATTTTTCTGTAATAGTGAGAGTGTGTTGGTGCTTTCCTTCCCAACCGTTACTTTCCTTCTCGACCGTTTACTTTCCCTACCGACCGATTCATATCATAGCTCACCAATACACTCACGTATACAGAAAAAATATTTTTCTGTATACGTGAGAGTGTATTGGTGAGGTGTCATATGAATCGGTCGAGCGGGAAAGTAAACGGTCGAGCGGGAAAGTAACGGTTGGGAAGGAAAGCACCAACACACTCTCACTATTACAGAAAAATATCTTTCAAAATACCCCAATACACACGCGGTGTGTATTTCACTCGGGCTTCGCCCTCGTATCCATACACACCTTGTGTGTATTGGGGTATGTTGAAATATACTATTTCGGAAAATTTGGTGAAATGTACGAAAATCCAGGAAAATATGGGAAAACGTTTTCCCAAAAATAGACCCTGCCGGTTAAATCTAAACCAGGTTAAAGAGCAAAATTGGCAATTCAAAGTCCATGTTTACATTAGTGTTTACAATATCGAATATTTTATTCATGCCAGTAAATATTTGCCAGATGAGCATCGCGATATTTCGTTGCAAGCACCTAAGGAAAATAAACAATAAAAAACAAAAAGAACAAAAATGAAACGTTTAACATTGTGTCGTATATAAGAGTGGCACAATTGCAGTAAAACATCGACAACAAAACATCCTATTTTCGTGAGTTTAATTTTGTTTTATAAATGAAAATAAATTGTGGGAATTGTAACAACATTTAAGGGAATACATTAGTGGGTGATAATACCAAGCATGAATTCGCGCTCTTCAGCATACCGCGGAGAAGTGATAAATCGTCAGGTGTTAGTGCCCATCCACTTAGCTGTCCAATACTTTGCAGTTCCGGACAACGATCCATCAAGAGCTATGCAAAAAATTTTCGAATTTATTTTTCGGTAAAAGGTAAAAAAATCGCGTTATACCTCTACAGTTTGTACCGTTAAATTTGGTGCAGAAGTGAACCAGATGTCTTCCAGAAGATTAAAGTCGGTGTCAAGGAATATGCTGAAAATGTTGCGAATTGTTAGCTTTATCTGAGACTGAGGCGTGGAATTTTCTACATCCTAACTACAATCATGTACATTTAAAGTGCCGTCGTGCTATCAAGATCTTATTTGGCTAATCCACTTTGTTACACACATTCATACCTTGTGACTCATACACATGTGAATGTGTGGAACAAGATGGACTAGATTGTAGCGTACGTTGACGTTTTTGACTAGTTATGAACATGCTGGCACAATTGGGTGCTCATCACTGTACTGTACCTTTCTACATATCTCTGAAGGATTTGACTAGACATACCTTGCCATATCCTCATCAGTAAATGTGATGCTATCGATCGCTAGTCTTTTCAACGTTCGTGTATTGCATACGAATCGCTTCAGCGCCGTATTCGTGAACGGACTGTTTAACATCTCCAATCCTTGCAGATTATCAAACTTTCTATCACTGTTGTACGTCATCAGATCCATCATATAACAGTCCAAGTCGACCAATCCACAGCAGGCGCGTGACAGTCTGCCCAGATCCATTGTGCCTCGTCCTTTTATAATCGTCAGATGATACAAATTCCGTCCAATGTTTTCGAGCAATTGCTCCAGTTCAATGCAACAAAATTTGTAGATTTTCAGCTTTCTCAAATTCAAAAACTTTAGTTTGTGCATTACACCACTGTCCGGTGTGTCCAGATAGATACTCTCCAGATCTGGGCACATTTCAACAATGGCGTCGATGGTTTTATTGTTGGTTCTGGTGTCGTGCAGATATTTCAGTTTCGTTTTGAAGTGAGGGTTGTGGTGCTCGCTGATGCACAGTAATGATTGTCCGACATAAGAGTAGGTGACCAGATTTTCTAAATTTGGCAGATTAGTTAACAGTAACGCAATGTCGGTGTGACAAATATTTTCCTCGCCTAACGTTCCAATATCTACAATTTTCAGTCGCTCTCTCGCTGCTCCGAGACACAGATATTCGACACCGATTTCGGTTATGTCCGTTTCACCGGATACATCCAAAATTTTAAGAAATTTACAATTGGAAATGTACTTGAGCAATTCGTCAGTAGCAATGTATGGAATAGACAATTTCGTTAATTTCGTGCAGTTCTTCATTATTTCGTACATGTAGTTCATGTGTTCATGTTTCACCCAGACACCCTTCAAATTCAATGCGGTCAGACCGCTTCCCTGAGCGGCTATTACTTGCAGAATCTTTTCATAGTACGAGTACGGAAATATTTCCGATACCAGACACTGAACACTCCCATTGAGCAGCATCTGAAGGCATGTGAAACGAACGGTTGCTTCCAAAAAATCCGAACTCAGTATAACTCGCAGCATATCTTGGTAAATATCACTTGTTGCACCAGACTCTTCTAAATACGAATTTACATCGACCATGGTGATGGTTATATCATTGTCCAATTCGGTGTGCATGGCGAATCCGATTGCCGTTACCACAGTGTTAGCTAGTTCCGTTAGTGCCAATTCACTGAGTGATCGCACCTGACACTTTTTCATCTTGTTGGCATGCAATTTCTATATATCAACACTTGTGTGATCAGAGAGAGAAAAGGTTTTGTCTGCACTTTTAATTGGCTTCCGGCCAATTTGATTTATCGTTTGAAGTTCAAGGACAATAAGATGTGTGGTAACTGGTAGCGGGACTTAAAACATAAACGATAACTGTGCAACATCACCAGAAACACACTCTACGTATTTATAGAAGCTCTGCTTGTAACACTTTCTCTCTGTGTTTCGATATATTATCAAATTGTTGGCTGTTGTAACAGATAGATTATGCTGCATATGGTATGCAGTCACAGACGTCAGGTATGTCACCAATATTATTTTCAAATCTTTTACGTCTATTGTTCTAAGCAATTTTAACTGAATCTATTACTTCACTAATTTTAACATACAAATTGCTATGTACAAGTTGGTGTTAGCAAGAGTTCATTTCTTATTGCTGTATGCTGTAGTAGCTGTCGTTAACAGATGAACGTATATTCGGTGGTTCTGTTCAAACTAGCGGTTTCGGGACACGCACATGCACACTTTCTCCAATTCACAATTGTCAAAAAAGCAAATAGTCAGCGTAACTTTATCTGCTTTGGTTTAGAGTCGACGAACACAATGCTATGTCGTCGCTCTCATTTCATTTAACTTTAAGGTCACACAATTAGGTCAACAATTTCTTATTTGGCTTGCACAGTTGCAACTTCGTACGCACAAATGCATTTTACGAATAATAGGTTTCACTGAACGGGCTACACTTTTCATAAATTAACTGCAATAAGAAAGCATATTCGCCTTTTAATATCCCGTCAAACTGTCTCGGTAACGTAATTTTCCTCTAAACAAATAATGATTACAGATGCACCGCACATATTGTTAACAACTCTACCATCATCACATTACGTAATATTTGGTTTTCACGTCTGCAGCTTAATGTTTGTCCCCTTTTCTTTGAGCTGAAATTGTGAATCACAAAATAAAGACCACTGATTAAGGCATCATTCCATGAAGTTGCAAAACGCAATTGTCGAACGATTGATTGCAATTTGACGATACTGATCGCCCTATCTAAATTTTTATTTAATAATTTTCACAGACCAAGATTAACCGAACCGCCTCACAAAATATTCTAAAACAAAACTATTTACATTCGTAATTCATTTTTTGCAGGTAAGGTTGTTTGATGAGAGTTGGCTATTTTTAAATCGACGAATACCAACGATTATGTGAAGTGAATATATAATATGCGCGTACGCTCTGACATGATTTCTATCGTGTACGATTGGTGCAGTTCTTTATAGAGAGTACCGAACAAATCTCAGATTTTATCTTTACATTTCTTTAAATCGATGCATCTCTTCCGATGCAGTGTAGTTGATTTGTTGTTAATGAAATTAATGAGTCCAGGATTTCTTTGAATTTTAACCAACAGTTATTGCTGTCATCCTGTTGCATCTCGCTTGTCTCACGATTCTTATTTGAGAACTTGCGGAGGGCTGATGTTAGGAATCCTAAGTACAGCACAGTCAGAATGTCGCCGACCATGCTAACATAGAACGATTGTGATATTTTTAAGAGGAATCACCCCTTTTTCATAGCACAAAACCGAAAAAAGGGTCTGAAAGTTGCAACTCTTAGGGTACCTACTTAATTTATACATTTTTGGATGCAATAATGGTTTCTGATTTTTGGAAAAGCTGTTTCATTTATTGTTTTTTCATCTTTTAAAATACCTGTTTTCAACCGAATTTTTCCATAAATTGCACATATTTCTAGTCACACATCAACTTTCATAATACAAATGCTTACTTCACAGATTCCTGCTATTGATTCACACAAAACAAATAAAAAAATTGAAACTGAAGCGAACATTGTTGTCGAAGAGGAGGTTTCAACAGGGTGATCCATTGGGTACACCTGGTTTTTGTATTGGCATTATGAGAATGGTATTTGAATGATAGTTCAGTTGGTAATGTTCTTTCTGTGGTGTTGGAAGATATTAGGAAAGTGTTAGACTTTTGTGCGTTGTCCGGTTTGCCACTGAATGCGAAAAAGTGTGAGTTTTTTTTGTAACCGCTTCTGAAGGGATAGGGCTAATATGTATGCTGAGATATCAGCTTTGTTGCCAGCTTTGTTGATGAGTACTCCCTTGAGATTTTAGGTTCGCCGATTTTTGAGTCAGGGTTAGAGAGGTTAGAGAGAATGTTTTCTTTCTTCTAAGATTGAAGAAATAAAGGTGATGTGCGAGCATTTGAAGTTGATGGATGTCCATCCGACTTTGTGCGTTTTTAGGAAGTCTTCAGGAAGCTGTAGGTTTAACTATTTGTTGCGTAGTTCTAAGGCATTTTCTTTGAATGCTTATTTGAAGTAGGTAAATGAAGTTTTTCGTTCGACGCTTGAGACGATTACTAATCTTAGGCTGTTAGATTTTTCTTGGGGTCAGGCTACCCTGCCGTTAGCTCAGGGTGGATTAGGTATTCGGAAAGTTGAGGAATTGGCACTTCCTGCGTATCTGTCGTCTGTGTATTCGACGTCCAGTCTGTCTTATGAGATTTTGAGTAGGTTTAATATTAATGTGATCGATGATAGTGTTTTGGGTTAGTAAGTTCGATTCCTAGTGAATTTGTTCCAGGTAGTGATGATGAGAGGAAGATAGAGAGGAATTGGGACCTTCCGTTGGTCAATAGCAAGTTTAGCGGGAATTTCTAGAGATGACGGTAAAAGACCTGATGGTATGACTCTAATTCCGTTTAGTCATGGTAAATCTCTTTTATGTGACAGTGCGTGATACGTTGGCTCCTTCATACATTGATGAAACTTCTAAAAAAGCACGATCAATTGCAGAGAAAGCGGAGAGATTAAAGCATAATCATTATAGAAAACTTAAAGAAAATTTTATTTATTTACCCCGCTTGCTTTTGAATCTTTAGGTTGCATGGGTCCAGACCAGAAACAAACAAATTTGTCACGAAATTAGGATCGTGGATGAAAAAAGTATCAGGGGAAAAGCGTTCAACAGATTACTGATTGCAAAGAATTTCAATTAGTATTCAAAGAGGAAACGCAACATGTGTTCTTCGAACATTGAGAAGGAATAGAGTGGACGATTTTTATTTATTGTAATTTCTGTTTATGAAAAGATCGATTTTTTACTGGCTGCAATTTGAGAAGTCATTTTTTTATTTTATTCATATCTTGAATAACAAAGAAAACGAAAAAAGTGGAAAAAACCTTAGAGAAATCTAAGGAAAAAACACATACATTTATGTTTCGTTGTCTTTTAAATGGAAACCCATTTCCCATTCACGAATTTCTCGATCTTCCGTCGTCGAACATAATCGAGATAATTGTCTTTATTGAAATTAGCAGCACTTGTCAACACAAAACCGTATGAGTCTTCATAGCCAAGGTCACCAAATACGTTTGCTGTTTGAAGATCACCTAGACGAATGTTGGTAATTGCTTTGGCTCTGATATCATTGACAAGGTTGGTCAAGTCCTTTATTGCTGCGTCGACTTGTACAGATTTTGCTTCTAATTGTGATGTTTGAGCGCCCAGTTGAGTTGTAATGGTTTCCAATTTTGTTAATTTCAATTCAAGTGCAGCTGCCTTCTCTTCTAGTTGCTGAATTCGATTGGGTATTGAAGCAAGTTCGGTAACAAAGTTTAATTCGCATGTTTCTACAGGAAGAAAATGCAAATAAAAATTGTTAAATTGCTAATCAATTTAACTTCTTACGTTGTTCAACGACGCTTGCTGACGTTGCAATTGCTGCACAACAAGTAATTGTTATGAGGAAATATCCGAAAATCATTTTCTTCAAAGAAAACTTGTTGATTGATTAGAATTTTCAGCCAACAGGCAAGGCAAGACTAAAAACAAATTACAGATACAAGAGCACTAACCATGAACGATACAGTCGAAAAGATACTGATCTATTGTCGCAACCTTACCAGCTATTTAATGCGATTCGCGTTTATTTGATGATAAGAGTACATAAATAGGATCCGGTGGGTTGCCTAATTATAATTCTTTGAAATTCAGTGCACAATTCTCACATTTACGTATCGAATTATTATTTTATTTTCATTGTTGCGGGTATTTTATCATTTTTGCGGTGTTTGCGGACATGCGTCACATGGATAATGAGAGAGAGTGGTTAGTCTTAATTTTCAGTTACGAAAAAAGCACTCCGTTTTCTCTCTTTAAGCTCTTTACACTTTATACAATAGAAAATAGCCGTGGCTTAGCTAAGCAAAGTGTTTTTTGTAAGTGGAAAACAAGCCTTACCGAAGTATATCCTTTAAGTTTACTAAGAAATCTTCAACTGTTTTGTCTTCCATTAAAAATTGTAGATCTTTAAATGTGATTTATGAATAGAGCCTTTCATAATCTGCATGAAATATTAGGAAAGCTTTTGTAACGATATATTGATAATGGGTCACAAGTCGAAAGCATTACTGTAACGATTAGCCATTACATTTTAAATTTTAAATAATTTTCCATAATGTAGCCCAAGGTCTGACGACCTTATCGCACGCATCCAACCAACCACAAACTCTGCTGCTTCATAAAAGTAAAGAAAAATCACATTTCTTGTTAGAAGTAAAGTCGGGAAAATCTTCATTTAAAAGATGAGGTATCAAGACCCTCTGTAAATTAAATTTAAGGTAAAAAAATGACAAACCGGTCGAAATTTCTTTGGAGTACTAAGTGACATTTTAGAAATTGCCCTACCTCTTTTTCCGCGAGAGGCGAGATGTGCCTTGTTGAACTCGTAATGAAGCAAGGATTCGATACCATACTCTTCAAAAATCCGGATACGTTGAATTTATCCTCCATACAGATTGTTCGAAGAATTCGCGATATGACTCTTAATGGCTTTGATTTAAAAAAAAAGGATTTGGTTCAAAGAAATCAAAAAACGAATGTTTTCCGCCCAAATGTAGGCTAAAAATTTACAAAGGGTTCATCACTCTTAGGTAGCAGCATCCAATGTATTATGTATGACACGTGCGAAAGTTGAATTTCACATAACAGTTTAGAGGTGAGTGGGCTGCCCAAAACGTACGAAGGCGAAGTGCTGAGATCACTCTCAGAATATCATCAAATGAACCATGAACTTGAAATCGAAATGAAGTTATAAACCGAGTTACTTTCATGTTGCACTAGATTACATGTTATCTCATCTCTCAACGACCAGATCAGCATATTGTACTGATAAAACCGAGTCAGTGAAAACTTTATTGATAAATAGCTCTATGTGGTATATCAAGCACTTGTATTTTATTATAACGTGGAACTTGTGAAACACTGGTTTTGAGTTTGTCCTTTATACGTGTTTAAGTCGGATACAAAATCACTCTCGATTGAAATGTGTAAATTTTATTTTTTACTTTTGTTTTGCGTCAGATTGGTAAATTGTGAAATATTTTCTGCTATCGAGGCGCTGGAAGATCAATTTCATAATGAGAATTTGATAATAAAACAATTGGAAAAGTTTGCTGAAAAAATCCAAGATGATTACGTTGACAGGTTATGGTAATTTGACAAGCCTCACACACACATTTGGAATTGTATACGAATCGGACATTTGCTTAAAAGAAATCCGTTTCACTTAATGTGTGTGTACTAGGCTTAAGTGTATCAATCATTGGCAACAAACTAAAATTTTACAGAAAGCTTAAAGCATGGCGAGATGAGCACACTATAGCCGAAGCCGATGTATCGCGTTACATTACCAATCCGCTTAATGCATTCTTGATAATTAAACGTAGCATTGAAGATGTAAAACTTATCGAATCCCGTTCTCCAGGAGTATTCAAAGAATTCCGGTCGAAAATTAAAAAGTACCGAGCTAATGATGGAGACTTACTGGGGGCCGTCGAAGGAGTGTTAAGACTTCAATTTTTCTACAAACTTAAAACAATTGATTTCGCAAATGGAATCATTGACGGTGACGAAACAAGGTCACCGCTGTCTGTTCATGATTTATTTGTTATCGGTGAAAAGGCTACGATGATTGAAGGACAAGATTACAACTACTTTGCATTGGAATACTTGCAATTAGCTTATGAGAAGCTACAACAGGGACATGATGTGAACGGTGAGGTTAGTGATGACACCTTGATACGGCGCTTGATTTCAACCTATAAAACTGTACGAAATTATGCGAAGGCATTTGAAATGTTAGAAGTTCTAAAACTCAAATTTCCTTTGGATGATGGCGATAAGTCTTACTCACGCCTAAGTGACTCGTTACATGCTGCACGAAAGAAATTCGGTTCGAACAACATCATCGTCAACGATTTATTTTCCGATAAGTTTACTCACGATGGCACCTTCTCCGTCTTGAAAGATCGCATTCTTAACAGTCAAATATGTCGGGGAAATGTTTCCAGAACTGCTCATGAAATTTCTAAGCTTCGCTGTCGCTACGTGTCAACTAATCCATTTTCGACACTTGCTCGTTTTAAAGTCGAAGAAGTGCATCTGGATCCTTACGTAGTTTTGTTCGTCGATATTTTATCCGACGAAGAACTTGCGGTTCTTAAGGAATCGTCGAAACACCAGTTAAGTCGTGGCATGGCTACTCAGGATGGTGCGGTAACAAATCGCAGAGTAGCACAAATATCATGGCACTATCAACAAGATCACGAAGTCTTCCGTACGCTAAGTCAAAGAGTCGAGGTAATTTACTCAGATTTTTTTTTAATTTTTCACATCTGAGAGATTTTTGAGCGTTCAGGATATGACTGGCTTATCAATGGAAACTGCTGAACCGTTACAAACACAAAATTACGGTATTGGTGGACATTACGATGGTCACTGGGATTGCGTTATGAAATTTGATACTCCGTTTCACACTTATGGTGGAAACAGAATCGCAACAGTCCTTTTCTATGTAAGTCTTGAGTACTGCTGTGTGAAGGTAAATCACCGTATAGTATTGTTTGTGTGCTTTGGAGAGCTTTCGAAAGCTCTGAGATTCTTTCGGAAGCGTGGAATATTTTCAATGGAATTCAAAAGAAACTTTAAACTTGCGAAAGCTCCTTAAAACTTTAAAGCGAAGGAACAAATGCCATACGGTGTTTTGGCTTAACGACAAGGCTATGTATTGTATATATGTATGTGTTAAAATCAATAGTTGAAGACATTGATCTTATCGCATTTTAGTTATCAGATGTGGAGAAAGGCGGCGGCACTGTTTTCACCTATCTTAAATTGTACGTAGCACCGCGCAAAGGAGCAGCGATATTTTGGTATAACATGACACCGAGTGGATCGTGTGATTTTAAAACAAGGCATTCTGCCTGTCCAGTCCTATTGGGCAGCAAATGGGTTGCAAACAAATGGATTCGAGAATATAGCAACGAAGTTAAGCGACCGTGTGAACCGGGAAACGTATACGACGATGATAAAATGTTTGAATATGCTTTAAGTTTCTATTGAATAAAGAATTTTGGACATGCTTTGGCCTCGTGTCATAATTACACATTTAGAGTCTAATCAAGTACTTTGCATTCGATATCATAAATAACTATTTTCTGATAGAAAAAACAACTTTCACTGAACTAATATCATGTTATTTGAGTACGTGCTTAAATGTAACGCAATTTTAGTATATTTCGTCGAGAAACTGGTAACTGGAAACTGGTAAAATTTTTGCACTAATTTGCCCATCAATTTAGTAGGGACAAACTCCTCAAACTATCATACAAGCTACTAGCGAATAGTGATTTGTTCAAGCCAAAAATGAATCTTGATTTGTGCATGTAAAATGGAAAGAAATTCGTAGCACAACTGACGATGCTATGATCCGTAATTTGTGCAATGACGTTTTCATATTGAGCCATATGAAAAACAAAATTTTACCGAAAAAATTCTAGAAAAAAAATCAACAAAAAAAATTGCGTCACAAGTGGCAGATGTTGAGGAAAGTACTGTTAAGAAAATTGTTAAAATAGGGAAAAATTCGTCCTGAAACAGAGGAAAACCGGAAAAAGCCGAATCATCTACCACTTTGTGACGCAATTTTTTCTAGTTCTAAGTTCTAAGTCCTAGTTCTAAGAAACAAAACAAAAATTTTTGAAATTGAAGAGTGCAAAGTATGAGAAATCAAATTGAAATTTGGAAATAAAATTTTTGTTGTACGCGCCCGGTGGTTCAGATCGTTGACCGCTTGCTTCATACGCAAGAGGTCTCGGGTTCGAATCTCATTAGGGCGCGTACAACAAAAATTTTATTTCCAAATTTCAATTTGATTTCTCATACTTTGCACTCTTCAATTTCAAAAATTAGTCTAACGATCGGTGTGTCCGAAGCAATACAACATCCAGAATAATTACAAAACAAAAATATTTTTTACGATCAATTGATGTTAAATCAACGCACTTCAATCATGAGTGGTACTCTAAATAGAGTACTGAAACGTGACAGTGTATCAAACAAACTTTGGCACTGTAAAAAAATGTGGAAACATTTTTCATGCAAAATACTAGTCTATTTGGCAGCTGTCACTCGAAGCACTTTTGCTTGAAGTGCGTTGGGTGAATGCAAAGTTTTTAATTACCTTCACTATCATCACTGTCATCCTTCGAAGCTTCATCGCCAGATTCTTCATCACTTTTCAAATCTGTTGGTTTATATAGGCCCTGTTGATTACATACAATCCATAACAATTTCACTTTCACTCTAAGAGAACATCTTTGAGAGTAGGACCTAACAATGACGAACTACTAATTTTCTCCATACATTTGAGACTTACCACAGCTCTGTTTCTAGCATTAACACAAGAAAAATTCGGAGGCTTATGCAATCAAAATAGGTTTTGCATTTTCTCGTAAAGATGGGAGTCATTGTTTTTTGTGTGGATAAAAGCACACAACACATTCAACCGTACACGCATACATATCTGAAAATTTGCAGGCTTTTCGACGTGGGAAAAACGAGTGTTCGTGCTGGAAGCAGTGCTATGGGCTTTACCTAAAAACTATTTCGATTACGAAGAAAGTGTTTTCAAATTTTCGCTCCACTTTTCCACGTAGTCGATTGCATTCGTTCGAAAATAAAACCGATAAAAATACGCCGAACAAGAAAGTTTGCTGGGACAATGTCTATCCGTGAATTTAGCCGAAATTGTTGACTTGCATATTTCATCTGTCACTTTGTGTGAATGCTGGACGAGCGAGTTTTTAACACAAAAGCTATTGCTTTAAACGTGAAATAAAGAAAAAATTCGATTGAGAATATTCCAAACACAGATCACAAAGTGCATAAATTGTCCGGATTCGTTGAAAAGAAGAAAGAAAATTTAAAATGGATCGTCTATTAAGATTGGGTAGCGGAGTGCCGGGTGAGTGTATTTGTTTAACGCAATGGAAATCATTACTCAGATGACTTTTCGAGGAACGTAAAGTGCTGAATTTCTCGTTTTCTTTGTCTTGTTAAAATGCAGGCCTTTCGCAAGTACCACCACTGACCGCAGATGCCCCAGTTGTGGATACGGCTGAACAAGTTTACATCTCATCATTAGCTCTACTCAAAATGTTAAAACATGGTCGAGCAGGCGTACCAATGGAAGTCATGGGTCTCATGTTGGGTAAACTTTTTTGTCAATCAAAATCATTTGAAATTTGCTTCATTCATCCTCTCCTCGCATTCCAGGTGAATTCGTCGATGACTACACCGTACAAGTAATCGATGTATTCGCGATGCCACAAACTGGTACTGGTGTATCCGTCGAGGCTGTCGATCCCGTCTTTCAGGCAAAGATGTTGGATATGTTGAAGCAGACCGGTCGTCCGGAGATGGTTGTCGGTTGGTATCATTCACATCCGGGTTTCGGTTGTTGGTTGTCCGGTGTCGACATAAACACGCAGCAGTCCTTCGAAGCGCTTAGCGAACGAGCTGTAGCTGTTGTCGTCGATCCGATTCAATCGGTGAAAGGAAAAGTGGTCATCGACGCTTTCCGGCTGATCAATCCGAATATGTTAGTTTTGGGTCAAGAGCCGCGACAGACTACATCGAATTTAGGTCATCTACAGAAACCGTCTGTTCAAGCGTTGATACATGGACTGAATCGGCATTACTATTCGATTAGCATTAACTATCGGAAAAACGAACTCGAGCAAAAGATGCTATTGAATCTGCACAAAAAATCGTGGATGGATGGCCTTACGCTGGCCAACTACAATGAACATTGCACCATCAATGAGAGTACGGTCGCTGAAATGTTGGATTTGGCCAAAAATTACAATAAGGTGAGTGTGCGCCGCTTGGTGATCTCTTTACGAATTTGTACTAACAATGTATCGCCAAATCCACTAGGCACTGGAGGATGAAGAGAAAATGACACCCGAACAACTGGCAATCAAAAATGTGGGCAAACAAGATCCGAAACGGCATTTGGAAGAGAAGGTGGACACGCTGATGCAGAACAATATCGTCCAGTGTTTGGGAGCCATGCTTGATACCATCGTTTTTAAGTGATTTTCGTTTCCTTCAATTGCGGCAGTTCAATCGAAGTATTTTTCGTTGAATGCCAACTGATTTTATAATTAAAAAATAAATCCAAAAACAAGATTTGCTCTCATCGAATTGAATTTTGATTGGTTTTGTCGCTTCTCTAGAAGGCAAACATGTTTTTATAGACTCAGACGCATTAAATTGGACCTCAATTCGTCTCGCCAGCGAGATGTAATGTCTCACCTTTCTTATCATTTGTTATCGACAACGAGGCTAATAATAAGCAATGATATCTAGATGGTACCCCTTATATCCTTACCATCCGAATGTGCGTTTAAACTTATGAAGTAAAAGATTTAGTGAAGACTCTGAAAACTAGTTTGAACAATAGAAGTAGCAGATTCATGCGACCATCATTTACACAAGGTTAAAAATCAAACCAAATGTTTTGCATGGTCATTACTCCCAACAGAAAGTGTTTCTAATTAGCACTTTTAAATCTATAATGGTGGTGCTCGATACTAGATGTCGTTAGGTGAAGTGAAGTCATTCCGTAGGATACACAAAGTTTCACTGACCAATTGTGTAAATAGACAAAGAAATTGTCTAACTGCACTTGATCGAATGAAGTGTAACAGTTCAGCGGTCAGAGCTTATCCTTAAGGATTTACTCATAAATACAATAGCTCTGAAGAGATATGCATGAACCGAAAAATTTTTATTTGAAAAATGTCTTTTTATGACGGTTAGAGCATAACTCTCCTCAGCTAGCTCTGTGTGGCTGAGAATATTGTTACTTCTATCAACTAGCCTGAATATCTGACTCTAAGACTCAGTCTCACAGTATTAAATGGGGACAAGAATGTTTGATGAGAGAATTCATTGTTCATAGTCAAAGGCCGAACGATTCGCTAATACAGTTTTAAAAGAGCGTAAAGACAAGGGAACAGACCAGCTAATTTAACTGAGCCCGATGGGTTATATGTCAAAATTTCTACTCTCTTTTAACACACTATAGTCTGTTTAAAGAGCAAAATAAAAGCATGAGACAGGTAAAGTGACCAGTTAAATCTTGCTGGAGGTGTATCTGTCAAACTTGTTGTTGTAAACCTTTTATAGGTTTGTTCCAAGGCCATATGAATTGTCAAATTTCATCCACAGAACCATAACCTCAATAATATTTCTGTGTAAATCGCGTCGGCGACGTTTGCTCGATTTGTATGAAATATCACGTAAGCGACGTTGCTGTGGATGAAATTGTCGTTGTTTGGGTTGTCAAAGTTCGTGTTTACAGTTGGAACAGACTTGTTGTTAATTTCAATTTTGTTTTGTTCTATTTGACAGCTACACCTCCAGCGGAAACTGACCGAAAGTGATATAAACCCACAAAACTGGTCTCTCTCTCTCTCTCTCTCTCGATTTACTTCAACGCATCACGGGGTCACACGTCAAAATGAGAGAAACAGCATGTACATTTAAACTGAGCCTTGCTCTCAATTCAATTTTTAATTTATACATTTTTGACAGGTGATCCCGAGACCACTTGAGTGTAACTCGTTTAACTCGTATCGGGTTGACCTGTTTCAATTCAAGTGTACCTGAATAAAAATTCTGAAGGAGCCACGTATAGTCGGCATGGTATAAATTCCAAGAAAAAGCCATCTGTCAACAAAAGTGTGTCTGAGAGTGCTAGTGTGAAGAAGTTGATTTCTCAAAACGATTTTATGGAATTTTACGGGGGACATTAGTTTTCAATGTAACAATAAAACACGACTCAGCTGACAACCAAAACCGCACAAATGAGACGAATCAAAATGTGTATCCAATCGTCGTCTAACGATGGTTGAACAAAGTGTTTTCTGTTGTTGTAACTGAATTTGATGTAAACAAAAAACGGAAATTCTTATCGGACGAGAATTTGTGCAATTCGCTGTGCCAGTATTTCAACCTAAAGGTTTTTAAATTTGGTGTAACAGTGAAAAATTTGTCCGTCAATCAACCACATTCTATAGTTATGACTCTGTCGATTCCATAAATATTTAAAGTGATAGCGCAAGTGCCACAAAAAAATGGCTCATACAAATATTGTATGGTCGGAATTATTTCCGACAACGAAAAGCATTTTAATTTTCATCGGATACATGTCACTGTTCATCAGTCAAGGTAAATATTTACGGAAGAATTTCTGGTCTTTCGAATAATATTCTAATTTCCCACCTATTTGAATCCCCTCCCAAAGGAATACTCGTAACTGCCTCGCAAGAATCTGATAGTGGATATAACTACAATACCGTGCTAGCGGTGTTAATGACCGAAGTTTTGAAATTGATTATTTCCACTTGTCTATTCATTAACGAGAAAGCTGAGTAAGAATATCGAGTTCTGTTTCCCTCTGTTTTCTCCAAAAATAATTTTTTGAAAATATTTTTGTTATAAGGAACACTGTAAGGACATTGGTTGCCAGTATATACCAAGGTAGGAACGTTCTCGGATATTATTTCGTGCCAGCTTTTCTCTACTGCCTGTACAACAATTTGGCCTTCATCAATTTATCATCGTTTGACCGTAAGTCACTCAACAACAATACCAATTTAATTCAGACAAATAAAAACATCTTTTGCGTTGAAAAACGAATTCCAGCAACAACCTATTACCTATTGCTGCAATTCCGTGTCGTCATCACAGGCGTTTTGTTTCAGGTAATAATTTGAAGATTTATCTCCAACGATTTTAGAAAGTTTTATCATAAAAATGATTCGAAATAGTGTTTCCACTGTTAATACGATGCTAAGGTCACGGACAAATTAAAAGTCTCGCAATTGAAAATAATACTTGATGATGAGATCACATCACGAGTCGATTGAATGGTAATTTTTATTCGAAGCATTGGGTGTGTGTTTCACACCAAATACCGTTTTCGTGTGTAGTGTTTGATGTTCGTGAAACTTGAGATATGTTTATCGAGTGGAGAAAATATTTCTCACATTTGAGACTTTACAAGCGACGGTTTTTTGATAAAATTGTTTTAGTTTCGGTGGTTTTATCAGCGAAACATGAAACCGGGATAGTATGAGAATATGGTGTGAATGGAAATTTAGGTCAAAACTTAACGTTTTGCATGCTGGTGAAATATTTATCTTTTTGTGAAGATAAATTAAATTTTGAGAACGACACATTCATATGGATGCCTAGTTGAGTGCTTAAGGCTGAGTAAAGTCCTTTAATCAATTGTGTTTGTAAAGTACAGTGTGCCTAAAATTTTTTGACATATTGAAAAACATACCAACAATAGAACGGACAATAGACTGTTATGATGAAAGAAAAGAAGATATTTTGACAAGTACCCCAAGGCAAGTTTAAATAAACTGGTCTTCTGTTCTCTCGCTCTCAACGTACCACGTTGAAAGAGAAGCAAATACTTTGACAAGTACCCCAAGCCAAGTTATAATAACTAGTCTTCGGTTTTCTCGCTCTGATCATAACAGTCTATTGAAATTTTTCAGCTCAATTCTATTGTTTAAGAATGTTCATCCATAATTTTCAAACGTGATCTTAAATTCATCATTTGAGTTTCTTTAAGTTAAGTTCTTTGAAGCTGTGGACATCGTCTTATAAAACTATAACTCTCTCACATACAGCATCAGCTTTACTAGTTGATCTATTACTTCATTTGATCTAAGTATTTTCAAAAGATTGAGTTCAAATCTTTTACTTCATTTGTTTTAAACATGATATTTGCGATTCAAGACCTCATTGAGCTGAGCTTGTCATTTATTTCGAAGTGTCTGCCATCGTTAACAGATGATTCCATCCATTAGACAGATTAATGCGCAGCAGATTTTCAATAGATTTAAGGTACGTAGAAGAATAATGTGCAAAATTCATGGAAAAATCAACTCACACACCACGAATGATGTCTCTCTTTATTCATTCATTCTCTACCAATTGTTACTTGCCTAGATCTCTCTCTAGCGAGATATGCTCCACTGATGTTCCCAAGTTCTTCTTGTTCGAAGATGTTCGAAAAGACAGCCACAACGATTTAGATAATAGAGAACGTTAGCTAAACGGCCGCTAACGCTAATTTCCAACGCTAAATCCCCCGCTAACGCTAAAATTAACGGTAATGCCCAGTTAATAAATGGTATCATTGTGAATGCATACACATGGACGACACAATTTCGGTGTGTCTCGGTGTCGGTGTGTTTCTCGGTGTAACACATATATTGGCGAGTTATGATTCACTTCAGGTTATACCAGGGCCTATTTTAAGGAAATTAAATTTCCAAAAATTCTCCAATTTTTCCATCACTTTTCGTCATTTTATCTAAAAACACAACAGATTGCATCGTAAATGTTGTTTTTACTGCCTTTTTAGTTGTTTTTCATGTCTTTAAGCTTAACTGATTACTTTGGAATGACATCTTTCAGAAAACCAAATTTAGAAATTTAAAGAATTTTTGTGAAATTTGTGAAATTTTCGAAATTTTTGGAAATTAAATTCCTTAAAGTAGGCCCTGGGTTATACTCTTCAATGAGTATATAGAAGAGAAACGGGCAAGACAGGCAACAACCACACCGAGTCGTCCCTGATGAGTTCCCCAATGTGTTTGTCTTCACTTTACATTTCACTGGAATTGTAAAGATGAACTGCGAAGTTTTTGAATTTAGCGGAACAAAACGGTGTCTCTGGGTACTCTAGGGATAAACGAGACTCGGACGACTTTTTGTTTTTTCCATTCCATTCTCATTTCGAGATGTATCAGATCAGAGCATTGTTTTAACTGTATTTCTATATACAGATGTGGTATTGGGTTCAGGAATGAATGTATTAAGAGGTAGAAAAGACGAGAAGACGACGATTGCTTCATGGATCGGCGAGTTATGGTTCACTTCAGGTTATACTCTTCAATGAGTATATAGAATAGAAACGGGCAAGACAGGTTTAGTCCCAAACACACCGAGTCCCAAACACACCTGACATAATTTTGTGATTATTCCTCCCACAATGTGATCGGATTAACATTTTATCAATGGAATAAGTAGATCTGACTTGTAGGAAGCCAGCGGTATTAAGCTGGAAACGTTTTTTATTCTCTTTTTAATGTTACAAATAGTATCCTCCACACGCCGAACACGCAGTTGGAAAATGTGATTCGTAAAACGTTTTATTGCAATCAAAAGTGAATAAAACTTTTCCAGCTTAATACCGCTGGCTTCCAGATCTACTAATTGCATTGATAAAATATTGATCCGATCACATTGTGGGAGCAATAATCACAAAATTAATTTCATGTGTTTCAATTGCAGGTTAACCACGTGTTTGTTGTGTAATTGAGGATGTTTGTCGTCGAACAGCACATTGTAAAGTTTATAGATTTTTTCCAACACAGTGTCGCTGCCTTCCTGCAAATTAGATCTACGGATTGCAGCAATAAAACATTGATCCGGATGACCTTTAAAAATAATAAATGAAAATAAATCGAAAATTGCGTCGTCCATGTGTATGCATTCACAATGGTGCCATTTATTGACGGGGCATTACCGTTGATTTTAGCGTTAGCGGGGGATTTAGCGTTGGAAATTAGCGTTAGCGGCCGTTTAGCTAACGTTCTCTAATAGCATGATACGGGAGTTCGAATGAATTTTGAGTGGCTGAGTGACTTTGGACAAAGTAAGTTCGAAAACTCTCATCAGCTAATATCGCTAAATTGATTTAGTTAACGCACATAGGGACGTTTCGGAACACGACGGTTCCTTATGTGTTATCTCCGAGAAAGGTCATACATGCATGACAAAAATATGGCATCCAAAACCAAAGAGTGTAATGTGACGAAATTTTCCATTTTCAGATTATTTTCAAAAAATACCTGAGCAAACGACAATGGATCTCATTGATTATCCTCACCCTCGGCTGCATGATAAAGCAATTAAATTTCGGTGACGAGTCCAGCCCGAATTCAACGGAAAACACCATCGATGTCAAATCGATCAAAAACACCAGCGGTCTGAATCTCAGTATCAGTGCCGTTTTCATTCTCATCCAAACCGTTTGCTCCTGCCTGGCAGGTGTATACAACGAATATCTGCTGAAAGACAAAGGATCTGATGTGAACATCTATGTTCAAAACGTTTTCATGTACATAGACTCGATAGTGTGTAACGTTGTTGTGCTGCTGATGCAGGGGAATTTTTTCGGTGCCTTTCGATTTGAGTCTCTTCAGTCGATCTTTCGATTAAAGGTCATTTTGATAATGATCAACAATGCAGCCATTGGAATCATAACAAGTAAGTGGAACTAGAATCAGCCGTGTTTGTAAGAAACTTGTGGTAGTTGATATTCGATTAGTGCTCTGGAAGCAAGGGCACTTCTCTATTTTTGAGAAAGGTTCTCGACTAATTTTTGCGAATTTTCTCGAAGTCAAGAGTCAAGAAAACCATTCAAGCTTCTAAATTTTCTAAATTTTCCAAGGTTAACTCGAACTCATGACCTGAACCTGAATTTTCAATTTCAGTGTCGACCTAAAACGATCTGAACCTGAAATGGTTTAACCCGATCTGAAACTGAATTTTCGATTTCCCGGGATCCCGGACCTGAACTGATCTGACCTGAAAACTTTTGAAGTTCGGTTCAAACCCCAAATTAAAAATTCAGTTTCAGGTCGGGTTGGGGTGAACCATTTCAGGTTCAGATCGCGATTCAGTTTCAGCTCGAGCCTGAAATCGTAATTCAAGTGAAAATCATTTTCGGATTCCGGTCACTCAACCCGTTCCGAGCATTGGACAATACATTAATTTTTGAACTCCGATTTCGACCGACTCATAAACGTTTTACTTTCCAGGCTTTTTCCTCAAGTACATGAACTCCATTCTGAAAACGTTCGCAAGTGCACTTGAATTGCTGTTTACGGCAGTGTTGTGCTATTTCATTTTTGCAATTCCGATACATCTCAACACAGTGCTGGCCATTGCAGTGGTTTCGTTTGCCATTTACCTGTACTCAAGGAGTCCGGTGGTGAACATTGTCGAGAAGACTATTAAAACGCCGGAAGATAGACGGAATCTTCTACGGGACGGCGGTGCTAATAGTGACATCGACGATAGCAGTTTAGTGTAGTGTTTTAGTTGTCTAGTTATATGCAAATTTTGTTCCTTCTACGGGTTACCGTGAGCTTTGATTGACAGATGTAACGAGAATATTATCATTTCGATGATATTAATGCCTAATGATGACTACGTGTAGCTACTCGTAGTAAAGCGGAAGATACCTAATTCAAAATTTCTTTTGTTAAATTGTCATACTTGACAGAAGTGCAAACAAAAAAAATTGAATTAGGTCTCTTTCACTCCACAGTAAGCTACACTAAGTGGTTACTTAGTATGTACCTCAGTTTAATTTTGTTGTTGAAAAAATTTAATTTATTTTGAATTAGATTCTCTGATGCTTTAAACTTAACGATCTGATCGATAAAATGATGATATTACCCAGGTTTTTGTTTTAAGATTTTTTTAATTTTATTTTGAAGTGTTCGATTGGGTGTCACAAGTTATTTATGATGTGGTGAATTCACAGCAGTTATTTTTTGCGTAATAAAATGGTGCGTTTTGATGAACAAAAATTTCCTCATTCTTTACAGTCTTCGAAAATTAGTTGGTATTTCCGTCTGTAATTTTAAACGGTCTGGGTTGCTTCGCCATTTGTTAACCTTTCGAGCTATTTTATGGAATTTTCGACACTCTGTCCATTCTCCTCTCTCGTCACAAAAGAGTCAAAATTGACCCAAATGTGTTAGAACTGTCACGTTTTCTTGAACACACCCTAACGACGTCATTTGTGAACAGTCCCTGGTAATTTTTCTTATCGACAGCAATGATGAAAAGTAAGTGATGACCTTCACCTCCACCTAGGGCATATTTTTAGTAAATTAATTTGCTAAATTTGCTATTTTCCCAAAATTTGCTATTTTCCCAAAATTTGCTGTTTTCCCAAAATTTGCTATGAACAACTTTGCAAATTATTTTTCAAAAAATAGACACTGCCTCCAACCATTGTAGTTTTATACAGTGAAAAGACAAATATTTTTTTAACAAAATACGTAACAGACATAATAATTACATTGCAGTATACTCTTGCCTTATCTGAAAGGTTAAAATTATTGATGGAAATCGTTCTAGCTGCTACACCTATAGGTGTTTATTCACTAGACCCCTTAGTAAAATCTTGCTAGATAAAAAGACGACAATGTGGATTGATATAATCTGTAGTACCAAGACACTTTTTTAGGTTGCCTGTTTGGAAGACTGTTAATTACTCCCAAGATCTTGACCCACTTACCTTTGTCTTAGGGGTCATTCAAATAGTGCGCACGCACTTAAGGGGGGAGGGGGGTTGTTAAAAGCGTGCAGAAAAGTGCGCAGGGGAGGGGGGAGTTAGCTAAAAGCGTGCGCACTCACTTTGGTCCGAAACTTGTAAACTAGAAATGTACCAAAAACCTACTAGAACTATCGCTTTGCTCAAGAAACTCTCTAGTCGGTCATTGTATATTCTCAAGAAAACAATCAGAATAACCAAACGCATGTGGAATTACTTCTTCAGCAAATGAAAGATTTCCTGTACAAGTAGGAGTGAATTTCTTGAGTCAAGCGCTCTAAAAAAAATCATTATTTAACATAATTTAGATACGGTGTTATGTTCATAGTATGACTAACACATGCGATATTTTAGTTCAAGACAGACAAAGGTAAGTGCTATTCTACTTTGGCTATTGGCTTTGGTCTCACGTTTCATAAGGAAATTGTATTTCCAAGTTCGAACTATACGTTTATATGGGTCACTTCGTCGAAGGATTGATTCCAAACACCTTCTCTACACAATTTGTATAAGAATGAAGTCATCTGGATGGAACCAAATATCTTCTCTATACAATTTTGTGGATGGAAAAAGTTATCTGCATTTAATTAAACACCTGCTCTACACAGTTTTGTAGTAAAATCCTTATACAAATTGTGCAGAGAAGGTGTTTGTGTCAACGCAAGTGACCTCATCCGTATACAAAATTGTGTAGAGTAGAGAAGGTATTTGGTTCAATCCAAGTGATCTCATCCTGACACAAATTTGGTTGGGGATTGCGCTGGAATCAATCCTTCGACGAAGTGATACATATAAACGTATAGTTCGACCTTGGAAATACAATTTTCAATAGCCAAAAAAGACTTTCGTGTGGTGTTACACTAAAATTGATCACACTATCACGCAAACACTAATTAAAGTTTATTCTATTGAATTTCTGGATCCGTTACCAGAAAAGCGGACAATTTTTGGAATACAATTTTTTTTCGAAAACGTGCGCACTTTTGGGGGGAGGGGTTTTGAAAAACGTGCGAAAGCGTGCAGAGGGGAGGGGGGTATCAAAAAGGCCTAGGAAACTGCGTGCGCACTATTTGAATGGCCCCTTATCGTTCCACTACAAGCTTAACGATCATCTCCAATAAATAAATATGTCAATAGTCCCTCTCTATTCCTGTTGTTTAGCATCCCAGACTAACATGCACATCCTTAGTGATTGTCCGCTTCAGGGTTCCTCCCTTCGGGTATTATGAACTCTACGACAAGGATCTGCCAATTTTAAATGCACCTTAGTCGCTCCTTATGAAAAGCCGGATCATTTCCATGATTATAGAGGAATCTAGATACGAGTTGGCAACAAAGAATCTATGATATGTGTTTCTGCTTCTCCAGTGTAAACGAAAATCTAATCTAAGCCAGACTCAACGAGTTGGACATCTAAAATCGGGTGATGAAGTGATGTTGTTGCAGGCAGTCACCAACAGACTTGCTGCTACACAGCAATCACAAAAATAAAGTAAGAACTCTGTGTAATGTCGTCCTTCGACTGGGTACTAACCGAACAAATTACCTATACATGTAAATTTAGCTATCAATTCGAAGAGACCCAACGATTTACTAAATTTGCATAGCGCTCTCAAAAAAATTGCCTATCTCTATCTCGCAAAGCGAATAATAAAGTAAAAGATTTGTTTGTTTGTTTATTTGAAAACACTTCGATCAAAAGAAGCTAATAGACCCGATAATAGTATTGCTGTCTTCTCGCCGGCTGTGAATAGACCCACCGATATACTGCCATACAACTACTCCAACGCACTGTGCGTTGACTACTCTTAACAATCACTCACCCAACGCGGATTTACCATATAATTTGTTACAGACGGCTGTCATCTGCTATCGACAACGACAACAATAATCAACGACAAGCTCCGACAAATGAGGTCTTATATAGCAAAAACCGTGTTCAAAACAAATGAAGTAAAAGATTTCTGAAATAAATCTCTGAAAATCTTCTATTAAAAGATGTAACAGATCAGATACTATAGCTGTTTTGCTAACATATGCCTAAATGGAAATTTTGCGCAATAAATGTGAAAAGTGTCGATCCGAGGCGAAGCCGAGGTTGACAACACATCGTATGCGCAAAATTCCAGTTTTGGCATAAGTTAGCAACAAGATTTTCTGTACAGTAGTGGGATCTTCATTTTTCTAAAAGTCACTTTTGCGTACTATAGTGCGCAAAAGTATACATGAAAATCCATTTACGCACTACTTTGATCGCACTACTGTACATTAAAACTGTTAATATGCTTGCGGTCTTTGACGGGTTAAGAAAAGTGTAAATCCGAGAACTGATAAGACACATTTCCACTTGTATAACTGTGCTATGCCACCACCATATCAATTCCGACTGCATAATAGTAGATATAATTACATAAACAGCAACAGTATGCCAGAAAATGTTTCACGTACTTATCAATTTTAGCAATCTCTATCTACCTATTATCAATCTAAGCCGCGTGGGCACCGCAATATCCATTCGTAAATTGTGTACATTTTCCTATTTATTTCGCTGAATCAGTTAAAATTCCGCCATCATATCAGTATCGGTGAATTGAGATAAACACCTGTGCATTTAGTATCGCCTGTTGTTAAATTTTATTGTTTAAATTATATCAATTTACACGATGTGATTGTAATATGTTCGCAGGCTATAAATCACGGAAAAATTTAAATATAAGCAGACAATTTTCTAATTGAAAGTAACGGCAACGGTGTTGTCTCAAAACAATAGATGTAATGAGCGCATAAGGTGAGTAATAGAATTAATCAGTTCCTCCACATTCAATCGTCTTGTTTATAATACTTAAACCGCATCAATGAGCCAACGAAATTTTTATCAGAAAACAACAATTTTGGTATTTTGGTATTTGCTATAAATCGGATAGAATGTCTGAGTCAAACATTTCGTATATGGTTTGACACAACGAATGTTTTGGTGTTAGCTAATTTTCTATATTATACGAAGCTCGAGGGTAAAACCTTGAACTTTTAAAGTATTTTACACCTTGACTGTATGTCCCGATCCACAATTATGGAAACTTACGGAGATCTCACTCTTCAACATTCTAATAAAAGGTACATTATAGCAGGCTAATAACCACGGCTATATTGTGATCTTGCCTATATTCCAGAGAAATCACTCAGCATCGTATACAACCTTTATACTACACGCAAAACTCTATAAATCCTCAACCACGAACTTTGTGTTATGACGAGTGGAAAGAATATGTTGACCTTTAGCGCGTCATCAGCTTGCGTCAAAGGAGAGTGACTTTTATAATGAGATGCATAATGTGGTAAATTTAGGTAGTCACTGCGGTCGTACTATTGCAAGGAAATAATTTATTGCTCAGCATTTATACATGAATTTGGTTAGGGTTGCCATTCGTCCTCTTTTAAGAGGACATGTCCTCTTTTTTCGTCTAACTCTTCTTTTTTGTAAAAATTCTAAGAACATCACTTTTTCTATAAAAAGTCCTCTTTTGTCCTCTTTTTTCTAAAAATTTGTTACATTTTAGAAAATCTTAAGAGACATGGTCAAATTTTACGAAAAAATATTTCGCTGCGGGGCTATTTTTATTGTTTCTTTTAAAATATCTTCCAACTATGACATTGAGGCATTCGAATGATACCATTTACAAACATGTTTACATGTGGTACGTACTTGACCTCGGCTTTGCCTCGAACCAATAAAATTCCAATGCTGGACGTTTCAACTTTTCTCACTAACAATGTGAATATCTATAGATCCTGTTGGAATTTTGTTTTTTCTAACCAAACAAGCATGATGATTCTTTACAACTCTCTCGTCCGAAACAGGTTGGAATATTGCTCGTCGGTCTGGAGTCCGTTCTATCTCAATGCAATCGATCAAATTGAACGTGTTCAGAGGAAATTCTCAAGGATGTTTTTCTACAAATTCAACATGGAGAAACAATCATACGACAAAAGGCTAAAGTTTCTGAAGTTACACTCGTTGGAGTCACGACGGTTGGAAAATGACGAACTCACTCTGTTCAAACTGATCCATCATCGTATCGATTCTCAACTTTATCATCATCTTAAGTTTGATCGACGTTCTACATCCACACGGCAAAATACTTTGTTTTACCTTCCAAAATTCAAGACTAATGTACAGAGAAATTGTCCTATTTATCGCCTGCAAGAGCACCACGACGTATATTTCTCACGATTAAACTTAATGGATGACAGGTTTTCTGTATTTAAGAGCCTAGTCAAGGATCATTTCGCTTTTTGATTTTGATTATAGTGATGGCTGTTGACATTGTTAACGTTTTGCTATGCTTTTGGTTTATGATTTTTCCTAAAGTTTTCCATTTTTGTAATTTGCTGATTGACATATTATTGGGCTTTCGCCTGTTTGTTGATCATTAAACAGATAAAATAAAATAATAAAAGAGTTAAGACTCATATTTGTCCTCTTTTCGTCCTCTTTTTCGAATCAAAAAGGGTCCTCTTTTTTCTTACAAAATGTCCTCTTTTTTCTTACAAAATGTCCTCTTTTTGAATTTTGAAAAATGGCAACCCTAATTTGGTATCACAATTTGAAAAGTTAAAAATTAAAATCACAAACGTAAAAGAGCTCACTCAACTTATCGCCATCTAGAAAGGTACCTTTATTACTGCAGCCACATTGCTCCGTTGAAAAGCTATTCTTGGTCTTAATATGAATCGGTGATAAGTCAAAACTACCATTTTGTACCGTTTGCTGTTGAAACAATGGGTACATGGTGCCGAGAAGCAATTGTTTTGATTAACGAATTGAGCAAGATAATAGCAATGAAAACAAACGAGCATCGATCCCGGACTTTTCTGACGCAAAGACTAAGTTAGGTATTCGTACTATTTGATTGTCTATGCTTTGTCGTAAGGCTTTTTGCTTTTTGTTTGTCAAACGTCTGGATATAAGCCATTTCTATGTGAGGAAACATTTATCCAAATTTTCCCAAATTCTCCTGGATTTTTCCAAATATTACCACAAATATTGTTTCATGAAAATTTGGGTAAAGCGAGCGGTGTGTATTTGAACGGTGGAATAGTTATTTGTTGAACGAGGGGAATAAGTTGGAAATTGCATTTGGAGAGAGATCCAGAGCGTAACGAGGGCTTTAAGTCACATAAGAGAATTAAACTTCAGCAGAAGGGAGAAAATGATCATTTCCTCGCCTGCGTTGTAAAATACCAATTTTCACCTTTGTTAAAAGTCAGGATTTTAGCCATTCCTACGTCAACTCACTTCGGTTGATTTAAACAAAGATATGGTACGACCTAGTACAGTCGACAGTGTTCGTTTTAAGAAACATTATAGACAAAATTGGAAATTGTCTTATCAAAGTCCTGAATCAAAGAAAATTTCTCGAAATATTAGTTACCGGGTCCGGAAATATTACCAAACTGACACTACAAAAATATAAAATTCCTCTTCTTCATAACATGGTCATAAACACCACACACTCAACAAACACACATTTCCAATCATAATCTGACTTTGCTAGGTTTGACATCGTCTGGCGAACAATAAATGTTTTTGTGTATTGAAATTGTCTCAGTTGCTGAACGGTCGTGATAGAAGCAGCATAATACGTTGAAATTAGTGTCCCGCATACAATTATAATTGTGAGAGAAATGTGAATCGAATTTTCGGAATTTTAGTTTAGAATATTTTTGGAATGATAACAGTGATTTGAAGCGGTCGATGTATTTGAGTGTTTATAATGTGCAAGAACAGTGACTTTATTCAAATTATAAATCGTTAGAAACAATAAACAATTGGAAACATAACAATAAATATATATATTCAACAGCTGTCTCCTTAGTTTTCGCTGGTTATGAATGTGTCCGTTGTTGTTATAAAAGTTTGTTTACAAAAATGCGTAATATCTAAACCTCATACATAAAAATTGTCTAAATGTGCTACACGCGGAAGGTTAAATTTTGATTTGATATTAATACTCTGGCTGTTGGTTAATATACATTAAGTTTAAGTTGTTTTAAATTCGTCTACACACTTATAACAACCGTTGATAGAGATACACAATTATATATAGAAATAAGGTAAGAAGCATCAGCAAAAAACGGTTCAGAAATCCAATATTGGCTCGATCATTGCTAATTTACATAGCAAAATTAATAAATATTTGCTGAAAATTGAAGTTCACCTACCTACTCCGATACATAACACACGCACGATTACACAGCAGACCTGTTACTCATTCATACATAGTCTGCTATAATCTGCTATTTTCGACTTTAATTCTTTCAATTCGATAAAATGTGTGCAGATAACACGAGATAACGTTTCTAACGTATCACACTATTCATCATTTGAACCGTATAAGATTCTAATTCATTTAAGTTTTGGTATTTTATTTTCCCCCTTTTTTCCATTCCACGACACGTCCATGACTTTGCTGTGAATGATATGTGAATTAAGTTATCACGCAGAATCGAATCGTATTATATATGCATACTACTTACTTTACTACACGTGCTGAAATGTGTGATGCATTTTAGAGATGGATAGTAAGTCGCCACTTGTGGTATATCATATGCGCACAATTATGGATCATATGTCCGTTTAATAATTATTTTAATTATTTTTTGTCATTTACGTTATGGATTTTGTTTTGTAATTACTTCGTCAGAAACCTGCCATTTAATTTGATGCAGAAATAATTACGATTTCAAAATATATTCGGAGAGAATTTTCTGATTTTCTTTTTTTATTCTGTTTTACTATTTGAACTAGGCCCATAACTTGGGTGTGTCCAGTCGCTTGACTGGAATTTTTCTAATAGTAAGAGTGTGTTGGTGCATTCCTTCCCAACCCTTACTTTCCTAACCGACCGATTCATATCATAGCTCACCAATACACTCTCACGTATACAGAAAAAACCATATACATAAGAGTAGTGCTTTTCTTTACATTTATTCCCACTCCATTCTCTGAATACAGTCCTTAACGTTTAAGACTGAAACAAGTTGAGGGCAACATCACTAAAGGGCATGTCCGACAACTTATCAAAATCGGTTCAGAATCGGTTTTCTTATGCCCTTTAGTGATGCTGTCCTCGAAGTAGTACAGGTCCTTGCGTCCGAAAAATAAAAGAACTACGTGCGCCTTAAATTCTTTAATATTTTTCTTTGTTCGATATTGTTTGTCATGACAAAAAAATTTCCGGTTAATGGAAAACGGTTTTTCCAGAAGGAAAGCTAATTTATAAGAAATCCTTTGATGTCGAATGATGCGAGAAACACTATTAGAATAGTACTTCAAATTATAGCTATTGATCTAGAAAAATATTAAAAAAAACGTAATGATTTCCAGCTGATTTATGATTGAAAATGGCCATGGAAAATTACTTCTAATTTTCCGGAACACTTTTCCAGGCGCGGATCCACCTATGTGCGGTCGAGGCGGTCGCCGGTGGTCAGAAGATGATTTTTATATGGATTTTTTTTTTCAAAACGAAAATCGCCCGGGCAAAAATTTGTTGTCTTCTAACCGCCCGAGTCAGAACAAAAGCTAGATCCGCCCCTGCACTTTTCGAGGTATCACTGATACAGACTCGACCAGAAAAAAGTTCTTCTTACGGCCCTCGCTTCGCTCTGGTCGAAAACTTCATTTCACTAATTACTGAAGTTATCGTGTTGTCGACAAAACAGAATAAACTTCTTTCCGTTCGTTCGACTTCATCGAATAAGTTTTTTTAAGCCGGTTGATGAATGGATGAATCGACACGTGTCTCAGCTGCATAATAGAGAAAATTGCAGAAAATTAGGCTTAAAAGTTTTTTTTAACGAATTCGTTTCTAGAATACTTTACGCTGCCGTGTCATGCTGTCTTTACCGTTTAATTTAGATTCAGGGCACAAAATGCACTGCACCACGTAGGTGTACACTATCAAGTCCTTACCTATGCTTTTGTGCCATTTAAGTGAATTTCTTTAAAACAATGGTCTGATCTTCTAAACGTCCAAACTTCAAAGAAAAATACATTGACAAATCAAGAAAGTTTAATTTTCGCGACTGGTTATCGAAAACGGTAATTAAAAGAGCCCGACTTGTTGCACAAATTAATATTATCACTCGGTTGCGTGCAACATTTTTCAATAAAGTCAAGAAAGCCGTACTTTTCTTCACTGAATTGAGAAAATAGCTAATTCTCAACTCAGTGACGAAAAGCAGCGCTTTCTTTGGCTTCATTGAGAAAAACGATATTCATAATTTTTCCCTCCACAGACACACAAAGCATGTCATTTCACGAATATATTATCGACTCAATTACTTCCTTAAACACCTAAGTGAAGGGAAATGACAGATACAAAATCTTTTACTTTGTTAGAATTAACATGCGCTTTAGCAGAACAATAGCATTTTTTGTCATCGTTGTTATTAAAAGAGAAAAAAAACGTTCTGCAAAAAGTGAATCGCAATTGTTAATTCATTCAATTCATTAGGTCAATCTATCTTAAGTCAATAGGAATAGGCAATAATTCTAACATTTTCACCGACTCATCTGACTTAAACGTGCTACACCTTTTCCACGCTATCATATGCGTTTCCTCATTCGTTTCATACTGTTGATTATTAGTATACATTCCGTCAAGAGACGTACATTACACTCATTTAGCTATCTTATCGTACCTAGAGTTGTCTGTCGAGAAGTGTTGTTTTCAATTGATAACAAGTTGATGTGTTTCAAGTGAACTATCATCAAAAATAATCAATTACGTTATACATTATGTTGCACGTATGACTTACCGAATGCATCGTTCGATTGATGGAAACGTATGATTATTAGAAATCAAGTGGGTACCACAGAATACCTCTGTCTTTGCATGCGTCGCAGTCAGATGTCAGTATATCTTACAAAAATCATTTCAAGTGGAAGATTGTCGGATTTTTGTCGTAATCTTGTAGAAAATTCTAATCGTTGTGTTGAAGACAAAAGTGAAAGGGAAGTTCTGCTGCTTAAGCTTATACTTACATCTGATTGAATGTTGAAACAAACGAAGTAAAAGATTTTGCCGTTTAATATCACATTTTATAGAGTTAGGATCGGATCACGGACTATACTCAAAATTATTTGCCGCTATTTTCTCGAACTTTCATCTGAATATTTATAGAAATTTCCTTTACTGAACCGCAAGTTGTGACACCATTTCCCCTGACACCATTTCCCCTGACACCATTTCCCCTGACACCATTTCCCCTGACACCATTTCCCCGAGTCGGTAACCCCTCGCTCAGGTTGCTTATAGCACATTATGAATATCTGAATATCTTTTGATAATGATGTTGAATCTACATTTTTGATCCATCATTAGAGCATTTAATGCGAACTGCGAAGAACGACAATAATTGAGTCCTATTAAATAATGTAAACGCTGAAATGCCATAATTTGTGTCACCGTAATTGACTGTTCAGCATTTCGTTCAATTAATCGATCACAATTTGTTTTTCTTGTGATTGAACGGAATTGTAAAAATGGTACAGATACAATGTCCACTGTCCATACTGATGATGTTTATTGATTTTGACTCATAAGATTTTCAGCAAAGGTTTTTTTTTGATTTTATTTTATCGCTCAATTGCAAATGTAATTGTTGATTTATAAATCGTGACTTAAATAATCACATTTTATACTTATATCTGTACCACACCATTTCACACGCAAGCATATTCTTCCACTTTGTTCGTTTCGGTGTCTCGGCATTATAATCAACATATTTTATTAATGCTAAAATGTAAATGAATCCATTCACATCATTGCATAGACATGTGCGTAAATTGAGTCAATTAATTGACCTTAAGTCTTTTGACGACCTTTTAATATTGAAAATAAAAAGTTTTTCGATCACAATTCCGAAAATGGTTGTTTGGATGCAAAAGCTTAAGTGGCTAAAAGAGTCACAATTTGAAGTGAACCGAATTTGCTTCATCTTCTGTCTGGTCTGATGTCTCCGTAGCCGTAATAATCAAAAATAATTGTCATAAGCCAAAGCCAGTCATGCCTCTAACCTGGTTAGGACAGCTATTCATCTGTTATCTACAACGACGACAACAGTAAATGATTAGCTCTGACTGATGCATTTCTCAAATAAGGGAAGAGCGATGCAATGCAAATACAATCTAGATGATACAGATCTAGAATTTATAGTGAAAATTTATAAAGAAAAGTTCCTGCTCTCAAAAGGGAAATTTTCGTTAACAAGCTATTCATTCCATGATTTTATTGTGGAGAATATAAATTTTGTTAGAATTTTTGTAGAAATAGATCACGCATGTCCTAAGGTCATTACAGAAAAAATTTCCAAATACACAACGAATTCTTAGATATTTCGAGTAATACAATAATGACTGCTTTGAGTGATGATACGAGCGGAGCGAGCTGTTACTCCAAAAAGAGATAGATAAATCAATTACTAAGCAGCGGGAGAAATGTGGATCTTTTTTTTAAGTAACAGTGTTCTTTTAGAACCTTGATTTTAATGCAACATGTGAAATTAGTTGTGTCACATTTCTGTCATTTGTTTGGCATACTTATACTTAAGACATCTATAACGCTGCTGCTAGCATTAACATAGAGAATACTTGGAGGCTGATGGTATCATAATGCAGAGACTATTCTGACCTCGATTCTGACCACTTTTGTCAATTTATCCAACTATTTAGAAAATCTGAAAAAGTGAGTAACTTTTTGCACTCAAAACCAACTATTTCGTCTCATAGTCATAACTCACTTTTTTCTTAAAATCATATTTTTACATTATCCGCATATTTTTGAGTTAGGTCAGATTCTTTTCTTCAAAATTTAGCCTGCAACACTATTCAACGTCACATTTCACATTAATAATACTTTTGAAACACAGTCTGTCTATTTTCAATAGAGTCAATTTTATGTGCATAGGAATGAACCTTAGAATACCAGATGCGCTTTCAACAAATTGGTCGGCTCATGATAGCCAGTACAATCTATACTATACGGTTTTCATGGTCTCCGCGAAACAATAAAATGAAAAAACCATCTTTCTTCCTTCAGCATTCCAATGATACCAAACATTTATGGGTGAATGTACTTTTGCAGATATGAACAGAGTCTACTCTACTTGAATATTTTCAATATGAAAAAGAAAATGTTCATTAAGTTTTGTAGCGGTTACAGCTGCTGTTTTATTTATTACCAAAACTAATATAGTAAATCTCTCTTCAAGGCTAGCTCTGGAATTATATTTTTATTTCCTTCCTACTGCTACGGCAGACTTTTTTTTAAAATAATTCTTATAATTGTTTCTCAATCTTTGAACGAAAGGACCATCTTAAGGTGAGCTATGAGAGACCAAACTTCCCAATTTTATCCCAAGATTTTTTGACAACAGTACATTAGGTCAATTATTTTTCAGACGATCTCACAGTTCTTTGAAAGTTATTGAAATGTAAACCTCAGACTAAAATTGAGACTAAAATTACTTCGTAAACACGAGCGGAGACATCTCCTACCTTGCATTTACCTTTGGTAGAAATAGAAGGAAATAGACGTTCATAATGAGAGATAGATGCCTTATTAGTAGAGGCCATTTCGACAGGCTCGACGTAAAGCATAGTTCTTAGCAAAAAAATGTTCTATGGTATGTCTCGACACTCACTTTTACCCATTCTACAGTCGCCAAAAGTGTGACTAAATTAGTTCTTAGCCGCGATATAAAAAACATTTGTCTGAATTACCATGTAGCTAGTACAATATAATTGGCCCCACCGTCAATCAGAAGAATTTCTCTTAACACAGTTTGAACTCAAAAATACTTTCTCGGCCTTTTCGAAATTTTAGAGGAGCCGTTGAAACCTCGACCAAGGTAGTGAGGAAAACAATAGGCCTCTCTTACTGACATCCCAAATGTGATATTAATGCTATGTAAACATCCCAAATACGTATTTGACGTTCAGTTTTCTCCTAAATTTGCTCACTTTTTGGTCCAAAAAACACTTTTTTTTTCGTGAAAATACAAACTTTTTCACTTTTTTGTCTTTTTTGACATCTAACATACGAATGTTATTGCTAGGAGCTAGGAGCACTGCTATGACTCCAGGTAATACTGTCTCGTTTAACAAAATGTTTGGTAAAATTAACGAAGTAAAAGATTTTCCATCGATCTGTTGAAACAATTTAAATAATGGAAGTAACAGATTCGATGATTATGAAGATCGCTGATCCTTTCCTTGTTTCTTTAACGTCCATCCAAAAAAAAATTCCAACAAACATTATTGGCACATGGTGCGAACGGTTCCGTGAACATATGTTATCTTTGTTAGATAGAATCCAGGTTCTGAAAGAATGGCTTTCAAATTCATAATTTACACTGAAGTATACAACAAACAAGAAAGAATTCAGGGCGGTATTAGCCCATGGGCTCTGGGAGAATTGCCCTGAGAATGCGCTGAGAAAGTGAGTAAGAAATCTCAATACATTTTCTGTCTTCCCAGGGTGAAAATGCTAAGCCAGCCCTGACAAAACTATTATATGCTGTTTGTCGGCTCATTAGGTACATTTCTGAATTCGATCACGTTGAACTAGTGAAAACGAATGATAATGATTTTGTGATAAACGTAAACATGACTCTCGGGAACCAATCACTCAGATACAATTTCAAACAGTAATTTAAGAAGCGAACAACAACATTATGTTCATTCAATTGAACTGTTTATTGGTAATGTAATCTAACAAGCAGCTTTCCTTATCATTTGACGACTTTTCGAATTGTTTCATGCTGCGATGTATATACGTTTTAACATGTAACAGTACTGAAACAATGTTTTTTTTCGGAATATTTGGTAAATTGAAAAAAAATGAAATCATACAAATAACCGACGAAAATGTCACTACACTTAGCTTGTTAAAATGTAAAAGGTACCATTAAAGCAGAGGCTAATGCTTCCCCATTTATATCTCTTAAATAATTATTTTTCTTTCTCTCTTTCAGACTTCCATTAAAATGACAATGCACGCGAAAGATATATTTAGTAAACAATGTGTTTTATGTACGATTGGCGTCCTTATCATTTTGTTTTCCACAATATTTGCTATATTATGGATGCAACTGTTCGAGAGTATATTAGCTAAGGTGAGTGTTGTAACGCTGTTATTGTATACAAAATTTTAATTGACCAAAGTTCGATAGCTACAAAAATGAAGAGGCATAAAGGGTACGATAGAGTAAAGAGGCAGAATCGATTCATTTTTGAAAGTATAATTAGGTATCCATAGATAGGAGCAGTTGACTTTACAGAATGAACACAATGAGTTTCAAGTTCAAGTTCCAATGCGGCGCAAATTTGATTTTCATAGCCAATCTGTTTACGCCGAAAACACAAGCGCAATTTTGCATTGATGGTATCGACAATTATGCTGCGTTTCTGATATTCACCACAGACTAAACAATGGTAAACGCAGCATATTTGTCGATCCCATCAACGCAAAATTGCTCGTGTGTTTACGGCCTTAAGTTCGAACTTGGCGCTTGCCGATCTTACAACTGAACTAAATCGTCATTCGTAAACATTTGTGTCTTTACTATGTCGTGTCCTAACTATATTGCGATAAGGAGGCATGCAGAGAGATGAGGAGATAGGGTTAGGTAAATGAGCTTAAAAAGACTTATATCATTGGATGAATTACATTAACGAACTTCAAGCATGAGTGGTACTTTGAATAGAGTACTCAAACTGGACAGTGTATCAAACAAATTTTGGTAAATGTTCATACAAAATAGTACTCTATTTGGCAGCTGTTACTCGAAGAACTTTTGCTTGAAGCGCAAAGTTGGGTGAGTTTTCTAAAAATAGTTAAATAATCGAGCTCCCTCATGTTTATCGTTGATAGAATGACCACATCAAGACATCTTCTTTTTCAGTCAACCATCAACCAGTCATACTAGTCCAGGCTCTTGTTCGCCAAAAATGCACATAAAAAGTCGATTTTCCACAACTTTTCATTTCCTATCATTTATGATAACTGGAAAGTTTGAAAAACGCAAAAGCGAGCGGATTGATACAAGAGACTGGACTATACAATCGATAACAGCGTATTCATTTCTGTGAGCTCATTACTGGTTTCTGCTGGAAATATTAAAATTATCAAAAAAATGCTGTCCGATGCAAAAGGCAAGCATGATACGTTATAATGACTTAAGTTATCACTTCTTTGGATGTTAGCATTTTAAACAGATCTAATACTTCCTTAGTCTTAAAACCATTTCTATTTTGCTATATAAGACAACACTTACTGGACCTAACTGCTTATTCTTGCCTTAGCGGCTGTAGCTCCTTAGAATTGTAACATATACTGGAGCTACGTGGTGTACTTAGTTTAAGAAACTATTTTTTAAAATAAATGAAATTGAAATTGATTGGTCGCTAAAACAGATTCTCATAGGACTGTACTTTTAATTGATTCTTGTAATGCTCCTCTCATACAACAAATATTTAGTACGTGGAGCGATATGATTGCGTACATTCTCTATGTCTTCCCATCTCAACTCTAACAAATAAACCATTAAAATGACAGATTGGTACATTCTGTCGTTCATAATTTTGATGGATGTCGCGTTCGCAGCAAACGGAAAGTAAAATTCTAGATTTTCAATTGTGAAGCGAAATTTTTTGGTTGGAGCTTGTACAACAACATCTAAATCAGAAAATATTTCACATTTCATTTCAATGTGACAAAATTTCACTATTCAGCGAGTGTAAGAAATCTTTGAGATTTCTTCATCTTGAATAGTAGATCCTGCCCTGTTGACGTGGGAACATTTGGTCAGCAATGACGATACTTTACGTATAAGTTTCTTTTCATCTAAGGTTTAACATATGTAAAAAAACGCAAAGATGTCAAACGCAATGCATACCAATGCTACATGTGTGAAGTAAGAACGTCTATATCCCAGCGGACACTAATTTAGAGGAGATTTATTATTTGTGATTCCCATTCCAATTCTTCCTTTCTCCCGTTTTGACCTAGTCATTTTTGAGAGTGAAATTTTTCTAAATTAATTTTAAGCGTGGCGATTCAATCGTCTTGTGATATTTGTTTTGTGATTTTTGTAAATTGTAAGTCTGAATCTTTGATTAATAATGTCGATGTTGTTCTATATTGAGGGGATACCTTAAACGCTTTAAAGAGACCAACAACCTTGCCAAACATTTTTCACCGATGTAATGAACGCAGATTGTTGATTTCCTTCACGGTACAAATGATTTAGCAATAATTCTAAGGTAACATTTGCATGTAGAACAAGTAGAACGAGCGCAGAGGACGTACACACTCCATTAGTTACCCGTAATAGATATACTCGGAGATATTCTCACATAACACAATCAATTAAGTGAAATTATTGTCATTCTCTGAAAATAAGATTGCGCTCAGTTGTCATCGCATGCAATTCCTACATTCCGACGATATTGCAATATGTGCAAATTGTTTCAAATTTCAATGTCAGACGCATCATCAACTTTTTCCTTATCTATTCGTCGGAATCGTACGAGTGACGATGCGTTTACTTATGGTTGAACAAACCAGAAATACAAAACCAGCAAAAACCATGAGATGCGAAAGAATATCCGTCCATGCCAGGCAATAAAATCATATATAGATTCACCAGTCAATTGATAAAAGGTCGGTCACACACACTTTCCTTATTGTTGTTACAATCATTCATTCACACAATTTATTAGTGAATTGTGTTCGACAATAATGGAGGCTCGGAGTGTGAAAAGAAATGTAAATTGGCTGATAAAACATTTTCGTTTCATTTTGGGGACTGTTCTAACAGACACACTCAGTCATTAACCACTTACGGACGGCTATTCATCTGTTATCGACAGCGATGACATGTCTACGAAGCAATGACTAGATATGTGCGCCGGTCAATTTTTATTCATCGGCACGGCGTGAAAACGATGAATAAATGTATTGGCTGCTGATTTTACATACAAATTTAGTCAATATTAGTGACAGCGAAAAAAAAAAATTACAAAAAATTTCTATCGGCGCAGGCCGCTGTAAAATGTGGTCCTAGAGAATGCATGTTAAATCTAATGACGGTTATCGCCCGAGAGTTATGCTGGTGATATGCTTACCGTCTGGTGAATACTTAAAATACTGAACGACTTTGATCTATTTGATCTACTGCTTCAATGATTCTTATCTGATGTGTGTCAGTTGTACTTGTAATGAAATTGAGTATTAGGAAAGGGTGTCTGACCTTTTGCAGACAGCTATGACATGGTGTTATCGACAGAGATCAAAAATTTGCGATTAGCTCTGGTTTATGTCGTTTTACATAGCAAAATCTTAGCTCTTGACAGCTTAGCACAAATGAAAACTTTCTGAGAAGTCACACACATACCAAATTCTAATGACTTGTGCTAGAACTTCATATGAGTTATGGCAAGAAGTAAATAAACTTTTTTTTTGCAATTTGTAAAAGATTAATTGACTCAGTTCTGTCAGTTCTGACTCAGTAATATTTCTTCTGACCTTAGTTTCTCTAGGTATGGTTCACATCATCATTCGTTCATCGGTCGTAGTATCATTTCCAGAGAGTTGCTAATATGACGATTGGGTCGTTTCGACGGATAGAGGGAATATGTCGAATGACAGTTGGGTTTTTGAGAGAGAATTCAATACATTTTCGCTCAATCAATTTCAAAATCATTCGACATATTCCCTCCATTCGACATATTTCCTCTATCCGCCGAAACGACCTAGTCGTCATATTAACATCTCTCTGATCATTTCATGTGCACACGTTCATGTACTTAGCCTACATTTAGGCGAAATGTTAATTGTACGCCTAACTGTCATCATAGAGTCTCTGCATAACCCAAGGCGTATTTCGGAAGTCTTGTTAGATCAGTGACCCAGACTCGTTCAGGAACTAAAATTCGTTATTCAAAGTGAAGATTTTGACATATTTTATATGAAAGAAGTGTCAAAATCGTCACCAGTGAAACTTAACGAAGAGTTCATGAACGAGCTAGTTACTTATTCCGCAAAATGTTTTTCCATATACAGATGATCAGTGCAGAATTCACTTCTTTCGAATGTCTATTGTTGGACTATGAACAGTGGGCTTGTAATATTTTGAGCATTGAAATTCGAAACTATAAAGTTGCAGTTTACATCAGGATTTTGCATATGTCATGCGTTCTCGACTCGGTGACGATAGAAAAGTAGAACGATGACCTCAAGCTGATGTGGAGTTGTATTTTTGAATAAACGCGAAAAGACTGTTCAAGGTTAATTGTTTAAGCTATTTTCTGTGCATTGCTTCAGTCCGCCAGTCGCTAAACTGTTGGATCATCATCGAATGTTTAAGCTAACTTGAGTTAGGCATCAAACCACAATGTCCCACCACAAGCATACGGCTTTGCTGGAACAAGCACTAGTTATCACTGCTAAGTCACATCCTTTAAAGTTGCAAATCTAATTGAGTTCAATCCATTGGTTCTATTCCAGGAAATCAAATTAGGTCCAAACACAAGAAGCTATGACGTTTGGAAAACACCGCCCATACCAATGTATTTAGATATTTACTTATTCAATTGGACGAATCCGAGCGGCTTCAGCGAAGAAGAACCGTTTCCCAAGCCAATTTTACAACAAATCGGCCCGTATCGTTTCCTGGAGAAAACCGATAAAGTGGATGTCGTGTGGAATCAAAATCTTACGGTCAGTTTCCGAAAGAAAAGCACATTCTTCTTCGATGCTGCAACTAGTAAAGGGCAATTGGATGATGTGATAACTACGCTTAATATTGTGGCATTGGTGAGTATGTTGCGGCCTGCAAAATCAATTGACCAACAGCGAGTCACAAATCCTATCGCTATTGTGTTAACAGTAATCCGTTTTTCAGTCGGCTGGTGCGAAAGCTCTGCACGCAAACTTTTATGAAAGGAAAAAAATTTCGGTCGGCCTCGGTCTGTTCAGCCAAATGGTGCACGTAACGAAGAGTGCGGGAGAGCTGCTGTTCGAAGGCTACCAAGATGACATGATTGATACTGCTCTAGATATGGCTGTGTTGGATGATACCATCGTCGTTCCATACGATAAATTTGGCTGGTTTTACGGGGTATGTTGACTACTTTAATTCACAATCACGTAAAATATCACCGACGAATAAATGAAAATAATTTGTTTCTAATTCATTCATTGCTTGCCAAAGTATCCCCAATGGGGATTACCCTCTTAGATGGTATACATTCTCAGCCCAAATATTTTTACCCGCAAGAAAGTTAACCATTCAATCGATCTATTTGTAGAGAAACGGAACTTCCGACCAAATGGGCCACTTCAATATGCATACCGGCGAAGACGACATTTCGCAAATTGGCACCATAAAAAACTGGAATTTTGCGCCGAGAATCAAATACTTTTCCGACGAATGTGGCGTCCTGAAAGGCAGCGCTGGTGAATTTTACCCACCCATCAAAGAGAAATCTGCACCGGTTTCTCTTTTCGTCCCTGATGTTTGTCGAGGCATAAATCTGGACTTCGACGAAGAGAAGACTGTTCACGGTATCACCGGCTATAAATACCGGGGCGATAAAAAGACAGTCGACAACGGAACACTGTATCCCGAAAATCAATGCTATTCGGCCGGAGAATCGGTACCGTCCGGTGTAATGAATGTGTCGGCGTGTCGATACGGAGCGCCGGTGTTTATGTCATTTCCACATTTTTATGCAGCCGATCCATACTACTTGGATCAGGTCGAAGGAATGAATCCGTCCAAAGCCAAACACGAATTTTACATGACACTTGAACCGATGACCGGGATCCCGCTGGACGTGGCGGCTAGAATGCAGATAAATATGTTGATCCGACCTGTGCCGAATGTTTCGCTGTATCAACACGCACCGTACATGTTCTTCCCGGTATTGTGGTTCGAGCAAAAGGTGACCATACCGGGAGACATGGCTTCCGAGATCAAAACTGTCGTTGCGATGCCGATGACCGGATACATGGCGATAGCAATCGTCTTTGTTATTGGATTGATTTTAACGTTCTGGTGGCCTGTGGCGCGGATGGTCAATCGGAAAGGTAAAGGGTATGTGAACGATGGGAAGAAAATCAATGACAAAGAAGAAACGGCCGTCCAAAGTTCATTACTGGCGACGAACGGTCATGTGAAGAAGGTCGAAGTGTTGAACGGAATGAATGCGAAAAAGGCTCCGCTCGCTGAGAAAGAAGCCGAAACCGAACATATTGTGTAGATTTTGATATTATCGTGCCATTAGAGTTAAAGATGTCAAAGTAGAAATTAATCAAATGATGTTGCAACCAAAGTACATTTTACAAAGCAAAAATCGATGTTAGGTTTAAGTTAAGGAAGGGCGAGTGTACATGGAGAATGTTCTTTTTTTTACGAATTTATTTTCTATGAAATTATGTTTTAGACAATTTTCGTTGGTAAGATATCCGTTTCCCTGTTATTTTGTTACCGTTATAAAGATAAATTTAGCACATAATGTTGGAAATAAAAATTACATTTTTTACGTACCGTTAGGAGTTCCGTCTTTGAATTTGTGTCGTTTAATTGTGAGCTAATTTCCTGTTTGGAAGGATTATGTGAGGCAACCCACATTATGAGTTCATTTGAATTGACCAAATCTATGCCTTCGATTGTATTGCTTCTCCCTACAGTTGTTTTGAACTCATTGCAGAGCATTTGGGCTTATATTTTTTAGGTCAGCGAACTCACATCGGCAGACATAATGCAGAATTTTACATTTAACATTTTACACTCTGCATCTGACCTCCGTTTACTTGACACGTTTAAACAAAAAAGCACATGTGATACATCGCCTCTTTTGTTCAAACCAACAAAAGAATCTAACTTTAACCTTTTACAGACGGCAAGCAGATTAATAGTTTTGCTGTCGAATCTATTACTTCATTTCAAGGGCAACATTACTAAAGCGTATGAAAACCATATCCATCAAACTAAGTACTCAACCGATTTTCATCAAATGTTTTCCCAGAAAGATAGATTTTATTCGGATTTTTGAGCCCGGTTGATAGTTCGAACAGATTGACCTACTTCGCGATTTACGCGCAAGATTTCTCACGACAAAAAAGCAGTGTCCCTTGATAATCTACTAATATCATGGTTTATAGATTGTGGAATTTGTTCAATACTTGGGCACATTTCAGCAATGCTGTATACTTTGGGGAGGTCATGCAGATCGCCATTTTATTAGATACGCGGCAACACACCTTTTCCATACAAACAAATTCACCAAATTTTTAGCCCCGTACGAAGTACTGGGGGCTTATAAGATTAATATGCCGTTTGTAACACGTCGAATTGGAAGCAGACAGTAAGGGCAAAGCATTTGATTATGTTCATAGATGACGAATCCGCAATAAAAAAAATGTCCGTCCGTCCGTCCATCCGTCCGTCCGTCCGTCCGTGACCCCTCTAGCTTGAGTAAATCACAACCTTTTTTCAAAATTCTTTTTTTCCCCGATTGGTATCGACAAAAGTAAGGTCAAGTTCGAAAATGGGCATGGTAGGGTCGGCCCCTCCAGAGCTCGGCCCCATAGGTGTTTTTCAGTCTTTCGACGATATCTACCGAAATACGCACGCAATAGCTGCTTGTGATATATCAAATGAAAGGTATTGACGAGTAGAACAAAGTTGCTGAACATTGTTTTTGGGTAAGATGCAACGTGAGCTTGTTGGGAGGGCTCAAAGGTCGTTACTCGGCCCTAAGTGTTTTTTGCACATAAATCGAGTAAATCTCATCCGATTTTGTTAGTTTTAGTTTTTTATGGAAGGTAATTGAATACCGAAAAGAACGTGGCGAAAAATGTTTCAAATTTGGGCCCTTGGACTAAGGCCGCTACTCGGCCCTAAGTATTTTTTGCACATAAATCGAGTAAATCTCATCCGATTTTGCTAGTTTTTGTTTCATTTGAGAGATAATTGAATGCCGAATAGAATGATGGCAAAAAAAGTTTCAAATTTGGGCCCTTGCACTAAGACCGCTACTCGGCCCTAAGTGCTTTTTGCACATAAATCGAGTAAATCTCAACCGATTTTGCTAGTTTTTGTTTCATTTGAGAGGTAATTGAATACCCAATGGAAAGTTAGCAAAAAATTTTGGGTTTCTAAAATAATGTCGTAAATTGTTGGTTTTATTTGAAAGGTACTTCGGACGGGCTTTCGTAATTGCGCTATGCGCAATTTTAAAATGAACAGTTTCAGTAAATTCGACAATGCCCAACTTGACTTGCATTTTGGTAACAGACGCATTAGAGGGTTGTAGACGTATTAGGGTTCCGGGCTTATTAGGGCTACGGACGTATTATGGTTGCGGACGAAATAGGATTACGGGTTGTACGGGGCTAAGTCGCAGCAAACGCTCCGACTGTTCTGATGCCTGTTTTTATGAAACGTGGTGTGTAGCCCGCGTATCTGCATCTGCGTGACCTCCCCAAAGTATACAGCCTTACATTTTAGTACGCTTTAGTACATCGCTGCTGTCAAGTCAGCCTGTATATCAAATTTCACATGAGTGTGCGTAACTCGGTCCGTAAAATCATGACTTATGTTGTGCATACATCTATACAATCCACACTCCATTTCGGTAAAGGAAAAAAAATGGTTTGACCAACGTACTTGAAGCAAAAGTTATCATAGTCGACAGCTGTCAAATATATTTTGCATTAAATGGCTTTTTTGCAGTGTTTTACAGCTGTGTAACACCGACACACTGTCACGTTTCAGTACCCTATTTAGAATACCACTCATGCTTGAAGTGCGTTGGCTTGACTCAGACTACAACACTTGGCTTTAATTAAAGTTCGTCAAAGGTTAGTAAACCTTAAAATTTTCTGGATTTTCTTTAGGGTAGTTCATAGTCAGAATAGCTTACTGTTCGTTTCGCAACAAAATTCGGGGTTTCTTGCGTGAACACCTGCGGGCAACGTCAACAAAACCAAATAGCCAGAAATTGATACATGCAAAGTTGATATTCGACAATATCTTCGAACCCTTGGTCGGATGGTCTGCGAAAAATTGGAAGAAACCAACAAGAAGATTAACATAAGGCAAATTTTAAACTCACAAATAAGTGACACTCGTGCAACCGACGAGCTCTTATTTGTTCTGATGATTAGAATCTGACCTATTTAATGAAAATACCTTCATGAAAAATCTTTTACTTCAATTGTTTGAACTTACATTGGTCTTTGGATATCTGTGGTATTATCTCCAAATCCGTTTTAGTGTGAATCCAACTTTAACGTTTCCCAGACATCAAGCACATCAACAGGTTCGGATCTTTTACTTCATTTGGTATATTTTCAAGCCATTCAAAACTATTACTTCATTTGTTCGGTCATGTTTTTTTGCTATAAGACCGCATTAAGCAGAGTTTGTCGTTTATTCCTGAAATCGTTATCGATAACAGATTATAGCCCGTATTATGCTAAAAATATTACTCATCGTCACCGAGTCCTACTTGCATATTATCCAACTCTATGCCTTCATTTTTGGATTCCAGAGGAACGATATTTAAGGCCCATATTAATTAAGCCCCATATTTGTTCTTAGGTTCTGGTTATTTTTCTTGAATTTTTTCGAGGGAAACGTAGCACGTACACTCTGACTATACATTATCAGAAATTGTACCCAACAATTAATTCAAAACATCCTTTTCAGTACACAATCTTTGTTTTATATTTACAAAGCCCAAACGCGTACATAGTCAACCACTAGAGCTGCATCATTTGTATTCAAATTCCATGTGGGTAACCATTGTCCGCGTCCATTCCAGAAATCGGTTGAAGCTTGAGGCGATGTATTCGACCATGGTTTTCCACCAGGATTCGATGCGTCATCGGGGAAATATGCAACACCACCAACTGCATTGTTCATGATGATATAGAACTGAAAGCGGAATCGATGAGTTTACTGCCCTTCAATTCTTAAAATTACTTTCAAGTCACCTCTTGATCAAACGGTGCCATAATTTCACCGTATCTCCAGGGGTTCTGAACTCCCGGTGCATTACCAGCAAAATTGGCTCTATTCCAGAATCCACTTCCAGCGTTAATGGTTCCAGTTTCTACATCATCTACCTTGAACGTAATTCGATCAGGAGTCCATTCCATTTGATAGCGGTGGAAGTCATTGTTGAATCCATTACCAGGCGCTGCATTTCGCGTATAGTGAGCGGTTGGATAACCATTCAAATCGGGGTACGGTCCGAAATGCAAAGTTGAGCCGATTTGTTCTGTTCCGATATTGACACCGTTTTGAACCAAATTTCGGTTGCCTCGTGATTCCATCAAATCAATTTCTCCCGATGCTGGCCATGTTCCGTATGCGTTATAACTGAATTCAAATAGTCATAGATTAGCGCCCACAATGACCCGAAAATACTCATCGTTATCACATACCGAGGTAATAGCCACAAAGCTGGCCATAGCCAATCTCCAGCTGGCATTTTTGCATTTATTTCCAGTCGACCGTATTTGAAGGAAAACGAACTGATGCTCCTCAATCGAGCGCTGATAATTGGATTGATAATATTTGAGGGAGAACCACCTCGTTCGCAACCGTAAAAAGCGGGATTCGAGCATCTAGAAATAGGGAAAGGAATCGAAAAGCGCCGATTGAGAAACGTCTGAAAATTATTACTGATCAGCCGGGGATCCTCCGTGAATATTTAGAACACCTGAAGACAGAAATCCTTCTCCAGTTCTGTCTGCAAGTAAAGTTGGCTGTATAACCAATCGTCCACCGTCAGTAAACGAATTTGTCCGATTGTTGGTGTACCATTGGAACTCCCAATTCTGTGCAAGAATTTCATTTATTTTACTCAAACTTGTAAATGATCCCAAAAGATCGTCATTTCAAATACTTACGCCACCACCACCCAATGTGTTCTCGTGTTCCCACTTCTTGAAATCGAAGAAGTCGAAATTGTCCTCAAAGATCAAATCACCGGAACAAACTGTGCCTGGTAGGAGAGAGCAATTCAGATATCAGTTCTCTGTGAGACTCAGTGATTGTTGTAGACAAAAAATTACTTGGTGCTTGAGACCCGGAAACTGTTGTCCTAGTCGGTAGACACGTTTGCTCGGCACCGTTACCGAGATATATCACGGCACACAAAACCAAAAGCGACAGCATTTTTCTTGGTAAACTTTTACTTGCTCCAATGTTTCTTTTCCGCTATTACGTTCCAGCACCAATTGCCAATTTGACCGATTCGCACTGGCTTTTTATACCGAAACAGCGAAAGCTTATCACTTTTAATTAGACAAAGTTTATCATTTCGGAAATTAGTTGCACACACTAGCTACATTTACACACCGTTAGGGTTCTGTAATTAAGTTCGCAAGTACTCCAATTTTTACGCGATTATTTCGTAGTAATTCATGCACCAACCGACCTTATCTAATCTCGTATCTAAGATGTTTCTGTACTTCGCAGACCTCAACGATGATTTTTAAAAAAATAATAATTTCGTTCGGCTAATTAAAATTCAATTGACATTGTTAATGACTTGGCTGATACGGGGTTATGGAACATAATACAGAACACACCTTGACTTTTAATTTATATTTTGATCATGCTGTGGTATGATGATAGGAATGGGCACCACACGTAAAAGAGTTTGAACTGGATGATAACCGACGCGGCGTATGACTTCATCGAGGATTTCATAATTTTCCGATGGTTTTTGATTTCAAATTGGACACGTGAAAATTACTCAAGAATATTATAGTGATGGTCGTGACATTATAATGTCTATAGACACTACATATTGATCACTTTTTGCGATTCTATAGAAGCACTAACTAATTACTGATATAGAAGCTTTACGCACCCAAAAGCTCTCCGAAAGTTCTCTAAATCTCTGAGAAATACAAACTCTTAACCTTTTACGAACGTCAAGCGTATCGAAACGAAATCATTTAATCTGTTGCTTCATCCGTGTAACGAGGCAAAATCTATCATTTAAATATTTGTATCATAGAGTTCGCGCCATATAAGGGATGAACACTAGGCAGAACTCATCGCTTATTGCTCTTGTCGTTGTCTATATAAAAGATGAAAAGCGTTGCATCGTTGAAATTCGTTGCATAATTTATTTAAAGATCTGGAAATGATCGAAGCTCGTAATCCAAATACGATGAATGTGTGTGCTGTTAGGCCTGTTCATTTTACAGAAATAGTCTCACATTCATCTGGCATGGAGTTTATCTGGTCTGGAAGGCTAAAATATTGGGCCCATTTTTTTTTTTTATTTTAAAAATAGTTAAGATGTGGGGAGCGAGCGAGGCGTTTGTTCAAATGTACGAATGCGTTACAAGAGTAAAAAAGTGTATATCTATCATTCTCCTTTCTTCTAACCAACGCTTTCGTACATTTGAACAAACGCCTCGCTCCCCACATCTAAACTATTTTTTAAATTCTAAAAAAAAACAGATAGACTCCAGACTGCCAGATGAATTTGAGACTATTTCTGTAAAATGAACAGGCCTAGTGTGCTGTACATATGTCTAGCCCACATTTAGGTGATAGGTATTTGATACCTAACTTTACTCTTAGAATCTTTGTATATACATTGAAGCGTGATTCAGGAGTCACATTAAGCCAGTTGTATTAGTGGCACTTGTTATTGGCTTGTCGACTATAACTTTACACCTATAAACACCTCTCCTATATCTTTACTTTCATGGTCGAATCCTTAAATTTACGACTTGTTTTGCTTTAAGAATTTAACTCAACAATATGAGGCTTAACTATATTTTTGAGTAAAATACTAGAAGGAAACTGCTCTAGAATGTCAGGAACAGGGCACAGAAAATTCACTATACAAATACTAAAGTCAAAGTCATTGGCGCAGCTTAGCACATACAAAGCATACTTAGCATATCGGCGTCGCCTTGGACCCATAAACTTTGCGCAAGGAATGCCATATCTATGATTTGTTTTAATATTAATTCCCTTGACTGAAAGTCAGGGTCTTATGAAAGAAAATACCCTTAAATGTCCGTAACGCTAAGTTCACTTTGATATTTTGAAAATGTTCTACATTGGCAAAAAACGATAAATACAGAAAACGTCCGTACACTTGTGGACTCGATAACTCGAGTAATTCTTTACCGATTTGCAAAATTTTGGTTTTAATCGACGGAGAATGAAAATCATGAGGTTAAGTTCGTAGATGGGCAATATTGGGATAATGAGATGGGAGTAATTCTCAAGAGAATTTTATTCCTTGTTACCGCGATAACTTCCCTAATTCTTATCAGATTTTCAAATTTGTTGTGTTATTCGACGAAGATTGAAATTCTTGAGGTTGAGTTTGCAGATGGATAATGTTAGAACAACAAGATGGGAGAAATTCTACACAGACGCTTTTCCTTGTGGACTCGATAGCTCGAGTAATTCTTTACCGATTTGCAAAATTTTGGTTTTAATCGACGGAGAATGAAAATCATGAGGTTAAGTTCGTAGATGGGCAATATTGGAGTAATGAGATGGGAGTAATTCTCAAGAGATTTTTTTACTTGTTACCGCGATAACTTCCATAATTCTTATCCGATTTTCAAAGATTTTGTCTTAATCGACGAAGATTGAAAATCTTGAGGCTGAGTTTGCAGATGGATAATGTTCGAACAACGAGATGGGAGAAATTCTACACAGACGCTTTCTCTTGTTACCGCGCGATAACTTGAGTAATTTTTACCCGATTTTCAATTTTTTTGTTTTAATTGAATGATATTGGAGTAGTGAGTTTGGAGTAATTGTAAACATAACTTGTTTACCACGACATTTTTGCAACTGATTTCCAGACAAATTTCTTATTTGACGAGTAGTGAAATTCTGGATTTCTGGTCTAACAATTAAGAAGTACTTCCTAAAAGAGTTTTTGCTTGCTTGAGAAACCGATAGCTCGAGTAATTCTCAGAGGCTTCAAAAATCAATTTCGACCAGTAGCGTAATTCATGTGGTTAAACTCGAACATTGGAATTTAATTGGACTAGTAATCTGGGATATACGACAATTTTTGCGTGAAATCCGTCTTCTTAAAATAATTTTTTTCGTTCCTAAAATGTTTGAACGAGTGTGAACTTTGTGGCCAGAGCGAAGCGAGGCGAGGGCCGTAATTCACACGAGTTATATTTTTTCAAGAGGTAGGCAGGAAATACGCCAAATTATACTCAGACGCTTTTCCTTGTTATCGTGATAACTTAAGTAATTTTTACCCGATTTTAAGTTCGTAGATGAATAATATTGAAGTAGTGAGGTTGGAGTATAATTGTAAACACAACTTGTTGCCGCGACATTTTTGCAACGGATTTCCAGAAAAAAAATTATTCGACGAGTAAGTGAATCTGGATTTCTGGTCGAACAATCTAGAAGTCTAGAACAATCTTGCTTGCTTGATAACACGATAACTCGAGTAATTCTCAAAGGCTTCGAAAATCGCAGATTTGAAAATATTAAGTGTTTTCGACCAGTATCGTAATTCATGTGGTTAAATTCGAACATTGGACTTTATTGGACTGGTAATCTGCGATAATCTGCGTTCTTAAAAGAAATTTTTCGTTCCTAAAGTGTTTGCACGAGTGTGAATTTTGCCAGAGCCGTAATTCACATGAGTTTTTTTTCCCAAGAGGTAAGCAAGAAATGCGCCACCTGTTCAGCGCTTTTAGTAGACTATATAGGAGACTCAACTTAGGAGTAAGACATCGCTCGCTGGACCTTCAACTCATAGCTCTTTTTGTTTCTTCAGGAAATTAAATAAATATGAGTAAAATGAAGCATGTGATGACTGCTGTTTTCTGAATAAAAGAGTCATCACCTTTTCATGTGACTTTAATTTTGTGATCTCAAAAACACCACCTCATTTAAAAATGGTTAGAAAACTAAGGCTGGAATTATAGAAAAAAAATAGCCAGTCAAGGGACCTGACCCACGCAAGAGGTGGGGCCTAGTAGTAATGATTTGTTGCATATTTGCTACAAAATCTTTTACTTCATTTGTTTTATCAAACATTTTACTATATAAGAGAACAGCCAAAATTGGAGCTCACTGTTAATTTATTTGATCGTGGATGTTAATTACAGATGATTATCACGACAGAGTTTATTTTACTCTGCCATTTAGTAGATATATGAATGGAGGAGCTAAGTAATGACACACAGCAATGGTATAAAAAATTAGACATCTTTCAGGCGCTTACGACTGTTGAAAGTGTAGACATTTTGTAGATATATGAATGGAGGAGCTAAGTAATGACACACATAAATGGTATAAGAAATTAGACTTCTTTCAGGCGTTTATAAAAAAAAATTATTCGTGTTATCTAGCTGACTTTGTAAAGTTATAGATTGATATGATTCCGTTTTGGTATTCGTATGACGTGATCACGTCCCATCTTACGATTCCATTACTAAAAAAATGCTAACAAATCATTACCATAAATAAAACAGAAACAATACTTCGGTATTGTACATGTATGTACTGTAGCTTTAATATATACATGAATGAGCAGCGTACTTATGACAAACACAATAATCTTCAAAATTCTTCAGTTTTAAATATTTTTTTTAAATTAATTAATGTGCCTTATGAATTAGTGTGTTGTACGCGCCATACATATGAATAAATATTTTCATAAAGAAAGTTGTTGCCATCATGTGAAATAACTAATATTATTGTACAGTGACGCAAGTCTTCTAGGAGAAAAGACTGTAACCACATTTTGTCTACACAGATGAAAAATTTTAACCTTTTAATATCCTTTAGGGAAAAAAAGTTTATCAAAATCGGCTCAGTTAATTAATTAATTTTAGATACATTTTCAACAGGTTGCGCAATTGTAACGTTAAAAAGCACTTCGCATATGTCAGAGTCACGGATGTTTGCAAAATTTATGCAATCAACCTTAATATGGTGAATCTGTTCATGATGTGTCTGAAATATTCTTTAACGCTTGGTCCATGGGGTCCTCATGCAAAGCAATTTGTTTCCGAATTAGGCAAGAGAATCTCGAATATCACTAACGAGAAGAGAGCTACGCTTTTCCTTCGGCAGAGACTATCCATAGACATTCAACGTGGAAATTCAGCTTCTGTGCTCGGTACATTGCCGTCAACCCAGTCATTGGACGAGGTTTATTATCTTCTTTCGAATGAGAATAAAAAACGATAGTTAATGTTTTCCCCTGATTCTCCTGAATCAGGCCAGTTTCCATGGTTCTGGATTAATAGAGTAGGGTAATTTTTGTTAAGAATAGAAGCCACTCCATGGGTGGAATTTGTGTCATGTACAGGTACAAATTTAGGATTATTAAATGAAAAATATTGTTTTTATTTTCAACAGGTGGTTCATCTGTAAGCTAAGATTATTATTAAAGGGGAGTACACACTTTTCGAGAGCAACTTCCAGTGACATTGTTCATCTTTTACGTAGATAAACAAACACTTGCGTCACAATTCTTCGGTTCTAATAGTAGTTTACATGGTTTATGTTTATTGCAATAAACATTTTTTTTTCGACTTTCTGATACCCATTGGTTTGTTGTTATAGTAGAAGGTCATGTCGGGAAAACATTAACCAGAACCATAAACAATCACATCAACACGAATTCTTTGTCGTCGGAGAAAAGTGTTTGTGACGGAGATTTTATGCGTATGCGTTAAGGAGATGGGAAATTGTTGACCCCATAAATTGTTGTAATGAACTTACCTCTTAGAACTGGTAAGTGTATCGCAATAAAATAATTGAATCTGCTACTTCATTTGTTAAATTGTCTTTTAGTTTTTGATACAAAATCTATGACTTCAATATATTTAACATATATTGAACTATATAAGGGAACACTAGCCAGAGATCATCGATTATTATTCGACGTTGTTTGCGATAGCAGATGGATAGGAATTTTCTTTGAGAAATGAAAACAAACCGTCTTAACGATTTTGGAAAATCTTACGATACTAAAATTGGAACGAAAATCTGGTTTACCTCTTCCTACAGTTGACGAAGAATAGGAGCTAAAATAGTCGTACGTGATATTAACTAGTGCTATTAACTATAAAAAGTCCTGCGCGAAAGCAGTGTTTCTTAAGATATGCATACTCACAGTCTCTGCCATTAAACGACACAACTATTCAAAACGAATGTTCAATCATAAATCGCAGTTGATGTTTATGTTGTTTTATTATACTTATACTTTACCATGTAGCACTTTGACAGAGAGTTTCGGTTTTTTTTTGTTTCTGTTGTTTTGAGTCTTTTCTTTTACGTCTCGTTTCATGTTCGAACGCGAAAAAACGACAAAATTTTCTTCTGTTTTTAGAATAGCAAATAAAGAAACGATCCCAAAATATTGTACATAAATACACACCCATTCAGACTCATTGTGCGTACGCGATGCATATGGTATGATTCAGTCCTAGTCAAACATTCGGTAGTGTAGCAGAGTATATTTTGGTAGTGCCGGAGTTTGGTATTTAAATATTGTCTTTTGGTATTCGGCAACCGGCAACCACATGTATGTACGCTTAATTGATTTGAATTGTGTTGATGATCGCTTAATTCGTTTAGTGTGGGTTGAGTACACTTTGAGAAACGAGAAGAAAAAAAATGTTCGAAAGTTGGAATGGTTTATTGATTTGATGAGAGAAAATAAATTTGGGGAATAATTATACCGAGCGTAGTGTACGTGATCGTATTGAGAAGTAAGAATTATTGCCAGTGAATTACAGTTTCCGTGATTAATTACTCGCTTTGTTACATACATGTATGTATGCAGACATGGCACACCGACAAATTGTGTTAAGTGATGGACCCCAGACAATGTTACTATCTACCAACGATCCCTTTACAACCGAACCAATATTACAAGATTTGATAATCTGGATTTACGTTGGTGCTATAGTTGTCCTAGGATACATCCTGAATTTGATAATGATTGGTGTGTTGTTGAAGAACAAATGGAATGGTAAAGACATGACATTGATCGATGTTGGTTTTCAAAGTAACTAATTCTTGGTGCATCCGTTTAGGTACATCTATTTTCGTCATACAACTCATAGTGGTTGACTTAGTATCGTTGGGTATCGCCACCATCGAAATTCTTTACATGAACAACAGAAAATGGATTTTTGAGCCAGTACTGTGTCCCATCTATTTAGGATTGGATTCAGTCACATCAACAGCTTCGATTTACTTCATCATAGCCATCAATCTTCACGCCATATCCACATACAACCTTGCAGTGAAGACAAAGACTGACAAACAAAAATCGCTCATTCATCGTCGATCGTCGGATTTCCAGCGTTTGAACAATGAAAATTATGAATCGACTTTGTGCACGCAACAACAGCGGTCATTAACCATTGATTACTCGAAAAAGAAGTCCCGAATATCGGTTATGTGTCCGATTGTATTCACATGGATACTGTCGGTGTCGGTGTCGGTGCCACTGTTTACGCTGGGTGTGTTACTACCGAACCGTAAGTCTGCCATGATTTGTGGTCTGGAAAGTTTCAATCGCGGTACT